>NC_059337.1:76830000-77434166 GCF_018350155.1 Leopardus geoffroyi
GTTTTTTTCTTAAACTTCCATTCTTATAATGGAAAATTCATAATTATTCGAGAGGAGATGATAGAGTATAATGGATCCCATGTACTGTATACCCACCTTCAAAACTGTAAACTCCTGGTCAATCTTATTTCATTTAACCTCTTTCTTGGGGTAATTTTGAAGCAAATTCTAACTATCTAATATTACATTTTTATTCTGAAAACATTATATCCTTTGTAAATATCCAAAATACCATTATTATATTGAAAATAATTGGCAAAAACTCCTTAATGCTATCAAGTGTCTGGTCTGTGTTTAATTTTTTTTCAATGGTCTTACAACGTTTTTTTACATTTTGTTTAAACCTCTACCCAATAAATACAACTGGTTCATATGTTACTTAAATCTCTTTTAATTCTCTATCAGTCAAGCTTCAACCAGAGAAGCAGACCACTAGGATATATATTTAAAAAAATTTTATTTTATACACACACACACACAGATAGATAGATAGTGATAGTGATACTAAGGGAATTGGCTCACACAGCTGTGGGCTCTGGCTAAACAAGCCCAAAGTCCACAGATGGTCACTCAGGAAGGGAAAATACAGGGGGGAGGGAGAGCAATTGCAGGCCCAACTGCTTTAAGTTTCTGATTTTCAGAGACCTAGTTGTTTTGATAGCTACCACCTGATTAAATGAGGCCCACCTATGGTAATCTCCCTTTTGGTTAACTGGAAATTAGAACTCTAATCACATCTCCAAAATCCATTCACACCAGGCCCTAGACTATTGCTTGATTGAATAGCTGGAGGAAGTTGTGTATATGCTGCAAAGTGGCTGCTGCTTCCTCTCTGTCCTCCAACTGTCACCAAATAATATCCCTTGTAGACTACCCTAACTAGAAACATACTAGACAAGGAATTCTGAGAAATGTAGTTCAACTTAAGTTGACATATCACAAAGCCATCACAGACAACTCTTTTTCACCTTGACACCATACACAGCTTCTTAAACCACTTTCAATCACCAAGTAAATACACTAGCAAAATCATAGCATATTGCAAATAATGATATAACAATGAACTATCCCCTATAGGACTAAAAACATGCTAGCCCTCCAACCTCTTTCCCCAGGAGAGGATACAAAATCTTTAGGAGTGCCTGGGTGGCTCACTCAGTAACCGTCAAACTTCAGCTGGGGTCATGATATCGTAGTTCATGGGTTCGAGCCCCGCGTGGGAGCCTTCTCTCTACCTTTTCAGTATTCCCTTTGCTGTCAGCAAGCACCTTACCTGGTTCTGGGTCTTTGCCACCTGGGATGACCCAAATCTTAATTCTTGAAGTTTCTGGAGCTATTAGAAATCCTACCTGAATTGAGTCATTGTAGTTTTCCACTGACTTTAATCAAAGGACATGAGAATTGAAAGAGATGCCCTAGGGGGATCTCCTAGGGGATTTTCCTGTATTTAAGAAAAATCCTCTTTACCCTCATTGTATAATAGCACCCAATTTTCCTTGAGAGACAGGATCAGTCACCACAGCCAGCACAGTAATTCCTTTCTCATCCTGTTGATTCAGAGGCTCGAGGAGCCCAAGGTGGCCACATGGCAGCCTCAACTTCTAGTTCAATAGATTCTTTATTCTGTTGTCTGCTGGATGCATTCTTTTCTTTGGAAAAGCAACCCAAATCTTCAACTAATGAAGGAATAACAATAAGACCTCTAGACCAAGGGCAATCGTAAGAGGAGCCACTCCCATTTCCAGCCCTTGGATTTACAACTTAAAGATCTATAAATCCTGGTTATGGGAGAAAGAGCACCAATATGTTAAGTCTGATTTGAGCATGGACCACAACCTAAGGGACATTGCCCCAGTCTCACAAGGTATTGCCACCTAGCTGATACCATGATTGAGTTTTCAAAAGGGCAATCCACAGTCCTGTCAAGCCAGCTGAATTCCATGAGTCTGAGCTCATTGTCACACAATATAAAAATTTTATAGTAAAAAGAATTATAATATAGCAGGGTCCTTTCTCAAGTTCCCCCTCTTGGATTTGTAAATTGACTCAAGTCCAGAATTTGATTGAGGGGCCATGACACTCCATTTTGGTGGTTAAAGTCAGATTTCAGGACACTACACATAGAATTTTCCACGTATATGAATCAAGTAAGATTTTAGTAGACCTCCCATTTCAGACATTATAGTTTCCATCTCCAGAAATTAAGGTTAGATTTTTTTTTATATCTTCCAAGTATCCACTTAATATGTTGAATAAATCCTGTGGATTCTGGAACATATGGAAGACAGTTACAATTATTATTTTAATATCTTTATTGGTTATAGTATGTGTCATTCCTGATATGATTATTTTTTCTGTTCAATATAATTATACTGTCCTGCTTTTCTGCATGCCTGGTAATTTTTGTGAGATGTCAAGCATTATTAATTTTACTGGGTTGTATGCTGGGCGTTTTTGTGTTTCATTTCTACAAATATTCTTGAGCTTTGTCCTTGAATGTGGTTATTGGAAACAGTCCAATATTTTGGAGTCTTGCTTTATGAGGTGGGACCAAATCACCACCTAATCTAGGGATAATCTTGTCCCACAATTTAGGCAAAACACTCTTAATACTCTAGCTGGTGCACAGTGAATTATGAGGTTTTCCATTCCAGGTACAAGGAGCAGGAACTAGTCCCAGCTCTGTGTGAGCACCAGTCCCTGTACCTAGTTTCCTTAAGTAGTTTCCTCCAGTGCATCTGCTGGTTAGTATTCAACTGAAGACCCAAGGAGAACCTTTCATATTTCTGAAGGTCTATTTCTGTGGCTCTTTTCTCTCAGTACTCTGTTACACTGTGAATTTTAGCCACCCTGTTGGGTTGTTCCTCAAAAAGCTAAACATAGAATTTTCATATGACCCAGATATTCCACTCCTAGATATGTACTTATCCAAAAGAAAACAGGTTTCAAACAAATACCTTTACACAAGTTCTAACAGGAGCATTATTCACAATAGCCAAAAAGTAGAAGCAACCCAAATCTTCAACTAATGAAGGAATAACAAAATTTTGTAGAAGCATGTAACATATATACCATTCCACAATAGAATATTATTTAAGCAGAAAGAGAAATGAAGTACTTAATCATACTACAACATGGATGAACCTCAAAAACATTATACTAGAAATATAATAAGCATTTGTTTATTGAACAAAAAGTATATAGCCTATATGCTGAATGAGAGCATATTTATCATATTTATGTAGATATTCTACAATGATAGAACAAAGAATACTATATACACAGATACATCACCCCACTCACGTACAATGCTTCTATTTAGCTTTTAATTCCTAATGAAAATATTTAAGAAAAAGTATATTACATTTCCTTTCAGAAATTATGCATTTCACGGGTATAGCCTTTGTAATCTTTGAAAAAAATGTCTATTCAAGTCCTTTGCACATTTTTATTTTTGTTGTTGAGTTGTAAGTGTTCTTTATATACTCTGCATATTAGTCCCTTACCAGATATATCATTTACAAATATTCTTTCTCATTTTGTAAAATTATCTTTTCAGTTCATTAGTACTGTCCTTTGATATGCAAAAGTTTTCAGTTTTGATGAAGTCCAACTTACCTATCTTTTCTTGTTTCTGTTTATGGTGTCATATCTGAGAATCAACTGCAAAATTTGAAGTCATGAAGGTTTACTCCTATGTCTTCTTCTAAGAATTTTATCTTATGTCTTATATTTACATCACTGATTCATTTTGAGTTAATTTTGTGTATGATATGAAGTAGGTTTCCAACTTTATTCTTTTACTTGTGGAAATTCAGTTGTCCCAGCACAGTGTTAACTATTCTTGTGATGTATTGTGGAAGACATGAGAAGCCAGAGGGTCATAGTTATAACTTCCTAATGACCTGAATATTAACAATAATTTATTTTTTAATTAAAATTTAGGAGAGTTTATTGGTACCTGAGGAGGAGGATAGAGAAGGAAGAGAAACATAAGGAAGTAGATGGCAAGATTCTCTTTTAGATTGAACAGAATTATCAATATCCATATACATAGTATATTTCAGAGCCTACAAAATGACTCTCTATATCCTCCATTTTCCAGAAGCCCTACTATCCCACATGAGGGAAAATCATATGGTGCTGAGGGACAAATATTTCAAGTGTTCCAAACTTTCTCATTCTGGATTTTCACCTCTTTGTTCCATCAGTTCTTCTTACAGTGCTAAGCCAAAATGAATGGTACTACCACCACGCTCAACTTCATGAACACTCAGATTTTCTTTATGCCTAGGCTTTGGTCTCAGAAGACATTTTGCCCCCTAAACTAAGGAAAAATTGGAATTTTTCTAATAGAACTTGTAGGAAACTTAAGAAAAGAAAAAACAGAAAGCATAGAAAAATAAAAGTTTGAAGTGTTCCCTGTATCATGACAACTGAATTTTATCCATAAAATGGCTTACTTAGTGTATGTTTATGAAACACCAGAGCTTGCTCCCCTTTTTCTTACTTCAAATATGCCATGGTGGCATGTTTATCCAGGTGTTGTTAGCTGAAGATAGATCTGAGATATCCCCACAGCTTGGTAATAAATTTCTCGGTTTAATATTCAGGTTTACTTCTTGCTCTCTGCCCCACCCCACACACAGTCCCAAGCTATAATTTTTATGTTTCAACCAAATCTTTGGGCCAGGACGTGGCCCCATATTTCCCTAACTAATTTCAAAGATTGTAATTGCTTATTTTATTAACACAACCTTACACCTCACCCCTGACCCAAACATCATGCGTTTGTCTGAAGCATTTTTACTGACCAGCTCTAAAGTTAGTTCTATCTTAAATGAAACTGAATTCTTTTACCTGAATTTGTGTGTTAGGAATTTATTGGGCTATTATCTGCTTTGTATCACCTTGGAATATAGGATACTCTAAAGATGAGAGAGGTTTTTTTCCTATCAGAAGATAGCCAAGACTTAGTATTCTGAATCTGAAGTTTCTGCTTTAAGTGGGATGATGTAAAGGTTTCTGTTTCAGGTCCCTAATACAACAATTGTTTTGTTAGGTAACTGGAGAAGAACACCCAAGAGGTTTTGTGTTTTTTTGTTTTTTTTTTTTAAATATATTTTTTTATTTTCGAGAGAGAGAACACAAGTTGGGGAGGGGCAGAGAGAGAGGGGGACAGAGGATCTGAAGCAGGCTCCATGCTGACAGGGAGCCCGACGTGGGGCCCAAACTCACGAATTGCAGGATCATGACCTGAGTGAAGCCTGATCTCAACTGACTTGACTACCCATGCACCCCGGAACACCCAAGAATTTTTAAGGCAAGAGAGACTCGTTCAAAAGAAGGAGAGAAATGTTGGTATTGAGAGTTGAGAAGGGGAAAGTGACTGTATCCGAGATACAGAGAGAGTTGTAAAATGTCAGAGTCCTCTTGCATGCAGCTCTCTTAATGGAGAATGACTAAGTGATGCTGTGAAAGACTAACCACTTAGCATTGCAGCCTACAGGGCAGTACTATAGGTCTCGACAGCTGAGCCTGCGCTCAATGAGTGGTGTAACCATGCAAGCTTATTGAGAGTGTCAGTGGATCAGTGTCCAGCATACAGCAGAAGATGAAATGCATTAACATTATCATGGAACATAAGAAGATAATGACTGCCGTAACATAAAGACCAGCCCACATGCCATGCCCCCACCTTCTGGACAGATAGCAACTATATGCCCACCAGATCCTTAGATATTCCTAGGAAGGAAGATAGCTCTTTCCATTAAATACAACAAATATAATTCTGTACAACTCCATATGGTGAGTATTTGGTTTGTTTTAGGACAAAAGAAGCATGCTACTTAGTATGTGGAGCAAATTCATACTGGCTACATTAATATCCAGTCCTGGTCTCTGCAGCAGCTCTGTGGTTCTGATAGAAAATGCCATCATTCCCTGCTGGAATCTGTCTGAATCCTGTCAGCTCTTCTGACAGTTAGAAGCAGAGTTCTCATCTTTTACAGTTTCTAAAACCTTTTATATATTGAACTGCCCACTAAATTCCTATTTTTCTGTCGATGAGAAATCTCTGAGTTCCCAGCTTATTTGCAAAACAGAGATAAATGACAGATAGTAAGTTTAATTACTACTGAAGGTTTGGACACCAGCTCTGTCCATTGCCACAAGTCTTTTTGAAATTCCCCCAGATGCTCACAAATGGCACCCATCCAGAATTCTTTCCTAAGTTAACAACTTGGAAACTCTTTTACCAACCATAAAGATACTAGTGAATGTCCACTAAAAATAAGACTAAGCTTATTTAGTTAGACCTAGTAAATTTCACTCAGGTATGTGTGCATGTACACCAGTATTATATTTTAATTTACTACATGTGCTGTTTTTCTTCACATGCTTTCTGTACTTCTGTCTGTTCACATTCTCAATTTGGAGTATTAAATGTTACCTCCTAACTTTGTGCTCTTTGAAAGGATTTTTAGTTCTGCTGTTAACAATCTATAATACTGGACAAGCACTTGCCCTTTCTGGATATGATTCATCCAAAACATAAAGGATTTTATTAAATTGTTTTTAAGAATCCTTATGTTTCTGACTTTCTGTAAGAGTAATTTGAAAACACTATGCAATATGATTAAGAAGTCAAGGAAATGTCTCTATTTTCTAAGGAGTTAAATAGTTAAATTAAGTTTAAATCTATTACTTTTGGAGAGAATATTCCCTTATAGACTTTTAATGTATTACTGGTAGCCAAAGGTAGAAGAATAAAATGTACTGAAATACATATTTTTAAAGAATACATAAAGTTTCAAGTGGCTTTACATTTTATTTGTGAGCCTAAATTCTTTACATGGTTTTAAATAGTGAATGTATTCTTTTGTAATAGAGACTTACACGAATCCATGTGATTCATGCAAAATAAATTTTGAAATTTGAAAGAATTGAGCTTGATTTATATAGTTGAGAGGTTACAGACTGGCTGCCTTGTTTATTTTGCCAGAACTGTATTTCCATTTGGGAGCCAACATTTAAAAGTAAATAGACTTGGGGGTGCCTGGGTGGCTCAGTCGGTAAACTTCTGACTTTGGCTCAGATCATGATCTCACGGTTCTCATAGGTTCAAGCCCCGCGTCGGGCTCTGTGCTGACAGCTCAGAGCCTGGAGCCTGCTTCAAGTTCTGTCTCCCTCTTTCTTTGCCCCTCCCCTGCTCACATGCTCTCTCTTTCAAAAATGAGCAAACTTCAAAAAAAATTAAAAGTAAATAGGTTTCATGTTGTAAAAAATATAGGTTTTTCAGTGTCATTTTGAAAAATCACATTCTGGTAACTTTGGTCCCACATTTCCATGTAGCAATGATTGGCCAAAGCTAAATAGCAATTGTCCCTTTAGATAGGACATAGGCATGGGGCCCTCCTCTGGTTCCCATCATTTACACTTATACTGGACCACTGCACTCATTATGTTACCTGCCTGGGATTTCAGCCAATATGTTTACCCCCATTTGGTAAGACTCTTAATATTGAATTAAAATAAACCTTTCAGGGGCTCCTGGGAGGCTCAGTTGGTTGAATGTCTGACTCTTGATTTTGGCCCAGGTCATGATCTCACAGGATTGTGAGATCAAGCCCTGCATCAGGCTCTGTGCTCACAGTACAATGTCTGCCTGGGATCCTCTCTCTCTCCTCTGTCTCTCTGCCCACACCCATCCCCCCCCCCCCAGGCTTGCTATCCCTCGAAATAAATAAACCTTTAACAAATGAAGAAAAAAAACCCTTTTAATCTGGATTTATTATAAGGAATTTGGATTTCTTGTCACCCAAATTTAGCATAATTTCTTCAAGTTTTTTTTAAATTTTTTAATGTTTTTACTTTATTTTGAGAGAGAGAAAGAGAGACAGACAGACAGAGTGCAAGTGGGAGAGAGGGGCAGAGAGAGGGATACACAGAGTCTGAACTAGGTTCCAGGCTCTGAGCTGTCAGCACAGAGCCCAACGTGGAACTTGAAGTCACAAACCATGAGATTGTGACCTGAGCTGAAGGCGGACGCTTAACCAACTGAGCCACCCAGGCACCCCTCTTCAAGCCTTCTAAAGTGAATGAATATCAACCTTTGATTGGTATAATTTCCAAATAGACAAGAATTGCATTGTATGTACTTTATAGATATAATACAGAAAAATATTATTATAGTTTTTCAATTTGATTTTGTATGCCAATTAAAAAGACATAATATCTTCATTGTAACTTCATAAGCAACATTAAATAATAATTATAGTTCCTCAAATATTCCACCCTGACAGAAAGCTGTTCAGGTATCCAACCACTGAAAATAAAAGCTAAGCTAGATACACTATATAATATAGGTTGTGGTTTTAACTAGAATCCTTTCCCAATAAATATATAATCCTTTTATAAAATGGAAGGAAAGAGCCTTTTATTAATATGAATTTACTATATGAATTAAATTTACCACATTTATTTTAAAATTATGGAGAAAAATTAAACTATTGGTTGATATAAAGATTTGAAATTAGAGGTTTTTAATAACAGGTTTAGCATCTGATTTATTTATTTGGTGGCAGAGTAGCAAGAAAATCCTGATTCACAAAGACGAGTTGAAACTTGTAATAATAGATTTTTTAAAATATATCTTTTCTGCTAATTTTATAATTCTTTTTATAATAGGAACTTTATTTTATAAACTTACAGCTTTACACATGTATAATTTTATTAATTTATAGCTTTATAAATTTAAAATTGAGAAATCCCCCCAAAATTTTTTACTCAAGCAAAGTCCAAAAAAAATTAATATGACAACACAAAGGCAAGTATTGCTGGCCACCGATGTATTAAAATTTAGTGAGCGACACATTTAATTAACATAACCTTGAAATGATAAAAAATATATACAGGCTCAAATATTCAAATCAAGTGTATGCAGAATCTCAGCTCTTATGGAAGATAATAGGAGTCATATGGTTTGCAAAATATTGTTCAATAACCAATTAGCACAAGATAAAAATACTTAGAGGATTAGTGAACATTTTACTTAAAACTAGGATCATTTTTCTTTTCCTTTTTCTTCCTCCTTTCTTACAATATGTTTAATTCTGAAAGAAATCTACAACCAGCTAAAGCAGGAAATTATCTTGATGCCTTAGCCATATTTGTGCTCTTTCAGCTAAGAAATCTCAGATGAATGGAGGAATAGGAAATAATGCATTGTGTCCATGGAAGTTTATATAGAAGAAAATGAAGATAGAGACCTTAAGGTATATATTCCAAGCTTTTTGGAATTGCATTGTCCAGAAATTGTAAAAATACCTTTTGTTTGGTATTATAACAAATATTTCCCAGCCTCTGAATAGGTCACTTGGCATAGATAATTAGTTTTTTGGGGGTTTCATTGTTTGTTTGTTTACTTGTTCTGTTTTATTTTGCTCTGAGATTTGGTGGTGATGCTGGAGATAACTAGACATCTTGAGATGTTCCTAACCAGGTGTACAAATATGAAAATCACTTCACTATGGTGTCTTATAAGGCTACTTCCTTTTCCTAGTTCTGATTCAAATACCATCAAAAAGTTACATTGGCCTGGTCAGTAGATGCAGTACAGGTTGTTTCAGAGGGCTTCACAGAATATGTGTTAGACATTTTAATTAATTTGCACTGTGAGGTTATGAAATCCAAGGCTTATGTCTAACTAGGTCATGTTGCATTTTCATTTCTTAGCACACTACATGGCCAGAATATGTGTTTGGTAAATATTTTTTAAATGAGTCACTGCTACTATTTAATTACCTATCGATTTCATCTGTAGTATGTGAGAACTCAAGAGGTTTGGGGTATACACTAACCATAAGGAAGACAAATGCAAGCTACTCAGGAGGAGGAGGAGTCAAATTTGCAAGGTTTATGCTATACTTAAGCCAGCTACATTATGATGGGTAGCCCTTATTTTACCATTTTTAGATCAGTGCTTGTCATCATCTTAGAACTAAATCTACACAAGCCTCCACATTTGGTAAATGGATAGATTTATTACTATTCACTACATCGTTCCATAATCCATATAGTATGAGAAACTATATTCACACAGATGCTTGTAATTTTGTAGTTAAAAGGATGAAAGGTGAAGTTTTAAACAAATTTTAGGTAGCGTACTTAGTATACAATTCAAATTTCAAAAATAGCAGGCTGTTGTTGAAACAAATTTCTAGGCCCAAGATGGTCCCTCTTCTGCTTCTGTCTAGAGTGCCATGTCAGCAAACTGAAACTGAACTTCTGTACCCCTATAAATGCTCTGCTTGACCAGGAATGCAGTACATCCAGCCCACCAATCCCTAAATGCCAAGCCAACTCTACATCTTCTCACCCTAAACAAGGTTGAATATATGGCCCCAGCCAATCAAATATTTTCTATTTTTCTCTTCCTTGTTGGTCATTCTTCTCTTGTAAAAGTTTTCTGCCTTCCATCCCTTTTTGCAGTTCTCTGAAATTAGTCTGCCTTACCAAGTGTTCAATAGTTTGTATCACCTAAATTGTCTTTAATCATTTTTAACACTGTCAAAATAGTAAGAAGCACTAAATTATCATATGTATGTGAGATCTCAAAATCAAGAGATTATTATATAAACTAATCACTAATATATGCTTTATGAATTTTCTAAATAGTAACCATGTATTAGTATGTATATATTGTTATTAGTTAATATATAGGCAATAAAACCACTGCAAGGCTCTATCCACCAGTATTCCCCAAATAATAAATATCCTAAACACAGGAACACAACTTTCAGGACTTTAGAGTCAAGCTTTGTCTCCAATAATATCCCCAAACTACCACTTCCTCTGTGAGGGAAAGGTGAACTGATTCCTTCTTTTGGCATATTGAAGGAGTCAACAAAATGTCCATTGCTTTCTTCTTTGTGCTGTTTGGGCCCTTCTTATTATTTATTATAATCACCTCATTGTCCCATTTTACTTCCTCTACATTCTCTAGCCTGACCTTGACCCTTTTTGACCCCATTTTTCTACACATCCACAAAGGCACAAGTAAAATCCTCCCCCCTACTTCCTTTATGTTAGTTACGACTATAGGTGAACTAAGTATTAACTAGAATGGAAGGAAATTATTACTAATTATTTGCTAATATTATATTAAGGGTATTTGTGTTTATATTCATAAGTTATATTGGCCTTTAATTTTCAGTTTTTATAATATCTTTGTCTGGTTTCAGTATCAGAGTAATACCAGCCTCATAAAATGTGTTGGAAAGTATTACCTACTTTTCTGTGTTCTGAAAGATTTTGTGTATGGTTGGTGTTCTTTCATCCCTAAGTGTTTGACAGAATTCATCTCTAAAGCTCTCTAAGCCTGGAGTTTCTTTGTAAAAGGTTGTTAATTAACTTTTGGGGAGATCTAAAGCTATTCAGACTCTTGAAATTTATTGTTATATCAAGGAGTTTGGAATTTCAAGGAGTTTACCCATTCTGTTTGTTATTGAATTTATTGACATGAAATTGTTCGTAATATTTTTTTACTGTCCTATTAATATCTTTAGAGTCTATGATGGTGTTCCCTCTCTCATTGTTTATGTTAATAATTTGTGGCTTCTTTATTTTTGTCTTTTGTATCTATGGATTTATCAATTTTATTGATCTTTCCAAACTATAGCTTTTCACTTGATATATTTTTTATATTGTTTGGCTAATTTCTGTTTTACTGAGTTCCATTCTTATCTTTATTATCTTCTTTTTTATGTTTAGCTTGGGTTTAATTTGCCCTATTTTGTAGCTCCTTAGACTGAAACTTAGACCACTGATTTTGTCCAAAAAAATTTTGAGAGGAAGAGCTGTGTGACTCCTCTGGCAGAACCACTGCATATATGCTATGACTGCATTCCCTTTTCCCCTCTGCTAATGAGATTGGCAGTGATCCATGCTGGAGAATAGAACATTAGCCAGTCCTCAATTGACATGAATGGGAGGGAGAAGTAACCTTTATTGTCAAAAGATTTGGTTGTTGTTGGTAACCACTGGGATAATCTAATCCAGAGTTTCTCAATGTCAATAATGGGATATTGATATGATATGATATGATATGATATGATATGATATGATATTAATAATTCTCCATGTTAATAATGGGATAGTATAATTCTTTGATGTTGGGGGCTGTCCAGTGAATTGAAGGATTTTTTTTTATTAGCGTCCCTTATCTCTACCCACTTCATGCCAAAAGTATCCTCTTTCCCATTGTGACAAACATAATGGTCTCCAGACATTGTCAAACGTCTTCTAGAAGGCAAAACTCCCTCCCCGCCCCAGCTGAGAGCCACTTGGCTGATTCATGTACGACTACACATATAGAAGTAACAAAGTAAAAATGGAGCTCTATGTCACACTATACACTAAAATCAGTTCTAGTGGATTAAAGGCATACAGATGAGAGACAAAGCTATTAAACAGGAGATAATATGTAAAATATCTTTATTTCTTCAGGTATGAGAAGATTTCCTTAAAAAGACATGAAAAACGTAATAAAATAAACAAGTAATAAATTTGCCTATATTTAAAATGTTCATGGAAACACACCTTAAAGAGAGTGAAAACATCAGCCACAGAGTTTGAGAAAATATTTGCAACACATTTAACCAATAAATAATTAATATTCAGAATATATATATATATATTCTTCCAAACCACTGTTTACAAACTGGAAAAATGTTTCTGCAGTTGACGTCAAAAGATAATGGCTTATGTTTTCTTTTACAAATTTTATGGTTTCAGATTTTATATTTAGGTCTGGAATCCATTTTGAGTTTATTTTTGAGTATGGTATAAGAAAGTGGTTCAGTTTCATTCTTTTGCATATAGCTGTCCAGTTTTCCCAGCACCATTTGTTGAAGAGACTGTCTTTTTTCCCATTGTATATTCTTGCCTCCTTTGCCATAAATTAATTAATCATACATGCATGGGTTTATTTCTGGACTCTCTGTTCTCTTGATCTATGTGTCTATTTTTGTGCCAGTACTATACTGTTTTGATTACTCAGCTTTGAAGTATAGCTTGAAATCTGAGATCATGATACCTCCAGTTTTGTTCTTTTTCAAGATAGCTTTGGCTATTTAAGGTCTCTCATGGCTCCATACAAATTTTAGAATTATTTATTTTAGTTTTGTGAAATATGCTTTTGGTTGTCAATAGGGATGGTAATAAATCTGGAGATTGCTTTGGATTTTATGGAGATTTTAACAATATTGCTTCTCCCAATCCATGAGCATGGAATGTTTTTCCATTTATTTGTGTCATTTTCAATTTCCTACCAGTGTTTTATAGTTTTTAGAGTACAGGTTTTCACCGCCTTGGTTAAGTTTATTCCGAGGTATTTTATTCTTTTTGCTAGAATTGTAAATCAGATTGTTTTCTCAATTTCTCTTTGCTACTTCATTATTAGTGTATAGAAATGCTACAGATTTCTCTATGTTAATTTTTCTAGATGTGTCTCCTGAGGCAAGGGAAACAAAAGCAAAATTAAACCATTTGGACTACATCGAAATAAAAAGCTTTTGCACAATGAAGGAAATCATCAATAAAACAAAAAAGACAACCCACTGAATGGTAGAAGATATTTGCAACTAACATGTCTGGTAAAGTGTTAATATCCAAAATATATAAAGAATTTATACAACTCAGGGTTCCTGGGTGGCTCAATTGGTTGAGTGTCCAACTTCAGCTCAGGTCATGATCTCACAGTTCATAGGTTCGAGCTCTGCGTGGGTCTTGCTGCTGTCACCATGGAGCCTGCTTGGAATCCTCTGTCCCCCCTCTGTCTGCCCCTCCCCCATTCATGCTGGCACTCTCTCTCTCTCTCACTCTCTCTCTGTCTCTCAAAAATAAATAAGTATTTTTTTTAAAAAAAGAATTTATACAATTCAACACTAAGAAAACCCAAATAGTCCAATTAAAAAATGAGCAGAGGACATGAAAAGACATTTTTCCAAAGAAGACATACACATCGTCAAGAGACACACAAAAAGATATTCAACATCACTCAGGTATTCCACATCTCAAAGAAATGCAAATCAAAACAATGAGCTATCACCTCACACCTGTCAGAATGGCTAGAATAAAAAATACTAGAAATAACAAGTGTTGGCAAGGATGTAGAGAAAAAAGAACCCTCATGCATTATTGATGGGAATACAAACTGGTACAGCCATTGTGGAAAACAGTATGAAGATTCCTCAAAAAATTAAAAATAGAATTACCATATGATCCACCAATTCCATGCTGGGTATTTACCCAAAGAATATTAAAAGAGTAATATGAAAAGATATATGCACCCCTATGTTTATTGTAGCATTATTTATAATAGCCAAGATATAAAAGAAACCTAAATGTCCATTGACAGATGAATGGATAAAGAAAATGTGAGGAATTCATATATATATATATATATATATATATATATATATATATATATATAACATATTTTATATTTTTATATGTAATTATATATTTTACATATAATTATATGTAATATATAATATAACATGATATATAAAATGTAAATATATATAATATATAATTTACATTATATATTATATATATTTTACATTATATATTATATATAAAATGTAAATATATATAATATATAATTTACATTATATATTATATATATTTTACATTATATATTATATATATTTATATTTATTATATATATATACCATAAGAAGAAATCTTGCTATTTGCAAGGAAAGATCTAGAGGGTATAATGCTAAGTGAAATAAGTCAGAGAGAAAGAAATACCAAATGATTTCATTAATATATGGAATTTAAGAAACAAGGAAAGAAAAAAAAGGCACAAACAAAAAAAACACTCTTTAATATAGAAAACAAATTGGTGGTTGTCAGAGTGGAGGTAGGTGTGGAGAAGGTTGAAATAAGTGAAGGGGATTAAGAGTACACTTATCGCAATAAGCACTGACTAATATATAGAATTGTTGAATCATATTGTATATTTGAATCTAATATAACACTGTATGTTAATTATACTTGAATTAAAAAGAAACAAGAAAAAGTTTGAACTACTCAATAGAAAAATGGACAAAATAACGAGTAATTTTACAAAAGAAGAATTTTGTATGAGTACAAGGCACTTACCAAGTTGTGAAATGCTAAATCTCATTACTAATCAAAAAGATGTAAATTAAAACCACAGTTGAGATAGATCATATGCATAAGATTTTAAAAGTCTTAATATCTGACAGTATCAGATTTAGCAGAATGTGAAGCAACAGAGTTCTCATCCTCTCTTGTAGGTGTGCAAATTGAAGCAGTCACTTTATTTTTTTAAGGGTAGAATGTATCTTAGTATTTAATAAGATATTACCCTAGCAGTATTTTTTTTCTTTTTAAATTTTTATTTAAATTATAGTTAGCATACATTGCAATATTGGTTTTAGGAGTAGAATTTAGTGATTCCTAACTTGCACACAACACCCAGTGCTCATCATAACAAGGAACAAACAATTTGTAGTCATCATCAATAGATGTTCAGACTGTTCATACATGCGTTTTATTCTCTTCCTGGGTGTATGCTAAAATTGTACCAACCCTTTGAAGTTATGTGTGACTATGTGACCAGTATCATTTCGAAGTGGGAGGCTTTAAAACCTGTGAGTGAGTGATCAAGTTTTTTCCCCCTCTTCCATGGCTACTTCCTTCACTGAAGGAAGGTGATGTGGAAGAGACTCTCCTTACTCAACCCCCATCTAAGATGAAAATGTAACACCAATAACATACACTTTGATGTTTAAGCCACTAAGATTTTGGAGGTTGTACTAGTCCATTATGATTGCTCTAGTATGACCAAGTAATGTTGAACATGCTTGTATTTATTAGCCAGCAATTCTAATAGTTGGCATTTATCCTATTGGTTCTGTACACAAAGAAGCCATTTAGAAAAATTCTTTAAAGGGGCACTTGAGTGGCTCTGTCAGTTAAGGGTCCACTCTTGGATTTGGTTTTGGCTCACGTCAGGATCTCACAGTTTGTGTATTTGAGCTCCAGCGCTGACAGTGAGAAACCTGCTTGGGATTGTCCCTCTCTCCCTCCCTCTCTCTGTCCCTCCCCCACTCACATTCTCTCTCTCTCTCTCTCTCTCTCTCTCAAAATAAATAAATAAACCTAAAAAAAAAAAAAGAACAGTGCTTTAAAGAACATCGCAGTAGTAGCAAAAAAGTGGAAAAAATGGAATATCTATCAGCTATAAAAGAAGAAACTGTAGTATATTCATACTGTGAACTCCTATAGAGACGAGAAAATTAATGAAACACATATAGCCAAATCCATCAACATAGATAAATCTCAAAGTATATTGGTTAGTATAAGAAGCAAGTCAGAATAGATATAGTAAGATTTCATTTGTGTTGAATGTAGTATGAAGAGTTCATGGAAGTTATGTATTGTATTAGAACTTGTGCATAGATTGTAAAAATATAAAGATAACCTATGAAATGTTTAATACAAAATTCAGGATACTGTTTTTTCTCTGGGTAGAGGGTAAGAAGGTACAATAGAGGGAATTTAACTGGTAATAGTCTATTTCTTTTTTTAATTTTATTTCATTCTTTAACGTTTATTTATTTTTGAGAGAGAGAGACAGAGTGCAAACAGGGGAAAGGTAGAGAGAGAGGAAGACACAGAATCCGAAGCAGGCTCCAGGCTCTGAGCTGTCAGCACAGAGACCAATGCGGAGCTCAAGCCCAGGAAGTGCAAGATCATGACCTGAGCCAAAGTTGGATGCTCAATTGATTGAGCCACCCAGGTACCCCTAATATTCTATTTCTTAACATGGGGGGGGGGTGTAAATATGGGTGTTCATGTTGTTATTGCATTGTAACCTGTACTTATACATTTTATATACTCTTCTTCATGTATTTTATATTTCACAGACAAAACTATTTTGAAGTCCTCAGTAATAATCCTGACACACGAGGACCCATAAAATAGGTTGAATCATACTTTGATAAGTGACTTATATAACTCCTTAAGAAAAGTCTGATTTTGTTGTCCAAGGACACTTGACGATGAATTGATTATATCCTAATTCTGTTTTGACTTTTGCAACGTGTTGGGAAATTCACTTATTAGCTCCATTTCCATTTTTATATTTATAGAATAGCAGTAATATACCAGCTTATTTGAAGATTAATGTTTGCAAAATACCTTATACCTTCAATATAGTTCCATATACTATATTAAAATAATATATTAAAAATACACCTTAGCTTCTGACTAATGGAAATTCTCTGACGAATAATGGACATATTGGCAATCTAGATCATCACTGGCTTGGTTGTAAGTGATGATAAGAAACATTTAGCTTAATGGAAGAGATAAAAAATGATAGCAATTAGATAGATTTTTGAAAGCTGAAAGTTTAAACACATACCAAACTATGAAAACACTTTAATAGTGCTTTTTGCATGGTAGAAAAATTTTTCAGGGACATACAAATCCATAGGAAGAGTGTTTTCAACAAAGTATCAAAAGGCAACCTTCCTACTTAGGATGTTAGCGCTGAATGTTAAAATGCCTTGCTGCTGATTTTGGTTTTAACTCTTGAAGATGACAGGTAACCAACCGTACAACATTAGTTTTTCAAACGGTCATGAAAAAAATATTGTCACTGCCAAAATCACAGATAAATTACCAGCTGTCCTTTTTTTAGAAGTGTATGAGGTCCAGTACAGTGCTTTCTTCAAAGGCAGGTCATTAAAGAGAGGAGATTGAATCAGGCATGAATGAAATTGGGGTTAGAGGACTGACTCCAGTATGGGTGACCACAGGTATAATGTCTAAGGCAACAAGACAATATCATGAAGGATCTGATTTAGAAGGCATACCTATGGGATGTGATGTGATGGATGCAAGCCCTCTGGTAGTAGTACCTAGAACATGGCCATAAAGTAATAGGGCCCTGTCTCTACAAAGAGAAGTTACAGATGAGGACAGAGTAGGCTGAAAAGCAGAATAGGGCTTGCTAGCAGGGAGGTAGAATGTAAATCTGAACACAAATTAGGCTAATAATCACAAATAAAAGATATACAATATAGCTATTTATTCCAGGAGGTTCACACTAAGAACATTATATTTTCATTTAGCTATGAATGGAAATTTGAACTGTGGCCAGACTTACATGATTCCCAACTTTGTATTGCACAGGGTTAAATTTTCAAGGTGAAGAATATCTGTACCTGCAATTGGCCAGACCAAAGAGGAAAGGACTGGTTATAAAAGCCATCCTGTTTGCTATGCTACTTTTATAGATAGTGAAAACTTTTTATTTAATATAATCAAACTTTATGGAAAAATATAATTTCCATGGGACTACTTCTAACCTATATTTCAGAATTGTGATGGGTATTTTCTATTTTCCCTTCTAGTTTCACTCCTTCAGAATCTTCTCTGTACCCCCAAAGGCTGACATCTAGGGGTTGCCTCAAGAGATGACCTGTCCTCTGACTACTGGATGGAAGTCCAATAGGAAGCTTCTGCAATAGGTTAGAGGGCAGGAAGAGAATGAGATGGGGTATTCATTCCCTGTATTAGCTAGTCTTCGAAGGTATCCCCCAACAATTCCTTCCTTGTATATACATATCACTCTTGCTATCAAGAGTTAGAGATTATTTCTGTTCTCCTTGAATCTGTGCTGGCCCATGACTAGCTTCTACAAATAGAATGTAGCAGAAGGGCAATTCGAGACTTCCAAACTCAGACCAAAGAGAACTGGAAGCTTCTATTTGCTGCCTCTTGGAATTTAGCCACCATGGTATAAGAAGCCCAGGATAGATAGAAGCCCAAGATAGATGGAAGAATCACAAAAATGAGAATCAAGCACTCTAGCTATATCAGGCACTTATTGACAGCCATCTGAGTGAGTCATTGTGGTAGCTAGTCACCAATATGGCACCCAATGAAGGTTGTTTCCCAAGCTTTGGGATGGTTTGTTTTGCAATAATAGATAGCCAAAACAGAAATTGGTACCTAGAGAGTAATGTGCTGCTGTAACAAAAACCTTAAACATGTGGCATTGGCTTTGGGATAAGGGATCTCACAGAGGTGATCAATGGAGGCCTGTAAGACAGTGAAGAAATTGTTGAGCCTGGAGCAAAGGTGAGTTTCTGCCTTATTATGTAGAGGGAGAATGTTTGACAATGCTGTAATTTGTGGTAACATGAGAGATAGAAAATATATCTAACAACTTTGTGTATTTGGCTCAGGAGGTTTCCAAACAAAGTTAAGAGTCTACTGGTTTCTTTAGGTGTATATGACCATTAATAGGGTGAAGTGACTTGAGAAGAAACCATTTAACTTGTAAGCAGTATCTAGAATACAAGTCAGCAACACATTTTCTGAAATGGGCCAGATAGTAAATATTTTAGGCTTTTCAGGTTGTATCTTGTCTGTAGCAACTACTCAACTCTGCACTTGTAGCATGAAAGTGGACACAGACAATCTTTAAGTGATTCGATGTGACTGTGATCCAATAAAAAAAGAAAATTGACTGACAAAAGCAGGTGACAGCCTGTATTTGACCTGTGGGCCATAGTTGACCAACCCCTGACCCAGAAAAAACATTTTCAAATAAGGGTTTGGTGAGTTGGAACATAAGTTATTCTCCTATTTATCTCTTCCAGCCCATATGAGATTTTCAGAGTAAATTAATACCTGGGGGCAAAGATAAAATCCAGAGTGCTGCCACATTATGAAGATCAGTTCAATAGTGCAGTTGAAAGACTGTTTAACCTTCATAAAGATTAAGGATTTGTCCCTTAGACCCTGTCAGCTAGACAATGGGATTTTTAAAAATCTTAAGGGGCTTGCCTTGTTGACCTTCTTTCTCGCTAGACAGTAAAGTTTTTTTTGCCTTGTAGGCCCATTCAGCTAGAAAAAAAAAGGATTTCAAGAATCTTAAAGGCATTGTCCTTACAGCGTCCTGATTCTAAGCCCTAAGTAGAGAGGAGTGTGTCTTTAAAGTCTGTCATAAAATAAGGTATAGGTACATAGGAAGTCCAAACATCTTAACAGAAATTTTAAGAGCGTGGACTAAAAGGGACTGAGGTAGTACAAAATGAAAAAGGTCTCAGGTGTTAGTAATTTCCTATGAATAGGACACAAGCTAAGAAAATTACTCAGCAGCAAACACATTCTACTTCTTATAGAAAAGTAACAATAACAGAGCAGGCAGAGCCATGAAGAACCATTCTCAGGGAGTATAGACCTAATCAAGAAACATGGTGTATCCCTGGAGACAGAGGAAATGGTAACATGTCCTGCTAGATTTCAGAATTGTTTTGGGCCAGTAACTGCTATGTTATTTCAGTTTTACACTTTTAGAGTGAAGGTTTCTATTGTGCCTGCCATGTGTTTTCCTCATTATTGTATGTTAGGTGTGTATGGGACAGATAATTATTGTGTTAGTGTTTCATTTTTTAGTTTACAGGTGCTCCTGAGGAGCTTGAGGACTCTGTCTCATCTATATCTGGCTCTGATATAGGTGGTAAGAGTTTTTGATATGAGTTGATGCCATAAGGGGATGGAAATTTGTAGGGTAATTGGGAGGTGTTAAGTGTACTTTGTACATGAATTGTTACAGCCAGAAGGCAGAGGCTGGAGTGCCTTTCCAAATTCCTCCTCCCTTTCTATATGCATGTTACTCCTAATTCAAGTGGTGGAGTTTATTGCCCCTTTCCTTGAATATGGACTGCCCTTGTAACTAACTTTGATCAATCAAATGGCCATGAAATTGGTGAAATTACTGATTTGGGAGCTAAGAGCCCAGGCTTTAAGAAGATTGGTGGTATGGCAGATCTGAGATGAGATACTCAGATCCTACTTTAGAGAAGAACTTCTTGTTCAGCAGTGAGGAATGAAGACAACAGAGAGACATTAAGTGTCGGTTCCTTCAGCATCTGCCTCAGCTAAAGAGACCCGCCTCACCTCAGGTCATGCCTTTCCTGAAGACTAAGCAAAGAGATGTTATAAAAGGTCTGGACATTTTGCCTGATATGCAACAGATTTGCAGGTTAACCAACTGCATCACAGTTGGACTTCTTCCTTTGCCTAATCCTGCTTCTTCCACATTTCCCCCTCTCAGGTGTTGATCAATAATAAATATTCTGGACCCCAAAATTCTCAGAATCTTCTTCTGGAGAATCCAACCTATGACATATAGGTTCTACTACCTGACCCTTAGAATCTGGTAGTCTATGCTGTGAAAAGCTATATCTATATCGAAAGGCCAGGTGGAAAATACTCTGGTGGATGAATCCAGCTGAATGTCTTGTTAATAGCCACTATCAAATGGAAACTATGTGAATGAGCCACCTTGGGCCTTCCAACCCTGTTGAACTCTAAATGACTGTTGGACTTCCTGGCATCATGTGGATTAGAAGAACCACACAGTGAAACCATGGAAATATGAACAATAGTAAAATAGTTGTTTTAAACCACTAAGTTTTGGGGTGTTGTGTTATGCATCAATAGTTAATTGAAACATTCCCCAGCTCTCTCCATGGAAGTTGTGCTTCCCTACTGAGGGCCACATCTCTCTGGCAAATTTTCCCTGCAGCTACATCCTCTGGATTCTGTTAACTGGTAACATGTTCCCCATCTTGGTACCCCCAGATTATTGTGCATTTATTGTGAAGCTCATTATTCTTTTGTCTTATTTCCTATAAAAAGGGAAAATATCTCTCAAATTTTATAAAATCAAGGAGACATGATTTCTAAATATAGGAGATTTAGGGGAGCCTGGCTGGCTTAGTTGGTAGAACATGTGACTCCATTTGGGGATTGTGAGTTTGAGCTCCACGTTGAGCATAGAGATTACTTTAATTATTATTATTATTTTTTAATACAGGAGGTTTAAGCAGAAATCTTCTCTTTCTCCTGCCTTCTTGCAAATTCATCTTATCTCTGGAAAGAGGTATGTTGGTGTACCTCTGCTATTAAAAATAGGCTAGAGGTAAGGTCTATTAATCTTGTTTTCTTTCCGTAAAAGGAAAAGCAAATGCTAAATGTCTTATCAAAAGGTTTTAGTTCTCAAGTAGGACATATTCCTTGGGTTCTGCCATAACCAGTAGCGTTTGACAGTCTGATGTGCTTTGAATAGACTTTCAAAAATGTGGCCTTAAACAAAAGCAACTAATGTTTAATGGTGGCTTTTTAGGGAACTTGTTAGGTGAATAAGTTTGGAGAAGGAAAGCCTTTTAGAGATTTTTCTATTTATTTATTATTTATTTATTTATTTATTTATTTTTAAGTAAAGTCTACCCATGAAGTAGGGCTCAAACTCATGACCCCAAGATCAAGAGTTGCATGCTCCACTGACTGAGCCAGCTAGGCACTCCTCTCTCTATATATTTTTTTCTTTTTTTAAATTTTTTAATGTTTACTTATTTTTGAGAGAGAGAGAGAGAGAGAGAGAGAGAGCATGAGCGGAGCAGAAAGAGAGGGAGACAGAGAATCCCAAGGAGGCTCCAGGCTCTGAGCTGTCAGCACAGAGCCCGATGTAGGGCTCGAACTCACGAACTGTGAGATCATGACCTGAGCTGAAATCAGATACTTAACCGATTGAGTCACCCAGGCACCCCGCTCCTCAATATATTTTTAAATTGTTTTATAAAATAAATAAAAATTTTGCTATCTTATATTTAGTCTCCCACCCTTTATTAACAAGCTAAGATCAAGTTAGTCTTCTAATTGTTACACTAAACTGAGTATTACCAGTTTGGTAAATAAATTGCTTGTAAATTATCTACTGTAAATGACACATCATTATATTTGTGCCACCTAATGCTAGGCATTTTGTAAACTTTTGAGTATTTTTGGTAATGTGTGACTCAGATTTTTTAAGTTAATGTTGGGCTTAACCCTTTATCCAAGTTTACCCAGAACAGACTCAGTTTATGCCCACTGTCTCATTATGACTGTTATCATTACTATTGCTCTTTCTTATTCACAGAACTGTACTTTGGAAAATACATTTTCTGGTTTTCTTACCTCAAGTGGTGGTTATATCTAAGACAAAACTATTCATGCTTAGAAAATAGTAGTAGAAATGTTTAAATATTTTAAAGGCTGGGTTTTTGTTGTTTTTGCCAAATAACAGGTCAGTGTCTTTAAATGAATGTGAGATCTTTTAAAAAGTTAACATGAATTTTTAAAAGAATCTATAAAACTTTAGACTTAATTGGTTGAAAATACACTTTCTCAAGTTGAGATAAGCTTAATATTAAAATTATGTTCCATAAACTGACCTTTATAATTTTTGTCTATGGAATGTTTTCCTAGTACTTGAAGAAAACAAATGAGGTTTGAAACCACAAAGTACATTAAGGGTTTTCTTGATCAGTAGTTACATAAATTAGAGGGAATGTCAGTTTTATATTAATATTTAATAATAAGTTGATTAAATTTTGATTGAAAGCCTGTTTGTTTACATATTATGTAAATTGATTTTGAAATAAAGTTTATAGATTTAGATGATGTTTACATTATTTCAGTTTCTAAGTTTACATATGCCACATAAATTTCAGTGCCTAAATGACAACCCCTAAATAAGTTTCAATTTGAAAAAATAGCAAAATAGTAGAATTAGTGAGTAGGAAGTTTTTCAAAATTAAATTTTAACCTTTTTTCCCCATTAGCTTCATTCTCTTATAACTTAAAATGAAAAAGATCATATATGCCTACATGAAAAAAAATCTCTAGGATGGTTGTTCTCTCTTTTGAAATTGTATTTACTAGCACTACCCTTACTCACATCTATCTTTCATCTTTGCTTTGTGAGTCTTACCCGTATGAGCTGTACCATTCAGTCTTCCTTACCTTGCATATCAGGTATGAGATTGGTGTCCAAAATATACAAATATAGAAAATATACAAATTTTTCAAGCTCAAACAAAAGAGAACAAATAACCCGTTTGAAAAATGAACAAAAGATTTGCATCCTTCACCAAAGGATATATACAGTGGCAAAGAAGCATATGAAAAGATGCTCCATTCTTATGTTATCAGAGTAATACAAATTAAAACAACAGTAAGGTACCAGTACACATTTATTAGAATGGCCAAAATCCAGAATACTGACAACACCAAACACTATGAAGATGGAGCAACAGAAACTCTCGTTCATTGCTGGTGGGAATGCAAAATGGTACAGCCACTTTGGAAGACATTTTGGCGGTTTTTTTTGTTTTTTGGCTTTTTTAAACAAAGCTAAACATAGTCATGCTGCACATAAAAGTTCAATTCCTAGGTATTTACCCAACTGATTTGAAAACATGTCTACAAAAAACCTTCAAGTGAATGTTTTTAGTAGCTTTATTCATAATTATCAAAAACTGCAAGCAACAAAGATATCCTTCAGTAGGTGAATGATAAATTGTGGTGCATCCATACAACTGAATATTACTTGGTGGTAAAGAAAATGAGCTATCAACCTAGGTAAAGACATGAAGTATCCTTAAATGTATATTGCTATCTTCTTTCACAGAAGATAGTCTGAAAGGTTACATACATTAGAATTCCGATTATATGGCATTCTTAAAATGGTTTATAAAGGTTAAAAATATACAAACAATAAAAAAAATCTAGTGGTTACTAGAGGAGAGGGAGAAAGTTCTAATAAGTGAAAAATAGTTTTTTATTGAGGGACTGAAATTATTCTGTGTGATAATGGTGAATACGTAATAGTATGCATCTGTCAAAAGCCTATAGAATTTTATCACACAAAGAGTGACCTTAATGTATGCAAATATTTAAAAATTCGTCTAGAAAGTTGGAGAATCCCAGGTTGGAATACAGACTGTGATGAAAGAATCCGACTGTATTATAAGTGTATGAATAAAACTTCAAAGAAGGACATAGAGAGGAAAGGTGCTATGTAAAGAGCTGGAAATAAGTGGAGCCTATAATACTTAAGGTAAAACACTTTACTTTAGTTGATAAAGCTGTTTCCTATGGAGTATTAGCTAACAATGCTGATAAAGCACAATATACATATTTAAATTGAAGAATTAAATAAATGAATAGAAGATGGTGGAAGCCTGGTTTCTCCCTCCTAGGTGGAGGTTAGAGATAAGCAAAGGGAAGAACTAGAATAATCCATGCTGTAAAAGATCAGAGCTGGAAACACCAGTAGGAACTCATATTTAGCTTAATATAGATATAGATAGTTACATACAGAAATATTTCTATATTATAAATACATAGATTATATACACAATTACATTTTCTCAATCTGTCAATTGAGAGATCCAGAAACAATGACACCCTGGTAGCAACAAGGGTATTGAGTACCCAGATTTTGGATTCTACTACTGTCTACATAAGAAGAAACAGGGCTTCTTGGATCAATGGTTGATTCTAAGACTGGATCTGGAAATATATAAGATGAATCTGGAGCACTACGTAGTGCTAGAAAGTAAGGAAGTGTTATGGCCTGAATATCTGTGTCCCTCCAAAATTCATATATGGAAATCTAATCCTCAATGTGATGGTATTTAGAGACAGGGCCTTTGGGAGGTTATTAAGACAGGAGGGTGAACTCTTCATAAATGGAATTAGTGTACCTGTAAGAAGAAGAAAGGTAGTAGCTTGCCCTCTCTCTCTCTCTCTCTCTCTGTCATGTGAGGATACAGTAAGTCAGGAGACTAAACCCAGAAGAGGTTCCTCACCAGAACCCAATCATGGTGGTACCCTGATCTTAGACTTCCAGACTTGAAGAATTGTGAGTAATAAATTTCTGTTGTTTATAAGCCACCTAGCTAATGGTATGGTACTGTATTGTAGCAGCCTGAACTAAGGAGTGCTCAAAACAAAACTAACAAAAACCTACATTGATGTGGTATATTGAAGGGATAACAGAGCCAACTGAAAGAATTGCAAATAGCCAAAGCTGGAAAAATGTGAGCAATAAAATAAAGGATTAGCTTATAATCCAAAGTATAAGATAAATTCCCATGAATCCATGATGATATAAATGATTGAATAAATGTTTGGGAAGAAGAGACAAATCTCCTTTGCAGCAGAATTATAAATAATTTATGTAGATCTTTGCCTTCATAGAAGGGAGGTGTATAAACCCCCACTTCTTAAGTGTAGGAGATGTGCAGTAACTTTTTTCCTAAGAAGACAATATGGAAAGGAGGGGGAGGATGAGCAATGAGAAAACCTGACAAATACTACCTTAGCCAGGTGATCAAGGTCAACATCAATATCTATATTAGGTTATAAATCAAGGTGATGGTATGTGCCCTTGACATGATGTGATAAAATGGCAGTTTATTATTTTCCTTGTTAAAACCCGTAACCCAAGTCTAGCTGTGAAGGAAAAAACAAAAAACAAAAAACAGACAAATTCTACTAGAGAGGCATTCAACAAAATACCTGACTTGTATTCTTCAAAACTGCTAGGGCCGTACAAAACAGGGAAAAATCTAAAAAAAAATTGTCACACTCAAGAACAGTCTAAAAAGATATAACACCTAAACATCATGCAATATCCTGGGTGGGATCTTGGAACAGAAAAAGAATATAAGGTAATAACTAAGGAAACTGGAATAAGGTGTAAACTTTAGTTAACTATAATGGTTCAACATTGGTTCATCAGTTCTAACAAAAGTACCATACTCATGTCAGATGTTAAAAATGAGGAAATTGGGGCACCTGGGTGGCTCAGTTGGTTGAGCGGCCAACTTCGGCTCAGGTCATCATCTCACAGTCCGTGAGTTTGAGCCCCGCGTCGGGCTCTGTGCTGACAGCTCAGAGACTGGAGCCTGCTTCAGATTCTGTGTCTCCCTCTCTCTCTGACCCTCCCTCATTCATGCTCTGTCTCTCTCTGTCTCAAAAATAAATAAACATTAAAAAAAATAAAAATTAAAATGAGGAAACTGCATGCAGAGTGTAAATAAACTCTGTATTATCAACTCAGTTTTTTTCCCCTATAAATCTAAGAGTGTTCTCAAAAATAAGCTCTACCTTGAAAAAAGTGTCTAGTGTAGAGTCTAACCCATAGTAGGTTGATAGTCAATGATAGTTAGGAAAGGAATACCTTCATGCATTCAAGAATTGTGCTATTGAGAATAGAATAAGATGTAATAGCTTAAAATAAACCAAAGGACCCATCTTGTTCAACTTCTGTATAAAGAAGAAAGATGAGAACAAGAGATGTTAAGTGACTTGCACAATGTCATGGAGTAATTGAAAAGTAGGTGCCTTCCCTAAACAGAATTGCTCGCGAATGAGACCCCAAATTATTGGGAGTATTTTTCTGTATATCTGTATAACAAACTATGCTTTCTAATTTGAGTAATTTTAATATACTGAAAGGGAAAAGTTGGTACCCATAGGCAATTTAGTTAGGGACCTTTAAGACAATCTGGTTGTACAACTGTAAACTTTAGATCAGAGGAAATCGGGCACGTTCAGGATGGTATGGCCATAGACACAACTGTAGACTTTAGAAAAGGAAACCCTCTAAAATAAACTGACCATTAAATAATTGAAAATTGAAAGAACTTTTGGGATGGAATTGAAAGCATATAGAAGCATGCTTTCAGATACTTCTCTGAATGAAGAAAAAAAACAGCATTGTAAAACACATATTCTACATGTTGCCATGTTCATGATGTTGTCATGTTCCCATGACCTTGGGAAAACTGTCATTTGGTGGAGTTACTATGGGCTCATTAGACAAATTGAGGGGAAAAAGAAAACAATAAAAGCTTTTCTCTGGTAAGTACCTATAGTTAATGAAAGGTTTTTCCTTCATAAATCCAAAGTTTGGAATGATTATGGACCAGGAGAAATTCCTAACACATGAATGAATCTCCTCACCAAAAAATTCATGGTTCAGCTAAGCCTTAATTGCTTACAGATGAAGTTATCTGTGGTATTAAGTTAGTGATATTTATTTAAATATTTTATGTGTTACATATCTTTATTAAGTTTTGAGTCATTAAAATAATGTAGTCTTCTCAATAGTTTATAACAGGAAAAGCTCAATTAAGTCTAGGAACTTTGCTCCATTTCATCACACCCTTTCCACGCAGGTTAGAAATAGGTTTAAATGTTAAAACAATATTTTCATAAGTAGATGTCATTCTTCAAACAATGATATAGATAAAAATTGTTGGGGTGCCTGGGTAGCTCAGTTGGTTGAGCATCCAACCCTTGATATCAGCTCAGGTCATGATCTCACGGTTCGTGGGATCGAGTCCCGTGTTGGGTTCTACACTGTCAGCAAAGAGCTTGGGATTCTCTCTTTCCAACTTTCTCTCTCTGCCCCTCCCCTACTCATGCACTCTCTCTCTCTCCAAAAATAAATAAACATTACTTATTTGTGAATAGATTTGATGCATAGGTCATCGATATCTTGTAGAAATATAACTGGTAGGGATGGTAAATTCTAGTTACCCCATATTTTTCTGATAGACATATACTTACATAGATGACAGTAGTAATTAAATATTGCATTCAGATTCATACATATGATAGAGCAATGTTAAAGATTATTTGGGAATAGAAGAATGCTTTAAAAGAACAATAATTCAAAACATGTGCTGTTGAAGCTTTGGAATTAGACCATAAGTTATTTAATTATAAAGAAAGAAACACACACAAATTCAGGTTTTCAAATAATAATTTGTTAAAGTTTTCTCGTGTAGAAGTTACTTTTATTCTCCAATTTTGATCAAAATATTTACTTGTACTCTGAATGCACCTATAAACTACATATGTAGTATTATATTTTTACACAGTTTAATTATTAAAGTAACTTTACACAGCTCATAAAATGTTTTTAAGGAATGAAAGCCAAAAGACTGTGAAGACATATTTATAACATGCCACTACACCTCTGTCACACTGATTGCCATCCAGTTAAGCAACATGCAAACAAAATTATCTTTTATAGAAGGGAAACGATGTATAGGATATCAAAATGTTTTCCACTTGGTCATCAAGGAAGTTTCCTTCATCTGCTTTTTATACTATTGTTACTTGATTGTATATAAATACTATCTTTTGTTAAGTTCTTTTCACAATTAATTCAAAATCTCCTTAAAAAATATTTATTCTGTAATTCAATTAATAAAAATTTCCAAATAATATAATTAAAGAAAAAAATCTAGAAATACTGAACTGCTGTCCTGCCATCTTGCATTGGGTAGATAAGTAATTTTCTGCTAAGACTGCTAGTGGCCGGCTCACAGAAGGCACAGCTGCTCAAGTTCAAGGAGCCGCAGGACATTGAGGGTTTCCAGGTGACCTTTAGGATGAAAGTGTACAGTTGAGAGGTGGCCATCTTTGGGTCCCCCAATATCTACTGCAAGGGGGGGCAATTCAGGACATGCCTCAAGTTCACTATCGACTGCTTTTACTCCCTGCCGACCTTTCAGTTCCTGACTCCAGCATCTGCAAGATGTTGCATCTCCATCCTTGGTCCTCCACCCCCGGTCCTTGGCCCCTGGAGCAGGGAGTCAGCCCCCTTCAGAGCGGTGGAACCCCACCCAGAACGTCGGGACTATCCTCCTGAGCATCACTTCCCTTCTCATGGAACCCAGCACCTTCTCATTAGCATCATGGATGCCTCCTACTTGTGCTGGGTACCTAGGTCAGGGCCTGCCCAGGTGGGCTGGGCACGTCGGTGGGTGAACCGTGGTGGCCTGAAGGACCCAGAACCTGGCCTTGTCTGCAGCTCCTGCTGGCAGGAGCCAGAAACTTTAGGTTCCCAGCTCCCAAGTGACCAGATTAATTTGTGGTCACCTCTTCTCTGGTTTGTTTGGAATCTAAATAAAATGGCTTCATGAGGAAAAACAAAAAGGTCACCTTTACCAAAGGGATTTTGGAGAATAGATCAATGGGAGGTCATGGCCTATAGTTTCAAATCTATTTGGCAAGGGTCAAGGTAATTACACTTTATTTACCAGTATTTGTAATTTGTCTTGTTAATTAGACCACAGTCTATTAAATCAGAGAAAGCATCAGTGTTGTTGGTTACTTATAATGGATTTTCATTTTTAGAGATTCTTCAAGAAGTAGGGAAACTTTCACTTTTTGCTCTTGGTATTTTTCTTATTAAAACAAAGGAACTGTCAGTGTCTCTTCTTGAACATAACTCTGATTATTTTAACTATTTTTCCCCTCTATCCATTTTGTTTTGATTTTTCTCCACTTAACTGCCTTTTCTCATTCCAAAGTTAGCTCTTCTAAACTTAAATATCTTCTGCAGAAATACTTTCTGGCTATCTGCCAATGTTTTCAGCACTGATATGTGTCAGCTTTCAGGATTGTTCAGCCTGTTGGTTTGTTTCTCTTTGAATTCATCTTTCCTCCCTCTTCTAATGGTTCCTGTATTATAAATTTCAGTTTGATTTTTATTGTGGAAGCCATATTCCCCACTTAGCAGATAAATTAGAGAATTCCTTCATCCCCAAGAAGCCAGAAAGATCAAGGTACCATCATAGGAGTTTGATCATCACCTAAACTTGAGGGCAAACTGAGCAGAAAGGAGCTTCCTGGTTCCATTAAATTTTATTCTTGCGCTCAATGAACCAAAAACATTATTTTAAATTTTATTCAAGTAGGTTTTTTATTATTTTCAAAACCTCCAGTGTAAAGTCTTGATTGAAGGTTCTTTAATTCACCCACAAACCACAACATGGAATTTTGCAGTAGCAGTAGCAACAATGAGAGCTCAGAAATTCTCAGATTGTTTTGATGACAAGATCTGAGTAGTTAGCATGTGGTCTGTTACTTCCAAACCCTTAGAACTGTGTTAGATTTGCTGAGCATTTTTATATAATGCCCAGAAATGGCTAAGGTAGGATGTGCTATCATAAAGTCAAAACATGTGTAATATCCACGTTTTCTTTGCCATTGCCTCATGGGATCTAAACTGGTTATTATATCCTTCCTTATTATTTATTCTAATGTTAAAGAAGACATTTCCATTAGATGATATATTTTTATGTCTGAAGAACATTTTCTCTTGTTTGGTATTTACAGGTAGCATGACATGGTGTGAAAGCTACTGGACCAAGTATTAGGAGACTGGGGTTCTTATCCCTGTTACATTTTGGCTCATTTGTTTTTAGCATACTTTTGTGTTATTTAGGTTGCTTTTGTTATAAGGAATAGAAACCCATCCTAGCTTATATAGACAGAAAATAATTTCTTGGGAGGTTATAGGGAGATATAAGGATATATTACTTAAAATATAGTCTGGAAAATCTAAAATATAAGAATCAGAGCAGCTTTTGGAATTCTAGGAGTAACAACAAATAGACTGTCTCATCAGGTGCTGCTTGTGATCATCCTTGTTTCTTCCTTCCCACTCCCACTCTGGCAAATTTCAGAGAAGATCTATCTTATTGGTCTCAATTGGAGAATATAGAAGGCAGCTCTTTCTGCCCACGGGTCCTGTCCCCATGCTTTAATAAAATCACTTTTTTTTTTGCACGAAAAAAAGAGAAGAATATGGAAGAAGACAGATTCTCTTGATTGCTCTAACCAGATTGTATCTAATGGGAGAAGAGCATTGCCCTTGAAGCAAAATTCAGGTGTTGTTAATGGAGGAAGAAAAAAAGATGTTGACAACATAACAAAATCCAAAAGAATGTGGCAAAATAACAAATAGTTTATTCAATCCTTAGGCTTCCAAAAATATCACCCCATATTGCTATAGTGAGTTTTATATGAAATATTAGAGAGACAGCATAATAATAATTCAATTTCATAATTATCTTTGAACCGGGGCCTCTTTCCAACCTGTCACTCTTGTGGGCCAGTCCCTTATTCTGTGCTTCTTAGACTATTGTTGCAGCTTCCTAACTGACTGCATGGCATTTAGTTTTATTTAGCATCCTTCTAACTGCTCCTCTGTAACTGTTAGAGGTATCTTTCTAGAGTACAATTGTGTCTCTTGGAAACCATAGTAGTTTCAGTAATGTCTAAACGATACCTAATACCTGTTCTTATCACCATCTGGGCAGAATTAGATGCCCATTCTGTTTAGCTATTAAAACACTCTGTACATACTTCATTTAGAGTTTTTGACTCACTGAATAATTATTGTGAAAAAGGGGTAAGCTATTTAAAACAGTAAATACAATAAATTCTCAGATAAACACACATAATCCTATCTTGCTATTTTTGTTTTCTAAAGGCAATTCATGTCTGTTAAAAAAGATCCATATAGTTACCTTTCACCCACAGAGCTTGATAGGGGAAGAATAAAAACTTACATGTGTTTAAAGGGAAAAGACCCAAACTACAAATTTCTGTAGGTTCGTCTGCTAAGGAGTTCGTAACTAGAGTGAACGGTCTTTCATTTAACAGGCCACCTTCATGAATTTGTATATATGCAAAACTGGCATGAAGCTAATTTCTCTGCATACTAAAGTGACAGGTGATGGGGATTTTGCATATTCTTGTGGTAACATGAGAGAGAGGGGTTTAGGGAGCCAGAGAAGTAATATGAGGAGGAAATATGAGAAATATTTTGAAGGAAAGGTTATGCAACATGGAACTCTTTTTGAGTTGGGGAACCTCAATCAATCAAACAAACAAACAAACAAATGAATAAATAAGTAAGTAAATAAATAAAAATAAAACATCCAGTGAGATTTCCCCAGAATGGGAATTGCCAAAGGACTTGTAAGAATGGTTGCATCCAGCATTTAATATTAAGTCATTTGCTCTTCTGTGCATTTATAGTGGTCATTGTCTGTCTTTAAAACATCTCTTCCACTCTTCCCTGACTATGTAGCAACCATTTGGATGAACCTTTCTTCTTCCTCCAATAGTGACAGCAAATTGTTCTAAATAATCAGGTAATCCCATAATACCATTTAAACGGTGATTAGTTTGAAAACAACGTAGGCTTAATCCAGTCAACACGTTTCCTGACATTTTCTGAGGCACAGGAGTTGGTTTAGGGAAAATCTATTCAGAAGAGCCTCAAGACTTTGTGTCTAATGGTTGTGAGAATTGTCTTGCCTGTCCAACTGCATGTGGTGACATAGTTTCAATTTCTGACAGCATTTATCCTTTGATCACATGGGGACCCATCCTTAGGAAGACTGTAATTGTGAATAACAGAGATGGAATAATGGAAAGAAAAAGATGAGTCTTTGATGACTTGATTTAGTCACTAAGATCAAATGACCTATATAAACTGATCTTGAAGGCTTCCAAATCTCTTGTCTAGATTTCTACTTAGATGACCCAGTGAATCTCATTTACTGAATAAAACCAAACTCTTGATTCCCCCACTTCCAAAAACTTCTCCTATAGCATTTGCTATAAATTTTATTTATTGTTTTATTTAATTGGATAATTGATATACAGTATTATATTGGTTTCAAGTGTACAACATAGTAATTCAACATTTATATACATTATGAAATGGTCACCACAGTAAGTCTATTTACCAACTGTTTTCATGCAAAGTTGTTACAATATTATTGACTATATTCCCTATGTTGTACACTACACCCTTGTGTCTTATTTATTTTATAACTGGAAGATTGTAGCTCCTTTTTTTCTTAAGTTTATTTAGTTTGAGAGAGAAAGAGAGAGAAAAAGAGAAATAGCATGTGCACATGGGGCAGAGGGAGAGGCACAGGAAGAGTAGGTTCCATGCTCTCAGTACAGACCCTGACTCTGGGCTTGAACTCACAAACCTTGACCTGAGATCATTACATGAGCTGAAATCAAGAGTCTGATGCTTACCGGACTGAGCCACCCAGGCACACTTGAGGATTGTACCTCTTAAAACCCTTCCCCTAATTATTCCAACCCCCTACCTAACCTCCTTTCTGGCAACCATCAATTGTTTTCTGTATCAGTCTGTTTCTGTTTTCCTTTGTATATTCATTTGTTTGGTTTCCTTAGATTCCACAAATGAAAAAATATGGTATTTGTCCTCCTCTGTCTGACTTATTTCACTTTACATAATAGCCTCTGGGTCCATCCATGTTGTCACAAATGGCAAGATTTCATTCTTTTATGAATGAATAATATTTCATTATATAGTGGACATTTAGGTTGCTTCCATGTCTTGGCTATTGTAAATAAAGTTGCAATGAACATAGAGTGCATATGTCTTTTCAAATTAGTGTTTTCATTTTCTTCAGATAATGGTAGTTCTATTTTTAATTTTTTTAAGGAACCTCCATATTGTTTTCCATAGTGGCTGTGCCAATTTACATCCCTACCAACAGTATCTGAGGATCGCCTTTGGTTCACAGCCTTGACAACACTTGCTATTTCTTGTCTTTTTGATAATAGCCATTTGACAGATGTAAAGTGACATCTCATTGTGGTTTTGATTTGCATCTACCTGACTTGCACTAACCTGATGGTTAGTGATGTTGAACATCTCTTCATGTGCCTGTTGGCCACCTGCATTTCCTCTTTGCAAAAATGTTTATTCAGGTTCTCTGCCCATATTTTTAGTTGGATTGTTTGTTTTTTGATATTGTATGAGTTCTTTATATATTTCCGTTGTTAACCCCTTTTTGGCTATACCATTTGTGAATATATTCATCCATTTATTTGGTTGCCTTTTCGTTTTGGTAATGGTTTCCTTCACTGTGCAAAAGTTTTTTTGGTTTGATGTAGTCCCTTTTACTTATTTTTGCTTTTGTTGTTTTTGCCTGAGGAGGTAAATCCAAAAAATATCGGTAAAACCAATGTCAGAGGGCTTACTGCCTATATTTTCTTTTAGGAGTTTCATGACTTTGGGTTTTAGATTTAAGTTTTTAAATCATTTTGAGGTTTTGTTTGTTTATGGTTTAGGAAAGTGGTTCACTTTCATTATTTTGCATATAGCTGTCCAGTTTTCCCAACACCATTTATTGAAGAGACTATCTTTTCTCCAGTGTATATTCTTGCCTCCTTTATTGTATTGACCATATATGTGAGGGTTTATTCCTGGGCTCTCAATTCTGTTCCATTGATTTATGTGTCTGTTTTTGTGCCATTATTATACTGATTTGATTACTATTGCACTGTAGTACAGTTTGAAATCTGGGAGCATGATACCTGTAGCTTTAATATTCCTCAAGATTGCCTTGGCTATTCAGGCTCTTTGTGGTGTCCTACAACTTTGGGGGTTGTTTGTTCTAGTTCTGTGAAAAATATCATTGGTATCTTGATAGGGATTTTATTGAATCAATAGATGTTAGGTAGTATTGATATTTTAATAATATTAATTCTCCCAATCCATGAGTGTGGTATATCTTTCCATTATTTGTACTGTCTTCATTTTTTTTTCATCAGTGTCTTATAGTTATTAGAGCACAACTTTTCATCTCTTTAGTTAAATATACTCCTAGATATTTTATTCTTTTTGATGCATTTGTAAATGGGATTGTTTTCTTAATTTAATTTGTGTTAGTTTACTATTTGTGGATAGAAACACAACATATTTCGTTACTAATTTGTCTATTGATTTTACTTTTTTTTTTTTTACTAATTCTATTAAATGGCACTTCTTTCCTCCCAGTTGTTCCCTTTTTTCTCTTACAACCCATATGTATTCCATTAGCAAATTTTGTCAGCTTTCCAATCAAAATGTATACAGAATCTTACCATTTTATTATTTCTGTTATCATTACCCTAATCTAAACCCACATTATCTCTCTCCTGGATTATAACCATAGCCTCCAAAATGCCTCTCTGCTTTTACTCTTGCCATCCTATTCTCTATTCAGTAAACATAGTGATTCCCTAAAATGTAAGTTAAACCAAGCCTGTCTTTAGTCATAAATTTCCACTATCAGTAAAAGCCCACGTACATTCATTTGGCCTAAAATGCTCTCTGATATGGACCTCAGTTATCTTCCAGACCTCATATACTACTTTTCTGGTCTCTCACACTGACTTCCTTACTTTTCTTCAAATTCAGTGTCATTCTGTTGCTGTTTCCTCTGCCTAAAACTCCTGTCTTTCAGATGTTCTCATTGCTCACTTCCTCAATTCCTTCAAGTTTCTTTTCAAATGCCACCTTTTCAACAAGTTCTTCCTTGACTCCCCTAATTAACAGATGAACTAAAATAAATAAAAGGTGAACTATACCTTATGCCCTTCTCTCCCCTAGTCTTATCTCTAGTATGATCACTGTACATACATATTTATTTATTTGCTTGCTTATCTGTTTCCCCCAAGAAAAATTCATCTCCCCAAGAACAGGGATTTTTTTTTTTACTATTTTTTCACTACTAATTCCCAATGCCTGGACCAATAAAGCACTGTTTATTGAATGAATAAATAGTTTAGTACTATTTGAGTTTTTTTTTAATTGATTACAACCAACAGATCCTAAGAGTACAGTTCTTATTTAATATCTTTTCACTGTACCCAACTTTTTAGGAAACTAAGATAAATATTAAGGTCTTGCATTTATGGGTGCTTTGGAAAAGATGAAACATAAATGTGATAATTCATCAAAAGGAGGAAATTGCCAGTTTGGGAGGAGAAACATGAACCTTCAGAGAAGCTAATAGATGCGAAAGAAGGCTATGATTTCCAACATACACATGACAGGAGCTTGAGTGAATTTATTTAAATATTAAGGGGAAGGTGGTAACTGTGGCTGAAGGAGTTGACATTTGGGTTATATGATTTTTCCTTTGTACTGTGGGCTTTGGGGAAACAGGATTCTTCCATTTATCATTGTCCTAATATACAAAGAAGGTATTCAATACATAACTGTTGCATAAATTAAATAGCATTGGAGAAGAGCTCTAGAGTTAGTAATGCCAGTAGTTAGATGTTAGAAGTGTTATTTAGTCTGCCTTTTCTAGGCCTTAGTACTTTTATCTATAAGATGAAAGTGCTGGACTTCATAATTAAGTTCTTCACAACTATAAAATATTCTATAATTTTAACTGCTTATGTATGAGTGGAGACATGCATATACTTTCATCTAACAGAAATAAAGATATACTTCTTAAAAATTTCCTTTGCAAATATATTTTGGTTAATATAGCTGCCATCAATTTGGCTTATAAAATAGTGTTTTCAATGATCTTTTAGCATGATAGATTAACTTTTATGTTCAGAAAGCCATTTCCTCTGAATGCTGCTGAATTCACACTTCGCTAATGGCAAGGATCCGATTAGAACTAATTTCATAGTGATTCTTTGACATTTTCAAACATAGAAATGTGTGCTTTTCTGAATAAAAGTGAGAACATATCATAAATTGTAAAAGTTACTATTAAAGTTCAGTCTAATATTGGATAGTAGTTATGAAATGAAAAGTGCCTTAAAGGCTAACCTCTTGCAAAATAAGAGCTTTCCATAAGTTTCCCCGTCCCTCCATTTCTTTTACTTTCAGCTCCCATAGTGTCTGTCTATACCTGGGTCCACTGGAACTCTGTCTCTAGGTTTTGGTCTATCTCACTGGCCAATTCATCCGTTTTTTAGCTTCACTATTTGATAGAACTTAAAATTAGAGAAGCTGATAATGTCTCACAGAAAGCATAGGCCAACAATCAGCCTACCCAATAAGATTCAAGACAGAAACTAAACCTGTGGACAAGGTCAACATAGGAGGGAACAGAGACTTCCTATCACTTCCAGGTGACCTAGGTATTAGCAGTTTATTCCCAAGTAATAAAGTAATTGATCTGAAAATTAACAAGGAAATCTGGGATAGCAATACAGCATTTTGACATTTGTGACTGGATCACTAAGTTTCATTACCTAGGAACCGGGACTTTATTTCAAATCTACTTAAATTGGTAGAGTTGGTGCTCCTAGAAGATTTCTACCCTTGGCGGGAGTGAATTCAGAAACTAAATGATGGTCTTGTTCTACAGTTGGGCCTGTGGTAGAAGAAGCTAGAGAAAGTAAAGGAAGAAGGAAGAAAGAAGGGATTAAAAATGCCTTCATTTTTAGGGAAAGGAATCTGGAAGATCCAAGAATGAACAGTAAGATAAAAGAAAACCCAGACAAGAATACCTTGTTGAGACTAAGGAAGGAAATGGTTTAATAAACAGTATAGTTAGTTGAGGAGTGAATTTTCATCTTATCTATGATATCTATGATTCCTCGTGGCATAAGTTGAAAATGACAAAGTCAAAACTACTTTACAAAAGTACCATATTATATATTGACACATAGTTTTTCTATAAAAATTCAACAGAAGTAATTTTTTTTCCACAAATTGGAATAGGGCCTTTCCCCCTTCCTTCCTTCCTTCCTTCCTTCCTTCCTTCCTTCCTTCCCTCTCAGCTCCATAAGACATAGTTGAAATTCATGTAGGGACCATGTTGCATGTAAAAGACAATTTTTAACACTGGACTTACACTTGGTGAGCAAGTAGTTCACACTATGTGAGACCTACTGAGATGATGGTGAGTTGAAGTATCCCATCTGATGCCTGTTTTGGAGCAGGGCCTCATTGTCTGGAATAACACAAAAGTCACCTGCTTATGTTACCATTTTCTTTCCCTTGTCTTTGGCCAACTTTGAAATTTCAGAAGTTCAGTGCTTTGTGATGTGAGTATTCTTTTATGCCATTAAGAGGTCAGGAAGAATAGAGACTGGGGAAAGGTCATTTTAATGCCATTTTAGGGTGTTATAAATAATCCCTGAGTGTAATTTGTAGACCATATTGAGGAAAGGAAGTCAAATATCAGAGACAGCTAAGAGGAAACTTCTGGATATGTTAGAGAAAGAGGTAACTATTGGTGGACATGATTGATAGCAATGTTTCTCAAATATTTAGTATGGATAAGTATCTAGCAGTTTGGCTAAAGATGATTATTCTGCGGGGTGCCTGGATGGCTCAGTCAGTTGAGTATCCAACTTCAGCTCAGGTCATGATCTCACAGTTTGTGGGTTTGAACCCTGCATCTGGCTCTGTGCTGACAGCTCAGAGCCTGGAGTCTGCTTTGGATTTTGTGTTTTTCTCTCTCTCTCTCTGCCCCTCCCTTGCTCACACTGTTTCTCTGTCTCTCTCCCTCTTTCTCCCTCTCTCAAAAATAAAAAAAAAATAAACATTAAAAAAATTAAAAGATGATGATTCTTCTGAAATTGGCCTCCATTCAGAAATTCTGATTCAGTAATATCGAAGTGGAGACCAGAAAATAGAACTTTAAATAAGAAAAAAGATATTTCAAGTGTTGGTATCCTCAGATCACATGTTGACGTTCTCAGGTCTTGAGATGGAGATGAGAAAGACCAAGATCATTCACTGGGGTTAGCTTCGAAAAGGAAGGGCAAGTTTTTTCTGAGGCATAGGGGAAGATAAAAAATGAATATCAAGAGAGAGCTTAGCTAAGGTAGAATGAAGATAATAGTTTTAATTTAGACTGTAAGGCTAAAGGTGTTAAGACTTTGAGGTGAACTTTCAGGAGATAAGGACAGGGAAAGGAGAGCAGCCAGGAAAAGCTTGAAAAAATGGAAAAGGTTTGAAACAGTTCTTACAGCTGAGTGATTATGGAGAGGCTCTGAATCCCTTTGAGACATCATAATTTCATTGTTAAATGATGAGATTGGGCATTATGAACTTTGAGGCCTTTTCCAGTTATAAACACTTCTATGATTCTACAGCAGTAGTCTCAAATATTTGTCAGCATATCATCCCTGAGAAATATGATGTACCCTTATCTGTAACAGTGATTACTCTAGGTTTTTTTCCCCAGTGAGGGCTGGTCCTCCAAAGATAGTATATATTCATCTTAAGAAAAATTGTTTCAAATAAAATCTCTACTCTTAACCTCCCTCCTGACCTTAAGAATTATTTTCACAGAGGGGCGCCTGGGTGGCGCAGTCGGTTAAGCGTCCGACTTCAGCCAGGTCATGATCTCGCGGTCCGTGAGTTTGAGCCCTGCGTCAGGCTCTGGGCTGATGGCTCAGAGCCTGGAGCCTGTTTCCGATTCTGTGTCTCCCTCTCTCTCTGCCCCTCCCCCGTTCATGCTCTGTCTCTCTCTGTCCCAAAAATAAATAAACGTTGAAAAAAAAATTTTTTTTTAAAAAGGAATTATTTTCATAGGGAATAAATAGTAAACTAAAGACACAATTGCTAAATAGCAGTGATTAGCTAGTTTAAATTTAGTCAGTATACATTTTTAGGAAACTGGGTCTTCATGATTCCATGACTGTCCTATTTCAAGAAGCAAATCAATTAGTAACTTGGAGGGCAAGAGCAAAGATTTACCTCTAAATTTGTTTCTCTGTTTTCTCTTTATACTGCTGTTTTTTCATTATGGGCACTGTCTTTTGTTTGTTTGTTTACTTGTTTATTTTTTTCCTGTGTACTTATCTTTCAACTTGACTAGCTCATCTTATTGACTTTACGCATTAGGAAACAGGTTTTATAGCATGCACAGAGGTAAGGGGGTTCAGACAAGCTATTGGAGAACAGTTAGGATAAAGAATTGCAGTCCATTCTATTCTTAGCCAAGATGTGGTAGGTGGCCCCTCTTGGATCTGAAGCCAAAGAGCAGGCTGAAATATGCAAATACAAAGCTAACATTTATTGAATGTTTATTGGGAATCAGAATACTACTATTAAAAGCGAGTACTCAGAAAGATGCCCTTGGGCATAAAAGGCTTGATGGTTAATTTTGTGTGTCAACTTGGTTAGGCCATGGTTCCCAATTTTTGATCAAATACCTTTTTAGATGTTGCTATGAAGGCATGTTTTAGATGTGGTTGACATTTAAATCAGTCAACTTTGAGTAAAGCAGATCACTCTCAAAATGTGGGTGGGCCTTATCCAATCAGTTGAAGGTCTTAAGAGAAAAAGACTGAGGTCCCCCAAAGAAAAGGAATTCTTCTTCCAGACTGCCTTTGAACTCAAGATTGCATCATCAACTCTTGCCAGAATTTCCATCATGATAGCCTGCCCTGTGAATTTCAGACTTGCTAGCCTCTGTATTACGTGTGCCAATTGCTTAAAATTCCTCTTTCAACTCACTCTTTCATATATATATAGAGAGAGAGACAGGTTCTGTTTTTCTGGAGAACCCTGAAGAACCATAATACAAAAAGAAATTAGTGAATCTCGGTTCTTTCTACTGGTTCAGTGCTTTACCTATTTGGGATGAAGAACACAGTTAAGACTCAGTGAACAGTATGCTCTCTACCCAGGAAAATGTGTATACATGCACATACATACAAAATTTTGCATAAATATACAAGGTGCCCAGGGATAAGAACCCTTGTTCTGGGTTTAAATGTCAAACTGATTTGCTTCTAAGTAAAATGCAATGAGACCTTCTAGGTCGGAGGTCTCATTGAATTTCACTCAGGACATAGGTAAGAATCAAAGGCCAAAAATATGGTGGGCAAATAAGAATATAATTTGTGTTCTAAAGGGAGACGCAAAGAATGCTTCTATCAATGTGCTTTTGAAGGACATTAAAATGGCAAAACGCACACATGTCCAGAAGCACTCTGCTTGCCAATATAGGGTATGAAGCCAGAAAGTTAATGGGCAGAGAGGGCTCCTGTATGACAGCTGATTTGGCACAATGATTTGACCAAATATGCCCAGAAACCCACCTACTGGAGGAAAAACAGGAAATAGGTAAGGAAAAGGAGAGAATTCCAGACAGGTACTTATTTTTAATACCAAATTATCAATGGAGGATTATTTAAATTCCTATACCAGAATTTAGAATATGCTTGTTCCTTATTATCAAGTGGAAAATTCTTCCTTTCCAGATGGTCTCCTAGAGATTTTATAGAATTTTAGAGAGTTGATGTTCAATGTGCTACTTCTACAAGTAATGATCTGTGACCCATAAGTAAGAACAAAAAGTGGCTGCTAGGAATTAATACAAAGAGGATTCAGATCCTGTGAAAGTTAGTAAAAAATTTAATAGAAAATAACTTCAACTATAAAATAAAGCAGCACAATATATCAAGAATGTTGTATGCTGAATTCAAAACGTCAGAGACCATTAGTTAACTTGCTTTGCCAGGTTAACTCATTTTTTACATGTATCAGAAAAAGCTTGTTCTGTCATCTCTGTGCATATATTTGCAACTTTTCATCGAATCATTGCAATATAATTTAATGCTACACTGGTACCAAAAAGATTCAGACCCATGCATGCCAAGAATTGTAAACTGTGGAAAGCAGAAAACTATTATAGCGTGTGTGTGTATTTTTGCACTGAATTTAATGCCAGGTGAGGATCAGGCATATCTATGAGTGCAGGCTCAACTCATAGGGTCATATTTTGTTGTGGACTGGGGAATAATGATATAGTAAACTCTGCGTATAATATGGTGTGATGATTAATTTTATGTGTCAACTTGACTGAGCCACAGGGTGCCCAGATATTTGCTCCAACATTATCTTGGGTGTTTCTGTGAGGTTGTTTATGGATGTGAATATATTTAAATAGGCAGACTGAGGAAAGCAGATCACCCTCTGTAATCTGAGCAGATCTCATTTCAATTAGTTGAAAGCCTGACTCAAAGTGAAGGTAGGCTCTTCCTGGGACCCTAGCCTGCCTGCCTTCACACTGGAACTACACTATCCGCTCTCCTGGGTCTCAACCTTGCCAGCTTACCCTGTAGATATTGGAACTTGTCAGTCTCCATAATCACTTGAGTCAATTCCTTATTATCTCTTTCTCTCCCTCTCTCTCTCTCGTGTGTCTATAAATCACCCTATTGATTGCATTTTTTGGAGAACTCTAATACACATGGTATTGAAATTGTTTTAGCACTTACTTTAAATTTTAGATTCTTCTATGATTGTTTATAATAGTGTTATTATAACCTTTATAGTTTTTCATAACTTTTTTATTACTTTTTTCAAATGAAATATAATTACTATTAAAGCTAAAATTGTTGGTAAAAATAAAAAAAAGGAAAGAATCTAGCAATGAGATTCATCTGGTTTAAGATGAAGTAACATATATTATATTAAATGTTAAGCCATTATATATTATGCCAGAAATTCTTCTACAAAATCACTAGAAATTTAAAGAAAAAATATGACAAGAAAGTTAAAGTTATTTTTGTTGGGGATAATTTTCATGGGAATAAAAATTACTCAAATCCTTAGTGTGTTTATGCAGTGAAATTTTGAAGAGTTCTACAATCTCTGCCAAGTTACAACATTATTTGAAACAAAACAAAGTGAGTATAAAAATAAAGCTTTCAAATTCTTTAAGAATAAATGGAACAGCTTAATGTTATCAAAAATGTATGCAAACATAATTTGAATCTGATGCTGAAAATGCAGTTATTAAATGACATTCTATTATATCGCAACAATTAGATTAGATTAGCAGGCAGCTAGGAAAATACAATTAGCACATTGTCTGAAAATAAAGCTAAGAGACAACAAGAATGTGCACACAAGTTACTTGACTAATTAGTTCATAGGCTGACATACATGAAATTTTTACAATTCAATTGGACAAGAGAACAAATATTCCAGAGCTCCCCATTTACTTGTTTTTTTACTGTGGTGTGAATAGAAGGGTACTTATTACTTTCTAAATCACTTGCCATAGAAAGAAGAAATTTGTTTTGAAATTTTGAGGGAAAATTTAACAAAAATTAGCATGTTATCCAAATTTAAAAAAATGACACAACTGAATATTTCATTACAAAACTTTAAATTTGTTTGAGTCCATTTACCCATAGTCTTTCAAAATTAACATGGCTCTAATTATGTGCCATACTTTAATCCATTGGTAAATATCATCTGACTTAATATCCTATGGGGTAGATATGATTAGTATTTCTAATTTTCATCTCAATATAAAGGTTTAAAGATGTCAAGGTCAAATAGTAATTACATGGGAGAGGCAGAACTCTAGTCTCAGGTCTTTCAGACTTCAAATATTATGTTCTTACCCATTGTTATAACTTGTCATAATTCAACTTGGCTATAATTACCTCTGAATCCTCTTCCATATTTGTGGATCAATCATGATCAAGTGGGTCATGAAATTGCAAGGCATGCCATTCAAAACTGTTGCTTTTAGAACCGAATTTTCTATGTGAATCATGATTTTCTTTTAAATGCAAATCAAAACAAATAAAATTTCAAAATATAGTTTAAATACTTTCATCTGCATTATGATTTGATTTAAAAAATCACATACTTCATATAAAACAAACATTTATAGTTATGTCGAATTCTGTAATATCTAATTTTCAGGTCAAAAACTGGTAATCAACCTGGGCACCTGGGTGGCTCAGTCGGTTAAGCAGCCAATTTAGGCTCAGGTCATGCTCTCACCGTGATAACGGTTAGTGGGTTCAAGCCCTGTGTTGGGCCCTGTGCTGATAGCTCAGAGCCTGGAGCCTGCATCTCCCTCTCTGTGACTCTTTCTCTCTCTCTCATTCCCGCTCAAAATTAAATAAATATTTCATGGATATTTGGGCTCTTCCCATAATTTGGCTATTGTTGAAAGAGCTGCTATAAACATTGGGGTACACATGCCCTATGAATCAGCACTCCTTTATCCTTTGGATAAGTTCCTAATAGTGCTATTGCTGGGTGGTAGGGTAGTTGTATTTTTAATTTTTTGAGGAACCTCCATTCTGTTTTCCAGAGTGGCTGCACCAGTTTGCATTCCCACCAACAATGCAGAGCGTTCCTGTTTCTGCACATCCTTGCCAACATTCATGTTATTTACAGATAATATTATTTCAATACATCAAAAATATTTGAATATTCAAAATTTTAAAAAAAGAAACCAAAGAAAATGAGTAGTGTTTTCAAGAAAAAGTGAATTCCTGTTCACCAATAAAAGTATATGAATTATACATTAGTCACTGATTAAGTTATCAAAAGTAGGGCTCTTTCTTTTTGGTTTTTATTTCTTTTAATTTTCTATCTAATATATATGTATACTGTATTTCAGTTTTGCTTAAATCATAGATAAAACTTTAACATTTTTTCTTATTTGAGAGTATGAGTTTATAAAATTATCTTTGCATATCTGTTCTGATGCATGTGTCATTATTTTTCTATAGGACTAAATCAATCTCTATTTCAAAAATAGCTTCTTTTCCGTAATCTATTCTTTTACAATAGTAGTGTCTGGAATTTTATACTTTTGAAAGAAATTGTTTTCTTGTCTTTCAATCAGATAGAGCATAGAACATTTTATAAACTCTTGAAAATTGTTTTTATTTTTTTTTATCAGTGGCAGGTTATCAAAATAAAGCAATTCTCAAGTAGTAGAATATGTCAAATTCAAACAACAAAATATGTACAACAATTACTTTTTTATCTTCTTAATACTGCATGGCCAATTTCACATTCAACTATGTTAGAATTATCTGTGACCAAAATATGCAGAGCATCAATTTGCAATGGCTTGTAAATATAGGCCTACATGTTGTGGGATTAATATTTTTCATGCACAGCAAATCAGAACAAACATATTTTCTTCAGCCATGTCAGACCTTGACACTGTCATATTCACATGCCCTTCACAACCAAGACCAAGAAATTCAGTTTATAAAAAGACTGATCTGATAATGACAGAAGCTGACAAGCACCAGCTTTAGGTATCATTTTAGAGATTCCAAATTTATGAGCTCTGTGAAAAACATGTCTTGAAATATACAAATCAATGAATCCAAATTTACATTTTTTTTGTGATATCGTGGTAGTGTATGCATAATAATAATAAAGAAGTAATAAAGAAAATGAATACAGTTTCCTCTTTCCTTGCCTTAATAGATAACAATTTAGGATTTGGGTAATATTTACTATAGCTTAAGCATTTATTGATAATAAAAGGTTTAGTAAGGATATCTCCTTTGAGGGAGAAAAGAGGGGTGGACAGAGGATATCTTGGGGCCAACTAGAATTATTAGCTGGATGACCTTTGATAAGTTCATTAAACCTCTGAGTGGCAGTATGTGAGTATAGTAAGAACTACCTCACATGCGTTTGTAAGTATTAAATTTTAAATCAATGTAAAATTGCCTGTACAGTCAGGCCGGCAGTATGTACTCAGTAAACATTCCTTTCCTGATCTCATTTTACCAATGTTTTCTCTCAAAAAAAGATCTAGAAATATGCCTGTCCAATACGGTAACCACTAGGCCACTAGGCAAAGTGAACACTTAAAATGTGGCTATTCTGACTTAAGACATGCTATATGTGTTAAGTACATACATGCCAGATTTTGAAGTCTATTATAAGAAAAAAGAATGTGAAATGTCTCATTTAATTATTTACATTATCACATGTTGAAAAAGATATATTTTAGATACATTAATGTGAATAAAATATTAAATTAATTTCACCTATTGTCTTTTTTTAATGTAGTATACAAAAGTTTTAAATTGCATACATACTTGTGCCTCACATTCTGTCCCTCCTAAATAGTGCTGCTCTAGAGGCGAAATTTAAGAAATCCAAGGTTCTAATAAAATTCCTAATCAGTATAAGAGAAAAAAAAAAAGGTTTTACTGTGTTTTAATACTTCAGAGTCCTTGTAGAAAGGAATCATATTTTATTAAAATCTTGTAAAAAGCAAATTATACCAGATAGCAAACATTTTTGATTAGGCTCCTTAGAGTTACAAGGTGAAAAGAAGTTTTTCCTGATTTATCTTCTATCATTTTAAAAATTGGAATAAAGTACACAAAATTATATTGTAATCCCTCTTCTCTCTGCCTTGCACATAATGACTGCATCGGCAACCCTCAAGTACATATTCTTTACAGCTAATGGAGCCAAGTGTCTCCCTGAACTACCTAAGATTTATTGAGGTCTCGACCAGCCAAATTCCTTAACCTGGAGAAAACTTAGCCAATTTCAGAAGGTAGAGAGAGTGACAAGAGGAACTGCTAATAGCCAGTCTAACCAACTTTACACTATAATAAAGTATACTTTATAAAAGCAAGTATGATCGTGTCTTTTCCCTTAAAATTTTCCCTTAAAATCTTTAGTAGGTTTTAAGACAAAGTTAGAAGGCTGTTTTCTTGAACAGAACTTTCCTTTGTTACATTCAAAGCTGTTTTCTCTCCCTGTACCTATAAATGTGTAGAGTGCTATGTGGATAAGGGTTCCCCTCTGTTGCATGCTTGCTATAGGGGATGCAGTCTAGCCTCACTTGGCCTAGGCACATTCCTCCTGGATAATGAGAGCTCAGGAAAAATGTTTATTTTTTCTTTCTCTGCTTCTAAGTTTTCCTCCAAAAAAACACTCTGGTTCTTTGCATCTATTCCTTTAGAGTTATTATGACAGCGGGGAAACAGATAATAAATTAAATAGGTATTTTAAATATATAAAATATTAGATATTGTCAACTGCTAAGGAAAAGCAAATATTGAAGGAGAATAGGGGTATATGCATTAGTAGAGGTCTGGATTTTAGATGCAATGACCACATAAGACCTCACAGAGGAAGTGACATTTGAGAAAAGATATGAGGTAAGTGCTATTACTCTCTGGCCTCCTCCTGTGCCCTTGTAATTAGGAATACCTCTTGCCAGAGTTTCAACCCTTTCCCCATAGACTCCATATGAGTTAATATGGGAAAATGCTGAAAATATGAGCAAATACAGGAAAATGCCAAACTGAGCAGAAGACTTGTGGATGAGGGCTGCTGGGTCTAGGGAAATGCAAATGACCCCTTTGAGAGAAAGGGAACATTTTTACTTCTCCATGTGTTTTATCTGCGTGCATGATTGTTGTCTCTGAATCAGGATTTTTCAAAACATGGCTCTACTGTAGGTTCAATAGATGGTCATGGGATTAGTTTAGTAGGTAATAACCAACAACAGGGGGAAAAAAAGTAGAAGAAAAATAATATCATTTGTTGCAGTAAGGATAGGAATTATTATTTCAAACACATGTACACACACTCAGCTAAGTGTTTGCTGAGTGATGATATAAAGTGTATTTCTTACTATGGGTCATGGATAAGAGAGTTTGAAAATTACTGTGCTAAGCTTAAGAGAACTTCTGAAATGGTGTCTCCTAAAGAGGGGTTAAGACAATGAATGAGGCAAGAAGGAAACTGTAATAGGCTGTTATCTGTGGTGAAATGAAAACATAGGGTTAAATGGAGACAATCAGGTATCCATTTACCCCTACTTGTTCAATTAGAGATTAAAAGCTACATTTAATGGTTTGTATTTCTTGTTCTTTTTATTTTTTATTTCCCTCATGTGTGCATATTTGCACATGTTCTGTTGTGTGTATTTCTGTGTATGTTTGTGCTTTATTATAGAGGCTACTGAGAAAGACCCTGAGGAGAGAAGAGTCTAGATAATTTTCAAAGGAAGTCAGGGAAGTTGGGGAGACTATGCTACCGTGTAGCTGACATGAACAGAATCCCAAGTTGGAATGGTGCTAGAAACTGTCAAATGGAGAAGGCTGAGTTTGTGGGAGCTTCTGCAAAGACAGACAGAAAGAAATAAAGTACACAGAGAGCTAGTAGAGACCATGGAAAGGTCTAAGGGCTGACCTGTAGAGAGGCTCAAATAGGTCCCCAAACCTATTTTGGGGTCACATTGGCATTTTCTAAGATTCAGTCTTGGCCCTTTGTTCTCTCTACACTTCTTCCCTCATTAAATGGATCTCTTCTGATTCTTCAGTTGTTGTTTTAATGCAGACAATCCTTAAATGTACATCCATTGGTATAGTTTCTCCTGAATTCCAGTCTAGTATTTTCAAATGCCTGCTGAGCAGTTCATCTTTGAATATCTCTTTTATTACCTTTTCTGGCTCCTAGCCTGAGAGCTTAAACTGCATTCAGGGCTATCCATATACATCTGTAGAGCTGGCCGGTCAAGCCCACTAGGGATATCTGTAAATGAGAAACTAAAGCATATCTTTTGGTCTTTCCTAAAAACTTAAATAATGGAAAGTCACATTCTACCAGGATGGTTAAAAAATTAAGATAAAGACCTCTACAGACCAGGTGGTGAGCCACACTAACACACATCAAGAAGGGTGGCCTGCAACAGAAGGAGCCATCCAGTATACCCAGCACAGGAGAGGAAGTGGAAGGGAAACTTGAGGTTTCCTGATGGAATAATGAAAGGCTAGATTCTTTAGATCAGTGGAGTGTATACGTATGTGGGCATGTGTTGTCTCAAAAGCACTACAAACTGGGGCACCCAGGTGGCTCAGTTGGTTGAGTGTCCAGCTTCAGCTCAGGTCATGATCTCGGTTTGTGAGTTCTAGCCCCGTGTTGGACTCTGTGCTGACAGCTCGGAGCCTGGATCCTGCTTCGGATTCTATGTCTCCCTCTCTCTCTTCTCTTCCTTTGCTTGCAGTCAGTCTCTCTTTGTCTCTTTCAAAAATAAATAAACATTAAAAAATTTTCTTTTGAAAAGCACTACCAAACTATTTTTATGTATTTCCTGTGACCCTATTTTACTTACAAATTGATTTCTTTTAAAGAAATATAAACTACTCTTACACTAATACAATCTCAAAAATGTTGAAATCTTCCTCATTTGTTAGCTTTTGTTTTTCCTATTTGAATCTACTGATGCCCTACGATTCTGGGGAAGTTACATTTATGGTATTATTATCACTTCCCATTGAATAGATCTTGGAATTACATCAAACTTAGAATCTAGAGTTCCAATCATGATTTTATTTATTTATTTATTTATTTATTTATTTAGTAGCTGAGACCTGAAATCCAGTGATCCATGTGTATGCTCTAGGTGCCTAACTAAGTTTTCCCTCAATCTGATTGGAGATCCAATCCTGGATTATGAGGAAGGTTCAGCAAGGCCATGGGGGAGCCCTTAAGCCAAAATCACCTGTCAGGGAGTCCCACATTTTCCAGTAACTTACTTGCTTCAGGATCCCTACCAGCTTCCATAGTTAATTATGAGCAGCCCTTGGGAGACGTACCTTCAGCACAAACACACATTTGGATTTCAGACCCTGGTCAATTAGACTTGTAGTTGATCATTGAGGTATATTATCATGGCCTCTAGCCACCACTGCTTTTCTCTGCTCAATCCAGACTTATGCAACATTTTTCTTAGATGCATTTGATGAGAATGGAACCTAGAACAGAACCCTGTTCCACTAAAAATGTCATTTCAGATTATATATATATATATAATATATATAATATATATTATATATTATATAATTATACAATATATAATATAATAATATATAATATAATATATATTATTATATATAATATATAGATATCTATAATATATCTATATATATTATAACACCCCCCCCCTCCCCGTGGAGGTGGTTGACGTCTTTATTGCTCTGGAAGTGGAGGCAGGCGTTCAGGAACTTTAGGTGGTGCTGGCGTGCCTCCTTTTCACCATCACAGGCTTCTGGCTGCGCAGGATGGCGCTGGTTCTGTGAATAGCAGCGATGTTCTTGTTCTTCTTGTGACGGATGCTGCTGAGAGTGGCCTGGGCATTCTTGTTGGTCTGCATGTAGGAGGTGGCAGGTTTTCGCTGGCCAGATCTCTGCCTAATGACCACAACCACCCCTTTGCAGTTGGCCGGCTGCGGGCTCCACGCCCACAGTCTTGTGGTTAATCATCCCATCGTAGAAGAAGGAGTTGCGTGCCTTCAGGTTATTGGGCAAAGGGTTGTACATCTGCTTGTTGCCCTTGATCAGGAAGCTGGAGTGGTTCTGCATGACCATCCATTGCAGGTGGGCCGACATGGCGGCAGCCCCTTTCCCTACAGCAGCTAGAAACGGAAAGAGCTGTATAATGTATTTTTAATACAACCCATCGATACCATTAGAAAATTATAATGGAATTGAGTGATTTTTTTCTCTTGTTGATGAATATATCATCCAAGATTGTATCTAATTGATAATTTGCCCAAATTGGAATATGTGTCTAGAAATCACCTGCTACATAAATGGGCTAAATCTGTCAACAGAAAAATGAGATAAGACATGTATGATTTACGTTTAGTGAACTCATGTTACTTCCTACTGAACATTTGTTTCCAATTGTTAATAAACCATATTTTAATAATAATTTCTAAGATTTTCTATGGAATTAATTTCACTCTCCAGTATAGTATAGAATTCTTGGATTTTTTTCAAGTGTTCTTTATTTTTTTAACTTCTTATATTTTTATTTAAGTATAATTAACATAGAGCATTATATTAGTGGCAGGTGCACAATATAATGATTTAACAATTCTATACATCACTCAATGTTTACCATAACTGTACCTTTTTAAAAATGTTTATTTTTTTTTAAAGAGAGAGGGAGATGGGGGGGGGGAGGCAGAGAGAGAGAGAGAGAGAGAGAGAGAGAGAGAATCCCAAGCAGGCTCAGCACTATTAGCACAGAGCCTGACACATGGCTTAATCTCACAAATCCTGAGATCATGACCTGAGCAAAAATCAATAGTCCAATGCTTAACTGACTGGGCCACCCAGGTGCCCCTGATAAGAGTACTCATAATCGCTTTCATTGCTTCACCCATCCCACCGCTTACCTCCCCCAGGCAACCACCAGTTCACTATTTTAAGTGTTTTGTTTTGTTTTTAGATTCCACACATGAGTGAAATCATATGATATTTTTCTTTCTCTGATTTCATTTAGCATTATATCCTCTAGATACATCCATGTTGCAAATGGCAAGATTTCATTCTTTTTTTATGGCTCAGTCCTTGATTTTTAATTTAAAAAGAAATTATAACATTTTTCCCCTGCTCTAGTATTTTGGTTATGTCTGATTATTAACAATGCCTCAAGAAATAGTTCAATGGTATGCGACATTTTATTTGAAAGTTCCTTTTTTAACCTGGGTTATAATTCGTCTGGGACAAAAGATATGAAGTCATTTAGAAAAAGAATTGCTTTCTTACAATCTTACATTTCTTGGGTTTCAATTTCCTCTCACCAACATTATTTTTGCTATCCTTGACAGAGAAGATGGAAATAAAATAAAAGTTGAGTGGTATGGCCTTTTCTTTGTCATGTGTTATAAAAATGTTACTCTGAAGCAACATGCTCATTTTCTCTGAACATAACTTCAAAACCCTATTTTGCGTGTCTTTAGAATTTTTGGCAAGCCTCACTGCATTATGGTTATTGGCCTTTTAAAAATCATTCTTATACTTTTTAGCCATTCTTACCTATTTGTTGTTGGTCACGCCCCTTTCTTCTCTCTTTTGTACGTGTTCTCTTTTATAAATGAATTCAACTACCTTTTGTCCTTTTCACAATCCAGTGATTAGTGTGGCCATGAGCTGTGAATTATCATCAATTCTGTGCTCCCGGTTCTTATGGAAATTTAGGAGAGAAAGAAAGATAGAGAAAGAGAAAGAGAGAGAGAGAGAGAGATTTGTCATCAAAATCCATAGTGTGAATCTATTTCTGTGTATGTCTCTTCATCCTAATTTTTCTTCATTACAAAAATCATATTCTTTATAAAAATAACCTCAGTTTTCTTTTGGCATCTTAAAAACAAACACGGAGTTTTTGTGTGTTTTTTTTTATATTATATGTAAGTTTTTCAATAATGCACGTTTTGATTATAGTTCTAAAATTGAATTCGATTTTGTTCATTTTCCAGTGAAATGGAATTATGATAACAAATGGCATAAGGACAATACTTTATGCTGGTAATTAAATGGAAGACTACATAGAATTCCATGTTGCTCAGGAAGATCTGGATTTAATAAAATGGAGGCCTACTGAAGAAGATTTAGATATATCAGTTATTAATTCCCTTATATAGGTAAGAAGTCAAGGCTCAGAAACTTTAGAGACTAATTTGTCCACGAGAGTAGGGCAACCTTTAAACTCTTCAGGAATTTGTTTCCTAGAAGTCAGCAGCAGCCTTGGGAACATTTCTTAATTCTAAGCTATTTGTACAGATGTGCTTTTGTCTTTCTATAGTTCCGAAGGTTTTAGTTTGCTTATTTATGTTTCTCTAGATATTACTACATATGTTTCTACTAGGGTTCTTCTCATTAGAAGGTACAGAGCTCTAGAGTCAGGACTGTGGGTAAGTGGATGCCACTTATGTAAGTCACATAAACTTTCCAAATATGTTTCTGGACTTGGAGGATCAAATGTATTGGTAAGAATATTAATATGTATAAAGCACTTTAAACACACATAAGCTATTTTTATTGGATTATGCAGGGAATATAAGCTCTATCTGAACCAAGTTGCTAGCATACAAAAATATTGAAGAGGATTTTTCAACTAAAAATAGGTGGAATTCACATGTATATTCACAAGGCCTGAAACTTCTATTTTCTCAGGTAGCCAAGAATCAAGTATGAGAATGAAAAGAATAACAAGGTGGGGATGATTAAATAATAGACCTGCTAATTAGAATAATTGATAGCTATAGAAAATGATTAATCCTATATTTAAAAAACTATAAAAGGTAGTTTTCTTTTTTCTTTCTTTCTTTCTTTCTTTCTTTCTTTCTTTCTTTCTTTCTTTCTTTCTTTCTTTCTTTCTCCTACCTTGATATTTGTAAACAGTAGTAGGTTGCTTAGTGTAGAGAAAATGCCAACAAATGCCCACTGGGGATCATACAGAAAGGACAAAAGGTATTTTATTTACATTACGACCCAAATCGCATAAGAATCTAAAGCACCAGAGATGAATACACTGCACATGAAATGGCTGCAACTGTTATTAATTTCATTTTAACAAAATAGTAGTCATTCAGTTATGTCCAGTTGTCAAATAGCACTTTTAGCATACCATTCTTTGGTCCAGAAGTTAAAGTAATGTATTGCATGTAAATTGTGGAACTAAGTCAAAATGATTATTTAATACCTACTGAACACATTTAATATAATATGTAGTGCTATTTACAGGATCATAAAAATGACTTATCTACAGTTCAACAAAATTTCATATGAGACAACACACCCTTCTGCATTATGGATAGACAAAAACTAAAACCCCAAACACATTAAATCTACTTAGATTTTTTAAAGCTCATTAATGTACTCTTAAACTAGTATTGTATAAGAGTTAAAATTCAGCATTAAAGAAAGTGCTCTGTTGTAAGTTTTATCCTTGTGAAGTTCATTAAATCTCCTTAATGCATCTGTTATAAGTCCTCTACATCAGGCAGAAATTAGTATAAGGAGTTTTAAATCATGTTCATCCTCTTAAAATGGTTTAAAATATGCTTATGTACAGTTACTAAGTACAATCAAGTATTTTTATTATAATAAGTAATTTGAAAAATTCCCATTATAAATCACCTAAAAACATTCTTGCTGGAAACAGAACTGTGAGCTCTAAAGTTTACTTTTGCTTTTCAAATTCTTAATCCTATAGTTTGATGTAGGTTTGTATTCAGATCTGTTTCAATACATCAGAACTACCCTAGCCCTGTCCAAGGTTATGCAGTTTAACAGAGGACAGCATTTTTACTCAGCAAATTTTACAAGGTGGAATGAAAACATGTTGGTAGATTAATGATATAGTATTCTTTATGATTAAATTTTCAAATGAAGAGTTGCAGCATCAAGTAGTGGAAATAACACTGGGGCTGGAGTTGGGAGAACTGAATCAGAGCTCATTTAATGGCTTGAGTAACCTTGGGAAGTCACTTGTTCTCTGTGAGGCTGTTTTTCTCCTCAGTTTGAATGGATGTTAAAATCCAACTCATAGCATCACTGAGGAGCAACTTTGTGAAAGTCCGCAGTTCAGTGTCACTTTTCTACTAGTCAATAAATATTTATTTTTTTAATTTTATAAGAAATAGGGAAGGTTTCATACTCTAGTAATATATATATATATATATATATATATATATATGTATGTGTTCAAAGCCTTAATTATCACATGAATTTAATGTTTAGCTAGACATATTAAAAGGTGTCATTTGCTCATTAAATGACCATATGAATTTGGTCATTTGGTTTGGAAGGACTACTGCATTTATTTGACAGAATGATCCTGATTTTATTGTTTGACTTGGTGAGAAAAAGGGTGGATGGCCACTCTATATATAAACACAGCCAGGTTTAGTATATCAAAATATACAGGTTTATAGAACCTCTAAAATTTAGATGTTGATCGTTTCAGCTAAGAAAAAAAAAACGTTAACCTGGATGTTTTTTGTTTTTGTTTTTTTTTTCCCTCAGCAAATCTAAGGCAGGTCAGCAACTCTATTACTGTAAATATCTGCCTTTGGTGTTGCTTGGGGAATTGGTAGGAATCATGGAAAAACCTAGCTTGGAAGTGACCTCTAGGCTTCATTTCCCTAGCTTCTGGAGGAGGGATGTATTTGAGAAGCAGTGTATTTAAGCGTCAGGAGATTAGGGTGTGGGTATGAGCCAAGACATTGTTGGTTGCTGCTTGATGAGGTGACTTATTTGTGGAGTGGGACCAACAACGGTGTTGGAAGCTAGGTGATCTCGGCCTGAGGCACTGTGCTGTAATGGTAGACACATGTACAACAAGATTAATGGGAAAGGAGGCTTAACAGAGTGTTGAAGTGTTAAAGAGGGAACTCAAAGGCCTTGTCCATCTGGATTGACCTTCAGGTTGAAACTAGGTAGAGCCAAATGCCTATATGCTATTTGCCTTGGAGTGCTCCTCTGTCACATGGAAATAGGATTTTTTGTTTGTTTGTTTCTGATGTGAATCAACTCTTCAACATGAAATGTTAACAAAAAACATCTTGCCTAGGGTTTAAAAATGTATTCAATGCAGAAAGTCTTGAAAATATTTAATGCTTCAAATAATTTTCCCCAGCCTCTAAGGTATCTTGTACTAAAAGTGTCTTTTTGTTGAAATATTTTTAAAAATATTAGTTTCCACTTTCACTTTTTTGTTCCCAGGACAACTGTTCCTCTGAACCACAACTGCTCCTTTCTTTTATTTTTTTCAGGTTTTGAAATAACCCATCCTGCATCCATAAACAACTTGCCTTGATGGCTAGCCAAGACTTTGTCCTGCCACAGACCTCCTCCTACTTTCATTTCTTACCCCAAGGAGCAGTAAACATGAATCCTGACCCACTAATGGAGCCCCAGAACTGAGAAGAGATACATTGCTGCTAAACAGGTAGAAATAAAAACAATGCCTCTCTTTGATAATATTAAATGTGCTGGGAAGACAGTCTCCAAGAGAAAGGATAAATAATCTACATAATGAAGAATTAGTTAGCAGTGTTATGTAAATATTGTAGCAGCATCAATGAGGAGGTAAGCAGAAGTATTTTAAGACACTATATTATACAATGCACTGTGCACTGTTTCCTGGTGATAAGGTTTTTAAAGCATCTTTATAAGCTCTTCTTCTCTGTTGTGACAGGATTATTTTTGCACCTTTGGAAAGCAACTGAAAAAAGAAGCTTGGAAAAAATCCTGCCTAACAAAGCAGCCATACTCAAATAGCTAAAACTATAAGAAAGAACTGATTGAAGATACAAGAATAGATTTAAGATGTAAGATTAAAACATGATAAAAAATGATATCCTCATTTTTTTCAATGCTGTGTATTCTTGTCAGTGTAGCGAAATGCTAAAATGGCAAAGGATTAAATTGTTTTTATTATGCCCCTGAATTTTAAGTAGTGACTGAAACATATATTTTATATAATAACAGCCAGACAAAACAACACATATAAGGATAAAGGTAGGTGAGTGGAAAATGTAATGTACAAATTATCCAAAAGGAAATTAGTTTAAAGCAATTTTTTAGCTACTGGCATCAATAAGTTGACTCCCCGCTACTTTTCAGAAAAAGTTGGCATACGTTTTCTTCTTGCTACACCCCTGAAAACCTCAGTTTTAGAATGACGAAATATTTAAATCTTTTGGAACTATCTAGATTTTAGGTATTTCTTCTGAAAGTGTTGACTCTTGATTTGACAATGGTGCACAAATCACTGAAATTCACAAATTCTAAATCTCACTTAAAATTTTTTTTAATGTTTATTTTTTTTGAAGAAGAGAGAGACAGAACATGAGTGGGGGAGGGACAGAGAGAGAGAGAAGACACAGAATCTGAAGCAGGCTTCAGGCTCTGAGCCATCAGCACACAGCCTGTCGTGGGGCTCAAACCCACGAACCATGAGATCATGACTTGAGCCAAAGTTAGATGCTTAACCGACTGAGCCACCCAGGTGCTCCTCTAAATCTCACTTTAGATATTGGTTTAAGAAATGTTAATATTTCAATTTAGTGAAATGGTAAAAAGGTAGATAATAGATAAAGAGAAATGGAAATGTTTCAGATAATAAAAGAATTGAATAATTAGGTAAAATTAATCAGCCTTCAATACAACGAGCTTTTGATTGTCTAGCAATGTTTGTATCATTTGTAGACTCTCCACAGAGGATGTTTAACTGAAGGATGCCCTTCTCTCTATATTCTTCCTATTGCCACTGGTTGTTGTACACTCAGGAAAGGCAAACACATTTTTTTTTTTATTTTTTTTTAAATTTTTTTTTCAACGTTTTTATTTATTTTTGGGACAGAGAGAGACAGAGCATGAACGGGGGAGGGGCAGAGAGAGAGGGAGACACAGAATCGGAAACAGGCTCCAGGCTCTGAGCCATCAGCCCAGAGCCCGACACGGGGCTCGAACTCACGGACCGCGAGATTGTGACCTGGCTGAAGTCGGACGCTTAACCGACTGCGCCACCCAGGCGCCCCGGCAAACACATTTTAATATTAATTATATTTCAGTCAAGAGGCCACCAGAGGAGGGATATGTCTGGGAATAGAAGCCAGAAGCCCAAATATACTGAATGAAAGTACATAAACATAGATACAAGGAAAATCTTTAGGTTAAAATCAGGTTAAAAAGGAGAGTAAGTATAGAAATACAGGCACAGGCTAGAATCTAGGAGTTGCATCCAGGTAACCAAAGAAGTTGAACAGGCAATAGATGAGAACAGAATGCATTTAGCAGTGGCAATCAGGTGTCCAGAAATGAATCAAGTGTCTGGGGGCTTAGGATAGCAAGCTCAAGGTCAAGGGCTTACAGAAAAAAATATTCTTCCATATTGGAAAAATCTTGCTTCAGATGTTATTTATAATCCCAGGCCCAAGACATGTTGAATTCAATTCAGTTTATGAATAACTAGGATGTATAAAATCACACTCTCTCTGTGCATTCCTAGTTGATTGCAGTTGGTATTCTTTCTTATTTCATTGTGACTAAAAGCACTTGTGAAAGACTGTATACCATGAGGAATGTAGGGGCCGCTTTCGGGCAAACAGGCTTAAACAATGTAATGTAGAAAGGGCCTACAGGCAACACCTGGCTGACTTTAAACAGGCCCATCAGGTGACCCACCTGGAAATATCCATATATTTGGCATATATCCATATGGCACTAACTGACCAATGGGCTACTTAGAACTAGGCACTGTTACTGAAAAAGGGAAGATTCCATACATTGCCATGCTTTCTCATCTTCCCCCTTTAAAGCAGCCCTCACCCACTGCCTCCCGGTGGACAGTCTCTCCTCTGCTGTCCTGCCCACCACTCCCTAGTGGTGTATTCAATAAATTTCTACCTGCTTTGTTCTGCCTCAGGTGAATTCTTTTACCTTCAGTGCCACCAACTTCCACCCGATCTTCGCCCCCACATTTGGAGGCCCCCATCCGATCCACAGACACCCCATTTAGGCACCACATTTTGTGTCCCATATGGGGGGACTTTGTGGCCCACCCCACACTTGGGGGAACCCTGCACAAGGAGACTTTGCTCTCCCCAGAGTCTCCAGGAATCTCTTGGGACTTTCCTTGGTGGACCAACTCTAGTACTCCTTAGGGAACTGATGATGTGCATCAACAGAGGTTACTTCTAGGTGAGGATCCGAAGTCCCAAGGGGGAACCAGCCAGATCACCCTTGCCTGAAAGTGTGAAGGATTTCACCTTTTGCCTTCTGGAGGGACCCTCCACTCCCTCCTTTCTCTTTTTGGCTCTTTAGTAGTCTAACCCTAGTAATGTTGCAGGATTTTATTGTTGTTGTTAATATATATATAATTATTTATTTTTAAATTTACATCTGAGTTAGTTAGCATATGGTGCAATAATGATTTCAGTAGTAGAATCCAGTGATTCACTTTTTACATACCCAATGCTCATCCCAACGAGTGTCCTCCTTAATGCCCTTTGCCCATTTAGTCCATCCCCCCACCCACAACCCCTCCAGCAACCCTGTTTGTTCTCTGTATTTAAGAGTTTGTTTTGTCCCCCTCCCTGTTTTTATATTATTTTTGCTTCCCTGCCCTATGTTCATCTGTTTTGTATCTTAAATTCCACATATGAGTGAAGTCATATATTTGTCTTTCTCTAATTTTGCTTAGCATAATACACTCTAGTTCCATCCACATTTGTTGCAAATGGCAAGATTTCATTCTTTTTGATTGTTGAGTAAAACTCCATTGTATATACATACATCTTTACCCACTCATCTGTCGATGGACATTTGGACTCTTTCCATATTTTGGCTATTGTTGATAGCGCTGCTATAAACATTTGGGTGCACGTGCCCCTTTGAAACAGCACACTTGTATCCCTTGGATAGATACCTAGTAGTAGAATTACTGGATCGTGGGGTGGTTCTATTTTTAATTTTTTGAGGAAACTCCATACTGTTTGCTAGAGTGGCTGCACCAGTTTGCATTCCTACCAGCAGTCTGTTGCAGGATTTTTTACCTCAGGATTTGTCTCACAGCTTGGAAGAATGAAGAGGTGGACACAGGCTAAAATGAGCAGCAGGCACAAGTTTATTAGAGTATAAGATCAGAAAGTAAGAATAGCCTCAAAGCTCTCTTTTCAGAGTGGGGGCATTAGAAAGTGAATCCCCCCCCCCCCCCAACACACACACACACTATAGGCAAGGGACTTTGTTTTATAAATTTTTGATTGGCCCCTTTTCTTCTCTGGTTCTACCCTTATTGCCTAGGTTGACCAACTGGATTGGTTGGCTCCTATTGTATGAGGGGTGGTCTATGGCCATACCAGTTGCTTGTGGGTGATCCTTGAAGGTGTACTTATGTTTAGTCAGGTCTTTTGTCAAATTCCTGAGGGAAACCTGAGGGGTGGGTAGGTGTTGTCTGTCACATTCTTAAGAGGAACCTTAAGCCTGAGGGGTTTGCGGTGGTCAGACACTCCAGCATCGTTTCAAAATAAGCGCTTTCCCCCTCCCGGGAACCTCAGTTCCTTACCTTTCCCTCTCTGCCTACAGAATCTTATCTTTTATAGTACCCCTCTAACAATGGAAGGCCACTGGCCAGGATAGCCCCCTGGTGGGGTCTGAAGGTCTGAGAGCAAACAGGTCAGACTGCTCGCACCTGTGTGGGTAAAGAACCCCCTCCCGTTGCTCTCTCATTCTGTCCTCCGCAGTCTGTTCCCAAAGTCTGCGGCAATTAAGAGTTCGCCCGGGGCGAATCCGCACAGGATGTGGACTCTGTTGGGACTCTTTCCAGACACAGGCTCTCAGCCGCCTCACTTCTTTCTCCTTCCGCCCCTCTGCCTGTGTTCCCCGGGGATCCAGCTGCCATCTTGGCCTGCGGACGATGTGTTTCCGCGCGTCTGAGGGGGTGAGTCTTCCCTCTCCTTGTTCCGATTCGGTCTGGCCACGGTGGTCTCCGGCTATCCCTGCTGCCAAGGGACGCCCCAACAGCAAGTTCCATGCCTTTTGCCGGGACCCTCTCGGTCGGACACCCCAAAAAGGTCTGTCGTCCCGAAACTGCCGCGACTCCTGTCTGGGGTGGGACGCCACCAGAAGAGTCCGCCACCTCCTATTAGGTGCAGTCCTCTATCAGGTCAGCAGGCCACCCTGACTGAAATCGAGACCTGCGTCAGAGCTGCACTACCTTCGGTGTGAGGTCCCTTTGGGAGTCGGCGGCCCGTCCTTCCCACCTCCTCGCTCTTGGGCTGTCTTCTTTAACAAATTTGGCTCCCAAAGTCTGATGTTTCCTGGCCTCAGGACAAACGCCCAGATCCAGAGGTATGGCCCTCCCACGGAACTCTCTCTTCTAATACTATTTTCCAGCTTGACCTCCTTTGCTGGAACCCCTGCCAATGGTCAGAAGTCCCCTACATGCCTTGCTTCATTTCATGGCCCTAAATCAGGACGCTGACATAAGAGCTTCTTGCCGAATGTGTTTGGCTGATAACCAGCTGCCTTCCGACATATTGGACGCTGACTCTCTCACTGTTCCAACTCCTAATAGATGTGGGGGCCTCTCCCTCACTCATTTACCCGGTTAATGACTATGATACTTGGAGCCAGCTGTCTCTGGTTAGTCTACCTTGGGATGGGGTCTTTAAGGAATATATTCTCAAGCAGTTGCTGAAACTCTCCTTGGGGAAGGTCCTTGTCTTCTCCAAGGCTTGATATGAACTGCCTATATTTTTACTTGCTAGGTGGGTGGGAGGGTGGGGGAAACGTGGTTTCTGCCCCGCTGTGGGAGCTGATAAGCCAAAGCCAAGTTTAAGAACCAGGAATCCTTTTTCTCTGCCTTCTGGCAGTACTCTGAGTACTCAGTACTCTGTACTCAGTACTCTGCCTCTTCTGCCTTCCCTTCCTCCCATTTCTACACCACCTTGTTTGCAGCCCGCATAACTGGTTCTATGTCATCATGGGGCCACCTCTTACCCTCTCTGTCCGGGAGTGAAGACCACCCTCTTGGACTTAACACTGCTCACTTTAGATTTCCTCACCTGTGCCCCAGGTAAAAACTGAGGTGGGAAACAAATTGACTTTAAGTGGACCCAGGTGGAACGTCATGTGGTCTTTTAACTAATTGAGACTTTGATTCTACCAAGGGTTGCTAAAGGTCAAATAAGCTTGTGTTATCTCTGTTGCAGTTTGTCCCCAAAACGATGAGTTAAAATGATGGTTCATTTTGTCTGCCTCAGAGTTCTTATAGGTAATTGTTAAGATAGCTTTCAAAGCGTTTGGTAACCTGAAACTTTAAAGTTTTGCTTAGATGATAAATGGGATTGAATTCATTGGATATCATTTTCCAAATAAGATAAAATACTAAAGCATTGATTACTAATATATGGTTTATCTGCTTTTGACTTATTGCAAAGAAACTGAGGATATTTGGGCCTGTTGGAAAACATACTTTGTGCTTAATAGATTTCACACATTTGCCATTGAAAGAATACTGGTGTAACAGTTCACAATTAGTTACTACTTAGTTTTCACCAGAGACTAAGGTTTCTCAGAGCTCAAAATTCTGCTCTTCTCCTTTATAAACACAAAGTTTTTAGATCGTTGGTCTGCTCTTGGTAAGAAAATGTAAACGAAATTGTTTTTCCTTTGCCTAGAAAAACCAATTTCTATGTTTTGTCTTTATCAAGTGTTTGATGACCCATAATTCTATTTAGGCATGTGCATTAAATTTTTTTTTAATGTTTATTTTTGAGAGGGAGAGAGAGAGTGGGCAAGGGGTGGAGAGAGGGAGACACAGAATCCAAAGCAGGCTCCAGGCTCCAGGCTCCAAGCTGTCAGCACAGAGCCCGACACAGGGCTCGAATCCACGAACCGAACCGCGAGATCATGACTTGAGCTGAAGTTGGAGGCTTAACCGACTGAACCACCCAGGTGCCCCTAGGCATTGCATTTAAACTTTCTAAGGTATTAACAAACTTCCCCAAGATTTAAAATTGTAAACAAAACCTCTGACTAATTGGGCTTATTTGGTATGTTACCTTCTGGTATAAGGTCCTGACTCTGTTCTGAGTATTAGAGTGTTTTGTGTCACAGAAATAACTGAATTTCCATGTCAATTGCATCATAATGAACTCTCATTAGATTGTTAACAATGTCCATTTCTGAATTCTTTGTCATTTATAGTTCTTTTATAGTTATTGTTCTGATGCTTTTGCAAAATGAGTTTTGTCTTCAAGGAGATTCATAAAAAAATCTTTTGAGAAATACAGGTATTTGATATCTTGAAGATAATAAAACTGAAATGGGTAAGAATTTCCAGAACTAACTAAAAGCTGTATTCAACCTGAACAAGAATTAGTAATATGGGACTAAATGAATTGGGAAAAATGATTATAGTTTTTGTGACTCTTGTTGGAAACATTGCTGGTTCTCTAAAGTTTCCTTTTTCAGATTAAGGAAACTTTCTCTTAACATATTTAAGACTTAAATGTGATAACGTATTCATTTGTAAACAAATTGAAGCGTTTAACTTTTCTGTCTGCCTGAACCCTCTGAAATTCAAAAAGTCGAAGTCAGTATTCTTTCTTCCTTGAGAATCACAGTCATTGCATACGTTCAGTAAGAATCTGTTCTCCTTGTAACAGGTCACCATTGTAAACATTGATTTATGTTACCAAGTCTTTGATTGGAATGTCATATTTGGGAGAGGCATGCATAGACTCAGATATGACTAGACAGCTTTAAGGAATTGAGGTTGTCTTTATGAATCATGGAGCCATAAAGCTGCTTGAAAATGTTGGCCTGGTTCCTTGCTTACAGAGTTCCCAGCAGCCTTACCAGGTGAGTAAAGAATGTCACTTCCTGGCAGGTGCAGGAACCTCAGAATATTTTGGGTACCTCAAGAAGAGAAATTCACCCAAATCTACTGGTATTGCAGGCGTGTCTGATGGCAAGTATGTGGCTTGGCTTTTGGCCTTGAGGCTACTAAAAAAGGTCAGAGATTCCTTATAAAAGTTCCAGCAAAGCAAATTTTAAAAGATCTGTACGGTCAATCACTATTCTTGCTGAGCTTATGTAAATAATTAGGCCAAGTTTGTTAAAATTGGACCTGTTTTGCAAACGAATTAGTCTTGATTTGGCTATCTCTGGAAATAAGGGTGATTTTAGAGAGAAAAGTTATGATTCAATAACACGTCTTTACAATTCTGATTTTCTTTGAATGTTGTGTGCCTGAGCTAGACAACTTGAGGTAAACTTTAGAGAAATTGCCACAATAGCCAGTCTTTGTGCTTGTTGTTCTAGGGGATAATAGCAGGACCCCCTGGGCATATGATTATTTGAATAGCTGGAAAATGGGATTGAATCCCCAACAATTGAATGTCACAACTAGCACCTTGACCAATTCTGCATGGCTGGGATGACAAAATTGTGAGTTAACTATTGACTTGTGGAGATAATGGATGGCCCCGCTTTTCCTATGATTGGATTAGGTGAAGCACATGGGAATATCCATTGGTATCTCCTCAGACAACTCTTCTCCCATTTGCCAGTGTTTCCTTGTAATTAGAATATTGTTATGGATAAACAATAAACAAAGAGGGCTTCTTTATGCTTTTGTCCCTTAGCCATATTTGTCCTAGGAGCCACCTCTGTTGATATAAAATTGCAAATAGAGGCTTTAGCAAAGCAGACAATAGCCACATTTAACCAAACCCAACTTGTAGTCACCCACAGATTCTAAAGGTGGTCCTCCAAAACCAAATGGCCCTTCATATCCTGACTGCAGCTCAAGGAAGAACTTCTGCTTTATTAAAACCATTGTTATGGGGGCACCTGGGTGGCTCAGTCAGTTAAATCTCTGACTCTTGATTTTGGCTCAAGTCCTGATCTCAACAGTCTTGAGATTGAGCCTGTCAGTTGGGCGTGGAGTCTGCTTTACATTCTTTTTTTTACTTTTTAAACTTTTTTTTTAATGCTTATTTATTTTTGAGAGAGAGAGTGCGAGTGAGCACACACCCGCAAGTGTTGGGGGAAGGGGAAGAGAGAGCTGGAGACAGAATCCAAAAGAGCCTGCTTAAGATTCTCTTTGCTCCTCCTCAGCCTCTTCCCCACACTCATGTACTCTCTCTCTCTCTCGAAAAACAAAACAAGACAAACAAAAACAGCATTATGTGTATACTCTAGATTACCACAAAAATGTGACAGGGCTACTAACTGACATGAATCCTCAAATTCACCCTTAAGTTGTCCCTCTCTTTCTTTTAATGATTGGTTAAACTGGACTGGAGGAAAATTTTGTTAACTATCAGAAGGACTCTAGTTGGGCTTCTTTTTCTTTTTGTTATTCTCGTTACACAGTATGTTATATCCCTAGGGAAAACTGTCTTCACCATTAATGACCACCCAAACCAGTACAGACCAAAACCTGACCCCTCTTTCTCAGGTAACATATTTTCAAGACTTACATTCAAAGATTTGGTATACCTTAAGACTCTTTAGGGGCGCCTGGGTGGCTCAGTCTGTTAAGCGTCTGACTTTGGCTCAGGTCTTGATCTCACAGCTCATGAGTTCAAGCCGTGCGTCAAGCTCTGTGCTGACAGCTCAGAGCCTGCAGCCTACTTAGGATTCTGTGTCTCCCTTTCTCTCAGCCCCTCCTCTGCTCATGCTCTGTCTCTCTCTGTCTCAAAAATAAACATTAAAAAAAATAAAAAAAGACTCTTCAGCAGGACAACTTCGAATCTGTCTGGATCTGGCCCTATTAAGTTGTTTTTTTTTTTTTTTAATTTTTTTTTTTTTCAACGTTTATTCATTTTTGGGACAGAGAGAGACAGAGCATGAACGGGGGAGGGGCAGAGAGAGAGGGAGACACAGAATCGGAAACAGGCTCCAGGCTCTGAGCCATCAGCCCAGAGCCCGACGCGGGGCTCGAACTCACGGACCGCGAGATCGTGACCTGGCTGAAGTCGGACGCTTAACCGACTGCGCCACCCAGGCGCCCCATAAGTTGTTTTGACCATTCTAACAGCCTCTTCCAGTGGATTCATCTTTTCAGAATCAAGACTACTCTGACCCCAGATGAGGAACCCTACATCATGTACATCTGTGAGCTGGTTGGAGATCTATGCCTGTTAGACTCTGGGTAATACACACCCAGAGGCCTTAGAGGCCTAGAAATCCAGTCCATTGTCATTCCCAACTCTCACATTTCAATCATTCTATGATATTACCTTAGAAAAACACTCTCAATACGTTCCTCCTGAGACTCTCAAGAGCTCTCCTTCCCAATTCCAAGACTTCATTCTCCACCTTTTTGTTCAGGATGACCTCTCTGAATTCACTTGGTCAGAAATCATAACTTAGCTGGAGCTGTTCCCTCCTTGATGTCCTACTCTCACAATTCAGTCCTCCCCACTTTTGGGGCTAAGTTTTCTTTTCCATGTTATCCTCCTTTTGGCTTCCTCCTTCTGGGACTGTGCAACACAAGGATGGATTTCCTGGAAAGAAATCTGTTCATGGATATCTTGGCTTCACTTCTTAGGACCCCTGGCCTCAATACTTCTACTCTTAATTATTGATCCCCCTCTCTTTAATCTCTTTGTTAAATTTGTCTCTTATAGAATCCAACAATTCTGTATATGAATGATGGTTAAATAGGGATTCTAATCCATACCATCAGAGGGTCCCCTCCCCCAAATCCCATGGTCCTGGCTGCCAAGGGATTTCACTCAAATCACTTATTAGCAAGTTAATATAATACCATGCTCTGGTCTATAAATGCCCAGAATCCCTGATGGAGCAACAAATTTAGGTAGGGACATTTCTATGCCTTTCATTCAGGAAGAAGCTTCTGAAGATGAAACCTCCACCCAAATGCCAAAGATTTGTCATTGTTGATCTGTCAAAGGGGAATATGGAGGCTACTTTCAGGCACACAGACTTGAACAATGGAATATGGAAAGGGCCCATAGTGACCAACCACCTGGCTGAATACAAACAGGCCCATCAGAATGACCCACCTCAAAATGTCCATAGGCCCTAACTAACCAATGGGCGACTTAAAACTAGGCACAGTTACCAAAAAAGGGAAAATTCCATACATTGCCATACCTCCTCAGTTTTCCTCCTTAAAAGCAGCCACCCCCCCCCCCCCCCCCCACTGCCTTGTTGCAGACAGCCTCTCTGCTGTCCTGCCCACCACTCTTTTGGTGTATTCAGTAAACTATTTCCTTTGTTCTGCATCAGGTGAATTCTTTCATCTTCTGTGCTACTGGCTTCCACAGGATCTTTGCCCCACATTTGGAAGCCCCCTTCTAATTGAGAAACACCCCATTTAGGCACCACAGGAAGAATTAGCCTTATAAAATCTATCTTCTCTCACTGCCAGCTGTTTACCAAATCTCATTACAGTGTAAATACATGAATAGATAATGCACTGCAGGAAAGGACGGAAAGAGATTGGAAGGTATTTGTTAGCTATGTTAGTGGTGATGTAGTTGGAACTTGAGATGCCACTGAGCTTATCTGAGTTTACACTTCATTTGAGGTTGAAAACAGAACTGGGAACAAAGTCTGTAAGCTTGCTTTCCTTGAGTTGTCATTTAGGATTTTGGAGATATTTATGAGGAGCAGAATTCTTCAAATCTTTGGGAAATCGTTGACTTTAACGTTAATTTTACTTTACAACTTATCCTGTCCTATTCAGTGAGATCTAATTGAACAGAGCAGCCACTATCATAAGCCTGTTAGAATCAACATTTCTGTGAAAGAAAAACTCCAGGGAACTTGGTATGAAAATGGCTATTCTAAAGAAGATGAGGGTTTTGTTAATATATATTTACCAATGTTGAGTTTTGAATTGTCACACAAGGCAAGGAATGTTAATTTGGGCAAACTTCCGTACCTCCAAGGTATCCACTTGTGAAAAACAGAATTTGAAATTTTTTTTTAATGTTTATATTTATTTTTGAGACAGAGACAGAGCACGAGTGGGGGAGGGGCAGAGAGAGAGGGACACATAGAATCTGAAGTAGGCTCCAGGCCCAGAGCTGTCAGCACAGAGCCCAATGTGGGGCTCAAACTCATGAACCCCGAGATCATGACCTGAACCGAAGTTGGACGCCTAACCGACTGAGCCACCCAGGCGCCCCAAGGAAAACGGAATTTAAAAAACCTGAATTATCCATGGAATGGATGTAATTATTTAATTTAATTTCGGTTTCATCTGAGAAGTAAGGTAAAACCTTTTTATTTATGTGGAGAACATTTTTTTTTTAAGTTTATTTGAGAGAGACAACGTGAACGGGGGAGAAGGAGAGAGGGAGAATCCCAGGAAGCCTACTTGAGGTCAGTGGACAGAGCTTGATGTGGGGCGCGAGCTCATGAAACCATGAGATCATGACATGAGCAGAAATGAAGAGCAGGGTGCTTAACCAACCAAACCTCCCAGGATCTCCTGTGAACATTTTTCATGCAAATATACTATTAATACTTTGAAATCTAATCCATAGTCATTTGTCATGTAAACCAGTCATTCAGAGTTCCACAAACTGATTATAGCTTCATGGTGAAAAAAAAAAATTGTTTAAAAAAAAATCTGAACAGGCAATGAAGAAAGGCATTCATCTTGACAAGAGGGTATAGTTAAAGGAGAATGTCAGCCACATTTTGTTTGCAAGAAAATGCTTTCTGAAGTACTCATTGTCATCTGATTGGCTAATGTACTCTACATCTTCATTATCCAATTTTAGAGTATCTTCAGAAAGAACTTATTTCTGGATTTCCCAATGAAGATATAATTTTTGTCCTAGGACTTTTGATTTTAAAACACATTTTTCTACCAAATATTTTAATAGAAGTTAACCAAATTAAATATATTGATCCATCTGTTGTCTTAATTTCCCTCCCCACTTTTTTTTTTCCTTCCATTTCTGCCCTTCTCATTTGGGGGGCATTTTCCTTTCCATGCCAAGTGAAGTTAATGAGTTTTGACCTAGAGATGGGCACATGATGCAGCCTGGGTCAGTCAGATTATATCATTGGAATTTTATGTGGTGGCTCTGGGAAATAAATATTCTCTTCTTCCTCTGAAGTGGCTACTACAGGTTTTGTAAGCATAGTGCCAACTGCAGGCCATGTCCATCTCCCACTACTGGGAAGAATCAAATCTTCAATAAGAAAAAATGAGGGAAAAGACAAAGATGGGGAGAGTGAAGGAAACAGTGGGAGAGAGAAGGAGAAAGAAGGCATTAGGATTGGGGACACTGGAGGAAGGAAGAGGGAGACCTACTCCTAACCTAATCTGGTTTACTCTGTTTCCTGGGGGAAACAGTAAATTTCCCAACTCCTTTTATTTTCCTTAAACTAGTTTGAGTTATGGTAGTTCTCTGGTGTAATGGTGAGCACTCTGGACTCTGAATCCAGACTAGTTTGAGTTGGGACTCTGTCATTTAAAATTGAAAGTGTCCCAGCTAATACGCTGTTCAAGACTTTTTTTCCTGGTATGGAAAATTCCTGGTATGAAATATTCCTGTTTCACCAACTTTCCAAGTTTTTGGCATTTAATTTAAAAACTCCTAAGTGAACTGGTTGGCCTAACTTTAAGATCTGTGCTTTTCAGAAATGAATTTAAACAAATGATGGTGTTGATAGTATCCCAGATTTACCTCCTTTATGGTAATCCGTATAGAATTTTTGGAATTGAACTAATCTAAATACCTTAAATCAATGATTTTCATTCAAATGCTTTCTGTGGTCTCTTGAATTTATTTAAGGGTTTGTTTACTATAACATTGAACTTTGCAAGGAGTAAATTAAAAGCCAAATATATTTAGGATTCTAAACATCATGTTATTTAACTACCCTAGAAAACCCTAAACTGTCTACCCTATGTTGCACCTCAATTTTAGTTACTTAAATGTGCTTCTATGCTTCTAGCAGTTAAATATATTATTTGGAAATAGGTGCTTTTTAACAAATGGATTTTATGTTTAAAGCAGTGTTGGGTTCACAGCAAAATTGAGCAGAAGGTACAGAGATTTCCCATGTATTCTGTGCCCCCATATAAGCCCAGCTTCCCTTACTGTCAAAATCCTGCTCCAGCATGGTATATTCGTTACAATTGAAGAACCTACATTGACATATCACTATTCTCCAAAGTCCATTGTTTACATTAAAGTTCACTCTTGGTGTTGCACGTTCTATGGGTTTGGACAAATCTATTCTCCAGTATAGTACGATTCATGTAATTTCATTGCTCTAAAAATCCTTTGTGCTCCATCCATTTATCCCTCCTTACCCCCAGTCCTTGGCAACTGTTGATCTTTTACTGTCTTCATAGTTTTGCCTTTTTCCAGAATGCTATATAGTTGGATCGTATGTAGCCTTTTCAGTTGGCTTCTTTAATTTAATAATACACATTTAAATTTCCTCTATATCTTTTCATGCCTTGATAGCTCACTTCTTTTTTAGAACTGAATAAAATTCCATTGTCAGGATATACCACAACTTATTTATTCATTCATCTCTTGAAGGTGAATGAATTGTTTCTAGGTTTTCACAATTAAGAATAAAGCTGCTATAAAACATTTGTGTGCACATTTTTTTTTTTTTGGACACAAATTTTCAACTTTTTTTTAGGACACAGCAAAGAACATGATTGCTGATCATATGGTAAGAGCATGTTTAGTTTTGTAAGAAACTATTTGTCTTTCAAAGTAGCTATGCCATTTTGCATTGCTACTAGCAGTGAGGGTTCCTGATACTCTACACCTTGCCAGTGCTTGGTATTGTGTTTTATAGATTTTTCCCATTCTAACAGGTGTGTAATATCTCATTGTTGTTTTAATTTGTAATTTACTAATGGCATATGATGTTGAGCATCTTTTCATATGCTTATTTTCCATCTGTGTATCTTTTTTGGTGAAATGTCTGTTCAGATCTTTTGCCTATTTTTTAATTGCCTATTTTTAAATTGTAATTTCTCATTCTTGTTTTGATTTGCAGTTTTCTAATGACATATGATGTTGAACATCTTTTCATTTGCTTATTTACCATCTGTGTATCTTTTTTGGTGAAGTGTCTGTTCAGATCTTTTGCCTATTTTTAATTGGGTTGCTCATTTTCTTATTATTGAATTCAAGTGTTTCTTAGAAGTAAAATAATTTATTCTTGAAATGTGTTATTTCTAAAATAGAACTATAAAAATGCAATCTATTCTCATCAGGAACACTGACTCTTAGTAGGAACTTACATATATATTTCCCCCCAAATCTTGGGAATATACTTTTTTCTACTAAGAGTTCTATGTGAATTTGTCCCTTTAAGCAGTAATCACTGTAATACCAATTACTCATTTAGGTGCTGTATTGTCTTCAAGGCAGGTCTACATAGGGTTGCTGTGAAATTAAATGAGATAACTTGTTTTTATCAGCAGTTATTCACCCCATTTTTTAAAAGAAAGAAGCAGAGGTTTAGGGTTATATTGTTTACCCTAAGTTCCAAAATTGGTTTGCAGAGATGGGACTTCAACTCAGACCTGAGTCAAAGCCTCACTTCTAGAAGTTTAGAGAAGTTTTTTTTTTTTTTTTTTTTTTCCCAAGGAGAGAGAGACTACTTTGTGAGGGATATGTGAGTTTATGTTAGTGCTGTGAGTAGGCTTTCTTCACTAATTATGTAATAGCAAATTTGAAGATCAACAAAACACGACTCATGTTTACTAAAAACAGGTGATTTTGTTTTCCACACCAAGGGTAGCTTGTCTTAGTTTTACACATGAGGCCTGTGATTGTGTCCAATATTATCTACCCAGGTATGCCAGTCATGTAACCAGTTCTTTCTTAGTTCTTTTGAAAAGTCTGCTTGATCACAAACTTTATTTGCGAAAATCTTTAATTTTCTATAGTGGCACATCAATCTGTTTATTGACTTTGAGGCCATTATCAAATCATTCTAATTATTATAACTTCAAAATGCATGTTAAAAATGGTAAGAGTCCATATTCTATAGAAATGTGACATCAGTATCCTGTAGAATAAAGAGGTGATATTCAAATCCTCCTGGTATTTGCCTCCATACAAAATAGTGTATTTTTATGGCTATTTATTATAAAATTTTATGTAGCATCTGTTGGTATCTTGCTATAAATTGATTGCACTACTTAAATACAACGATAATCTTGGCATTTCAATATTTATGTTGCTTAGTATTTTATTCCATGACTTATGAATATAGTTCTGAAAATATCAAACTGGTAAAAAGTTATTTTATGAAATAAAATTTTTCAGTGAAGATAAGACACTTCACAGAAATTTATGAATATTTATAGGATGCGTCTCTGTTCACTACATTTCTATGACTTTCTTTGATTTTAGGTCTCTCTTCTCCTCCCCCTTCAATGGTGTCCTCAGAGTTAATTGGGATGTGCTGAAATTTGGGGGAGAATCTCAGGAGCTTCAACAATGTTGAGCTGTCCTGAGTGAAATGCTGCAGGTCTCCACCTCAAGGAAAACCTACTGCTTTATCCTATAGCTCTAAATAGCAGCAATTTTGATTTCTCTTTCATATAGCCCAGGAGGGTTGGTGTTCTTGGTCTAAATCCTTCCATTCTCACTAGGAAGGTTAGATTAGTTCTCTTCAGAGGGCTTCACTGAGCATGTTCATGCACAGTCTTTTAGTAAAGGAAGGTGTCAAGGGTTGCAGGAACTGAACTGGAGTGGCGGACAGTGTCAGGGATGGTGGATGGAAAGTCAGGCAAGTGGGCAAGAGGAAAGAATGCCCAGAAAGTTGAGAAGGGTGGATAAAGCTCCTGATCGGCGTATGAAATCATGTATCTTGGTGCTTGAAAATTGCATAGCGTATGGAAATCCAAAAATTGATTTTGTTGTTACTACTACCATGGAGATGAGGAATTAGTTTTCTTATAAACTTTTCTTCTGCTAAATATGTACTTTCCCTCTCATTCTCAATTCAGAAATTTTATAGAGTCAACATTCAGAGTTTATATCATTATAACCATAAATATTCATGGCTAAGCCACATAGTCTTCTATACATTTTCTTACACAACTTTTTGTCCCCTGGAGTTAACGTTTTATATTGCTGTTTCTTATTTCTTTCTCTTTCTCTCTCTCTTTCTTTCTGTTTTTTTATTATTTTGAGAGAGAGAGAATGAGCGTGAGGGGGGTGGGACGGAGAGAGAGAGAGAGAGAGAGAGAGAGAGAGAAAATCCCAAGCAGGCTCCCCTACATGGACTCCATCTCACAACCATATAAGATCATGACCTGAGCTGAAATTAAGAGTCCGTCCGATGCCCAACCAACTGAGGCATCCAGGCACCCTGCTGTTTTTTCTATCACTTCTTCAAGGCCAACAAGAGGCAGAGCAAGTCTGCTAGCAAGACAGAGTCTTACAAAGCATAATGTAATGACAGGAGTGGCATCTCATCATCTTTGTCATATTCTTTCGATGAGAAGCAGGTTACAGGTCCTCCTGAAACTCAAGAGGAGGGATTTACATACACAAAAATATGAATACCAGAAAACAGGAGTGGGGGCCGTTTAAAGTCTGCCATATAGTGATCTCTTTGTTTTATTGTTTTCCTACCACACATTTAGCTCCGTACAAACCAACAGAGAAAACAACACTTCTAACTCTGCTAAATACATCAGTCCTCCTACTACCCCTTTTTGAGAAATACTTTCTGGAGCCTTCTGACCTCTTGCTTCAATTTCAACTGTTGCTTTCTGGGCCTCCTGCACAGCTGTTATCCTGGGATTTTCATTTACCATCATACATGGGATTCCCTGTGTCCAATTTCTGGTTTGGATTGCTTTTTTCCTGGACCCTATACCTTTTTCTATTTCTTTACTGAATCTTAGAATTCTTGTTTGGGGAAATTATAATGCCAGGAATTTTGACATTAACTCTTATCTCTTTCCCTACCTATTTCAATCCATCTCTCTTGGTATTGTATTCCCCAAAGCCTTGAGTATTGGAGAGTTTTTGCTTCTGAGACCATGTAAATACAGACAAATTTTGTATGGAAAAATGTAGTGAGCTGAATAGAAAAGGTAAAAAAGAAAAAAAAAAAAAAGGAATGGGTAGGTACGTAAGTAGCTATTTTTATATCTTGCATGGCTAAACATGATAATTTTGATTTTCCATTTGGTGTAGTATTTTGGCTGGGTAATGAATTATAGATTGGAAATAATTTTGCCTTAGAATTTTTAAAGCATTGCTTCAGTGTTTTCAGTTATCCGTATGACTGCTGCTGAGTCCTTTTATGTGACCTTGTTATGTCTACAAACTTTTAGTATTTCCTATTTTTTTATTTTGAAATTTTTCATCATTGTGCTTTATGCATCTTTTTTCATTGTTTATGTTTTAACTCCCAAACTTAGTGTTTTCAGTTTTAAATCTTTTTCTTGTACTGTTTCTTTAATAATTCTTTTCATTTTGTTTTACTTGTTTTTTCTCTGTAGAATTCCCATGAAAGGGAGATTGGATCTTCTGAATTGATCTTCTGATTTTCTTATAATTTTTTTTAATTTTTCATTTTTTTTGTCTTTTTGTTTCCTTATCCATGTGATTAGCTTGACTTTATCTTCTAGCTCTTCTACTGGATTTAAATAATTTCTGCTATGATAGTGGTAATTTCTAGCAGCTCTTATTTTGCTGACCTCTTATATTTTTTTCTCATATCCCCGTAATATTATTTTCTTGAGTCAATGTTTTATGATATGATTCATTAATTGCACATATTTTCGAAGTTTGTTTTTTTCTTAAAATTCCTTTTACCTTTTTTATTGTTTGTTTTTCATATTTTAGGTTTTCTTTGGATATCTAATGATCCTAAGCTGATACTTTTAATAGTGAGGCACCAAATAGCTGTTTGAAAATTGGGTATATGGCTGAGACTTCTTACTAGGTAAGCTGAAGCATAAGGTTATTGGGTGAAAGTAGTCTCTGTCATTGGGGAATCTAAATGTTAGTATCTATATGTCTTTTTGCTTGGGTTGATTATTGTTTTAGAAACAAAGCCTCCCTTCTCCTTTCTGAGGGTTTGTCTGGCTGTCAGCAGATTAGGACCACAGGGTGGGGTCTGTGTTCGGAATGCAGGATGTCCTTTGCTTTGAGTATGTCCATATGTTGGCCTGTAATTTTGCGTCATGTCCCTAGGTCTGTAGCTGTGTTGTTCAAATTCTTTAGAGGTTAACTCGATATATTATTCCTCCTAGGTAAAGGAGAAGCAATTGCAGAAAGAAGGAGGGGAGCTAGTTTGAACTTATAAGCAGATTATCCAACAGACCTTTTGTTTTCAGCCTCACCCTTCATTCTGGCTTTCAGAGATATCTGGTGCTTCACAACCATGAGCTCTCCTCAAGGACTTAACTATCAAAATGAGATTTTTATATAAAGATCAGAATCAAGTTGATTCTCATTGGTTTTATCTTTCTGTAGACAGTTCTCACCTTTTTTTTCCCTCCATCCATAAATGTGTTATAACGTTTATTACTCGTTAATAAATCAAGGGTCCATACTCCTCACCACAGACTCCCTTGAAAATTAAATAAAAAAATAAGGCAGCATAGATTATATTAAATTTTAGTCACCTGTCCCATCTAAATTTCTCAGAATGTGCTTTTATTTGTTTATTTATTCTCAGAATGTGGTTTAGACAAGTAAGTAGTGCTGATTGTCCAGATTTAACATTATTTTAATTGGCCAAAAATAATTTTTTTATGTAATTTCTAGATGTTTTTCTTAAGAATTCTTAAGCATCCCTTAGATTTATGTGCTAGATTCTCTTTGAGAATAGACTTTTGCCATAACATGCTATCAGGTTACAAACTGTTATTTTTTCATTTTACCTACTTAAGATGTACTGCCTATTTACTTAAAATTTAAGTTTCCCCAGAAAAAAGACCAAAGAGAATTAGTTGTTTTTCACTCAGTGGAGTAAGAGAAAGGATTAACCAAATAATCCGGTGTCTGTGACATACAGTATAGGGTCTACAAATATTGATCAATTTAAGTTGATAGTTACAGGCTTCCATAAACTCAGGAAACAGCATTTTTCATCTATTTCACCTGTAGTAACTCTTTCCAAAAATAATTTTCTGCAGCACAGAAGAGCTTCCTCAGAGGATCCAGCCAAGGTTGGTTGCTTCTTGCCTAGTTAGAGTCTTGGGCATGCTTTCTTCAGAGCAATCTGATTAATCTTTAATTCCTGTGATAGTGACATTGAACTATGAAGACAAAGTATTCTTTCCATTGTTACTTTAGCTCACATGTCTAAGGTTTTAACTTTGTTCAGTACGGGTATATATAAATTTTGAACCACTCTCTTAAGGCTATCTTGCTTAGATGACTTTATAGCTAATCTACAAAAGCTATAATTTTAAAAACCTATAGTATTCTTTTAATAGTCATTAAATCATTAATAATCAGTATTCTTCATTTGTACTGAAGTACACTATTTTGTCTTTTGCCCTTTATTCTTCTGCTTTGTTCTGCCTAGAACACACATATACTTGGAGGTAGAGTAGCTACCCTTTGATTTGAGAAGAGACCCTAGGACCATGAACACTTAAGGAAAAATTTGCAGAGTGTTTTTAAACACCTCTCAAAATGCATTGCAGAACAGCACACACACCCCTTCACTTAAAAAAAGCACTTTTCTCTTTGCAGTAAGCTGTTACCACTTTTTAGAACATTTTTATTATGTGTTTTTAAGCACTTCTCTAAATACATTACAGAAGACCTATCACATCCATCCCTGAAATAATACACTTCTCAAAGTATTCTTCGTGTACAACTCTTATAAACACCTTTATTACATGTTTTTTGTTTTGTTTTGCTTTTGTTTTCGTTTGTTTTAGAGCTCAAGTGGGGACGAAGGGCAGAGGAAGAGAGAGAAAGAACCTCAAGCAAGTTCAGTGCAGAGCCCTACTTGGGGCTCCATCTCACGACAGTGAGATCATGACCTGAGCCGAATTCAAGAGTTAGATGCTTAACTGACTGAGCTACCCAGGTGCCCCTATTTTTAAATACTACTCTAAATTCATTACAGAATTGCAAACACATCCCTTAACTTAAAAAAAAAAACAAAACAAAACAAAAAACTTTTCTCATGGTATAGGAATTCTTTTATAAACATCATTATTACCAAACACTTTTTTGAGCAGCTAAATCAATCCTGGATTACCCTTTTATGTACCTTAGTTACGTGAGAAAAATATTCCATATTTTGGTACCTTACCCTAGTCAGATTTTCATTGACTGCTGCTGACTGGAATTCCTGGAGATGTTCTCCATTGTCTCTGAGGAGACTGCTTTGCATGTTGCTTACATTCTATTCTGCTGAGTGACAGACTGTGTGCCAAACTAGGTCTCAGTGAAAATTGTTCAGTTTTCACTGATATCTGTCTGTCTTGGAAAAAAAAAACAAAAGAAAACAAAAAAAAAAAACAACAGCTTGGGTCCCTTGCATCTTACCAAAACTTACAATTATTTGGGAATCCTTTATGGCTACATGAGAAAAGTGAGATTTCTGCTATAATGCTTTCTGTTGTCATAGCGTGTGAAAAATCAGAGCTGTAGATGTAGATTTCTTCTTGCACTGGGAAAAAATCATAGGGGGTACATATGGAAGAAGACATAACATGTCTCACCACTCGCCAAATTAGGGTAATCTCTCAGTCTTCACCCATCCAGTCCTCGGCATTCTCTTCTAGTGGTAGGCCTCAAGTGCATCCATTTCAACCTTGGCATATGATTAAATTGATGTTTAAAAACCAGGTATAGGGGCCCCGGGGTGGCTCAGTTGGTTAAGCATCTGACTTTAGCTCAGGTCATGATCTCATGGTTGGAGGGATCGAGTCCCACATTGGGCTCTGTGCTGACAGCTTGGAGCCTGGAGCCTGCTTCAGATTCTCTGTCTCCCTCTCTCTCTGTGCCTCCCCTGTTTGCGCTGTCTCTCTCAAAAATATTAAAAAATAATTAAAAAAAATAAAACCAGCTACATACATGAATATAGGTTTTATAACAATTTAATATTGTGATTCATTTCCATGAGTTGTACTACCTTTGTTAGGTACACTTGAAAAATCTAACAGACTTTAATGATGATATTTTTTACAGTAACATACACATTAATAATAGTCCAGTTATAACAAACTTAGAAGTATGAATGCAGGTATCCTGGGTGGCTCAGTTGGGTAAGCATCTGACTCTTGATTTCAGCTCAGGTCATGATCTCACTTTTGGATTTCAGCCCTGCATCAAGGCTCTGCCCTAAGAGCATGGAGCCATCTTGGGATCGTGTCTCCCTCTCTGTCTGCTCCTCCCCAGCTCATAGTCTCTCTCTCTCTCTTTCTCTCTTTCTCTCAAAAAAAAAAAAAAAAAAAAAAAAAAAAAAAAAGAAAGAAAAGAAAAGAAGTGTGAATGCATTCCAGGAAATGGTGGCACTAAATGAATCCATGCTGTCACTGTCAACTTGGCATTGTCCCTATGGAATTGCATCCACAACATCATTTATTCAAATCAGTCAAGGCATAATTAGGGATGCATTGGTTGATGATCTTATGTCTCTATATTTTTTAGAGTTGTTCTATTGGTGGATTTTTCTAGGGCTGGTATATTATGTACTTCATTTGGAGAACTCACCTGATAGACTTATGGTCAAACTGGCATTTCAATACAACCCATGCTGTAACCTATGAATGCTTATTCTTTTCAAAATAGTCAATGTGTCTTCAGATAATAGGATGTAATAACATTAAAAGAGACCTTTGTGGAGTAAACAAAGAGATTAGAAAGTGCTATGAGAATAGGGGAGCCTAGGTGGCTCAGTCCGTTGAGCATCCATGTGACTTGATTTTGGCTCAGGTCATGATCTCATGGTTCTTGAGATCGAGCCCTGCATCGGGCTCCATGCTGAGTGTGGAGCCTGCTTAGGATTCTCTCTCTTTTTCTCTCTCTCTTCCTCTGCCCTTCTCCCCTGCTTTCATGCTCTCTCTCTCTCTCTCTCTCTTTCAAAAATAATAATAAAATAAAATTTTTTAAAAAAGAAAGTGCTGTGTAAATAAAGTGAAGTAAAGAGGCTAAGCAGTATTTGCATAAGAGTAAATTCTGCCATCCTTGGTGATCAGTGCTATGAAGAATCATAACTATATAGCTATGCTAAATAAAGTATTGCTATAATGTAAAGTCATTCAAATTCACTTAATATTTTAAAAAGCATTTTCTCATCCATTTTATTTTCTAAGACCTTTAAAAATTCTAAATTTGTACACTTCAATTTAATTTATATTCAGTGTATCCAACTGTATTTTCACACATTAAATTAATTTTACCTTTAAAAACAGGCTTGATTCCTCTTCTAGTGGAATAACTAGTGGCAAGATTACTGCTATAAACAGCTACAACACTGGACACGATCCCTGATGGTCCATTTTCTGGGATTGGACTGCAGGCAGTACCAATCTTTGAAAACAGGGAAACCTATGAGGTACACTCCAGGTTTACTGTGTCTTTCTGTCTGAGGTACTTTCATTATTAAAGAGCAGAGACAGGGATCCTGAGCAGAGCCACAGTGTCACTGAGCTGAACAGGTAGAGATCAGAGTTGAGACTGCTCAAGTAACTGGAATTTGTTAAGCGAGGAAGAGCTTTATGGAGGGGAGCTCCAGAAGTCTACCTGGGGGTCTCTAAGAGGACATTGCTGCCCCTGTGCAGGACAAGACTGTGCTACCTAGGCAAGAGCACCTTCTGCAGGGCTGATAGCTGAAGGGTGGTACCAGAGGTCATGCAGTGCTGGGGATGGTTGTGTTCATGGCCAGGCAGAGTGGAGATGGATCTTGGTAAAAATCTCAGCCATTTAGCTGGTACTCCCGAAAGGCCAAGTTTTAGGAATAACCATTAGAAAATAGAGCAAGGACAACATTCCAGAACTAAGAAGGAAGCCAAAATAGACCCTTTTTAACAAAGTGATAAACAAACTCTTTATGATCAAGAAGTCCTGCCACTAGTTTAACTGCCAGCCAGATCCGGAGTCAACACCCTTTAAAGGAAGGTAGTGTAATGCAAATGTTTGTAGTTGTGGGAGGAGTGGTCAAACAGGAGGCTTGAACAAAGAAGTGGCCAGGTATGAAATACTAGTCCAGAGGAAGAAGGTGACTGAAGGGCCTGACACAGGGGTTGGAACCCTCATGAAGAAAGTGAGTGATTGGGAAGTGGGCCATATCAGCCATCCTGAACTGAAGGAGATTTAAGAGACATGATGGCAAGGTGCAGTGTGTGATCCCGTACTGGAAATTTCATAGAGGGTATTATTGGGACAGTTGATAAAAATTGAATGGGCCTGCTAGATGAAGGATATATGGTGATTCTTACAACTTTTCTATACATTTAACTTTTTTTCAAATTTCAGTAACAAAAAACTTATTAAAACAATATGAAACCACACCTTTTTTGATAATACTAGATCTGATGCAACACAAGGACAAGTTATTCCAACTCTCAAGTTTTCTTCCTGCCCCATGCTATAATGTTATAAAGTAGCTGTGTACATTTGTTATAGATGAGCATGAATTTTAATATTTAGGTCTTAGAAATATATCAGTGTTGTACAGGTATGAGAACCTTGACAAAGACATACAGATATAAATATTGGTTCTAAATAATAGGTTACTAAATCTAATAATTTATTCAGGGCTGTAACTTGGAGGCCAATAAATTTGTAACCAAAGGAAGGCACATTTAATGACCAGCAATATGGGAAATGCACATGTATTCAAGTGCACAGCAGATTGATACCCAGGTGCTTATTGATGCACTATAAACAAAGCTAGCAAATGCCGTGAAGGTTTTTCTTAGAGGTTTCTCAGCCCTTGGGAGGTGTTCCAAAAGTTGACTCAAGTCACTGGCAGGAAGTACAGGCTCTTGAAAACTACTTGCTGTTGCTCCAAGGGCCATTTTAGGTTACTGGGGCTTATCCAGAATATTCTCCTGAAGTGACCTGTGAGTTATATGGAGCCCTATAGTGCCTTTTCTGAGCATTTGTGCAGCTTTCTCCTTTACAGAAAATTTTGTGCCACTTGACAATGTGGAGGCAATGATGACGGCTGTGGTGGTGTGTATGTGTATGGGCAAAGACTTTGTAGGATGTAGGAGAACAGCGTAATTTGATTTGAATTATTGAGGAATAATTTGCCTTTACTGGAACCTAGCAGATAGAAGTTGTGTATTGAGGAACCTCAAGTCTTCCCTTGTTGACTTCTCTCTTTATGTGCTGAAACCTAGTACACTGTTCAAAAAATAATGTGCAGACTGCCACTAATACTGTTTAAGGGGCAAAGCAACTGAAAAATTTCTGGGCAAACAGAACACATTTTGAGGATGTTATGTAGAAAAAGATAGAAGAAAACAGGATCAAACAATAAATAGTACTGAAAATTTTAGTTTCAATACTTTGGAAAATGTATACTGTTTTCAGTTTAAGTCCAAAGTTTATACCATGAGTTCTTAAAATAATTATAAATTTTATTTGGTATACCTGTTTGCAACTCATGCCTATCGTGAAGGCAGTGCTTACGTCTGTTTGAAGGAATGACTCTATAATATGTAAGGAAACAATGACACCCCAGTTACTCTAGTAGCTAGCCTTCAAGTCCTCTTTTGATTATTTTTCTTTATTTCATCTTCAGGGGCAATGAATTGTGTTACTCATTATCACTGATTCATGATATGTTTATGTTGTCATTCTTGCCTTCATCGAAAAAAAGTTCAAATTTAAATTGTTTTTGAGTAAAGAATATGGCTATCCTATCCTTCTTGTTCTCTAAATCACCTCAATTATGTTTATGCCCAGGACTCTCTGATTCTTTATGCAGCTTATATTGTACTATATACATAATCTAAATATTCTAGGCCAAATAGCTTGTGACTATAAGGAAAGACAGAGCTTTCTTTTTATACCCAAAGTGTAATGGGATGCAACCCCGTTGTAATGACTGCCTGCAAAGAGTGTCCTCAAAATGTCTTCCATTTATTTCTGAGACTCCTTTGGAGCAGTATCTCATGGGCCCTAAATTAGCTATAAGATGAATTTATCATGACACAGTGGCCTTATTCTCTGCTTCTTCTACCTCAGTTCTCACTTTTCTGCTTTCTACAAAGCTACTTATAGAGGTTTCACTGCCATCAATTCCCACCATTAGAGCATCAGGGCACAGGTATAAAGGTCAAAGTTACTGTTTCAGTTGACTCCAAACTTTTAATTCTCAACACCTAATTCACAGTTCCCTGTGAAGTATGGTGTGATGGTTAATTTTATGTGTCAACCTGACTGGACCAGGAGATGCTCAGATACCTGCTTAAGCATTATTTCTGTGTATATCTGTGAGGGTGTTTCTAGAAGAGATTAGCATTTGAATTGGTGGACTTAGAATAAAGCAGATTGCCCTCCCTAATGTGAGTGGACATCATGAAATTCATTGAAGGCCTGGATAGAATAAAAAGGCAGAGAAAGGTTGAGTTTACTACTTGAATGCCTAACTACTTGAGCTGAGATGTGGATTTTCTCCTGTTCTTGGTGCTTCTGGTTCTCAGGTCTTCAGACCCAGACTGGAATCTACACCATTGGCTCTCTGGCTCTGAGGCCTTTGAAATACACCACCAGCCTTCCTGGCTCTCCAGCCAGATGGCAGAATGGGACTTCTCAGCCTTTTATAATCCTGTGAATCAATTCCTTATAATACATTTCATTATTATATATTCTCTATATATAATTCAATATATAATTATATAGAATAAAAAATATATTTACACACATGTATGTGTATATATGTGTGCATGTAAGATTTTATTTCATTTTATATATAATATATATTTATATTTAAACACAAGTGTATGTGTATATATATATTTTTTTCTTAATATTCCCTATTGTTTCTGTATTTCTGGGGAACCCTGACTAATACTTATGGGGACTGGTTTCTTTGCCTACTCTGTGCCCCACCCTGACACCCGGGTCCAAAGCAGCACTACTTGTGCCCAGCCAGAACCTGAGATATTGTCAGATTCTGCCTCATTTTCTCTGTCCGTAGAAGTTCTGAAAGAATCCCAGAGAGTAGGGCAATCATCTCCTCTCTGTCTTCCACTGTTCTAATGCCCTGATTCCAGTGAAAGTTTCTCCATCCTTTTCTAGCTACAAAATAAAAATATTCTGTGCTTGTTAATGCATATAAATGGATACCAGTAACTAAGAGCATAGATGGTTTTTATAGTAGTAGATTCTAGCTATTAGTGTAGCTTCTACCTTCTAGCTATTCAACTAGCTACTCATTTACAGTTCAGCTAGCTAAAAAAAATTTGCTGTTACACATCGTTTTCAAAGTTTTATTTAGCAGTGCACAACCTAAAGCAAAGTTTAACGTATAGAGCAAGGGGCACCTGCGTGGCTCAGCCGGTTGAGTGTCTGTCTCTTGATATCAGCTCCCGCGGTTGTGGAATCAAGCCCTGTGTCCGGCTCTGCCCTTACAATGCAGTGCCTGCTTGGGATTCATTCATTCTCTCTCTCTCTCTCTCTCTCTCTCTGTCTCTTAAAATAGATAAATAAACATAAAAAAATATAGAACAAGATAGAAGAACTCTTATTTGTCATGTTTAGTGAAAATGTAATGCTCTGACATCACAGCCAGAAGAACATAGGGTTCCTGTGTTTCTATGTAGGATTATACCTCAATAGGAGTTATGAGAGTAAAATAAATAATGAGTACAATAAGTTTCTGGCCAGTATTGAGAGCATATTGAGAGCATATGTGTAATTTAGAGCAAGGCTTTAAGGATTTATTCCCCTGAGCAGAAAGCCCAAGCCTGCTCTGGATTGCTTTTGGGGCTTACAGGCCATGCCAAAGGCTTCTGCAATGAGAAAAATCCAACTGGTGCAGATACCATTTTCTTGAGATTAGGAGACACCTTGACACATAATGGCCGACATCATATATAGTGTGGGCAATAGCAAAATGAATTGGATAGACATAATCAACACTGTTATACTGATCACTGCAGGAATCGGAGCCAGAGAGAGAAAAATGGCCAATGAGAAGAGATTGTTAATGAGCACAATGCTGTCTCTTTCCTGATGATTCTTTCCTGATGATTCTTTGATACTGAGGTGAGGTTTGTGGCTTTACATAGTTTTCTTTGGATAAGATTTCACTTATGACATTGCTAAGAACAAGAAGCCACATAAAATTGGAGACATTTGGCATGGTCTTCTTCTCTGGAAATTGTTGAGTTCATTTCTGATTGAAACCACAGGAGAAAATTGAAAGAGTATCCTTAACAAAGGACATCACACACATCAAACTTGCTGACATTTCTTCTAATACCATGAAGTAGGAGGAACTCACAACTGTGTCATTTTCCTTTCTGTATAAAACTAGATGACACTACTATTATTATTCTGCGCTACCAAACCTTGGTGTTCTTGATTTATGTCTATACTAAAACTATCAAAAAGAGTGTTCTAATTTTTGAGTCACTTTAGAAATGCCAATGGCATAGATACTTTCAAAATTGTGAGAGTTTTCTTCAATGAGAAAGACTTTGGCTAGGGGCAGAAAACAACAACTTAGCTTATTGTATCCCAAATGAAGCATCAACAACCTTGGCTACCATCTAAATTTCCTCCTTTGGAGAAGGCACATCATTTTGACATTTCATTGCTTTTCACATGAAGATTTACTGGTGTAAAAGATCCAGCCAGCACTCTTGAAAAGAATCTCGTTTACGGTTATGAACAATAACACCAGGTTCTTCAAAGCCAGATTGATTATTTATTTACTTATTTATTTATATCAAAGTCAGATGTTTACATTATTGTCTTTTCAAGAAATCCTGTAGATTCAAGCATAATGTAAAGTTTTTGAGTACCAAGAAGTCTGCCACCATTTTAACTGTTTGAACTTTATTATCTTTTTTTAACATTTATTTATTTATTTTGAGAGAGAGGGAGCACGTGATTGCCCAGATGCTCACATGCGGAAAGGGACAGAGAGAGGGAGAAAGAGAATCAATCCCAAGCAGGCTCTGCACTGTCAGCACAGAGCCCCACATGGGGTTCAGCCGCACCAAACATGAGATCATGACCTGAGCAGACATCAAGAGTTAGATGCTTAACTGACTGGATTGAGCCACCGAGGTGCCACTTGACTAAAATTTAAACAAAAGTTGTATTTATTTGAGAGAATAAGAAAGCCCTAATCACAGAAAAGCTTGACAGAAATGTATTTGTGGATTGGCTCACTGGCTGATAATTTGGACCAATAGAAAGGCAAATCTTCTGATTTAAGGTGCTTCCATTGCCTGTGAATGATAATGAAAAGAAAGAAGCTCTTTTGGCAGAGTTTTCATTCTGTGAGAGGTGGACAGGGGTTGGCAAATATACAAACTTTCCAATTCCAGGCAAAGTGCTTCTAGAGCCTGGAGTTGAGACTGACAGTCTTATCATTTTGTCCATTGGCAGAAATCTTTGAATATATCAAAGTACTGAAAAACTTCTTTGAAAGTTACCCCTGCTTCGATGACCTTAACATCAAAATATGGATTTATTTTATTTTCTTGCTGAAATAGACAGGATCAGTGATGCAGTACTTGCCAAAGGTGACCTTATTGACTGGAGGAAATGATGTGACTAGAATTTCTTCAAAGGGTCTTGGAGAATGTTTTGTTTCTTCACATAATCCTATCCTTGACTGGCAGAGAGTAATGGTTATTCTAATTCTGTATAAAATGGCAGTGCCATCTTATATAGCAAGCTAGGTTTTTTCACTACCTCCTGCTCACAAACTACAGAAAAGTTGTAAATTTGTTTAATGTCCAAGATACTGCTATGTTAAAGTAAACTAAATCTTTTAACTCAGGTTTCTTACTGAAATGTGCTGTTGAGCCAGATTAGATTAGTGCTCTTTTTATTTCCGTAATGCAGTTCATTTGTGTTTTACTTTAGAAAGACTTTTGATTTTTTCCTGGAAAATTAGAGGGAAAGAAAATTATTCATAATTAAAAAAATTCTGCCTATGTGAATAAAATCAGTTCCTAATGAAATAAAATAAAATTTATGCAAAAGTTATGTATATGTTCTCATGTTCACTATGCCATGGAAGGGACACTGGCTGCATAAATTTTACAAAGGAAACTAGTGACCCTTAGAAAACAAAAAAACTGCTACACACCCAAAATGAAAAACTACTCAACTGAATGGTCTCTAAGAAGTTTTCAGCTTTAATATTGTGTGATTCTGTTTCAGAATACAGATTCAGAATCAGACTTCAGTAGGAACTTAATCTTTATTTGGTCTAATACCAAAACAAATGTTTATTATATCATTAGGATTGCTATAACAAAATACTGTAAACTGAGTGGCTTAAATAGCAGAAATTTATTTTCTCACAGTTTGGGGTCTAGAAGCTTAAGATCAAGGGGTAGGCAGGGTTGGTTTCATTCTAAGACCAATTTGTTTAGCTTGCAGATGGCCCCCTTGTTGTTGTATCCTAACATGGTCTTTCTTCTGTGTTTGCTTCTCGCTGTGTCCTAACATGGTCCTTCTGCTGGTGTTTTTCTCTGTGTCTAAATTTCTTATGACACCAGTAAGATTGGATTATGACCGTCCCCCTTGCCCCCCCCCCCCCACTGATGACATCATTTTAACTTAATCATTTCTTTAAAGGCCTTATCTCCAAATAGATTTACATCCCCGGGTACTGAGGGTTAGGACCTTAACATATGACTTTTGTGAGGACATAGTTTAGCCCATAGCAAGTATATTCTCATTGCAAGGTAGGGATGGCTTTGGTGGAAAGGGGAAAGAATTGAAGTCAGTCTCCAGTCAGGGACTTCTTTGGATAGGAAAGAAGAGAAGTTCATGCGTAATATTGATAAGGATTCTAGAGATATAAAATGAGGTCAAAGAAAAGTGGTAGGAGTGAAGAAGATAGATACCTTCAAGAAGTTTAATTAGCCATGTGAAATGACAAGAAGTCAGGTAAGGTAAGTGTAACAATTGTCCATTCTCTGAGAAATACCATAATACAAAGAACATGAACAGTATGGAAAGTAATTTCAAAACAACATAGTTTTCTTTTGTTGTATAATGTTATGAAGGAAATTTATAATCTAATTCTTAACTTTCTCACTTTCTGTTTCTCTAAGTATAACTGCTCTTGTGGCACCCTTTAAAAAATGTTCTCCCAAATTTCCTCCACTATCTTTAGCTCTTCTCCTTTACTCCTACCTCTTTATTCCTGATCCTCCATTGTAAGATCACAAAGAAACCCATCGACCAGAAAGAACCTTCTTTGGAGGGAAGGTAGGAGAAACAGAAGGCAAAACCAGAAACCTTTGGTTGGAGAGGAAAGCCTAATAATACTCATCAGTTAATTGTTTTGGATTTGTCACATGAGGAATATAGATTTTGGAAATACGGGATTTGTTATTGACCTTCCCAAGAATTGGCTTTAGTGAATGAGATCGGAGGCTATGTTAGAATGGGTAGAACCATGTTGGAGTTGAGGCTTGACAAAGAGCACATACTACTGTTTTAAGATTTTAACTCTGAAGAGATGCATAAATAGAGCAATAGCCAGAGAGAAGCTGGAGGGACAATCGGGAAAAAACTTTTCTATGATTAGAAAAAATTGAGCAGTTTTGGATTTATATTCAGTGTATCTGACTGTATTTTCACACATTTAAGTTAATTTTACCTTTTAAAAACAGGCTTGATTCCTCTTCTAGTGGGATAACTAGTGGCGCGATTACTGCTATAAACAGCCACAACACTGGACAAAATCCAGAGAGTCCATTGAGAAGGAGAGGATATAGGTTTGGGTAGGAAAGAGAAGACTTAATGAATCACAGACCCTGAGAAGGATTTCTCCAGTAGTAAGAGTGGTGAAGGGTTGGGATATTTGCAAAAAACGGTAGGAGAGCGAGTCAAAAAGTTTGGCTCTGAAGAATTTTAATTTTGAAGGTAGAAAAGGAAATGACTTCAGTCTAAGTGCAAGAGTTTCTTCTCTGGTCCTCTAGCAGGTAATGATTGTCAAGAACTATGAAGAAGCTGAACTACATTTTCATCATGAAGATATATTTTCAATATATAGCTTCTTAAACTGTTTCAGTTTGAAAAGCAAGGAGGTATCCTAAGGCTCAGGAGTTCTCCCTCCCACCCCTTTTTTCCTTTGTTGCAAACTACCAAATGTGGTAACATTAGCTGCCACAACAATTGTGAGAACTTCTCATTTCCTTCAAGTGTAGGCAAATGGAGAATGTGTGCTGTATTTTATTTTTATGGTTCTGCTTTCAGGCAATGTCAGCTGTTTTTAGATTGACAATAAAAATCCTTATTGCTGGGAGAATTATATTTCACAAGTTTCTTCTCTCAGTTTTTCCATTTTCCTTTGTAGAGCTGTTTGGCAAGGACAGAGAGCAAGAGAGGAAGAGGGCAGGTTTGGGAGGGTGTATTTGAACAGCTTCGCTGGAATTTAAGCATCCACTGTCTTTAGTGGAGAGTGGGACACAAGCTGCAGATGTAGACAAACTAATTTTTTATTCTTTTTATGGATTCCTTGGTGTTGCAAGAAATACAGTTAAAGAGTTACTTGTTTTCATAACTACTGTTATGAGTAATGCTATTCTGTAAAATTCTCAAGCACATGGATATGATATTTTGACATGTTTTATCTTTATCTTTTGGCATAAAGGGTACTATCAGATATAAATAAGTCTTTACCCACTTCTGGCTTTTTGGAATCTCAAGCAATACACTTGAAATTATCAGTATTCTGTATCATTCTTCTATCAGTTGCTCTACCTATTAGTGCCTGTTTCTTGAGTGCCAGTTATATACCAGATCTTATGCTGGGGGCTTACAGATACAGAGCTGAATGCACAAATCTGTTCCTCTTCTCATGGTGCTTTCAGTATATCCATCATTTCCTCCAAAGGATAGCATCGCATATTACATGTTTGTGCTCAGATTTGATATGTGGCGTTTATCTGGGGAAGCAAGTCAAAAGAGTCCTCTATGTGTCATCAAAGAACCAGCCCAGCGTTCCAGGTGAAGAATTAGGGCTATGATAATTAAAATAGCTGCACTTATAAAATTGCATGCAATGAGAAGGATGCTGTTCTTGGTACTTTATACACATTGATCCCCTAATGAACACTATGAGGTAGCTATTACCATTCTCATTTTACAAATGAGTTAAATAAGTTGCCAAAAGTGGTTTGCAAGTGGTAAAGAGAGATTTCACCCCAGGTACTCTGACTCTAGACGCTATGCTCTTTACTGCTTTACTATATATTACTTTGGCATATTAAACACATACAATTATAGAATGAGAAAATTATGAGTATCAGGGCAGTAGTTTTCAACTGGGAGAGGTTTTGTTTTTTACAGGACGTTTGGCATCATTTGGAAACAGCTTTGGTTGTTCTAACTTGAGGAATACTATTGTATCTAGTGGGGAAAGTCCAGGGATGCTTCTAAATATCCTACAATGCACAGGACAGCCCCCCATAACAGACAATTATGGGGTTAAAAATGTAAATAGTTCCCAGATTCAGAAACCCTTCCTGAGAGAGTGCATCTTGAAAACAAGGCCCTAGAGAAGGCATGTGACCTCCCAGAATCACCAGATTAACTTGAGGTCTTCTGATTTCCAATTCAGTTCCCCCTTGTTTTTCTACTCCTGGTTTTGTTTCAACATAGTGGATCTCAAGGTTTCTGGGTGCTGGGTTCTTCACAAGTGTTGAGTGAGTGTTGTGCTTCACTTAATGTAAAGAGAGGGCTAGGCTAATTATGAGTAGAATCTGAAAGTTCACATTCTTCCTTATATATTTATTTCTTCCTTTTCTGTTTCCTTCTGGTCACCTGCAATTCTCTCCTCACATACGTTCTTTCTTAATGTTATCAGCTGCCCATTGCCCTGTCTGTATGCTTTCCTTCCTCTGTGCTGCCGATCCAAAACTACCTTTCCTTTCTTCTGTCCTTTTCGTCAAAAATCTTTCTATGAAGTTTAACTATCAAGAAGAAATCTGAGTAAACATAATTAACCTAAGTTGAAATGTTTGATAATCACCCCCACACCACCCCGTTATCCTTTCCTGGAATGTTTACTTTTAACCTAATGATTAGTCGTGAATTAGTGTGGGGAAAACATAGTTGGAAAGCTTTCTTGTTGTACCTTGAATTATACTGTGATTATGTCATCCATAGGTAACATTAGCTTTGGAAGTGAGCCCTGATAGCCTTGTTAGTTCTTCCAGGCTTTGTTAGTTCTCCCAGGCCTGAGGGGGTAACACTTCTGCTTTCCTTTCCGAACTCTCCCCAAGCCAAAAGTGTTTTGTTGCCCAGGAGACCATTCTGATCAGTATGCAATATTCAATTTAGAGTGCACTTGTGATCTATTACAAACTAAATGTTTATGCCCTTCCCTTGGCCCCCGAATTTACATGTTGAAGCCCAGTCCCCAGTATGATGATATTTAGAGGGGGGGTGTCTTTGGGAGGTTATTAGATCCTGATGAAGTCATGAGTGTAGGGCTCTCATGATGGGATTAGTGTCTTTAGAAGAAGAGGAAGAGACAAGAGCTGTGTCTCTGCCATGTGAGGACACAGTGAAAAGACAACTGTTTGCGAACCAGGAACATGTCTCTCACCAGAAAATGCATCTGCTTGCACCTTGATCTTGGACTTAACAGCTTCCAGAAATATGAGAAATAAGTATGTGTTGTTTAAGCCACTCAGTCTATGACATTGTGTTTATAGCAGCCTGAGCTAGGACATGATCCAAGATGTTTAGCCACTTTAAGGAATACCTAGTGCTCCCTTCTAGAGAAATCAGGAGATCAAGTCACAGGTGTTCCTTGGTGTATGGATCTGGGTAGGCTGTGAAGTACTTTTAAGTCTCCTCTACTCTACTGGATGAGCCATGAATGATTTATTTTATTTCTCAACTCCCCCTATAGGTCATCCTGTGACTAATTAGGTAAACATTGGCTTGACTTTCTGATTCCCTGGGCTGTATGTCTAAGTGAGGTATAACCCTGTCAGAGAAAACTCTTGTATTGGCAGCCAACTGTTGTTGAGCCCATTTATTATTTTTTTTTAAGTTTATATATTTATTTTGAGAGAGAGAGAGCGAGCATGAGTGAGGAAGGGCAGAGAGAGAGGGAAAGAGAGAGGGAGAGAGAGCATCTCAAGCAGGCTCTGCAGGTCAGTACAGAGCCGGTGCAGGGCTCAAACTCACGAACTGTCATGACCTGAGCTGAAACCCAGAAGCTGAGCTGAAACCAAGAAGGTTAACCGACTGAGCCACCCAGGTGTCCCTCTCATTGAGCCCATTTAGATCACAGAGTTAAATCCTGTGACATCTGGGCAAGATTAGGGTAGCTGAGCCATCAGCAAAGCAAAATTGAAATTTACTTTTAGCACCCTCTTGCCCCAATTATGCCTAAATATCTGGTAGTATTACTAGTACTTTAATATTGTTTAATTCAATTTTGTTTTATTTACTTATAAATTTCAACTTTGTTAATGTGTGTATTGTCATATTATTTTGTTTGTCTGCTATAATCATCTAAATTCTCACAGGTAAAGTCTTGGAGGGAATATGACATTAATATACTTTTTTTTTTTTTTAAATTAAGTATCTGCATTTGGAATTTAGAGTGGTTTTCCTGCAGGCAGAGAGATCATTTGTGTTTTGGGATGCTGATATGGAGTCAGACAAGGTATAAAGATTAAAAAGGGACTGTCTAACAAAAGAAAAAGTAACACCAGTAAACATTAGCAGGCTGAAATTCCAGCTTCAGGTGCTTAATAAATGTTTGTCTTTGAATGAGATGCACAATTGGTAGGTGTAACGTGTTCTATACTCCTTTGAATGCCATTTCAATTATCGTTCTAATTTTACAAGGTACTCTATTTTTTGGGAGCTTGAACAAATCAGTCTTCAGCCTCAGTTTCTTAATCTTTAAATTGAGAAGTTAAGACATGATAAAACTAAGATCTCTTCCAGAAATAAATAACTTCTTGTGTTTTATGTTGTTCTTTTTATTGAAAAATTATATGTTACATTATTTGAGGTTCCTTTGATGGCTGTCAGCAATATAAGGTTTTGCTAGCAAAATAGGCACAAAGAGTGACCTCTTCTGTACTCATCATCTTAAAAAAATGCAAAGTTGGATAAATGACAATCTCTAGGATTTATGTTTTGCTTATTTTACCCTCTTTTTTGCCTCTTTTTTCCTTAGCTGTTTTCAAATGCAAGAGTGCTATTGTTCAGTGTAATCTTGTATATTATCCACGTTAATGGGGGACAAACCCAAACCTTTCTATCATTCCTTGGATACAGGTTGAGGTAGCATAGTAACCTGAGCTTTAATACTAGTTCTGTTGTTAACTGTGAGACTTGGAGCAGGTCTTTCCGTCTCTGCTTCTTGATTCCACGTATACAATACAATATCTCATTTCTCTTTATTTTTACATGATCTGTTTAGAAAGGTAAATATATGCTCATTGGTATAAAATGCAAGTAGTATAAAAAGGTATAATAAAAGAAGAAAGAAAAAAATTCACACACATTTGCAAATGCATATGTGAATACCATCGTGTGATAAATATACATTTTTTTTTCTTAAAAATATCTCCTAGAGACATGTCAATGAGTAAGGCATCTCCACTATTAAAGGATGCTGACATCCCATTTCATGAACTCTGTTTCACTAATGAGACATTTTAGGTTCATTTTTGTTTTTTTATTTTGTTTTGTTTTTGCTATTGCAAACAGCACTACTATGAATATATTTTTACGCCTTATTATATTCTCTTTTTAGAATGAACTCCTAGGAATATGGTTGTTGGATCAAAGGATATATATATTTAACATTTCACTCCTACTGTCATTTTTTTCTCCACAAAGATATCATGTTTTGCATTACCAGCAGCTCTGTTTCCCCACATCCTTGCCTGCATTAGGTATCGGTAATATTTTCACCTTTGTCAGTCTTATTATGAGAAATGACATCTCACCATTATACTGTCTTAAGAATATAAGATTATAGGGGCGCCTGGGTGGCGCAGTCGGTTTAGCGTCCGACTTCAGCCAGGTCACGATCTCGCGGTCCGTGAGTTCGAGCCCCGCGTCGGGCTCTGGGCTGATGGCTCAGAGCCTGGAGCCTGTTTCCGATTCTGTGTCTCCCTCTCTCTGCCCCTCCCCCGTTCATGCTCTGTCTCTCTCTGTCCCAAAAATAAATAAACGTTGAAAAAAAAAAAAAAAAAGAATATAAGATTATATTGTGAAAATACAAAGTGATATAGTTATGACAATTATTTTTTTATCATTTTATTTTTCATCATGATAAGTACACTCTTTAATCTCCATCCCCTGTTTCCCTTATCCCTGCACTCACCTTCTTCTGGTAACCATCAGTTTGTTCTCTATAGTGTGTTTCTTGGTTTGTCTCTTTTTTCCTTTGGTCATTTGTTATGTTTGTTTGTTTTTTTAATTCCACATATGAAGGAAATCATATGGTATTTGTCTTTCTTTGACTGACTTATTTCACTTAGCCTAATAATCTTTAGTTCTATGCATGTTGTTGCAATGGCACTATTTCATTCTTTTTTATAGCTGAGTAATATCCCATTGTATACATATACCACTCCTTGTGTATCCAGTCGTCTATTCAGGGACACTTGAGATGCTTCCATAGTTTGACTATTGTAAATAATGCAGCAATAAACATAGGGATGCATGTATCCCTTTGAACCAGTGTTTTTCATATTTTGGGGGGACAGGGGTAATATCCAGTAGTGTGATTCCTGAATCATAGGGTAGTTTTATTTTCAATGTTCTGAGAAACCTCCATACTATTTTCCACAGTGACTGCACCAATTTGCATTCCCAGCAACAATGCAACAGGGTTCCCCTTTCTTCACGTCCTTGCCAACACTTGTTGTTTCTTGTGTTGTTGATTTTAGCCATTCTGATAGGCGTGAAGTGATAGTTCATTGTAGCGTTGATTTGCATTTCCCTGAGGATGAGTGATGTTGAGCATCTTTTCATGTGTCTGTTGGCCATCTGGATGTCTTCTTTAGAGAAATGTCTATTCATGTCTTCTGCCCACTTTTAATTGGATTGTTTGTTTTTTGGGTGTTGAGTTGTATCAGTTCTTTATATGTTTTGGATACTAACCCTTTATCGGATATGTCATTTGCAAATATCTTCTCCCATTCAGTAAGATGTCTTTTAGTTTTGTTGACTATTTCCTTTGCTGGGCAGAAGCTTTTTTACTTTCTTTTGATGTAGTCCCAAGTTTATTTTTGCTTTTGTTTCTCTTGCCTCAGGAGACATATCTAGAAAAATGTTGCTATGGCTGATGTCAGAGAGATTGCTTTCTGTGCTCTCTTCAAGAATTTTTATGGACTCACATTTAGGTCTTTAACCCATTTTGAGTTTATTTTTGTGTATGGTGGAAGAAAGTGGTCCAGTTTCATTCTTTGGCGCATGTTGCTGTCTAGTTTTCCCAGCACCATTTGTTGAAGAGACTGTCTTTTTCCCATTAGATATTCCTTCCTGCTTTTTTGAAGATTAACTGACCATACAGTTGTGGGTTCAGATCTTCTTTACTTTTAATGTTTATTCACATATATACAGATATGTATATACATATATACATTGATTGATATATGTATACACACATATACAAATATATATTTAATATCTATATCAAGATGCAAGTTTAGAAGTCCTATAATAAATTATTATATATTTTATTATATGCAGCTATTTCCTAATAATAAATAGAAGCTTTAGAAGGGCTGACATTAATCAGTCAATGAGTTAGTATTTGGAAAGCACTTAGAAGAGTTACTGGCATCTAGTAATCAATGAATGTTTGTTATTAGCAGTACTATTATGTATCAGTCACCATGCTAAGCAATTTACTATTACCAATTTACTAATAGCACAAAATGTATTATTTCATTTTATTCTGTCAATATCCCTATGAGATAAGTGCTATTATTATCTGCATTTTATAGGTGAGGATGTTGCAGCTCAGATAGGAAAACTCACTGGTAAATGAAAGAGCTATATTCAAAACAAGATATTTTCAACTTTAGAGTCCAAACTCTTAACAGCCATACTATAATTCCTCTCCCACATTTTATCATAGGTGGGGACAGTGTCAGTAAACATTCCCTTATTTGGTTTCAAGCCATTTCAACTTTTTTTCAGTTTATTTATTTATTGTGAGAGAGATAGAGAGTGCACATGAAAGGGGGAGGAACAGAGAGAGAGGCAGAGAGAATTCCAATTAGGCTCTGACATTTAATCAACTGAGCCACCGAGGCACCCCAAATAGTATCGTTTTTCAATTTTAGAGAGAGACAGAGTAAGCTAGGAAGAGGGGGAAAGGGTAAGAAATACAACCTCAAGCAGGCTCTGTACTCAGTGCAAAGCCAGACATGGGGCTCCATCCCATGACCCTGGGATCATGACCTAAGCCAAAACAGACACTCAACCAACTGAGCCACCCAGGCACCCCACACCATTTCAACTTTCATTCATGCTTCCTCCCTCCTATTTCACTTAGTCAGTGGTCATTTTTATTCCAAAAGGTCCAAGGTTTCCAGAATATATTAAATAGGGCCAGCATAAACCAAGGAGATCCTGCACCTGTTTCTCCTTTCCTTTCTTTCTCTTTTGTTTTAAATTTTAAAAGAATTCTGTATTTCTGGAAGGGATATCACTATATTTGCAAGTGGAACCAACAAATCTAATTGCCTTCACTTATCAAAATGGTATGACTCTGATTAAAAAGAAAAGACAAGGATCAAACAATGAAAAAGATGGCTATGACAGAACTGCCCCACTGAAGACACAATACAGATAAGTAATGACTTGTACTATTTTTCTAGTTCCCAATCCAATATGCTTTCTACAGTAATAAGATGCTTCATATATCTGAATAACTAATTGTATAGATCAAGTATATTTTTTGATAAGCCCCATGTTTCTGAAAAATTATTTGCAAAATGTGTAATTATTGTTTGTAAACCAATATGCTGTCTGGAGTTCTGAATTCTGACTACCACTTTTCAGTCTTTGTTCCTCTCTCTTTTTTTTCCTGGTTGTTTATATTGCCTGCTTTATTTCACTATGCACGAATCTTTTTGAATCTCAGATTTAAAGAGCACAAAATTATTCCCTGAAACTTAATGTTGAGAAGACATTAATGAGAAATAGGACGTACATTTAATATAAATTATCACTCCTCACCCTAAATCCTCCCTGGTAAATTCCCATGAGGAAGCTGTCATGCGACATTTAGACATATTTTTGTTTAATCTACTCACCTAACCTTTAGAGAACTTAATTAAGTACTTCTAAAAATAATAACATATACTTCATAGAAATTGAATTTTCCATTAAAAGTTACCAAAACAAATGGATAAGAGCTTGCATAGTTGTAAAGAAAGACAAAGTGAAGATGTCAGCTAAAGGGAGATAAAAGATGGAAAGAAAATTACTGTGTCATCAAAAAGATAATGAAGCTTAAAAGAAATAAAGATGAGACATTTTGTAGGACATAAAAAACAGTTTGTCTAGAGCCAATAAAAAAAGAAACTTTGGTGAAGGAAATGTCACTAATTAGATATTGTTAAAGCTGAAATGAACATTTTATATTATGCTTTTATAGACTAACAAATTTTAAAAAAGTTACTTAAATGAGCAATATCTGGTTTTTCCACTGATCAGGGTACAGATTGTATGACATTATCTCTACAGGAATACAACCTAATCATGTGGCGCTATGACACCATGAGGCAATGTGAAAATGCATTTTGGAAAACACCTTGAACTTGTGTACTACATACAGAAGGAAGCAAGCATTTTGGAATCCCTGAAAAGGATGAAAAGGCAGCAGCTAGCATATATATCTTTGAAAGTATTCTATAAAGAAACAAACAAACCAAAAAGCAATTCTGTCCCAACCATTATAGCCTAAGATTAGTCTCATTATTAGCAGAAGTTAAAAATTATAATTGTCACTTAGAAATAAACCTACAATTTTATGGTCAATTAATCTTCGACAAAGAAAGAATGAATATACTTTGGGAAAAAGCCTCTTCAACAAATGGTGCTGGGAAAACTAGACGGCAACATGCCAAAGAATGAAACTGGACCACTTTCTTCCACCATACACAAAAATAAACTCAAAATGGGTTAAAGACCTAAATGTGAGTCCATAAAAATTCTTGAAGAGAGCACAGAAAGCAATCTCTCTGACATCAGCCATAGCAACATTTTTCTAGATATGTCTCCTGAGGCAAGAGAAACAAAAGCAAAAATAAACTTGGGACTACATCAAAAGAAAGTAAAAAAGCTTCTGCCCAGCAAAGGAAATAGTCAACAAAACTAAAAGACATCTTACTGAATGGGAGAAGATATTTGCAAATGACATATCCGATAAAGGGTTAGTATCCAAAACATATAAAGAACTGATACAACTCAACACCCAAAAAACAAACAATCCAATTAAAAGTGGGCAGAAGACATGAATAGACATTTCTCTAAAGAAGACATCCAGATGGCCAACAGACACATGAAAAGATGCTCAACATCACTCATCCTCAGGGAAATGCAAATCAACGCTACAATGAACTATCACTTCACGCCTATCAGAATGGCTAAAATCAACAACACAAGAAACAACAAGTGTTGGCAAGGACGTGAAGAAAGGGGAACCCTGTTGCATTGTTGCTGGGAATGCAAATTGGTGCAGTCACTGTGGAAAATAGTATGGAGGTTTCTCAGAACATTGAAAATAAAACTACCCTATGATTCAGGAATCACACTACTGGATATTACCCCTGTCCCCCCAAAATATGAAAAACACTGGTTCAAAGGGATACATGCATCCCTATGTTTATTGCTGCATTATTTACAATAGTCAAACTATGGAAGCATCTCAAGTGTCCCTGAATAGACGACTGGATACAGAAGGAGTGGTATATGTATACAATGGGATATTACTCAGCTATAAAAAAGAATGAAATAGTGCCATTTGTAACTATGTGGATAGAGCTAGAGAGTATATGTTAAGTGAAATAAGTCAGACAAAGACCAATACCACATGATTTCACTCACACGTGGAATTTAAGATACAAAAACAAACAAGCAAAGGGGAAAAAAATACAACAGAAGGAGGCAAACCAAGAGACACTGTTACGTATAGAGAACAAACTGATGGTTACCAGAGGGGAGGCAGTTGTGGGGGACGGATTAAAGGTGTGCACTTGCTGTGATGAGCACCAGGTGATTTATGGAAATGTTGAATCATTATATTGTACGCATGAAACTAATATTACACTGTACGTAAACTAACTGGAATTTAAAAACTTAAAGGAAAAAGTAAGAAATATCTGAAGTTCTCTAAAGTGATATAGAGGTTATCATACATCAGTCTCAGTGTATTCATTTTCATATTTGGACATCTTTGTATAATATTTAACATTTTTATAGTAAAGTAGGCTTGAAGAAAGCATCTTTAAATATTGTTACTGTATGCCTACAATTTTTACTATCTTATCAAATACAGCTTTCAATATCTTTTAAGTCGAGGTCATATTTTAAGATTTTATTTTTGAACCAAGACATAGAAGTACTCTTGCAGGGAAATCCAATGTTTATATGAGTACTCAGCTGTATTCATTACTTCTTATATATTGTCTCCTTTAATCATACTGCTTCTGTGAATTAGATATTCTTATTCTTATTTATAAGAGGAAAAAATGAGGCTTAGTTATCACAAATAATTTGCCATAATATAATATGTGCAAATAGTGAATCAGTGTTTGAATAAGGTGTGTTTTATTTTAAACCTCATTATTTTATCATACCAGTGCTGCTTAATATTTCCATTGAAACGTCCTCAGAGCACAGAACACTATACCCTCAAGTTCCAGAAAAATGGCCTAAGGAAGTGCAATACAAACAGATGTTTTCCAGAATCACTTGTGTATCTCCTAATTATGCAAATTTTGTATTCTATCCATAATATTTCCCTGTTAATTAAAAAATACAATTATTTCCCTTAACTCCTGTTACAGGCTGAATTATGTCTCTTCAAAATTCATATGTTGAGGTCCTAATCTTCAGTACTTCAGAATGTGACTGTATTTTGGAGATAGAGTCTTTAAAGAGGTAATTAAGGTTAAATGAAGTCATTGAGATGGGCTCTAATCCAATATGACATAATACTTTTAAGAAGAAGAGATTAGGATACTGACCGATACACAGAGGGAAGAGCATGTGAAGATATTGGAAAAAGATCTTGGTGCTCTCAAGTCAAGGAGAGAGGCACCTTAGAAGAAACCAATCCTGCTGATACCTTGATCTCAGACTTCTACCTCCAGAATTGTGAGGAAATAGATTTCTGTTGTTTAAGTCTGTGATATTTGTTAGGGCAGCCCTGGAAACCTAATATAGACCATCTGGTAAAAATACTCAAGAAAGATATACATTAAATCTTTGGTTTGTGAGCATAATTCATTCTGGAAACATGCTTGTAATCCAAAGCACTTGTATATCAAAGCAAATTTCTCCATAAGAAATAATGGAAACTCAGATGATTCATTCTACAACCCAAAAATATTCATATAAAAATGATTACAATATTGTAATATACAAAATAATAAAATACAAAATAAAAATAAATTAACCTGCACTTACCTGTGAAAACCTTCGTGACTGTTGTGAGGGAGACAAGAGAGAGGAGCGTTATTGTGTAGGACAACTTTCACTATTACTAGTGGAATCATTGCTATCTCCTGCTCAATGGAATCTTGGTCTTTTTCATCTAACTTCAACAAGGAACCTATCCAATGACACTTTGTTTTGCATCCTTTCGAAGATTTTGCAAAAATGTGTTGACAGTCACCCACAATCCTGCAGAGAGAGGGAGCGGGAGAGGGAGAGGGAGAAACCATTGGCTTGGTTGTGATCATGTGATGCGTTTGGCATCATATACTAGTCGTATTTGCAAGACATTGCTCATTTATCAAGTTAAAATTTATTAGAAATGTTTGCTTGTCGTGCAGAATACTTGCAGAATGAGTTACTTGCAATTCAAGGTTTTACTGTATTTTATTTATAATAGCTTTGTGTATCTGCAGTTATATCACCATATTCTTCCAAGAGGCTTAGAAAGAATTATACCTGTTAACTAACTTCCTTCGAATCAAGACTCAGTGTGGAAACAAAAGGATTCTAATATTTTGAGGTACTGTTCAAAATATGTGTTAGGTTAATTATCTGTACTAACTCTATCATTGGTGGCAATGAATTCCTGGTTCAGAAATTCAGGCTATCATCACTAGGACTCCAAATTTGTTTTAAAGCAGATGCCTTGATGCCTGTTTAAACCTTGAGTATATACCTAGTGCTGTTGTAAGTCCCTTTAGATTAGACCAAAGCCATGAAAGTGAAGTCATAGCAAGGACAATACAATATCCCCTATCAGAAAGGAATGTTATCCTCCTGTATAGGATACCAGAACATTTTTTCACTTAATTTATAAACAACCCACAAAAACATCTGTATGCTTATTTTAATTAACTGCCAAAGAATCAGAACAAAATATTTCACCCGATAGCTAAATTTAAGTTTTTTCTGGGCTAACTTCAATGATCATATGTGCTGGCTTCATGTCAAAGTAGTCTGACTATGATGGTGACATATAAAAAGAAATCTATTAAATGGAACAATAGCATTGAATTGGAATGATAGTGTTATTAAAGTGAGTGAAATATTAGAGCAACATATATGAGTGATACTCCATTTGGATATTTCTAGTAAGAATTTCACAGAATATAGATGTAAATTGGTCAGTACTTCTCCATAACAGAGTGAAAAACCTAACTTTCCTGTAGACTTGGAAAATTATTCAGAATATAAATATAACAATTCGTCTATTGACTTTGTATCCTAGGAAATATGAAGAAGAATTGTCTGACATAAATGCAGACCTTGGGTTTGCTAAAATCAATATTTATCTCTCAGGTCAGTCAATTTATTGATATTCATCTCAATGAGAAGTCAGTATATGTATATCACTGTGGACTAAATTTCAACATAGAAATGTTTAAATCTTGAATTTAGTTTTGCTTCCCTGAGAATCCTTCCCCTCCTGCCCCCTGATTTTATATGGTTTGTATAAGGTCCAAAAGAAAAGAGTTAAAGCTTTTTAAATATTTTAGGCTTTTTGTCTCATACCGTTTAGCAAAATCAAAAAGTGTTACCTGTAAATTATTAAAAAATGATAACATCCAAAGTAAACTCTCACCAACTTAATTTCTCATACTGAAATTTTCATAGGGTACATAGAACTTATTCAAAGTTATGAATTACAATTAAAGATTTCCCAAAGAAATGATGTCATGATTTTAAATTCAGTAAGTACAAAGAAGTGTGATAAGTAGAGGTAAAAACACCAAAAGTACTTCTTTTATGTGGCAATCATCAACTGATAATTGTTGTAATATAGAAAAATACACACCACATATGAATATAGAATTCAGGCTAATGTTACAAGCTAATGAAAAGAAGCAAATCTGCAGTGCATCTACTTCATACATTTATTGTTTGAGCTAGTCACTTTTACTTTGAAGCTAATAACTACCTTCATTACAGAAACCGGTGCCTGTCTTTAAATATATTTGATTTATTTCTTCAAGTATACTTAAATTGCATTTATTTTTATTTTTATAGTAGGGAACAAAGTATATTGAATATTTTTATATTGTAATCAGTATATTTCTTGCTTAATCTACGCATGATAATAATACATAATCGTATCATGATTCATCAATCATGAATGTCAGGGCCCTTAGGTGAGTCCAGTGAATTTGGTGTCCACTTGTATATTTTAAGTCCTATGGCAGGACCTAGAGTCAGGTCCTAAAGTTTCCCTTCTTTTCCTTTTCTAAGCTGTGAAGCTGAACCATGGCTATCCCATCTCCTGGATTTTGGCAATCTGATAAAGTAAAAGAAAATCAACCCTCTTGACCTAACTATCATATTTACATCTCTCTTTTTATTTTATTGATTTTGATCACTAGTTTAGCCAAACTTGCTTTCTTTTAGTGTTTCTACTTCACCTCAAATTCTGAAATTTGTATAATCTCACCATAGTTTTTCCAGCTCCTCTCTTTGAATGTTTTAGTGTAGATGTTTTTATCAGTCTTATATAGCCCAATTATATTTAACCTTCCCATATTATATCAGCAGGAAGAGCTAAGATCCTTTTCCTGACACTTCAGACAACATTATAGCAATAGCTACATGACAGAGATTATACAAATCAACTATAATTAATTGTCTTTTCAATATAAAGTCTTTTTCCTTAACGGTTATAAATTTGGCTAATTTAGCTTTAGATTTTATCTTCTACATAAACTAGTTTGATGAAAATTAGTGAAAACATGTAACACTTATTTAAAGGTCTTTTAAAGTGGCACCCGCATGGCTCCGTTGGTTGAGCCACCAAATATTGATTTTGGCTCAGGTCATGATCTCAGGGTCATGATCTTATGGTCATGAGATTGAGTCCCGCGCTATGTCTGGCTTTGTGCTGATCGTGGAGCCTGCTTAATATTCTCTCTCTCTCTCTCTCTCTCTCTCTCTCTCTCTCTCTCCCTCCCCCCCCTCCCTCCCTCCCTGTGCCTCTGTCCTCAGCTCACTTTCTCTGTCCCTCTCTCTAAAAAAAATAAATAATAATAAATAAAAACATAAAAGTCTTTTAAAATATTTTGTTGACTTCTTTAAATGTTGACATTTTAGTTGATTTAATTTGTTTTTTATAGAAACAATCTTAGACTTCAAGCCAAGATTTTTCTTTCTTTTTTTTTTTTTCCATTACAGAAATTCTAAGTATATAATGTGTGATAAAGCACTTAAAATGTTAACTGGTTGAACTGACTGGGAATAAATAAATTTTGGATGACAACTTTTGGAAAATTAAGTAATATTTAAGCTTTCAAAATTTTGGAATTTTTGTATCTCCATTTAACTGTCAGTTTTTCAGAGTCCCTCTCCTACCTCCACATTAGAATGATTATTTGAATCATTCTGTTTTCTTCCTGCTATTTCATTTCAATGAAATTATCACCATTTGTAATCATGTATGGATTTTATTTATATATAAATATAGTTATTTAAAAATATAAAATAGTTTTGTTTATATTTTTATTTGCTGAGAATTTGCCTTATGTACTAGTTTGCAGGCTTAAAGAGCTCAGGAATCATGTATATTTTATCAGTGTAAATCCAGGGCATCGTAGAATATCTGGCATACTGTGAGTTTTAAATAAATGTTGAAGGAGTTAACTAAAATTTATAGTGAAGTAGAAGAAAGTAGAAGGAGGAGCAGAGAGAGGAGGAGAGCTGGAGGAAGAATAAATTGGTGACTAATTTTTATGGGTTCTTATTGTGCACCAGCTATTCTGTCTTCACAGCAAATCTCTCAGGTCAGTGCCATTGAAGACAAAGAGGCCCGGGAGGTTAAGTGACATGCTTGTGCTTCTGGTCATACCCAAGGTGGTAGAGTTGGATTTTGAATCCACTTGGATTATGACCCCAGTCTAGCCAGCTGTGCTCTATTATGAATAGAAGGACTGTGGCATTTTCCCTACCGGCCCATCTCACTGACACCATCTTTTTCTATGGCAGCTGGTATTTGTGAATGTAGGCCTACATAAAAGTAGTGGTATGATGTGTACTTTGCTGAGTCATGTGGAGCAACTGGATTTTTCAGGGACTAAATAGAATCAGTTTATTCTCTTATTTAAAAGTTATTCCTAAGGAAACCTAATTGCAGTGGAATTAATTGGTTTTCATGGAGTCCACGTATCTTCTGGGTCTGTGAGTTCCACCCCTCCCTGCCCAGTTATGTCAGATGACATTCCACCCAAAGTTTTCTGAAGTTTCAAAATCGTTGTGTGAAACACTGATATGATATAAAATTATTAAATCTGTGTGCTATCTTAAGCCAGAACGTTGCTCTATGCTTTAGTAGTAAAGAAACAAGCCACCATACTGTTCAACATCCTTCCTTTCCAATAAACTGATTTGTTCCTGGACTTCCATATTACTTCTCCTTGCTTTACAGAAAAAGTGTTCCTCGTTTCCAGGGTTAGTTCCTTTGTCCTTGATTGAATTCATTCTTGTTATTGATTGGGTTCATTACTATCCTCTGTTCCATAATTGCTATCCACAATTTATCACCCAATTTATAACTAATTTCTTTTTCTACACTAGATTTTCTTTGGGCAACAAGTATATCAAAGTCTCCCATATTTCAAATGTAAACAAAATAACAGAAACTCATTCCCAGGCCTTCTCTGCCAAATTGACACCTCATATCTCTTCTTTATTAAAGTTTTTGAAAGACTGTTTTAAATTGCTGTCTTCATTTCTTAACCACCCATTAAAATGTTTCTTTATGGTGTCTTCCACATTTTACTGAAACTGCTGTTTCAGAGGTCATCAGTAATGTACTGTTTGCCATTTTTAGTCATTCTACATGGGCCTCAGCTTTCCCAAGTTTTCTGCTGTATTCAGCCACTGTTGGACACTCTTCATTCTTTAAACTTTTTGCTCCATTGATTTCCTGACATTGTTCCTTACTAATTTTTATCACATTTCTTATATTCTGATCAAAGAAAGATTGTTTTCTTCTTCTTAATTTTAAAGATTTGTAATTTTCAACCTATTATCTTTCTCCTTATTAGTCTATATCACTGTTTCTGCTTCCTTTGCTTAACCTTCAAAAAGGTATGTAATCTTTCCCTATATTTCTGGTCTAGGTCTTTTTATTGTTCAACATATATTAACACCTTTTCTTGGTTTCTGGGCAATAACTATCAACTTTACATGTCTTTCCTGAAATTCTAACTCTTATTTCCAAGAATTTGCGTGATGTCTCAAAACCAAATTAAACTTTATCTAGTAGGGCTGGTACTTCATCTTCCCAGTCACAGATACAAGGAACCTCACTTATGTTTGACACGTTCATCTCCTTCATCCACACTACTGGCAAATTAATAGGTTATGTTCTGAATGGTGCTTCATGAGTGTATTATTTTCAATTGTTTCTACTACAGGTAGTGATGTCATCTCACACCTGGAGTATTCCAGTAACTTTCTAATTGGTATCTGTCTTTAGCCTTCAATATACCACTCCCCTTTTTGTGCTTGATAAAAAACTTAGATAACCACCTGTGGCCTATAAAATATAGTCACATTTCCTACTGTGGCATTCATAGGTTGCCAGAACTGATTTAAATCTGCTTGTATAGACCAGCTCGCAATGCATTCTTCCATTAAGCTAGCTTTTAGCCATTTTCTAAGTATACCATGTACTTTTGTGCCCTCATGCTCTTTGTCCTTATGAACTTGGAATACCTTTTCCCTACTTTCTTTCCTGTCGCTGAAAACTAGTTAGTCCTCAAAGGGTTACATTAGTTTATTCCACTTTGCATGATTGGTTGTCTGTCTCTCTTTCTATAGTTTTTGTCTCCCTTTCTATTTTGTAAATATTTCTAGAGCAGAAATAATTTTATTCCCACTTGTTTCCTTCATTTCATCCCATACCACATATGTAATACACAAACTCTTTCTTTTGTACACAGAGAGTATTCATGAAAAATTTCTGGGGGGTTACTATGAAGTTACGAAATTCATAGACTCATGAAAGTCAGTTTGGCACTTCAGTGTCTCACTTTTTCATGCAGGAATTGTTTTACATTGAACAAAGTGTAGTTTGGCAAAAAAAAAAAAAAAAAAAAAAAAAAAAAAAAGAAGGGTTAGTCATTAAAAAGGATCTATTCATCAGCTGTCTTTTCAAGAGCTGTCTAAGTGCTTGATATTCACACGTAAACTGGCCTTCGCTGCTCAGGGCTCTTAACCTAGATACTTCATCAAGACCATTTCTTTCAGAATGTACATGGGGCGCCTGGGTGGTTCAGTTGGTTAAACTCTGACTTTGGCTCTGGGCACAATCTCACAGTTTGTGGATTTGAGCCCTACATCCAACTCTCTGCTGTCGGCACAGAGTCTGCTTCGGATTCTCTATCTGCCTCTCTAGCTGCCCTTTTCCTGCTGGCACTTGCTCACAAGCTCTCTCTCTCTCAAAAAATAAACACTAAAAAAAAAAAAAAAAAAAAAAAATTAGAGCCTGCAGCTGATATTTCTTGATGAACTTAACTACCAGATCTCTGAAACTTGGTGAGTGGTTGCCATTGCTGCTAATTCTTTGCTAGCAAGTGGTGAAAGTGAGTGTAGGGTATTTGGAAAGGCAACAACGGAAAGATTATTGAACAGAATATTTACCAAATGTCAGAAAAGCTTTTGCAAACAGAGCTAAAAGTGAATAAAATTCAAACCTACCTGTAAATACAACAGAGCCGTTACTAATAAAACCTCATATGTATCACCTCAGAATATGTTTATCCAAAAAGCCTTTGGAACTTTTAATTTAGTTCTTCATGTATTTTCTTAAGACATGACATAGAAAAATCTGAATATATAGATGAATAAAAAACTGAACAAATCTGTTTTTTAGTCATCAGACAGTAAAGCTTTTTTTTTAAAGTTTTTATTTAAATTTCGGTTAATACAGTGTCATATTAGTTTCAGTACAATATAGTGATTCAACACTTCATACAACACGCGGTGCTCATCACAAGTGCCCTCCTTAATCCCCATTACCTGTTTAACTCATCTCCCACCCATCTCCCCTCTGGTAACCCTCAGCTTGTTCACTATACTTATATAGTCTTTTCTTGACTTGCCTCTCTTTTTTTCCCCCTTTGCTCATTTGTTTTGTTTCTTAAATTCCACATATGAATGAAATCATGGCATTTGTCTTTCTCTGACTTATTTTGCTTAGCAGTATACTCTCCAGTTCCATCCATTTCATTGCAAATGGCACTATTTCATTCTTTTAATGGCTGAGTAATATTTCATTTTATATATACCATTTCTTCTTTATCCATTCATCAGTCAATGGGCACTTGGGCTGTTGCCATATTTTGGCTCTTTGGATAATGCTGCTGTAAACATCAGGGGACATGTATCTCTTTGGATTAGTATTTTTGTATTCTTTGGGTAAATACCTAGTAGTGCAATTGAAAAGTAAAACTTTATATATCTGCACACATTTTTTTAAACAAAAATGGGAGCTTACACTGAATTTGCATTTTTAGTTAACATATTTTCAACATCTTCCTACACCATTAATCTAATTACAGTGATTTACTCTAGTGAATCCACAAATGGTCAGTATTTAAAATTTTTCTCATGTAAATTGTCTTCTAAAAACATTGTGAATTTAGTAGAGTGTATTTGGGAGGACAAAAGCGTCAGGGGGAGAGGGAGGATTTCAGAGGGCACACCAAATCCTGGTCCTCCCAGGGTGTATTTCTAGCTCCAATATCCTTGACTCACACTTCTACCAAAAAGGAAAAAATATATAAATATATTCAGCCTGAACATTCTACTGATTTAAAGTTCTTTGATGGCTCAAAGCACAGTTCCAGACATCAGAAATGAAATTTCAATCTGTGCCAGTTAAAAGTTGAATAACTGTATTTCATTATTAATATCAATAATATTTTATTCATTACACATACCAAAGAGATCAGAGTTCATTCATTCTTTCATTCATTAAACACAGCTATGACAGCCTTGCCGTGTCCCTCGAATGGGAGGAAAAGAGAGAAGTGAATGTCATCACTTTTAGTGTGTGAAGTAGGAAGTGGAAGCTATTTGGGTGGTCAAGTGATGCAGTGCAAGTAACTTTTACAGTTTCTGTTTTGGTGCCCAACTGGTCAGAATTGCTTTAGCAATTTATCTAATAAATATTTATCTAATTATTTATTTACTACCTGCTATTTATCTAATAAGGCTGTTTTGTGTGCTCCAAACTGCCTTGTGTGTCCTGCCTCCACACCTTTGGTCTTGGTCTTTCTTCAAAGAAAAGGAAAACTACATGCTGGCAGTGAAGACTTGACTGTTCAATTTTCCCTTGTTCTCTTCTTGAGAATTTTTCAAATGACATTCCAAGGTTTGCTCTTTACATGGAATAGATATTTTGCAGGGGAAATAAAACAACTTCTATGCTTAAAGAAAATCTAACAACTCTGGGTAATCCCTATTTAAGTAATTTTGATGGGTTTCACAATGGTGGGATTTAAATACATTGATATGAGTAACGTGGGGGCTCCTCAAGCTAGATTTGGCACCCTGGTGTACACATTGCTGGAACTTCATACTACTCATTTATAGAATTATCCCAATTATAACTTAACTATTTGTTTGATTCTTCTATCACCCATAGACTCTAAGTTTCTTGAAGTCAGAAACCATGTTCATCTTAGTTCTATATTCCAAAGTGAAACATAGTTTGTGGCACAAAGTAGGGACTACAAAATATAGGTTGAATGAATAAATAAGTGAAAAGATCTTTAAAAGCAGGATAGAATATGTAGTATTTTTTAGATATATCTGACCAAAGAACCCTTCTTTTGTGGATTACTAATATTTCATCCTATTTATTTTTCTACTTGGATCCCCTGCAGGCAATTCATGGACATAAAGTCCAAATTAAGATCATCTTGTCTAGAGTATATAGTTGTTCTCTTTTGTTCTGTATGTCAGAAATGCTGTCACCGTTGTTCCAGGAGTCCACATAAAACTGGAGGATGATCCTTAACTTTTCTTACTCTCATTCACATTCCATCAGCTCCCAGCCCTTTTTGCTTCTATCCTCATTTTTCAGCCCTATTATTAAGACCCCAGTCCAAGCCAGGAAAATATATCTCTGACAATAGTCTCATAACTGGTTTCCTTGCTACCCTGCAATCACTTACTTCATGATAACAGCGTTTTTATTGTATCAATATCTTATTCAAAGTATTTTTGTGACTTTAACAAAATTGTGTAGATCTCTGCTTACCTCTTGATTTTGCCGTTTTATTCCCTAAGTTACTCTACTCTCTAGTTGTATTGAATGTTTTGGTTCCCCCAAACCAGCATGATTTCAGGGCCATCGTATAAGATCTCACATCTGTGCACTGCATGATGCCAAGACTGTTCTGTGAGTGCAGCCCCGTAGAGTTGTGCAGCATGACTTCTCTACCTGATCACTAACTTTTTTTTTTTTTTTCCTTAAATATCATGGAACCCTTTCTGACCCTTCTTGTTTCTTATTCTTGTGTTCTGGCTAGTCTTTCTGATTTCTGGGCTGTCTGTCATGACCACTTGATGATTGTTGGGCTGCCTTGCTTTATGTCTCCATGTCTACTGGCATTTCTACTGGCCACAGCACTTCTCACAGTCATGTTTCTCTCTTTCTTTCTTTCTTTCTTTCTTTCTTTCTTTCTTTCTTTCTTTCTTTCTTTCTTTCTTTCCACCCCTCTCTCTCCCTTCCTCCTCCCTCCCTCTTTCTTTTCTTTGCTCTTTTCCTTTGCTTTTCTTTCTTTTTTTCTTTCTTTCTCTCCCCCTCCCCTCCTCTTCCCCCTCTCTCTCTCCCCTCTCTCCCTCCTAACTAGACTGAAAGAACTGTGGAAGCAAGACCTTTTGTAGTGCATTACAGTTGGATGTTCACCATCTGGTCTGTGTCTACCAGGGCCTGTATCCTCCTCAGAGTCTTTGTCTTTGCTATTTACCTTGCCTACAATGCTCTTTCCTAGGTGTCCTCCAAGCTCTCTCCTTTACCTCCTTCAGGTGTTTACTCAAGTATTACCTTCTTAGGTCTCTGACTACGTTATGGTATCCCCTCCGCTGTCCTTGCTTTTCTTCCTTTTTTTAATTTTGTCTCTCTTATGGACTACATACTGTGTCCATCCAGAATTCATATGCTGAAGTCATAACCCCCAGTGTGATGGTATTAGGAGGTGGAACCTTTGGGAGGTAATTAGATCATGATGGTGGAGCTCTCATGAATGAGATTAGTGCCCTTATAAGAAGAGACACAGGAGAGATCATCTCCCTCTTTCTGCCTTGTGAAGATACATTGAGAATATGGCCATATGTAAATCAGAGGGCCTTTGCCAAGAACCTAGCCGTGCCGGCACCCTAATCTCAGACTTCCACCCTCCAGAACTATGGGAAATAAATATTTGTTGTTTAATGCATCAATTCGACAGTATTCTGTTACAGCAGTTGGGACTGACTAAGATAGTTTCTCTCTGGAGCTCATTGATACGGGGAAAGCTAAACTGTCAGGGGTCAGGGTAGCCAATTATGACAGTAAGCCAACATGAAAGGAACAACTAAACCTTTAATCACTAACTGCTATAGTATAAGCAAGAAGCCAAACTGGTGAAAATATGGATTCCCTTCTCTTCCATTTTCCCATGGAAAGACGCACTGGTCAAGGGGCAGGTAGATTAACACAGATGTGGGGGTTGTTTCACAGTTGAGGGATAACTGAACAAAAGGTTCCTGCAGTTTTGTAGACCTGAGAGATGATGGGAGGGAGAAAGAGACTACAAGTGGAAAAGTACTGAATACTGATTCAGAGTGGAGAAAAGTGTCTGAGTTTTCATAGTTAATTCCCATAAGGAGTTGTAGGCAGAGGAGCCTGGAGAAAGCCTCAGTTGAAGACCCCCTAATAAAGAAGTCTTGAAATGAAGGTGCTTGGGCCAAGTATGTGGATATGCATAAGAGCATGGCTGGCCAAGAGGGCCTGAGACTTTGCAACTCCCTTCAGACTGCAGTGCACTGGCTGTACCCTGGGTCTGATGTGGGTAGGACAGCTTTTGACAGCCCTGCCAAATAAAGCGTTTATAATTGCCTATGATCAGGCCTGAAGAATCTCACCTAGGTTTTTAAGCAGGGGCCAGACTCCTCAGTCTCCCTAGAAGTTACCACTTTTTCCATGCTATATCCTACAGTTACATATTTTAATTATTTTGTGTATCTTTCCATGAGAATATGAGCTTCATGAGGGCAGGCAAATTTTCTTGTTTGTTACTGTATTGCTAATGTATACAAAAGTACTTGGAGCATGATAAGTAACTAATAAATATTTGTTCATTGAATGGGTTAGTTTTATTTCATATCTACATTTTTGTCTTCATAATTAAACTGTAACTTTCTTTGAGGATTGAGACCTTGCCACATATTTTTTTCTTTATGTGTATTCTTCTCATTTAAGCTAGATAGTTAGCTGTTAAAAATATTCTTCTCTAGGGGCGCCTGGGTGGCGCAGTCGGTTAAGCGTCCGACTTCAGCCAGGTCACAATCTCGCGGTCCGTGAGTTTGAGCCCCGCGTCAGGCTCTGGGCTGATGGCTCAGAGCCTGGAGCCTGTTTCCGATTCTGTGTCTCCCTCTCTCTCTGCCCCTCCCCCGTTCATGCTCTGTCTCTCTCTGTCCCAAAAATAAATAAACGTTGAAAAAAAAAAAATTAAAAAAAAAAATTCTTCTCTAGATTTGTTTGTGGTTTTTACCCTTCATCTTAAGATAACACTTTTGGGGGACCTACGGGGTCTATTGGTTGAGTGTCGGATTCTGGATTTCGGCTCAGGTCATGATATCACAGTTCGTGGGTTCAAGCCCCACATCAGGCTCTGTGCTGACAGCTGTCTCTTTCTGCCCTTCCCCAGGTTGCTCGCTCTCTCTCTCTCTCTCTCTCTCTCTCTCTCTCTCTCTCTTTCTCTCTCAAAAACAAAAACAGATAACGTTTAAAAAATTTTTTTTCAACGTTTATTTATTTTTGGGACAGAGAGAGACAGAGCATGAACGGGGGAGGGGCAGAGAGAGAGGGAGACACAGAATCGGAAACAGGCTCCAGGTTCTGAGCCATCAGCCCAGAGCCTGACGCGGGGCTCGAACTCACGGACCGCGAGATCGTGACCTGGCTGAAGTCGGACGCTTAACCGACTGCGCCACCCAGGCGCCCCAACATTTTAGAATTATAATGGTTGGGTCTAATCCCCTCTTTTTTAAATTTCAAATGTTTTAAAACAAGTTCTATATATCTATCTCCCCAACTTTTCTCTCTTCCAAGTTAATTATCTCTATTTCCCTTAATTATTTATCCCGTGACAGTGGGATTAAGATGATTAATTTTGTGTGTCAACTGGCTAGGGCATGGCACTCAAATATTTGGTTTGCTGAAGGGTATTTTTAGGTGACATTAACATTTCAGTCAGTAAACTTTGAATAAAGCAGATTACCGTCCATATGTGGTTGGGGGTTTATCCATTCATTTGAAGGCCTTAAGAAAAAGACTGACCTTACCTAGGAAGAGAGAAATCTACCAGCAGACTGTCTTCAGACTTAAACTTTAACATAAACTCTTCCTTGGATCTCTAGCTTACCAACACACTCTGCACATTTTAAGTTTGCACAATTGCATGATTGCATGAGCCAATTTCTTAAAATCTCTCTTTCTCTAGATACATAGATATAGATATAGATATAGATATAGATATAGATATATACATCCCAGTGGTTTTGTTTTTCTGGGGAATTCTGACCAACACAAGAATACTGTGTTTTCACCATTTTGTTTACTGTCTTCTGGAACCACCACAGTTTATCAGTGTCCCACTTAATATATATGGCTCCCAAACAGACACAGTGCTCCAAATATGTTCTTATCGGTGTAAGGAACATAGATATTATGGACTTCCTTGCTAAATTCCATCTTTGTGTAAATGTAATACAAGTGTGCATGACATTTGTTGGCTCATGTTAAATCTCTCATTGATTAAAAATATTATCTAACTCTAGCATCTGTTTTGTTCTAGGAATTGTGTTGGAAGCTGTGAATATAGACCTGTAAGGTATAGTCCCGTTCCTCAAAGGACATGGATATTTCTTTCCTATTTATAATCTTTGCTATCGTGTGTTTTCAAGGTTGACTTTTTAACCAGAAGTATTAGATTTATTTATGTTCTAGAATTCCTTCTTACTAAATTTGATGCATTGTTTCAACTCTTATAATGAAAAAAAAAATACTGTTGTTTCAATCATGATTATATAATTCAATATTTGATTATTTCTCCAAATCAGTACATATCTTTTCTATGTCTGTATCCATTTTTTTGACTCAAAATTGTGAATAAGGCTCACAACAGGTTCAAAAATGAGCCATGTAATTGTCATGGTTTGAGAATAATTGTTCAACTAACACATATCCACATAATTGACAAACATTCTCTCCACATATATCTTGTCCAAAAAGACATCAACAGAACACTGCATTAAATGCCTCATTGAAATGCAGATTCACTATGTCTATATAATTTAATTAATTTGGTATAATTTATTCTTAGTGAATTTAAAGTGGCTCTTGGTGATTACCACTTCCTTTTCTAGGTGTTCATGAGCCATCTGTCTAATTATATGTCTTGGAATTTTGCTGGTAATTGATGGAATGCTTTAAGATGTGTAATTTTTGTACGTATATTTTGATTTTACATAGAATTCAGTAAAATATATCATTTTTAGCATCTTTATGTATCATCTTCTGTATCATTTTTTTTTTTTCAGCATTTTTCCCAGTCTCCATAATCATCCATTGGGTTATAATTATATGGGGAATGGGGACTGTCTTGAGGTACCCAAGGGCAGGGATGTGATTGTATTTCATAAATGATCACTTATTAGTCTACTTGAAGGGAACCCAGTAAGTTCTATCTGTTATTTCTGTTTTTCTGTTCATGTCACCTTTTTTTTTCATTTCTTTTATTCTTTCTTTCTTTCTTTCTTTCTTCCTTCCTTCCTTCCTTCCTTCCTTTCTTTCTTTCTTTCTTTCTTTCTTTCTTTCTTTCTTTCTTTCTTTCTTCTTTCTTTTTTCTAGTTCAGAAGTAGATAATGGCTACTATCAACGACTCTCAAATTTATATCCTCTATGTTTCAATAAGTAGCCTATTTTAGATTGGAATCTCTTTATTCCATATTTCATGTAGGAGGTGTTTTTATTTCTCTTGGTTAAGGTTTCCATGTCTGGATTAATCAGTGTTGTCAGGAGTTGGAAGTATATTGTATGAACATGACTACATTATTAATATGTGAATAACAGAAAGTAGGATAGAATTTCTAGAACTAGAGGTGATACACAGATAACCTAGTAGGTATCCAAATTACACATGGTATGTAATTTAGGTATTCAAGAATCAGAACCAAGGGCAGCCTGGACACATACGGCCTAGAATTGGAAAGCCAGTATCTGAGACTACTCCTTGTCTTTCCTGGGATATCAGATCTCTTATAATATGCATGTCTTATGGTCTTGCTGCTTTCAAAATACTTGCACACTTTGGCTACTTATGACTTTGGCTTATCTCCATTATAAGTATGCAAATGGTTCAGACTTTCCATGGTGTTGATCCTGGCTGGACTTAAAATGACTCTTCATTTCTGCTACTTACCTTTATCTGACTAGTTACTATTTCTGAGTCTCTTAGTTTAGATTCTTTTTTTTTTTTTCTTAAGGTTTATTCATTTCTGAGAGAGAGAGAGGGGGAGGAAGGAGAAGGAGAAGGAGAAGAAGGAGAACAAGACAGGGAGAGACAGAGAGCGGACAGAGAAGCTAAGTTGGGCTGCATGGCTCAAACTCAAGAACTGTGAGATCATGACTTGAGCCAAAGTTGGGCACTTAACTGACTGAGCCACCCAGGTGCCTCACTTAGTTTATAGTCTTAAAGAGAGAATCTACTTAGTTACTAGTTGTCAGTGGATTGGCTGGTGTGTGTGTGTGTGTGTGTGTGTGTGTGTGTGTGTGTGTATGTGTATGTATGTGTATGTATGTATGTATGTTCTATCTGCCCACTGATGAGAATGGGGCAAATGTAGGGGAAACATTGACAGATGTTTTTGCTTATGCAGAATATAATTTATCAATAGACACTTAAATTTGCTTCTTATTATAGGTAAACCCGTGTAGTGCTTTTTGTATGTATTTGTTTTATCCTTACTAGTATAAAGACACATTTCCATATAGAATGTGAACGTTAACTACTTATACTTATTTGGTTTTTGGTTAATATGAAATAATTATCATGAAGTACTGGAATTAACTGTTTTTATTTTTCCTAAAAATGTTTTGCACATGGCTGACAGAACTTTTTATTATATTTAGTTATTTTGATAATCCTGTACTATATATTTCTGGACTCTACTTAATCTCCTTGATTCTCGGTTTCCTTCTCAGTAAAATAGATACAGAGACACCTTTATGTGAATGATTTAGCATGTCATATTCATATAAAGATGTTTACAATTATAATCCTTCCCCTTTCTCCTTCCTAGAGTGCATGCAGGAAAATGTATGTAGCTATGTTAGTTTCCTTTGTATACTGTCCTCTTTTATTTCTATCTTGTTGTAGATGTTTATAATTTTTTTATCAAAATTTATTTTTCAAATCTCCAATCCTTTTAAAAGACTGAAGTCATGGAATCACTCAGATCTCCTCTCTGAAATTTTTTAAATCTGCTTTCTAAAGTCCAAGGTACCTGTCAGGCTGCACTGAGTGTTTCCTTTCCTGGCTATTTCAAGCACTAAGATGACAAGTTGACTTTCTCCCAATGTTCCTGTCACTTGAATTTCATGAACCAGTTCTTTTTTTTTTTTTCTTGGTTAAAGTTAAGTCCAGAGAAATAGTCCTCATTCCTTCATCAACTAGCTTAGAGATAAAATTTTTAGCAAAATGAGACTTCTAGCAGATGCCTGGTTCATTGACATCTTAGCTAGAGCCTGCCTATCTCTAGTTCATTCTCACATCAAAATTATGTCTCTCACACCTTTAACCATTGCTATAGTATATTGCACTGTTTCTCAAATGGTGGTCTCAGAGGATGAAATTTAATAGACCATGAATTGTCTGTAGAAATTTTGTGTGTTTTATTTTGATAAAAATCTAATACTTCATGTAATCACATTCTGGATTATTATTTCAATTACTTTCTACCGTTGCATACATATTTATGATTTCATAGATGTCAAGTGATCACCTAATGTGACATTATTTAATATTACTGTGCTGGTAAAATAAGTATGGCTGCCATTAATATAGGATATCTTAACGTCAAAATGAGAACAATAATCTGTAAATTGTTGCTGAATTTTTTTAATCTGGTATAAACTCATAATTTCTCATTTTTGCCAATTAAATTTGCAATTAAAGGATATTTTCTTTTTTGAAATAGTAACTTTTTAAAAATTCTAATACAGTTAACGTATGGTATTATTAGGTTCAGGTGTACAATATCATGATTCAACAATTCTATACATTATTCAATGCTAATCATGTGTATCTTAATCCCCTTCATCTCTTTCACTCATCCATTTCTTTCATCAATGTTTTATAGTTTTCATAGGTCAGGTCTTTTACCTCTTGGTTAAGTTTACTCCTGGGTATTTTATTATTTTTGATGCAATTTTAAGTGGGATTGTTTTCTTATTTTCTCTTTCTGCTACTTCATTATTAGTGTATAACAATGTATCAGATTTCTGTATATCCATTTTGTATCCTGCAGCCTTACTGAATTCATTGATCAGTGCTAGTAATTTTTGGGAGAGTCTTTAGGATTTTTTTTATATAGTGTCATGTCAATCAACAAATAGTGAAAGTTTTACTTCTTCCTTTCCAATTTGGGTTCCTTTTATTCCTTTTTGTTGTCTGTTTGCTGCATCTAAGACTTCCAGTACTGTGTTGAATAAAAGTGGTGAGAGTGGATATCTTTGTCTTGTTCTTGATCTTAGGGAAAATCTCAGTTTTTCATTATCGAGTTTGATGTTAGCTATGGGTTTTTCATATATGGCCTTTATTATATTGAGGTATGCTCCTTCTAAATTTACTTTGTGAAGGTTTTTATCATGAATGGATATTGTACTTTGTCAAATGTTTTTTCTGTACCTGTAGAATGATCATAAGATCCTTATCCTTTCTTTTGTTGAAGTGATGTATCATACTGATTGATTTGTGAATATTGAACCACGTATGCATCCCAGGAGTAAATCCCACTTAACTGTGGTGAATAATTTTTTTAGCATATTGTTGGGCTTGGTTTGCTGATATTTTGTTGAGGACTTTTGCATATGTGTTCATATTTTATAGTGTCTTTATCTGGTTTTGATATTAGGTTCATGCTGGCCTCATAGAATGTATTTGGAAGCAGTCATTCCTCTTTTTTTTTTTCAAATAGTTTGAGAAGAATAAGTGTTAATTCTTTAAATATTTGGGAAGTTTCACCTTGGAGGCTCTCTGGTCCTAGACTTCTTTTGTTGGGAATTTTTTTATTACTGATTAAGTTTTATTGCTAGTACTCAGTCTGTTCAAATTTCTATTTCTTCCTGATTCACTTTTGAGAGGTTATATATTTCTCGGAATGTACCTATTTCATCTAAGTTATCCAATTTATTGGCATATCATTTTTCATAATATTCTCTTATCATCCTTTGTATTTCTGTGGTGCTGGTTGTTATTTCTCCTCTGTCATTTCTGATTTTATTTGAATCCTCTCTCTCTAAAGTTTCATCAATTTTGTTGCTTTTTTCAAAGAATTGGATCCTGAATTCATGGATCTGTCCTATTGTTTTTTAGTTCCAATTTGTTTATTTCTGGTGAATCTTTATTATTTCCTTCCTTCTACTGATTGTGGGTTTTATTTGTTCTTCTTTTTATACCTCCTTTAGGTGTAAGGGTAGGTTGTTTATATGAGATTTTTCTTGCTTCTTGAGGCAGACCTATATTGCTATAAACTTCCCTCTTAGAACAGCTTTTGCCACAGATTTGGGATCATTGGGTTTTTATTTTCATTTGTCTCCATGGATTTTTTTTATTTCCTCTTTGATTCCTTGGTTTATGATTTCATTGTTTGGTAGCATGTTCTTTAACTTCCACGTATTTGTGTTCTTTCCAGACTGTGTGTGCGTGTGTGTGTGTGTGTGTACGTGTGTGTGTGTGTGTGTGTGTGTGTGTGTGTGTGTGTGGTTACTTTCTAGTTTCATAGCATTGTGGTCAGAAAAGATACATGGTATCACTTCAATCTTTTTGAATTTGTGGTGACTTGTTTTGTGGCCTAACGTGATATATTCTGCAGAATGTTCCATGTGCACTTGAAAATAATGTGTATTCTGCTGTTTTAAGATGGAATGCTCTGAATATGTTAGATCCATTTGGCTCAGTATGTCATTCAAAGCCACTGTGTCCTTCTGATTTTTCTATTTATATAACTGGGGTGTTGAAGTCACCTACTCTTACTGTATTACTGTTGTTATTTATTTTATGTATGCTAATAGCTGCTTTATGTATTTGGGTGTTTCATGTTGGGTGCATAAATATTTATAATTGTTATATCTTCTTGTTGGATTGTTCTATTTATGATTTGCTGGCTTTCTTTAGTGATACACTTGGATTCATCTCTCTTTATTTTTTACATATCCATTATTTGTTTTTGATATGTGATTACCATTATGTTTACATATAACATCATATGCATATAGCAGTGTGTATTAAGTTGATGATCACTTAAATCTGAACCCATTCTTTACTCCTTTCCCCTCATGTTTTGGGTATATACATCCTTTTATTTTGTGAATCCCTGACTGATTTTTATAGATATACTTAATTCTGCTGCTTTTGTTCTTCCTGCTTTTCTTACTCCTACTTATGATCTTTCCTTTCCACTCAAGGAGTCCCCTTTAACATTTCTTACAGGGCTGGTTTGGCGATGATGAATTCCTCTAAGTTTTGTTTGTCTGGGAAACTCTTTGTTTCTCCTCTATTCTGATTGATAGCCTTGTTGGATAGAGTATTCTTGGTTGCTGTTTTTTTTTTTTTCTTTCTGCATTTTGAATATATCATGATACTCCTTTCTGGCCTGCAGTGTGTTTGCTAAAAAATCAGTTGATAGCCTTATGGGGTTTCTCTTGTACATAACTGTTTTATTTTCTCTTGTTGTCTTTAAAATTCTTTGTTTCGGGGCGCCTGGGTGGCTTAGTCGTTAAGCATCCGACTTCGGCTCAGGTCACGACCTCGCGGTCCGTGGGTTAGAGCCCCGCGTCGGGCTCTGGGCTGATGGCTCAGAGCCTGGAGCCTGCTTCCGATTCTGTGTCTCCCTCTCTCTCTGCCCTTCCCCCGTTCATGCTCTGTCTCTCTCTGTCTGAAAATAAATAAACATTAAAAAAAATTAAAAAAAAAATAAAATTCTTTGTTTCTACTTCCTTCCATTTTAATTACTGTGTGTCTTTATGTGGACCTCTTTAGGTTGATTTTGTTGGGGGTTCTCTGTGCCTCCTGGATTTGGATTTCTCTTTCCTTTCCTGGATTCAGGAAGTTTTCAGCTTTTATTTTTTTAAATAAATTTTCTGCCCCCTTTTTTTCTTTCTTTTTCTTCTGGGATCCCTGTAATACAAATGTTATTATGCTTGATGGTGTCACTTGAGTCCCCTAAGTCTATTTTCATTTATTATTATTATTTTTCTGTCACCTGCTCAGCTTGATTGCTTTCCATTACCCTGTCCTCCAGGTCACTGATCCATTCTTCTGCTTCCTCTAGTCTACTATTTATTCCCTTTAGTGTATTTTTAATTTCACTTATTGAATTTTTCAACTCTAGTGTGTGTTTTCTTTCTTTTTGTTGAGCTTCTCACTGAGGTGCTCTACTCTTTCCTCAAGTCCAGTGAGTATCTTTATCACCATTAATTTAAATTCTCTATCACTCATATTACTTATCTTTATTTCATTTAGCTCTCTTGCTGTGATTTTCTCCTATTCTCTCATTTGTGACAGATTTCTCTGTCTCCTCATTTTATCTAATTCTCTGTGTCTGTTTCTCTGTGTTAGGAAAGTCGGTTGCATCTCCTGTTCTTAAAAGTAATGGCTTTATGAGGAAGAGGTCCTGTGGTACCCTGAGTGCTCCCTCCTCACAGAATCTGGCATTTCAGGGGTTTTCTTGGCTCAGCCCCTTTTGCCTTCTGTCCAGTTTTCTGCATTGGCTCTCCTTGCTTGTGGTGGGCAGAGTTTGGTCACCATGGTGTTAGTGGGCCAGTCTGGGCCACCTTGGGTTGGGTTGAGTCAGACTAGGCATTTGCCAGAAATGCAGGGCACTTTCCCTGTGTTGTCCCCCTGAGAAGCTTTCATTGGTGGGAGGGGCCTACAGTTAAACCAGATGTTTGCCCCAGCTCCCTGCTGGGGTCACAATTGAACTGGTGTGTGTGGTTATCTTCCCCTCTCCCTGATGCAAGAGTCACTTTGGGTGGTGCTGGCCCCTTTCAGGGCTGTAGGTACACTGCCAGGCTTGTAGCACTGTTTTGGATGGGTTCCTGCCAACGTCCTATTGGAGAGGCAGGTCTGCAAAAGAATGTGGGGGCAAGGCTTGCAATGCCAGCAAGATCTGTGCTTGTCTCCTCTTGGATGGGACCTAAAGTCATCTGGAAAACTCTTGAAGAGGCTATCTAAGTTGGAGGAGGGGGATTCACAGATGTGCATGGGGTGGGGGTGGGGCACACTGTTAGCAAGCTAGGTGGAGAGTATTGTGCTGAACTGGTTTTTGTAAGTGTCTTTGTAACTAGTCTGGGGGCTAGGGAGGGAAATGTGTCCTGTCAGCTCTCTTGGTTTGGAGAAGTCTTCCTAAGGATATCTGACCCTACAGCACATGCTCTGAAATAAATAAATCTCCTTACTGTGTATCTGAGGGGGTTTTCAAACTGCTGCTTCTATGCTACATCTCTGTGGGGTTCTTTGTTGTACTGTCTCCTTAAGAGTGGGGATTCAGTTTCCTGTGGCCCTCTAGTTCTCCCACAGTTGAGTCTGCTGATTTTTAAAGTTCTAGGTGTTAAGCCCCACTGATTGTTGGGTCTCTGTGGTTTTCACAGCTAAATGTTATGGGAATTCCTCTACTCTGTGCCTGGGGTGCCTGGCCAGGTATCTGTTTCTCTCCCATTTCTGAGCCTGTCCGTCCTTCCTGTGGACAGTCCCTTGGATCCATTTGGCTTCCTGATGTGTCTCCACCATTTTACACTCTCTCATGTGGCCTCATTGCTACATTTAGCTGTGGAGAGTCTATTATGCCAGTCCTTGGTTCATTTTCTGGTTTATTTATACTGATGCCAGTGTTATCTACTTGTATCTATGGTAGGAGGTGAGTTTAGGATCTTCCTACTTTTCTGGCTTTCTCAGAAATCCCCTAATTCATGAAAGATAGTTTCATGGAATAAGAATTTAGTTTCTAAAGTTATTCCTTAGATTGAAACATTGATTTGACTTGACACAAAAAGACAGAACAGTACTAGTTCAGTTGTCACTGGCTAAGAAGAATAGAAAAAAATGCATCCTCATCAAATGAAGGCCATGATGTTCTGTGGGAATAATGTCATAGAATTTGAAGAGAAAAAGTGGAGGAAGAGTTGAATCGTTACATGTACACATAAAATAGCCTAAAGCATAACAGTATGTTTCATACCTACCTTGATTTTATTTACGAGAAACAAATATTCCATTAAGTAATGTTGAATGTTGGTGCTGGTATTGGCTGTTATTCTAATTTAGACTATACACATTTTATTATTTTTTTTTTATTTATTTTTTTTTTCCAACGTTTATTTATTTTTGGGACAGAGAGAGACAGAGCATGAACGGGGGAGGGGCAGAGAGAGAGGGAGACACAGAATCGGAAACAGGCTCCAGGCTCTGAGCCATCAGCCCAGAGCCCGACGCGGGGCTCGAACTCACGGACCGCGAGATTGTGACCTGGCTGAAGTCGGACGCTTAACCGACTGCGCCACCCAGGCGCCCCCATTTTATTATTTTTTTGAGGGGGGTGGCAGAGAGAGAGAGAGAGGGACAGAGAAAATCTTAAACAAGCTCCACACCCAGTGCAGAGTCCAATGCAGGGCTTAGTCCCATAACCCCAGGATCATGACCTGAGCTGAAATCAAGAGTCAGATGCTCAACTGACTGAGCCACTCAGGCATCCCAATATATTATAACTTAGTGCTAGAGTTGGGATAGGTGTTGGAACTTCAACAGTTAGGATGAGGAATTCTTGTTCCCATTTTAGTGGAGCTTTCTGGGCAAAGTCAGGTATACCACTGAAGCCTGATGACTACTGCCATGCTGCTTTGAAGCCTCTGAGATACAGTGGTATCTCATGAGATGAAAGGTGAATGAGGCAACAGCCTTTCCATTCCTCTCCCACCACTTTTACAGCTGTTCTGCATTATGTAGATGAGCATCAAGCTTTTAGGTTACTAGTCGAAGGGTTAACATAGAAATGTATAGCTGCCTCTGGGTATATGTTTATTTAAGAAGTCTTAAAACAGCCTATCTGTGTGGGTGGTCTCAGATTGTGTGTGAGAATATGGGGGGATAAGGTGAGGCTAAGGTGGATAAGTAAAAGATTTAGGAAGAGAAAGAAGAGGAGAAGAAAAGAGAAAAAGAAAGAAAAAAGGAATATAAGAAAGAGAAAGAAGGAGTGAAAAGTAGAAAGAATGCAAATTCCAATGAAATTTGAGATTAATAATATATCTAAAATAATTCTAAAACTAGAACGTTAGTAATTTAATATTTGATTATTTAACCAAGATGGTATATACATTTCATTATTTTCTAATATTTTCTTTCAACACTTTTTTCTGTAATTGAATAATATGCTATAGTCATTTATTTTAAAGCCAGAAATATTTAGATGATGAGATAATAATTACATTTTATAGTATGAACAGATACTAGTTGAAATTTCAAAAGAGGCACGCATTTGGTAATAAAGTTAAATACAAAGGCAACAATTTTAAAGCTGAATATGTGAAATTTATCATCAGAAAAGCAGGTTCCAAAAGATATCAATTTACACTTTATTCTAATAATAGAGTAATATATTTTACAAATGTTGTTTAACCTTACAAGTACTCATAAACAAAGTTAAAATAAGATATATTTAATCTAATGCACTGGAGAATATACAAGTAGAAAAAAGTCCATTTAGAAGAAATTAACTGAAATAGAATAATACAATAATAAATATGAATGAGACAAATTTTACTTATTAAGTAGTTGCAATTTAAGTCAAATATTTAAATAAAAACATGTTTACAGGAAATGCTTGAAAAACAATGTGATTAAACATGTAATTACATCAAAAGGCAAATGTTTAATAACAATCATGAAATTGTATTAGTAGTAAGATATCAAATAAGTTAGGTGGTTTGATTTGACTGAAGTTTAAATCAAAGGAGTTGCTGAAGTATGAAGGAGTGTTAAAGCATTCTGGTAAAGTATTAATATGTAAAAGCTAACTAAAAGAAACTCAAACCAGAAAATCCATAATAAACATAAATAAAGAATGCCTTTGAAAAAGACAAGCACAAACATTTTATAATAGAAGTGTAATAAATTAAACATGAAATGTAAATGTCACATTACAAATAATTTCTCAAATCTGTGGATAAAATCTTGATTTTGGAAGAGTTAATTATCTTAAAACATCATTACTTTGTATCTGTTTATAATGTGCTCACAATATAAATTGAATTTAAAATGATTAGTAATTTACATTGGTCAAATAATTTGGAGGTACACCGCCCATAATATCAGACTCTAGGAAATCCACAATAATCATCACTTTAAAAGTCCTAAGATTTTTTTCACTAGTGAGGCTCACCTAATGTAACTTAACATTTTTTCCAGAATTATTTAATTCTGGAATATTTCCCCACATAATAATAATATTTTATTGACTTCCCATGTAACTAAAACTATACTGATACAACCTGGGCAAGTGCTGTGCTGTAGAAAAAGTTGGTAAGTACTGTCACTAACTTTTTTTTTGTTGTTTGTTTCTGTTTTTTCCTTTTTGCCCTGGAAGAGATAGCTAACGAGATACAAAGTGTCTAGATTTTGGCATGAATCATTATTGTTTTGATGAGAATTTTACCTACCTGAGAAAATCTATTGGACCTAAGAAGTAAATTCATGCATGGCCTCTTATAAAATCAGTATCATTTTTATATACCAAGAAGAAACAATTAGAAAATTTGATAAACATCCTATTCATGATATTACTGAAATGAATTAAACTTAATGAAACATTTTGTTGGACTCTACATTAAAATAAAGAAAAATTTTGCAAAACTGCAAAGACATTTTAAACAAAACCTTACTTAAATGTAGTGACATGAGTGGGAATAAATTTCTAGACTCCTTATTTTTCCTAGCTCACTTTCTTAGTTAAAAAGACCTCTTTTAACATGAGTCGTTTAAGGAAAAGATACTCAGCAGAGTAAGGCTAACATCCCTCAAGTTTTTCCTACTAGAAGAGGATGATTCATCATTCATTGCAATCAGTCAGAGGAGTAAGGGTCTAATTATATTCTGAATTACTTTACCCCTCTTAGGGACACAAGTTCAATAATTCAAACCTTTTTTTTTTTTTTTTAAGCCAACTTGTACTGCTTAGTAAAATTGGTCTTTGATTTATAATATATTTTGAGCTCATACATTATATTTCTTGAAACTTCTATAGGCAATGTGGGCTTTTTGTTTCTTGTTTTATTAAAATGAGAAAAATCATAGTAGTATATTGTGGAGGAACTCCATAATAAATAGAGTCATTATTGCCTTCTCATTATTTATTTTACCGAAGTTATATAACTTAAAAATCACTTATAATTTTAATCAAAATTCAAATATAAATTTTTGTGAGTAAAGCTTGATAACATGATTATATTTTATACTTTGAAGAATAATTACAGTAGAATAACCAAAGAAACACTGACATATTAAGGTATTTAATAATTAAAAATATGCAAATAGAAAAAGCTTATCAGTGAAAACAATAGTGCATGATCTCATGGCACCTATGTATATAAAGAACTTACTGTATAATAATATTGACTTCTCAAGCAACATAGATTAAAAGATAAAATATTCAATAAATGGTGGATCAACTCATTAGCCATTTGGAAAAAAGCATCTCTTAACACCTCATGTCATTATTATAAACATTAAAGTTAAGTGCAAATGACTTTCAATAAGAGTGCAGTCCATGATATAATATTGTCATTAGCTTACAGGCTGTGTGTTCACTTGTCTTACAGTTGACAATTTGCTTTGTAGAGAGCATGTGTCAGATCAATACACATGTATGCACAGGGGTGGAACATGGCAGTTGTGGTCAGATACACACTTGTACAATTTTGTACTTAAGTCATGTGCAAGCTTGCATCTAAAATATTCATATGTGAACTATAACCTTTCTAATCAATGATCACATTCATCAGATCTTTATTTACATGGCTTATTGCGAAGGTTATACAATACATGGGCTAACTTTGCTACACAAATCCACCTTTGGTTGTTTCAGTGATTTAAAATTTTAGCCATGTAACAAACTGTCTGCATCTAATTGAACAAGTAACTTAAACATCACAAGCATCAGTATCCTCATATGTAAAAGTGCAAATAATGAAACCTTTCTCATTGGGATTAAATAAGTCTGCATATATAAAATAAACTAGCATGGAGTAGGCATTTAAAATATGAATTTTCTTCTATTTCTTTTCTGAATGGTCTTCCCTCTCCCTCTGAATGCCTCATGTAAAGTAATAGATTGCTTTATCTGAGATGGTTTCATGAAAATAATGGATTTTAATTTTTGATATAGGACAAATGGAAGTTAATTAATTCATAATCCTTTTCTCTTTAGATATTAACCTATTAGAACATTTAACTCAAAGAATTCACATAAACAGCTGCAATTTATTCAATACAGCAAGAGAGAGCCACAAATCTCACACCCCACTTCATTTATCTGTGGCTCTGGCCCTGACCTTGAATGCTCTAGTTTACTGAGATGAATATGGTATGTACCATATTGAAAGTTCAAGAGTCAGAAAATTTTCATTTGGATTTCTGTGTACTCAGTTTGGTTTTGTTAAGCCAGAACTATGAAAAATATCCAATCATTATTGTCTAAAGGTCTTGTTGCCATTCTTTAAAAGTGCTGTCTTCTGCAGTACTCTTCTAGCACTGTCACTGTTCTCAGTTTATCTGCCTAAATCCTACTCAATCTTAAATTCTTCATTTAGACATGATTTTCCAGGAAGTCTTTTGTGATTCTGCCAAACCTAGATAATATGTTTACCCCTTTCATGTAGTTCCATAGCATCCTGAGCTTCCCCTTCCAACAAATTGCATTGAAATTACTTTCCTCATATATCTAAACTGAGTACTAGAGGTAAGCTCCCTGAGAGCAGGGACCTGCAATATTGTAGCATTGTCCCTTTACTGCTATGCATGTTTCATGGCACAGTATAGGTATTTAGATTAATATTTTTTTTTTATTTTTTTTCAACGTTTTTATTTATTTTTTTTGGGACAGAGAGAGACAGAGCATGAACGGGGGAGGGACAGAGAGAGAGGGAGACACAGAATCAGAAACAGGCTCCAGGCTCTGAGCCATCAGCCCAGAGCCCGACGCGGGGCTCGAACTCACGGACTGCGAGATTGTGACCTGGCTGAAGTCGGATGCTTAACCGACTGCACCACCCAGGCGCCCCAAGATTAATATTTTTTGAATTGAGGCTCATTAGGAAAAGAAAGGGATTCAAATGGGTTTAAATCTGGAAAGATAAATATATGTAAATCTAAATTATAAACTCAGTTCAGTCCTTCAGAGCCTACTATGTCTTTTAAACTATTTTAACACATTAAATTTATTCCATGTAGCGAGCATTTGATATTTTGAGTAAGTCTAAGTGATACCTTGTGAAAAAAATTCACTACCATGTAAATGTTTAATGGACAGTTTTATTACCAGCAAATGTACCAACCTGTGATATTTGGAATCCAATCCTAGACCACCTTCACAGGAGACTCAAGTATTTTACTTAAGATTTCATGCTTTTAGCAATAGAAATTAGCATAGTACGCTGAAACCAAACAAACCAGTAATGTACAGAGGTGGAGTGTAATCTGTCAAAAAGCCATGTTCTGGACACAGTAGTGTTGAAAGGCTAACTGCAATTTTTCAGATATTTGCTGAGCAAAACCTTATTTTTAAAGGAGATTTGATTGCTTGTAGAGCAAATGGTTTTTAGCTTTCCAAAACATCAGTGTATTTGATTCCTGATCTAGGAAACAAAAACCATTGTATTCAAACATATTTTAGCAATTCAGTGATTGTGAAGATTCAAGAAGGAATATTAAGGGGAATTAGAAGAACACCCTGTATTACCACTGAACTTTAGGTCCATGGATTAGTATTCTTAATCACGTTGTGTTTTATTCATGTAGGGAATAAAATTATTGAAATACTGAGCGAATTTTGCAAGTCTTTTTTTGCTCTTAGAGTTGACATAGCAGTTTTAAACAATTGTATAGAAAAATTTCCTATGAGTATTATGTTTTTCTTTTTTCTTTTCTCTTTCTTTTTCTTTTCCTTTTCCTTTCTTTGCTTTGCTTTGCTTTGCTTTCCTTTTTTTGAGTATTATGTTTTTCTTATTGCAATGTCCCTTCTTGGTGATTGGAATTTGTGAAGATAAGTGGTAAACTTACACATTAATTTTTTTTTTTGTATTTAACCAGCACCTATACTCTTCATTTTATTCTTATATATTGAAGCAAGTTGTCACTGAAATATTGAGGCAAAATGCTGAAATTGGTGAATATAGAACTGAAAGAAACTACCAAAAACTAAATATTTAAGATTATAACATCAATTAAAGAAGGAAATGACTAAGTGATCAGGCAAGTTCAGCATCTCTGAGGTACAACTGCAGGTGCATTAGTAATCTACTAATCATGAGTGGTATATTACTAAGTTATCTGTAAAACAGAATCCTACCTTTTTCAATGTCGGTCACTTTTATTGGTATTCAATAGTTACTGAAATTGTGTTTTAGAGAAAAATGTGGTATGTGATTCTTGAAAGAAAAAATGGAACAGAAGATTTTTGTTATGCTTTTAGAAACTTGTAATCTAATTGGGAACATTTAAAATATTGAAACTGATTTTCCATTACTATGGATTATTGCAGATTACTCTAGTATTATGCTACTTAACAGCTGAAGAAAAGATAAATAGAATAGAAACAGTCAGGCGGGATCAAGAATGAAAGGCTTCCTAAAGAACATGAGGTTTACACTATGTATAGTAGATAATATACTATCCATTGCAAGTAATAGAAAACTCAAGTCCAGCCTGCTTAAGAAAATAAAGAGGATTTATTGGCTCCTGTAACAGAAAGAATTCAGAGGTAGATTTGGTTTCTGAAAAGGATTGATCCTGTAGTACATGATGTCATCAGGGTCTGGCTCCATTCCTTTGCAATCTTTTGGCTTTGCCTTCTTCAGCATGTTGACATCCTATTCCAGCACCCTTCTTTTGGTGCCTAATACAATGATTTCAGAATTCGAGGCCTTATATACTCATCCCCCTTGCCAGAAAATGAGCTATCCTGGCATGAAGTCTGAAATTCTCAGAGCATCTTTGAAACTCTGAACCAATTACTGTGACTGGGGAGAATGGAATGCACATGCTCCATCACTGCCATTGAGAAAGAAATTAAATTTCTCAGAAACACCTGTATCTCAAATAAAAACAAGAGGCTGTTAGGAAGGGGAAATGGGGAATAAGTGGTGAGAAGGCAACAAACATTGGCTGGATTTGAATTTTAAAGAAATGAAGAACATACACTTAGAAGATAGGATTGGATTCCAATCAGAAGGAGTAATGTGGCAGTCAGCAAGTTAAGTTGGATTGTGGAGATTCATGACAATTACCTTAACAAGCATAGAAAGAAATAGTGAGATATTTTTAAATTACATGATAGGAATTTTGGGATGTTCTTGAATACTAGCTTAAGGATGTTAATTTTAGAAGTATATCATATGATGGGTACCTTGGTGTATAAGTTGCCTCAGCTGAAACTAATTAGTCTCTCTCTCCAACCACCCTCTGTGCATATGGCAGCCAGAAAAAGAGATATGTCAAAAATACAAGTAAAATTACTAGCATAAGTGTTTTAGTTATGTATGAGAAAAGCAGTAGTCTTAGGGAAGGATGAAGTTACCTGAGTTCAGAATTCATGGATTAAGAGATTAAGTATAGCTTTTCTTGAATTTGAATTTGAACTGTATAACTGTATTGATAGTTAAGTTATATGTGCAAGTTCCTTAGCTACCACTGAAGAAAATGCCATGGAACTGATCTTACCTTGGCATAGCATGTATAGTTTGGGTTGTTGATGTTTCATAATTGGTGATATTTTAAAGGGTGAATAATCTAGAATTTGCTGTTAGATTTTGTATTCCAATGTCATCGCCTTAAAACCAAATAAGAGTATACTTCTGTGAAAAGTAAAAGGCTTTTTTTGAAGGGAATGTTGTGTTCTCCCTGTCTACCATCTCAGAGGGTCTCCTAAAATAGAGAATAAGATTTAAGGAGACAGAACTTAGACTCTGTTGAAGGCAGAAAAAAAACGTCCTCTTGTTTTATCACTGTGATTGTTCCACTTTGGACTTGGAACTGTAGATATGCTTAAAGTAATCCCAGTATTGGGAGTAAGCTGGTTCTTAACTCATTGTGACAGCGTTGGAGATGGATGGAGAGAAGACTTGGTGAAGACTACCGAGAAAGACTTTTTAACCTGTTGGCTCTGAAAGTGGTGACATCTAGTAGTCCTTATAAGTAATTCATTATGTTATACCTGCCTTCCATTTCACCCAAACTTTTAGTAAAATATATATATTTTAAATGTATATTTTGGTCTTTGCTGAACTACAGAACTTTGGAATGGGCTTATACTAGGCCTAGAGTGGAGCCAAGGGGTTGTTCTGACTTTGCCCTTGATGCCAGAGCAGTGTGATAGTGGTGGTTCCCCATTGTGGAGAGCTGTGAAAACTGGAGCTATTGCCTTAGGAGGATCAGTAGCAGTAATGGCCATGCTGAGACTACCTGGTGGGGAGGCTAGAGGGAAAGAAATATCCCTGAGTACAATAAGGTACCATGGGAATATTGTGGAATAGAAGCAAGGGGACTCTCATAAGTAGCTGGGAACATTCTGATGGGGGTTATTAAAAACAAATGGAAATTTATAGTGTATTCAAAGGCTGGTGGGGTCAGAACATTTTGCCGATATAAGGAGCGAGAATAATAATGATAATAGTAATGGAGAGACATCTTACGATACTATTAACCATGTATGAGGTTGATTGGGGGGGGGGGATAAACTAAAGGTCAGGAGTATCAGTGGAAGAGTGAGTGAGAAATATATCATTTTAATGAATTTTAAATTCTTCTGTTTCAGAAGAATCTGTGAGAATGGAGTTGACTAAAATGTGTGTTGTGCGTGGAAGAGTTGATTCTAGAGAAGAAAAAGAAATGAGAGAATGGGCTCTGAGTTTCTAGTTATCTTTTTCATTTGTTGCCCACACATTTCAGTCTAGATCTGGAAGTGCCATAAAGTCTTCCCTTCCAAGAACACGGCCATTATTCTCAAACACCCCCTTTCATATTGCCTTTACTTTGTCTAGGATCAGAGTTCAATCAGAAAAACAAAACTGAATGTTTCCTTATGCCAGTAAGGAATTATGTTTGTAATTCCTTTACACCGTGGAAGTAATTTTAGGAGACATATAGAGTATCCAACATTATTTCTGTGCTCATTTGTATTTCTATATGTAAGATAAATACAGGCATCACAAATCATATTTCTAAATGCCATGTTATGTCTTTCTTAACATGAAATAAAAACCTAAATAAAGCAATCAATGATTCCCCTGGAATTACTAAATTTGACTCCAAAAAGTTGTGGGTGTGTGTGTTTTAATATGTGTTGTGTGTCTTGTGTGTTTTTTAGTGAGTAATATGCTGATCCAGAGGGATGACTGAAGAGTTGGGTGGGCTTGCTATGACAAGAAGACAGCAGTTTGACATGTGGCGATAGGTTTAATATCAACAATTACTTTTGACAAATTTTGAATCGTTCGTTAATTTACAGCTATCCATGTGCTTCATTAGCTAAAGAATATTTAACTCCAATTTCAGGGATCATTTTCAGTTTTAGTAATTATAGTCATTCTATGATTTAATTTTGATCATTTATCTGTGGGCCCATGTTACAGAAAAAATGGATAAAATACTGTATGTAATTGCAGTAAATTGCCTTTTAAATAATTTAATCACAATAGAAAATTAAAATATATTTCTAAATAGGAGAAATCCTTTTGTTACTATGTAGGAGTTTTGTCTTTTAATTAGCATGAAAATATTTAAAATATTAACCAAAAGCTATTGAGGATTTCAAATAACATTCTCCTTTCAAGTTTTTCTTCTTTAAAAGATTTAGTTTTATTTATTTATTTATTTATTTATTTTTTTGCTAACATATCTTTATTAAAGGTATAATCTTAAAATTCTTTAAAGTGTTGAATGATGTTAGGTAAGTTGATGGTTTCCTATTTTCTCTAATGTGAAAGTGTGATGAAAGATCTTTCAAGGTACTTAAACTTTAAATTGTGCGTAAACATTTATTTGAGCAGATTGATGAAACTTTATACTCATAAATATAGCTCTTTAAAAAACGAATTTGCAGATTTCTTTTGCTAAATCCTTTTGTATTAGGTTTCGTAGGGAAAACTCAGTAAAAGCAAACATTGTTTACAAGTTTCACATAAAACTTGGTAGCATAGTTGCTGGTTTAGAAGTTGTTCTCTCCTTTACTCCCCTTTCCCCCAATTCTATCCTCTGTCTTCTTCCCTCCCTCCTCTTTAAATTAATTGAAAATCTCCATTGCTATTTGGAAATAAAAATGCCACAGTGTTATAGTATAGAGGTGTCTTAGATGTCTACAATTTTATATTGTCCTGTGGAAATGATGAGATGCATGGATGGCATTTTCCTTGAGGACATAGGGCCTGTCTGTTTCATGTATTACATGCCCTGTGCTAACATCATAGAACATAATGAGCACCTTCATTACAAACTCCAGTAAAATAACCATATAAAAATGATACTGAGTTTTGATTGCTAGTGTATGCTTATAATAAAGTTTAGGACTTTAGGATTCCTTGATTAATTACTTTCATAGTCTTTTCCTTGGCCATTCAGTTTAGTTATGCTATCAGTTATTTCTAGTAGCTTTATATTAATACTTTGTTTCTTTTTAAAAGTATAACCTTGGAGTTTCCTGGACCTTGGAATTTAGGAATAAATTTCAAAATTTAGAACTGGTCTTTAGCTTTCTTTCTTTCTTTCAAGTTCAATTTTAAAGTGGATTTTAGTTTCTTCCTATGATAGAAGACCAATTAAATTGTGAAAATCCATCATTAAAAGATTCTTTGAGTATCGTATTTTCTTTTATATTGATTTTGGGTAAGAGAGTGGGCACGCTACCTGTGGATAGCTTAGAGGGAAGGGGAGAGTTACAGTCTTGTTGATCCTCCTTTTCAGAGAGATAAACCCTTTCTGTATTAAGCTTCTAAGTATTATGACTGACATTAGCTATTCTAATGGGCTCCCATCAGATTTGGGCAAGAGTTTTTATTTTCCTTTTTATATTTCCTTTTATATTTATCGTATTCTCATGTGATTCTAGATAACAGCATAATTTGTTTAGATATTAAAATATAAACTTATTTCTATAGATGTCTGCTAATTAAAAAATGATTTACTTTCCAAAGCCTATTTCGTTCTTTGCTTTGCTGGAACAAACATCCAGGCACTGAGTCAATGCATACTGTAAAAATGTACTCCTTTTCCTTAAGTATTTATAATAGGGAAGGATTTGAATTAAAAATCAGCTCACAAATTAATGTAGTTGGCATGTTTGTCACTTGCCTTATATGAAATCAGTTTTCTAGTAATCTAGGAAGTTTGGGCCATGTTTGACAATCCGGATGCAAGTTTGATCATCTAATTCCACATTTAAAATATTAGAAACATTTTCACTTTCTTAAAATTTGTTTAAGATATTTGTATTCATAGTTTATTCAGAAGGTGTAGATTTAAAGGTTGTTGAGTTTATGTCCATTTGCTATTTCCTTAATGGAAATTTCTAGTACAAGGAAAATAATTATTGGGACATTTTCCCCTTAGAGCCAGAGTGAGTAACACACATGGTTATTTTGAAAGGCCCTTCGGACATCAAGACTGTCAAATACTTGGCATTCAAATGTAGGGTCTTTACTATTGACCCTAAAGAACGTGAAAGCTTCCAAAAGACTTAGACTTGTAAATGCTGAAGGAAGAAGGGTTTCTATAATTCGGAATCATGAGTGTTAACATTATCACAGCCAGTATAATTGTAAATATGAGATTTTGGGAAATCTTATTTATGAGAACAAAGTCACAAAAGCAAGGATTGAATGAATATTCACCTACAAAAGTTTGTAAGTTAGGAATTATCTGAATTCCTTTTATCTAAGCAATAGCCAAAATCTGCACCTCCAAAAAAGCAGTTAAATTTTTACTGATTTTTACATTTCAGATTTTTTGACAATGTAGGTGAAACATTCCGAGAATTGTCATGTGAAATTATAAATAGTGCCTGCACTGTTTCAAGGCAGGGAAGATGGCAGAGTTATAATCTAACAGGTACTATGCAAAACTTTTAAGTATATTTTTATACACTTGAAAAAGGATCTACTTTTATAATATAAACATCTTTAAATATATTTAAGTAAATCTTACATATTTAAGTAAATATGTAAATATGATTTTTCTTTATTTTATCTATGCTGACTAGCATCCGGGCCTTCCCACAACTTATTCTACTGGATTGAATTTTTGTAGTTTCTGAAAAATCTTTGAAATAGCATTTTAACACACAAGAAACAATAATCATTTCTTGGTTGATATGGGTGATGTTGTGGAAAAATAACTGAGTTTCAAATTTGATTTTGCTTCGTTCGTCTTATATTTTGATAATATGGTCTATATTGTCACAAGACGTAAAAGAAGGAAGAAAATATGTGTCCAGCTTTGTACTTCTGATAGCATGTGCCTGTGTTTTGAGATAGTGCATTAGATTCTGTTAGTGGGTGCATGTTTACTATTAGGGAGGGAAGTTAGGTAATAGGGTGTCTACTTGGGGTGCAAGTGATTCTGTACACAATGCAGAGCACAGGTAAATATGAACTGGAGACCTGATTCTGATAGACAGGTTATTTATCCAATTGAAACCAATTTGCAAGTAGCAACAAATGTAGTAGATTGCTATTATTCTGTCTCCTATGCTCTCTTTAGACAAAGGTTGTGATAAATTCTAAACATGTCCTATTATTTGTACTTCCTTCAATATGCTGTGCACTTTGATGCTTTCTTGCTGTTCCATCCACCTTTCTTCCTGTCTATATTTAACGGTCGGTTATAGTCATCCCTGATCCAGCTCCAGGCAGAATTAGCCAAAAAGTCCTAATTATTTATTATTTAAAAAGTTATTTGCTTATGTGTCTGTCTTTGCTTTTAGATTATATTTATTATAAGGGCATTCTCTACCCTGCAATCCTTTTTAAAAATACCTTTGCCGTTTTCTATCTCTAATCCTTTTAAATATTTGCTGAATTGAATAAAATAATTTAATGCCTAATAATTTTGTATTACTTTGTAACTGACACACATAGTGCTAATTTATCTCTATTTATTGCTTGCTATTCAGTTTTAATATTTTGCTATAACAAATTCCATTTTGTTTTAAATGTCCAATTATGCCTTTTTATTTCTTAAGTTTTCTTCCTAAGTCTTGCCTCAAACCTTTGCCTTTAAACCTCAAAAGAGGAAAATTTTCTGTTACTAATCCATTATAAAAACAAAAACCTGTTTTTTTTTACTGAGAACCTGTAAAAGTCCTTGCATTCATAGATACTCTTCATTTCCAATACAAATTCAATGTTTAGAAAGATTATTGACCTCTCTTTTCTGTATGTTTGTGCACCACAAAATAGGAAGACACTTTCTCTATTTCATAGAGTTGTGATCTAATCTCAGCTGTAGTCCCCAAACCAGTTTGTCTGCAGCCTGCTGCTTAAACCTAATCCCCTGGCCTCCCATTCATCTTAGTTGAAATGGAATTATTGACAGAAATGATTTCTGGAGGGAAATTAAGAATGATAATTAATGTGGTGCCCCTTGCAGTTACTAAATAGCGTGTCTATCTTTATTTGTTTTGGGGGAGGTATAGTAACTCCATCCAATTTAAATGAATTGGTGTAAAATTTGGCACAGGGACTCTCAACTCAGAGACCTTATTATACAAGGATGATACTATGTTACATTTAAATAGCACCTGTTGAAAATTAACACTTAATGGGGCGCAATTACTTGACTATTTCCACAGGAGGAAAACTGCCTTATCTCTTTAATTCATTTCACTTTGCCTGGAAGAATTTGATGTATACTATTCAGCCTTTCTCTCTCTCAAAAGAGGCAAAAATATTTATTCAATAGAAAGTAAGTACCTTGGTTGTTGAGCAGTCCTGTTACACAGCAAAATGTTTTCTCCCCTATAAACTTTTGTTTCAAATATTTGTATTTTATTTTGAGTGTATATGTCACATAATGCATTCTTTAGCTTCAAATAGATCTGCTGGGGTTAAAGGACTAAATAAAATCCAGTGTATTTATTTTAAAAATTATTTTTATTTTAGTTGACATATCCATGCATATCATTTAAAAGATCAGATAGCCCTTCAAAGCTTGTAACAAAGCAGTAACAACCTCCTAGCCCACTTGTTTCCTTCTAAATTTCCTTCTCCAGGACTGATGTTCAATGAATTATCTCTGGCATGCCTTTACCAGTTGTTTATGGACAGAGGATATTGGATTAATTGGTGTCTTTATGTTATTGGTTGTTAAATATTGTAAAATATTCAGCCATGCCTCTTTCTATCCTTAATTCTCACTCCCTAGAACCAATTACTTCCTATTTTTTTTTTTTACTTTCAATTCTTTTGTGAAGAATTAGAGATAAGAAATAAAGAACTACACAAAGGAGGAAAAATGAGGCCATTATTTATTTCAGAAAAAAAAAACAACCTCAAAAAATTAGACAAGAAAGAAAATACAATTAATTACAATAAACTTGGGTCACCAGCTAACATCATTTTTATAGTTATCATAATGTTAAATCTGAATATTGATTTACCTCACACTCATAACTATATAGAGAGAATACAAGAAGGGGAAATACTGTGAGGATGACATGAAAGTGATAAGATAACTTAAGTCAGTGAATAGTTAGTATCTAAAATTGATGAAGTTGCCATATAAACACATAACAAATTATTTAGAAATATGAAAACAAATGTAAGAAGAAACATGTAAGGAATTTATCTCCTCTCTGCTCAGTTAGACATACACTTTTACTATTCTTTTAGTGATTACTCTAGACATTGGAGTTTGCATAATTAATTAATTACTGTCCAAATATATTTAATACCTTTGTTCTTCTCTCTCAGAGAATATAAGAACTGTAGAACATTATATTTTCATTTAATGCCCCATCATCAGACTGACATGTTATTGGTTTGTGGTATGTTAGTTTTTAACCACAGAAACGTATTTTATCATTGTTTTTATGACCATGTTCATTTGTCACTTGGCTTTGGTCTTCATTTCTGGGATCACTCTTCTTCTATCTTTGGTACCTACTTTAGAATCTTTTGATGATGCGGGTATGCTCTGACTGGGGTTGGAAATAGTGTTATGCTGGACAAAGGGAGTCTTGTGTGTATGCAGGAGGAATCTTTAAAATGGAAGCATTTTAAAGTAAAATAGAAGTTTTTCTGGTTGAATCTGGTTAGACACCTTGGATCTTACTCTGTGATCTCTGATCCTGTTTTGACTTCATTTTTTCCATCTGTAAGTTGAAGCTACAGAACAAACAAAACGATCATTTTCTAGTCAGCAATTCCCAGTTCCTTGACTAAGGTCTCTTTAGTCTGTTGTTATAATCTGTCAATTTGCCACTATCCATAAGCAGAATGTTCTGCTAGTTTTTGGTTCCCATATAATTTCTTTATCCACTGGATCCCTAAAGCAATGATCACAGGGTAAAAAAGAGATGGAAGTAAATTACCAGATTTGGGATGTAAAATTTTGCTGGTGACTTCCGTCCTTATTTCATACTTTATTATTTGTACATTAGAAGGAAAGTGGTAAAACTAGGGTCTATTTCATTGGGGCCCAAGGTTTTCACGGGCTTGCATAGTATCCCCTAAGCAACACTAGTGTGTCCCTCAACCCTAAGGGGCAGCATTCACATTATTTTCTCTGTGCATAGTGCCCTCTGGAATTCCAGGAACTTCAAAAAATTTATACCTCAGCTTTTGCTACATTTTGAATTCCATTCCTTAGAGTTGGGTAATGTGGCACAAGTCTCAAGTGAGAATCCACCTGCCCAGGATAAAGCCTTGCATAAATATTCTTCTTAATGATGCTGTAAAAGAAAGCTTCCAGAGGAGAAAGAGGGTAAAGAAGGAGCAATGTTTACAGGGAAAGAGAAATCAAGAAATTTTGATTCCTGTTTATAATTCTGGTCATGAGAGCTAACTTCAGGCAAGCATGAAATACAAGCTTAATTATATAGCATGGTAATCTCCTAAAGTGGTTATGGCAGCATCCCACAATAATGGGCATGTTGTACTTGTTGTATCTGTCATTTCATTTTTGTGAGTTCACCTAATCCCTAAAAGGGAAAAAAATGCAACAAAATTTCTTGCCCTCCCTTTCCACCTCCTGCCCAAGAATTTTGTTTTTGTTTTTGCTTTGTCAAAACAGAAAAAAATGCATTGTTGATGCAGCTGTGTCCTCACAGTGGATGATGCAACTGACAGTGTTTTTACTAGTAATTTCACTGAAGGGCATGTTTTTGAAGGCTGAAAAGGCATTTTTACAATCACATACTGCTTTAATTTTCTACTCTGCTATAAAGTTAGAAACTCGATATACTGAAAGGCTATGTTAATGACACGCTTCTTCCTAATTTTCTACCTATGGATTTCTTCACAATTGTGGGTTTTTGGAAATACATGGTGACTACACATCGTTGACTCTACCCCATTTTTTTTTCTGCACATTTCTCATATTCTCCTTTAGAAAAAGGAGAATTTGATGTGATGTATTATAAAGGAAAAATAATTTTCAAATTCTTCCAGTGAAAGTTATTATCCTCAGCTCTTATCTTTGGGGGGAATAAGGCACCTACTTTTCTACCACCTCTCACTGTTGCCACCCACATTTCTATCCTTTTCATCTTTAATGGCTCCTCATCTGATTTGTCATTTATCCATTCCTGAGACACCTACAGTTCCTTAAGTTTTTGTAAAATGTTTTGCTATCCATTTCTTCTAAATCTTATACTTATCCTTTTCATGTGAACAATTAAATACAGTTAAATATCTCACTGAATTGCTGGTGAATTTAAAAATTAAAAAATGCACAATTTTGTTCTGGTTAGTATTGTTAAAGTGAAATAGACATACCTCATGATGTCTATTAAATTTTGCTAAGACAATATATGTTTGAAGATGCAACAGGTGAAACGTTCTCTGTTAGCTATGTCCATTTCTTAGCTTCTTTGAAATGCAGTACAGACTTCAAAATGTGTACAAATATCTAGATTTCCTTCATAATATTCCCACTGGTTAAAGCATGTTTTTAGTCACTTTTATCTCAGAATACCCTTTAGTGGTTAAGTGTGTAATGGGAATAAAATTGGAGTATCTTTCACACTCATTAGTATTTTCATTTTTCAAGTAATCCTCATATTCGTTTATAGTGTTTGAATACTATATATAGTCCTACCATTATGAAATTTTACTGCTTTACTCTTATTGAAATCAGTACAGCCATGTTAGAGATGACTAATGTGTCATTTAATGACCAGTAAAATATATTTCTAACCATGTTTTAAACATTTCCTTTTTTTAAATAAAAAGTGTTTATTTATTTTGAGAGAGAGAGCGAGAGCAAGCATGAGCGGGGATGTGGGGCAAAGAGAGAGAATCCCAAGTAGCTTCCAGGCTGTCAGCATGGAGCCTGACACGGGGCTTGAACCCATGAACCATAGATCAGGACCTGAGCTGAAATTAAGAGTGGTTGCTTAACTGACTGAGCCACCCAGTGCCCCTAAACATTTTAAATAATAAATTTTGCACCCATCGTTTTTTTTTTTTTTTTAATGTTTATTTTTGAGAGAGAGAGAAAGAGAAAGTGTGTGTGAGCATGAGCAGAGGACGGATAGAGAGACAGGGAGAGAGAGACTCCCAAACAGGCTCCGTGCTGTCAGCATATAGACCCACATGGGGCTCAAACTCACAAACCAGGAGACCATGACCTGAGCCAAAATCAAGATCAGATGCTCAACCGACTGAGTCACCCGGGCGCCCCTGCACATGTTTTCTTTAAAAGTTTCAGTATTGTTTATAAGGGTGGCTCTAAAAAGTACCTTCTTTCATAGTATGCAAGCCTTTTTTAGCTGTCTACTAATTATTTATTTCCCCCTTCTCAGTTTCCAGTAGCCCTTAATTTCTGTTCATTGGTCCATACAGTTTGTAAGGACTCCTTTCAGCAATGGAGTATGTAAGCTAAAATAATATCTCATTCCATACTCCTCACTTAATTCAGGGATAGTATGTGACTTAACCTGTTCCAGTTATAAGAAATAACAGGTGTTCTGCTGGGAATACTGGGATTAAGAAGCTTAATCTCTCATTATTATTCGTTTTTTAACATGTAGTATATAACATACAGAAGTATTTGATCTGAAGAGGTGCGGTAGATCACAGTGAGGACCAGCACCACATGTATCAGCTTGCATTAGGTTATGATGTATAACATCTCTCAAATACAGTTGCTATACCAACAGAGTTACAATGATTGCTCTCATTACAAGTCAACTTCCATTCACTGCTGATCAGTGACAACTCTGCTCTTTTTCCATATGTCTTTTTCATTTGAGGAGTTAGACAGAACAAGCAGTCCCAATTTGGGCATGCAGTCCTGATGGTATAAATAAGAACTAGTAAGTGATCCCAACACTTAAGTGCTCAAAACTTACTCTCAGTCATGGCATACTTCACATCCACTCATCTTCCATTAGCCAAAACAAATCACACAGCTAATCCCAAGATTAATTGGGCAAGGCAGTTAGGATAGATATTAATGAGTAAAGTCAATTTTCCTTTGTGTCTAGCTAGAACTTTCTGGAATTTTGAACCTACCAAGAGATAATGGTTATTAAAAAAGTAAAGTACAGTGAAATGGTATTAAAAGTTAGATTTTAGTTTTAACTACTGGAAGAAAAACGATACAGTTTTAAATAGTGATTTGTCTTTGGTCGTCATGAGAGAAAAAAGCGGTAAGGAATTCTGAAACATCCAGCAGTACTTCTCTCAATTTACCAAATGTTTCTCCAGATGTATACAAGTGTCAGATTAAACTGGCAGATTATTGTGCATCATGTAGGTGTTTTAATTGAAGAATCACTCATTTTCTTCTTCCTTCAAAATTTCTGACATTTGGCATTTGATAATCTTGTAGAGATTATCCACATCTTCCAACAGAGTAATGTACTGGTCTGTCCAGCACAGCAATGCCCTCGCAGCTCCCAAGAAGTACATGTGGTGGCGAATGGCACCTATTTTAAGGAATACTTTTATGTTTCTTTATCAACAGTTTATATGAATTAAAGTTTTACTTTTTAATCATATTTTTCCTATGAAAATGAAAATAAAAAATTGCAATGCAAATCTAAAATTCTTAAGGCATATGTAAGTCCAGATTTAATCTCTTGCTTAACTGTAATTTCCTGAAGAAAACCCGCCAAATATCTGTCTGAAAATTGTGCCTGAAATCTTGTTATAGAAGTTAATGACAGAAGCTGTGGAGGCAATGGTTTTATTGCTTTATTTATTAGGTTAAAAAGCTAACAGGGGCGTCTGGGTGGCTCAGTCAGTTAAGCGACCAGCTCTTGATTTTGGCTCAGGTCATGATCTCACCGTCATGAGATTGAGCCCTGAAACTGGGTTCTGTGCTGGACATGGAGCCTGTTTAAGATTCTTTGCTTTTCCCTCTGCCCCTCTCCCACACTCACTCACTCTCTCTCTCTCTCTCTCTCAAAAAAAAAAAAAAAGAATAAATTAAAAAGATAACAGTTATATAATCAGATGGTAGAAGGTTTGGAATTAGGTAAAAGGAAAGAAAGACATGGAACTAACTAGGAATTGGAGGCATAAACAGAAGTTGATTCTGTTTAATTTATGATGCAAAAGGTATCAGGTGCCTCACATAATCAACGTGAAGGATGAGAACCAGAACTGGATAGGATAAGGAAGTCTGCATAGCTATGATCCTGCTATAGGAAGTATTTACTTAGGATATCGCCACTGTCACTGGGCATGTGACAGTTGTCACTGAGCATGTGACTGGGCATCTAACTGGGCATGTGCTGGCCCTGATGCCATTGGACAATTAGCTGATATGCTGCTGGACTCCACATCTTGGAATGTTTGCTTTATGCCATAGAACCTCTAACTGACCCATTATCTTTATGTCACTCCTCCAAAGTTCATTTTTCTGGATAGCAGCTACTAATTGGCTGCATTGTGTCACATGCCTAATTCTAGCTGATATAAAGCATATTGAGTGGTGCATTTTCACATACTGTAGTTGTGGGAGGTAATTGCTTGACATACTGGGTATTTGCACATTGGGCAGACGAGACAACATACTTGTCTACCACTGTCATTTATAATTTTGTCACACAAAAATGGGATCATTAGCATTTTTGTTTCCTTCCAATCATTTTTATTACAATCAGCACATCAAAGAAATATTCTTAAAAAAAACTCAGTTTGGTAAACAAATCAAAGAGACAGACTGGTAGTTATCTGTATCATATATGACAGACAAATGTTAATGATCTCAATATGTACAGAAATTTTAAAATCATTGTCAAACACTCCAATTAAAAATTAACAAAGAATCTGAGCAATTCATAAAGGAAACTAAGTGGCTATTAGGGGCACTTGGGGTGGCTCAGCTGGTTGAGTGTCTGACTGGCTTAGGTCATGATTTTGCAGTTCATAAGCTCAAGCACCATGTAGGGCTCTGCACTGATAGTGTGGAGTCTGCTTGGGATTTTCTCTTTCTTCCTCTCTCTACCCCTCCCTCACTTGCTTTTTCTCTCTCTCAAAATAAATAAACTTAAAAAAATAAAGTGGCTATTCAACATGTGAAAGTATGTCAGCACAACTGGTATTGAAGGAAATGCATGCAAAACAATGATCTATCACATTTTTGCCTGTCAGACTGGCAAATATTAAAAGATTGATAATATTCAATGTAGGTAATGGCATGAAGAAACCAGCACTCTTATAGTAAACTGGTATTTCATTAAAGTAAGTTTGTTAATAAGACTAAACCCCTAAAATATGAATGTATTTTAACACAGAAATTCTTTTCTAGGGGTTTATCATAGGGAAAACATCAAATATATGTGGGATGATATATGTCAAAGAATATTCATTATAATATTATTTACAATAAAAGAGTTAGAAATGAACTAAATGCCAAATAAAGAATTAGAGACAGACAGAAAGATTTAGAAATTTATTCCAAGAAAATATACAGTAGTTGCTTTCAGTTTGTGGGATATTGGATGAATTTTGTTTTCTTCCTTGTATATTATTGCTTAAATTTCCTATATGGACATATATAATCTTCATAATACAAAAAACAATATTCCAATTTATCTAGAATTTGGAAGAGATCATGAAAGAAAGAATCCTCCATTCTAAATCTGATTCTGTTTATTTTTCTGAGTCTTTCTTTATGATGTGAGAGAATAAGAATACATGAAGTATATCCATGGACCTTGCAATCTCCACAGTATTTATTCTACAGAATGCTTCAAATCCTAATATGTCTTTTTCAAAAGTAAAGGTGTAATGGAATGAGAGAGAATTGAGTGAGGTGGGTGGTGTTCAGTTGGAAGGTAACTCTCAACCCTTTCTAGAGCAGATTGTATTGTGGTGTGAAACCAGGTATGTTGGTGAGGTGGGGAGATATTTGGTGCTGTTGGGAATGCAACTCTTATAAATTGTTGTAGGCAATGTTAAATGTCTGAGACACTGCCAGGGGAAAAAGTGAAGGTATAACCCATTATTCCAAAAGAATTTTAAAAGGCATTAAGTGAGGAGAGGAAATTGAAATAGCTAATATATATTAAAAGATTCTAATCCTTATTAGTAATCAGAAAAATGTGATTTATGTGTGTGTATGTATGTTTGTATGTATGTACATGTATGTATGTAGGCTCCACACCCAACATGGGGCTTGAACTCACATCCCTGAGATTATGAGTCACATACTCTGCCAACTGAGCCAACCATGGGCCCAAAAGCATGTGATTTTATATCACAGTAAGCCATCTTAATACATGCATCAAATTGGCAGAAATTAAAATGTCAGAAATACCAAGTGTTGGTAAGAATATATAGCAATGGAACCGTGCACAAACTGTTGGTGGTTGTAAGCTGGTTACAACCACTGTGGAAAAGAGGTTTTGACATAATCCAGGAAAATTGAATATTATGTATACTATGATTTTTAACAATTCTACTTCTATTTGTGTACTCTAGAAAATAATCTTGTATGTGCGTGTCATATTTTCATAGTAGCCTTACTAACCCCAAACTGGAAATAACTCAGTATGTCCACCAACTCAAATGTCCATCAACAGTAGAACTTTGATATTTTGATATATTCATAAAATAGAATACTATATGATATATCCCCTAATATGGCTGAACATACACATAAAATTGAGTGAGGGAAGAAAGTCAAAATGATAGATGCAGTATGATTTAAATTTTATACATTTGAGAATCTGGGAAAAATCAAATTATTATTTTGGGATTCATAAACATCAAATAGAAAAATGAATTATTCATGGAAATCAGAATAATGGTTATTGCTTGTGGGAAGAAGAGAAATGTAATTAGGAAGGGACACATAGGACAATATTCTGTTTCTAAAACTTAAGTTGGTTATAATTGTTTTTATAATTTACTTATCTTTTGTATACATTACTGAAATGCATTTGAAAGTTAAAAATATTTAAAATAAACCTGTGGATGAAAATACAATGATTATTTGTATGTGCTCCTCTCATGTTTTCTTTATCTGGTACTCATGTTTCCTAACAGCAGTGGACGGGTTGGGGTAAAGTGAAGTGGTTTAAGTTAGAGGACAATGGTACAGCTAAGATACTACCAGACAGTCCCTCAACTCAGTTGAGAAATGCATAACTAAAATTCTCATTCTAACATGAGACAACATCTGTGAGAGGCATATAGCAAGACTTAAATTATAATACTTTTGCCAGATGTAGTCAAGAAAAGATATTGAGAAGGATGTATATTCTGCTGTTGTTTGTTGAAGTGTTATATAAATGGCAGTTTGATCCAGTTTGATGACATTGTTTAGCAATGTCATCCTTACTGTATTTCTGTCTATATATCTTTGAGAGAGAAGTGTTGAAATCTCTGACTATAATTGTGAATTTATCTATTTTAATTATGTCAGTTTTTGCTTCATGTCTTTTCTAGTTCTGTTGGTAGTTGCATACCCATTTAGGATTGGTATATCTTCTTGGTGAACTAAAACTTTTATCATTATGTAATGTTCTTTATCCGTGGTAACTTCTTTGCTCTAAAGATTACTTTGTCTGATTTCAATATAGCCACTTTGATTAATAGTTAATAGTTATCTTTTTACGTTCTTTTCCTTTTAACCTATCTATATTACTTTATTTATGGACAGCATCTCGATGGGTCATGTTTGTTTATCCATTCTGACAATCTGTCTTTTAATAGCGTGCTTAGATCATTTAAATATAATTTTGATGTTTGTACTTAGGTCTATCACTTTGTTTTATGTTTGTTCCACCTGTTTTTGTTCCTCTGTTTTACCTTTCTTGCCTTCTTGTGGGTTATTTGACATTTTTTTAGCATTCATCTTTTGTGATTCTGACTATATACCTCTGAAAAAAAATTGTTTTTGTGGTAGCTCTAGTGATTATAAAATACTTAACTTTTTCCGTTGGCTTAGAATCATTGATTTTACTACCTCAATTCGGACGTGGGCTCTTACTACCTTATTGCTTCCCATGTATGCTATAGATTGCTTATATATCTACATGAATTCAAATATCTTTATTTCACCTTCATTCTTGCAGAATATTTTTACTGGATATAGAATTCTGGGCTGACGGTTCTTTTCTTCTGGGACCTTAAAATGTTGTGCCTTTTTTTTTTTTGGTTTCTATGTTTTGTGATGAGAAATTTCTTTTATCTGAGTCATTGTTCAATTGATGTGTTGTTTTCTCTGGCTGCTTTCAAGATTGTTTTGTCTTTAGTGTCCAGTGGTTTGATTATGACATATATAACATATATAGATATATATTTGTTTGCTTTCAACCTGTTTTAGGCTCACTCAGCTTCTTGAAGCTATAGAGACTTTTTGTTTCACTTGAAGTGTTTTTGACCATTATTTCTTCGAAGATTTTTTCAGCTATGCACTTTATCTTCTCTTTCTGTAACTCTGAAGATACGAATGTTAAACTTTTTTATTGTGCCATAGTCTCTGTGACTCTTCTCACTTTTTAAGACTCGATTGAATAATTTATGTTGATCTGTCTTCAAGTTTACTGACTCTTACCTGTCATCTTCATTCTATTGAGTCCATTTACTGAGTTTTTTTTCTTGAGTTATATTTTTTAATACTAAAGTTTCCATGTAGTTCTTCTTTATATATTCTATTGCTTTGCCAAGAATTTCTATTTTAAAACTCATTTTAAGTGTGTTCAAGATTGCTAATTCAAGCATTTAATAAAGGCTCCTTAAAAATGTCTGTGAGATTATTTCAACATCTGTGTCATCTCGGTGTTGGCATCTGTAGTTTGTCTTTTCCCTTCTCAGATGGGGTTTTCCTGGTGCATCATGTGCGAATTAATTTTGGAATGTATTCAAGACAGTTGGAATATTATAAGACTCTGGATTTTATTTAATCCTATTGAGAGAATTGAAGCTTATGTTTTAGCAGAAAATCAACCTGCTTATGTTCAGGCCACATGTTCTGCCTTGCCTTCTGTGAGCCTTCAGTGTTTGAAGGTTTTATAGTGCTTTTTGGATATTTTCTGACTATGTACCACCCAGTGCTCATTTTGGAACTTGGATGGTGGTTTGCCTATTATTTAGTTCTCAGTTTTTGGTATTCTAATTAGGATAAGAGTCACACTTGTGTATCTGGGAATGAGCCCTGATGTTCATAGACAACATTTTGGGTTATTTCTTTGAAATCTTTCTTTTTTAGTTCAGGCCAGAAATTTGGTATTGCTGTTAAACTACTCACTGCACACTTCATTTTTCGATCCTGCATTCAGTACCAAGTTATGTGAGGACAGAGAAAGGAAAAAAAATAGTGAGGGTTAACCCACTCACTTGGAACCATAGCTTTACCAAACAGAGAGGAAGGTTCACCTACTTCAGTAATTTTATTTTATTTTATTTTTCTAATTCCAGCATACTTATTGTATAGTGTTATATTAGTTTCAGATGTACAATATAGTGATCCAGTTGTTGTATACATTACTCAGTGCTCATCACAATAAGTATATTCTTAATCCCCTTCACCTAAACCTCTCTAGCTAAGAATCTCTTCTTGGGTTTGTCTCTTTTTTTCTTTGTTCATTTTTTTTTTCTTGAATTTCACATATAAGTAAAATAATATGGTATTTTTCTTTCTCTAACTGACTTACTTCACTTAATACTATACTCCCCAGATCCTTCCATGTTGTTGCAAATGGCAAGATTTCATTATTTTTATGGGTGCATAATATTCCATTGTGTGTATATACCACTTCTTTATGTATTCATCTGTTAATGCAAATTTGGGCTGCTTCCATAATTTGACTTTTTTAAATAATGTGATAAACATAGGGGCGCATATATCTTTTTGAATTTGTGTTTTCATATTCTTTGTGTAAATACTCAACAGTAGAATTACTAGACCATATGGTAATTCTGTTTTTAAACTTTTGAGGAAACTGTACTGTTTTCTATGGTGGCTGCACCAATTGCATTCCCCTTAGCAGTGATGAGGGTTCCTTTTTCTCCACATCCTCACCAACACTTATTGTTTCTTGTATTTTTGATTTTAGTCATTCACACAGCTGTGAGGTGATACCTCATTGTGGTTTTGATTTATATTTACCTTGTTTTTTCACTATTGAGTATGATATTTGCTGTGGGTTTTTGATTTATGGCTTTTGTTATGTTGAGGTATGTTCCCTGTAAACCTACTTTGGTGAGAGTTTTATAAGGAATGGATGTTGCACATTATCACGTGCTTTTTCTGCATCTATTGAAGTGACATTTTTCTTATCCCTTCTCTTCTTGATGTGATGTATCTATGCTGACTGATTTGTGAATATTGAACCATTTTGCATCCCTGGAATAAATCCCATTTTATTGTAGGGAATGATTTTTTTAAATGTATTGTTGGATTTGGCTTGTCAGTGTTTTTGTTGAGGACTTTTGCATCTATGTTCATCAGAGATAATTGGCCTGTAGTTCTTAATTGAAAAAAAAATTGTTTTTTGTAGTGTCTTCATCTGGTTTTGGTTTTGGTATAAAGTCATGCTGGCCTAATACAATGAATTTGGAAGAATTCTTTCCGCTTCTATTTTTTGCAGTACTTTGAGAAGAATAGGAATTAACTCTTTTTTTAAATGTTTGCTAAATTTCACCTGGGATGCTCTCTGGTCCTGGACTTTTGTTTGTTGCGGGTTTTCTTGATTACCAATTCAATTTCATTGCTGATAATCAGTCTGTTCATATTTTCTATTTCTTCCTGATTACATTTGGGGAGGTTATGTGTTTCTAGGAATTATCCATTTCTTTTAGGTTGTCCAGTTTGTTGGCGTATAGTTTTTTTTATAATATTCTCTTACAATCCTTTGTATTTCTGTGATGTTGGTTGTTATTTTTACTCTTTCATTTCTGATATTGTCTGAGTCCTCTGTCTCTTTTTTTTTCTTTTTTCTTTTGATGAGTCTGGCTAAAGATTCATCAATTTTGTTCATCTTTCAAAGAACCAGTTCCTGGTTTTGCTGATTTGTTCTATTGTTTGTTTGTTTGGTTAGTTTTAGTTTCTATTTTGTTTATTTCTGATGTAATTTTTATTATTCCCTTCTTTCTACTGATTGTGGGTTTTGTTCTTTTTTTCTAGCTCTTTTTGGGATAATTTTAGGTTGTTTATTGGAATTGGTTTTTTCTTTTTGAGGTAGGCCTGTATTGATATAACCTTCCCTCTTAGAACAGCTTTTGCCAAAGATTCGGGATCATTGTGTTTTCATTTGTTTCCATGTATTTTTTAATTTCTTTTTTGATTTCTTTGTTGACCCATTTGTAGTGTAGTAGCATGTTATTTAACCTCAATGTGTATTTGTGTTCTTTCCAGATCCTTTTTTGTAATTGATTTTTAGTTTCATAGTGTTGTAGTTAGAAAAGATGTATGAAGGGACTTTAGTCTTTTTAAATTTGTTGAGACTTGTTTTGTGGCCTAAAGTGATGTATTCTGGAGGACATTCCATGTGTACTTGAAAAGAACGTGTGTTCTGTTGTTTTAGTGTGTTATGGTCTAAATATATCTGTTAACTGCTTCTGGTCCAGTGTGTCACTCAAAGCCACTGTTTCCTTGATTTTTTGTTTGGATGATGTGTCCATTTATATAAGTGGGGAGTTAAAGTCCCCTATTATTATTGTATGACTATAAATTACTCCTTTTAAGCTTGTTTTTAACTGCTTTAAATTTTTAGGTGCTTCCATGTTTGTGCATAAGTATTTACAGTTGTTAAATCATCTTGTATTGTCCCCTTAATGATTATATAATGTCTTCTTTGTCTCTTGTTGCAATCTGTGTTAAAGTCTATTTTCTCCAATATAAGTATTGCTACCATGGCTTTCTTTTCACATCCATTTTCATGGTAAAGTTTTGTGCATTCCTTCACTTCAATCTGCGTGTGTGTTTATGTCTGAAATGAGTGTCTTGTAAGCAGCACATAGGTGGGTCTTGATTTTTTATCCATTTTGTCACCTTCTGTCTTTTCATTGGAGTGTTTAGTCTATTTTCTTTCAAAGTAATTATTGATAGGTATGTACTTATTGTCATTCCATTACTTATTTTATGGTTGTTTTTGTAGTTCTTACCTGTTCCTTTCTTCTCTTACTCTTTTCTTTCATGGTTTGCTGGCTTTCTTTAGTGATACAGTCATTTCCCTTTCTCTTTATTTTTTTGTGTTTCTATTGTCAGTTTTTGATTTGTGGTTACCATTAGATTTACATATAACATCTTATACATATAGCAGTTTATATTTAGCTGATAGTTGCTTAACTTTTAACACATTCTTTACTCCTCTTCTCCTCATGTTTTAAGTATATGGTATTATACTTTACATCCTTTTCTTTTGTGAATCCCTCAACTGATTTTTATAGATATACTTAATTTTACTGCTTTGTGCTTCCTACTTTTCTTACTACTGCTTATGGTCTTTCCTTTCCACTCTGAGCCCCCTGAACATTTTTTTGTAGGATAGTTTAGTGGTGATGAATTCCTTTAACTTTTGTTTGTCTGGGAAACTCCTTGTCTTTCCTTCTATTCTGATTGATAGCCTTGTTGGATAGAGTGTTCTTGGTTGCAGGTTTTTTTTTTTTCTTTCAGCATTTTGACTGTATCATGACACTCCTTTCTTACCTACAGAGTGTTTGTTGAAAAATCAGCTGGTAGCCTTATGGGTTTTCTCTTGTATGTAACTGTTTTCTTTTCTCTTGCTGGCTCTAAAGTACTTTTTTGCTATTTTAATTACTATATGTCTTGATGTGGACCTTTGTAGGTTGATGTTGTTGGAGGCTCTCTGGGCCTCCCGGATTTGGATTTCTGTTTCCTTCCCCAGATTCAGGAAGTTTTCAGCTGTTATTTCTTCAAATAAATTATCTGCCCCTTTTCTTTTTCTTTTTATTCTGGTATCCTTATAATGTGAATTTTATTACGTTTGATGGTGTTGTTGAGTTCTCTTAATCTATATTTTTTAATAATTTTTTTCACTTTTTAAAATATTTCCTATTTATTTATTGAGAGTATCACTGAGATCCTCCACTCTTTTCTCAAGCTCAGTGAGTATCTTTATGATCATTACTTTAAATTGTCCATCAGTCATATTGCTTTGTTTCATTTAGCTCTCTTGCTATGATTTTGTCTTGCTCTTCCATTTGGGACATATTCCTCTGTCTCCTGATTTTGTCTAATTCTGTGTCTGTTTCTATGTGATAAGAAAGTCAACTATGTCTCCTCGTCTTCGATGTAGTGGCCATATGAAGAAGAGGTCCTGTAGTGCCTTGCAGTGCAATGCCCCTGTTCACCAGAATCCAGCACTTTAGAGGTGTCTCCTACACCCTAATTGTGGTTGAGCTGGGTTTGCTTTCTGTTTAATCTACCTCAGCTCTCTTTCCTGTTGTGGGCAGGGTTTGTTGTTGTGTTAATGTGCTAGGTATTTTTTATATTTAATTAAGTGGAAGAATTATACATAATGGATTTATTAGGAAATCTTGATTATTTTGTAAAAGTGAAAAACTTACATTGGTTTCTTGTTTTAATAGACAACATCTCATATCCATTCATTATGATAAAGCCAAATCATAGGCAGAGGAAAAGATTTTGTTTTCCATTTTGTAAAAATGTATTTCTTCACTTCATCCTTTTAATATATCTATTGCAGAGGTACAAATTAAAGAAAAGGAGAGTTGAGGAACATTATGCATTTGTGCCATTCTGTTAGGATCTTGTCAGTTTACACTTGTAATTCATGTAGGAATGAGTGATGAGACTGGGTTGGTGTCAACTATCTCAGTTTAAATAATCAGTTGCAGGTCCCTTATGTTTCATGCCTAGCTAGTCTCAGGGGTCTTTAAATTTATGGATCCATCTTCTAATTTTTTTTCGTAAACATCTCATCAATACTGATTATATGTTATTTGATAAAGACTCTTTATCTTGAGTTATAGTGGCTTGATTAGATAGTAACCTTGGTCAGATCTAGTACTTTTTAAAATTCCTGAGTTACTGTTGAAAGAAGAATTTGATCAAGTCCCCAGACATCTTTGAAACTAGAGGAATGGTTACAAACTAGCTGTTAATTCTGTTTTGCCAATATTCTTTTTGTTCTCAATTTTTTTTCTTTCAGTGGGAATATATTACCTTAAAAGTCATAATATTAATACCTAATATTAATGTCACTAATAAAGGAGCTGATAATTTTTAAATATTAATGACTTATAGGAAATCCTAAAACTAGAAACAGGGTATAAATATAGACTGCTTTCTACTATATTTGAATTAACATAATACTGTCAAGTCAAATGAAATAGGATGTCCTTATATAGATCCAAATATATGTAGGGATTTAGAAGGATATATGTTTCATGTCAATAAGTATAGAATAATATATCCCTTAAATGACAGTGGGAAGACTAGCCATTTGAGAACAAAGAATATGGCCTTTTAAGTTTTCTACACCAAAACAAATTTCAGACAAATTAAACATTTATTTGTATATGAAAATATCACAAAGTAGTGGAATAAAACGGTTTTCTTGAATACTTACGTAGTGTGAAAGTCTTGTCAAATCATAATGTGAAACATAGAAATGATTTTAAAAGTTAAAAACTTAACTATTTGACAATTAAAAATTCTTTAAAAAATTTTTTTTAAACATTTATTTATTTTTTTGAGACAGAGAGAGGCAGAGCATGAATGGTGGAGGGTCAGAGAGAGAGGGAGACACAGAATCCGAAACAGGCTCCAGGCTCTGAGCTGTCGGCACAGAGCCCGACGTGGGGCTCAAACTCACAGACTGAGATCATGACCTGAGCTAAAGTCGGGTGCTCAACCGACTGAGCCACCCAGGCGCCCCTGACAGTTAAAAACTCTATATGACCACAATAATAAAGAAATGAAGCAAGATAAAATTTGAACTTAGAGAAATATGTCACATATATAAGACCTCTGTAATTCAAAGAGCTCTTCAAAAATCAGTTTAAAAAGGCAACTTAACTGGAAAACATGGAAAAGACATTCTGACAATTTATAGAAGAAATTTAAATGACTCTCAACTATTAAAACAAAAATTCAGTAATTGAAAAAATAACCTTGACTTGAAATAAGCTTTTACCTATCATAGTAGCACAAATTAAAAGATTGATAATGTTCATTTGGGATAAAGATATAGGTAAATGGATGTAGTAATTTGACATTGGTTGGTAATTCATTATCGTTTTTGGAGAACAATTTGGCAGTATGTTTGATCTGAGAATTTTCATATTTTTTCACCAGCAATTCTACTTTAAGGAATGAATTTTATAGATTCTATCATTACTGCCCCCAAATTCTTACATTACAATAAATATACATCACAGCATACTTAAAACAGCAAAATTTAAGTAAATTAGATCTATCGGAAGGAGACTAGTTAAACAAATTGTAGTACAACTATAAGAGCATGGAGTGCAAATGTTAAAAATAAAAAGGTAGCTTGGGGCATCTGGGTTGAGCTTCTGACTCTTGATTTCAGCTCAGGTCATGATCCCAGGGTTGTAGGATCAAGCCCTGTGTTCTCTCTCTGCTTAAGGTTCTCTCTCTGCCTCTTTGTCTCTCTCTCCCTCTGCCCTTCTCCCCCTCTCTCTCTGTCTCTCTAAAAAAACAAAAAAAAAAACCCAAAAAAACAAAATAGGGGGTGCCTGTGTGGCTCAGGTGGTTGAGTGTCCAACTCTTGATCTTGGCACAGGTCATGATCTTACAGTTCATGAGTTCAAGCCCCACATCAGGCTCTCTGCTGACAGTGCAGAGCCTGCTTGGGATTCTGTCGCCTTCTCTTTCTGACTCTTCCTGTTCACATGCACTCTCTCTGTCTCAAAATAAACAAACTTTATAAACATATAAATATTTTATTATGCATTTATTTAATAATGTTTGAATGTGTGAAAAAATAGGCCAATGATAATTTAAATGGTAAAAAGGTGTAGAGCAGTATTTAAAGTGTGTGCCCACTTTTGAAAAGACTGCAAATACATAAAATTAGAGATGGGTAAATTAATCTATCAGGATAGATATATATGTACGAAAATATTAAAAGTTTTTTACTTCTGGAGAGTAGGGTTGCAATAGGAGTACTTCTGTTTTTACTTCTTCTTCTGTATTGTTTACATTTTTATAGCATGCATAGGTTTCATAAGAAAACACAAAGGAGACAAATCGGAAAGAGATGAATGACTTGTTGCCACCTCGGAGTGCCACAAGTTTCTGTCTTACTCTTTTACACTGTTGAAAATGTTTCCAATTAGTTGAATGAAGTCATATATGACAAGCTTATCATGTTTTCTGATGGAAAAAAAAAAATTGGGAAGAACCGTTAAATTAGCCGGTGGAATCAAATTTCAACTTCTGAAGAACTGGAATGTCGGTGTGAAACTAACAATAAAAACTTAACAAGGATAAATATAACTTACTCTCTTTAGGTATAAGTAATTGATTATTTCAGGATAAAGGGTACATGGCTGGAACATCACGTGGAAAACGATTTAGTTTCCATGAGCTCCATATGAACTGAAGATGTGATACCCTTGTACTTTAGATTATGTAGGTCTCAGGAATTGTTGTGGTGCTCTGTATTAGCACATGTGGATTATCCTATTCTGTGAAGAGTGCTATACTTTTTAGAGAACTATTGCAAGTGGTGTGCGTCTGGAGGACAGTGATCAAGATGGTGAAGGATCTATAAACTCTGCCATAAATTGGGGTTCTTCACCTTAGAGAAGAGAGAATTAAGGAGAGACAGGATGGTTATATTCAAGTGTTTGGAGGTTGTCTTGTGACACTATTTTCCTTTGTTGATTCAGAGAGCAGATTCTAGTTCTCTGTAGGACCAGAGAACCAACAATACAATAATAATAATAAAAAAAAAAAACCTCCCAGTTCCTGAATGTTTAGCAAAAACTAGATAATGTACACAGACACAATTCAATGTATTGTTTACTTGGGCAGGATGATGAAATATGTGTTTTCTAATATTAAAAAAACAACAACTCCAACCTAAGATTCTAAGATAATGATTTAGACTGTTTTCATATATAAGTAGAATGGGTAGTTAAACCTATAAGGGTTTTAAACCCATACATTTTACAGAGATCTACAACTGTATATAAGAAAATTATAATAAGACCTCTACCAAATGAATGGCTTAAAATTACTCTTTCCTGAACTTTTCAAAATAAGGAATAAAATAAAATGGGAATAAAGTTCACAGATGTTTTAATTTATATATGTATCTGATAGAATGAACTGTGTGTGAAGAGCAGAGAAGTGAAGAGATTATAACTTTGGTAATCTAGGAGCATATGTATAATATCTAATCCAATGGACATTCGAGTTAAGGGTTAGGAGATCCAATCTCTTGGTGTTGAGAAGTACCAAGTAAGGACAAATGTACCTGGCACCCAGGGAATCTGCTATTAAAATTAAGGTATACCAACAGTCAAGAGGATTCAATGTTAAATACTGTCCCTAGGGATTCTTATACTGGGCCTTATTCTCAACAGATGGGAGTGGATTAACAGAATATTCAGGGACCAGTTGGTAATTCTAGTTTAGAGTTCAAGGGCTATGGGGGCAGGGAATTAAGCAGAGTATTATACAATCATATTAAGTGTGAGGATTGTAATAGTATCAGTGGTTGTTTGGGCGATAGTGGCTCCTTGTTTTGTTTTGTAAGCTTTTGTAAGCTTCTTGATAGTGTTGTGAAATTGTAGTTCTATTCCTCACGTATACAAGTGTTTTCCTTTACCTTTATATAGTCTAGGTTTTAGAGAGTACCGGTAACAAATTTATTACTCCAGTGATAATTTAGATCATTCCAATTAAGTCCTGAAAGTATAGAACAATTTAGTTGTCAAGAGAAAGGAAACCATTTATGTACTTTCCCAATTCTAGTGAATAATACTTTAATAATAGAAAATAGATCCTTGAGAATTTTTCTTGAAGGAACTAAGTTATTCAGAATTTATGGTCAAAAACATATTAAGATATATTTGAATACTTGTAGTAATGAGTGATTTATAGTACATCTTTGCTTGAAGAATGTATCTAAAGTGTAATCTTTGTAATTGAGACAGCAATTAACCGTTGCAATAGAAAACAATCAAAAACACTTAAAAAGGATGTAGCAAAAAGGTGAAATGTTATGAAGAGAAAACTCTTAGAAACAAAACTCCTAAATATGTGTTTTAGTTAACATCATGTATACAATATTAAATCACTGTGATTCTTTGATATTCAAAGTACAGTCATTGGACCAGCAGAATCAGAATCACTGGGGAGCCTGTGAAAATGCAGAATCTCAGATCCCACCCAGGACCTACTGAATCAGGGTCTGCATTTTAATGTGATCCTTATGTGTGTGCACATTTAACTTTAAGAAGCTCTGCTGTGGGAGGAGTTAACATGGTGGTGTAGTAGGGGGACCCTGGACTAGTCTCCTCCCTAGAACACAGCTAGATCAATGAATCATTTGGAGCACCTAAGAAATTGATCTGAGGATTAAGAGAACAATCTGCATAATTTGAGGGAGAGAATATGGCAGTGGGGAGTGGGGATTTGGAGAGGGAAAATCCACAGTTGCTACAGAAGGGTGGAAGCCCTTTGCACAGACAGGAGAAAAAGTGAGGGGGAGAGAGACCAGTGTGATGGGTTCCTGCAAGAAAAGCATTTCCCCTAAACCACTGATAGGGGAATCGTAAGGAACTGATTAATCACATTTTTGTAAACAGTGAAGCCAAAATTCTGAGTTTATGGAAGTCTGCACCATTTGCTGAAGTACACTCCAGGTGGGTAGTGGTGCTCCTGGGGAAAAGGAAGGGAAGCCTGGGAGCAGACAACAGACAGTATGGTCCCTTGGGTCACACTGAAAAAGGTCCCCTTCGCTGAGTACATTTGAAAGAGGGTATATTGCCTCTCCAAGGACAAAAGACTTGGCTGGCACCTTTGAGTGGCAGTTCAATAGCAGAAGACAGAGGCACGTGCAGAGGGTGGATAAAGCAGCTTTTCTCTGTGTTTCACCATAAACTCTAGACACCTGCCCTACCATGGGACTGCTTTTCTGGGGTAGAATGGCACCAGGAGCAGCCCTGCAAAGCTCTCCTCTGTGAGAGGGAGTGGGTCCATGCATTGTCCAGTCCTTTAAGATTTGGAACTTCGAATCTCGGTCGTGTGCCATAGATAAAACACAGGAGAGCTGTGGTGCCCAGTGTGTTGACAGTCTGGGCATAGAAGGGTTAAGGACAGGGGTCTGATGGAAGTCTGGGACATGGGAGGGGAGAGTGTTCGCTTGTCTGTGAGGGCTACCTGAACAGTGGTGGACGCCAGCTCTTCTACCCTGGGCTACAGAGTAGGGCGATGCCATTTTCCCTGCCCACCATCACCATATGACTTCAGTGAGTAACACAGCACCCCCAGTCGAGGCTGGAGCTGCTTACACAAAACTCTGCCCCCTTGCATTCTACAGGGATATCTTTACAAGGGCATGTCTGATTGGGAGCCAGTGCAGTGAGCCTCTCCCCCAGAGGACCGGCACATGTCCCCCACATGTACCAAGCCTACTGATCATAGAGTGCTCCAGAACATCCATTTCAGTTCTTCAGTTCTGGTGGAAATAGGACCAACCCCTTTTTTTTTTTTTTTTTTTAAATCAGGCTTACAGTGTCTTGTTCATTTGTTTTTATGTTTCTTTTTCTTGTTTTTTTTTTTTTTTTTTTTTTTTTTGAACAGCCTTCTCTTTCTTTTCTTTTTCTTGCTTTTTCTTTGGAATCAGGTTTATAGTTTTTTGTATGTACATTTGTTTTGTTGTTGTTGTCTTTCCTTTACCTTTTCTCTCTTTTTTTGTATACTTAAAAAAAAATTTAAATCAGGCTTATTTTAACAAACCTTGGGTGCCTGGGTGGATCAATTGGTTAAGCATTGGACTTTGGCTCAGGTCATGATCTCATGGTTGGCGGGTTTGAGCCCCATGTTGTGCTCTGTGCTGATAGCTCAGAGCCTGGAGCCTGCTTCAGATTCTGTGTCTCCGTCTCTCTCTGCCCCTCCCCTACTCATGTTCTGTCTCTCTCTCTCTCTCAAAAATAAACATTAAAAAATTAAAAACAAAAACAAATCAAAGCACACTTAAAGGTCCAAACACTCCCCATTGCATGCAAGGAAGTCCTCTTCAGAGGACTGACGTGGGGGAAAGAACAACCAAATCATAACAGCAAAGTGCACACAACATGCATCAGAAACACTTCCTGAAGTGCAAGGCCTTAGACAGTGTATAACCCTTTCTTAATAGCATTAGGAAATGCTATTAAGCTATTAAGCATTAGAAAATAGCATTCATAATACACAAAAGACAGAAACCTCAACAAAATGGAAACATGGAGGAATTCTCCCCCAAAGAAAGATCAAGAAGAAATCACAGGCAGGGATTTGCTCAAAACAAATATAAGTAATATATCTAAAAAACAGTTTAAATTTTTTTTCAACGTTTATTTATTTTTGGGACAGAGAGAGACAGAGCATGAACGGGGGAGGGGCAGAGAGAGAGGGAGACACAGAATTGGAAACAGGCTCCAGGCTCTGAGCCATCAGCCCAGAGCCTGACGCGGGGCTCGAACTCCTGGACCGCGAGATCGTGACCTGGCTGAAGTCGGACGCTTAACCGACTGCGCCACCCAGGTGCCCCTGAAAAACAGTTTAGAACAACAGTCATAAGAATACTAGGTGGGCTTGAAAAAAAGCATAGTAGATTCCAGAGAAACTCTTGCCGCTGAGATAAAAGACTAAAAACTAGTCAGGGAAAGATAAAATATGTCCTAACTGAGGTGCAAAACCAACTGGATATAATTACAATGAGGATGGAAGAAACAGATGATCAAATAAGTGATACAGAAGATAAAATTGTGGAAATTATTGAAGCTGAAAAGGAGGGGGAAAGACAACTATTCTATCATGAATGTAGACTTAGAGAAATAAGCAATATATCCATATCACAGAAATCATGGAAGTAGAAGAGTGGGAAAAGGGGATAGAAGGTTTATTTGGAGAAATTATAGGTGAGAACTTCCCAAATCTTGGAAAGGGAACAAGCATTCCAGTCCAAAAGGCACAGAGAACTCCCCTAAAATCAACAAAAACAGACCAACAGTACATATATCTTTGTGAAACTTGAAAAATACAAAGATGAAGAGAGAATTCTGAAAGCAGCTAGAGACAAAAGATTCTTAACCTACAAGGGTAGACATAAGGTTATCAGCAGACCTTTCCACAGAAACTTAGAAGGCCAGAAGGGAGTGCCATGACATATTTAATGTGCTAAATGGGAAACATATTCAGCCAAGAATACTTTATCCAGCAAGACTATCATTCAACCTAAAAGGAGAGATAAAGAGTTTCCATGACAAGCAAAAACTAAAGGAATTTGTGAACACTAAACCAGCTCTGCAAGAATTATTAAAGGGGACTCTTTGAGTAGGAAAGAGAGACCAAAAGAAGACAAAGACTAGAAGGGAACAGAGACAATCTACAGGAACAGTGACTTTACAGGTAATACAATGGCACTAAATTCATATCTATCAATAATTACTATGAATGTAAATGGACTATATGCTCCAATAAAAAGACATACAGTATCAGAATGGATAAAAAAAAAAACAAGACCTATCATAAGCTGCTTATAAGAGACTCATTTTAGACCCAAAGACACTTTCAGATTGAATGTGCGGGGGTGGAGAACTATTTATCATGCTAATGGACATAAAAAGAAAGATGTCATGGCCATACTTATATCAGACAAACTAGATTTTAAACTGAAGTCTGTAACAAGAGATGAAGAAGGGCACTATATAGTAATAAAAGGGTCTATCCAACAAGAATATCTAATAATTTTAAATATTTATATCCCAAGTTGAAAGAAGCCAAACATGTAAATCAATTAAAAACAAACTTAGAGAAACTCATTGAAATTAATATGATAATAATAGGGGACTTTAACACCCCACTTACAACAATGGACAGATCATCTAGAAGCAGAAAAATCAAAAAGGAAACAATCACCTTGAATAACACACTGAATTGGATGTACTTAACAGATATATTCAGAACATTTCATCCTAAAGCAGCAGAATTCACATTCTTCTCAAATGTACATGGAATATTTTCCAGAATAGATCACATGCTGGGTCACAATTGAGCCCTCAAAAAGTAAAGTAAAAAAAATTGAGATCATACCAGGCATATGTTCAGAACACAACGCTATGAAACTTGAAGTCAACCACAAGAAAAAATTTGGAAGGACCATGAATACTTGGAGAATAAAGAACATCCTACTAAAGAATGAATGGGTTAACCAATAAAGAGGAAATTAAAAAGTACATGGAAGCCAATGAAAATGAAAACACGACAGTTCAAAACCTTTGTGATACAGCAAAGGTAGTCATAAGAGGAAGTGTATAACAATAAATAAAATCACGAATGAAAGGAGAGATCACAACCCACACCACAGAAATTCAAACAATTATAAGAGAATAATATGAGCAACTATATGCCAAAAAAATTAGGCAAGTTGAAAGAAATCTTAAAAACTGAGAATAAACTGAGGGTTGATGGGGGGTGGGAGGGAGGGGTTATGGGCATTGAGGAGGGCATCTGTTGGAATGAGCACTGGGTGTTGTATGGAAACCAATTTGACAATATCATATTAAAAAAATAAAAAATAAAGAAATAGATAAATTCCTAGAAACATATAAACTACCAAAACATAACAGGAAGAAACAGAAAATTTGAACAGATCCATAACCAGTGAAGAAATTGGATCAGTAATCAGAAATCTCCCAAAAAATAAGAGTCCAGGGCTGGATGGCTTCCCAGGTGAAATCTACCAACCATTCAAGGAGGAATTCTTTTGAAACTGTTCTAAAAAATAGAAATGGAGGGGCGCCTGGGTGGCGCGGTCGGTTGAGCGTCCGACTTCAGCCAGGTCACGATCTCGCGGTCCGTGGGTTCGAGCCCCGCGTCGGGCTCTGGGCTGATGGCTCAGAGCCTGGAGCCTGTTTCCGATTCTGTGTCTCCCTCTCTCTCTGCCCCTCCCCCGTTCATGCTCTGTCTCTCTCTGTCCCAAAAATAAATAAACGTTGAAAAAAAGAAATTAAAAAAAAAAAATAGAAATGGAAGGAAAATTTCCAAACTCATCCTGTGAAGCCAGCATTACCTTGATTCCAAAACCAGCCAATGACCCTACTAATAAGGAGAATTACAGACCAATATCCCTGATGAACATGGATGCAGAAATTCTCAGGAAGATACTAGCAAATCAAATCCAACAGTACATTAACAGAATTACTCACCATGATGAGGTGGGATTAATTTCTGGGCTGTAGGGTTGGCTTAAAATCCAGAAATCAATCAACATGATACACCACACTAATCAAAGAAAGAATAAGAATGATATGATCTTCTCAATAGATGCAGAAAAAGCATTTTACAAAATTCACCATCATTTGTTGATAAAAACCTCAAGAAAGTAGGGATAAAAGAAACATAATTTAACATCACAAAGGCTATATATGGAAGAGAAAAACTCTTGGTTTTTCCCCTAAGGCCAGAACACTATAGGATGTCTACTCTTACCACTGTTGTTCAATGTAGTACTGGAAGTCCTAGACTCAGCAATCAGAAAACAAAAAGAAATAAAAAGCATCCACATCAGCAAGGAAGAAGTCAAGCTTTCACTCTTTGCAGATGACATGATACTCTACTTGGGAAACCTGAAAGACTCCACCAAAAAATTGCTACAACTGATACATGAATTCAGCAAAGTTGCACGATATAAAATCAATGTATAGAAATCTGTTGCCTTTCTACATACCAATAATGAAGCAGCAGAAAATAAAGGAATCAACCCCATTTACAGTTGCACTGAAGACCATAGGATATCTAGGAATAAACCTAAGCAAAGAGTTAAAAGATCTGTACTCTGAAAACTATAGAACACTTATGAAAAAATTGAGGAAGACACAAAGAAATGGAAAAACAGTCCATGCTCTTGGATTGTAAGAGCAAATATTGTTAAAATGTCTATATTACCCAAAGTAATCTACAAATTCAGTACAATCCCTATCAAATAACACCATCATTTTTCACAGAGCTAACAATTCTAAAATATGTATGAAACAAGAATAAACCCCAAATAGCCAATGTAATGTTGAAAAAGAAAACCAGAAGTGGAGGCATCACAGTTCCGGACTTCAAGCTGTATTACAAAGCTGTAATCTTCAAGACACTGTGTAACTGGCACAAAAACAGACACATGGATTAATGGAACAGAACAGAGAACCCACAAAAGGACTCACAACTATATGGTCAACTCGTCTTTGACAAAGCAGGAAAGAATATCCAATGGAAAAAAGATAGTCTCTTCAATAATAGGTGTTGGAAAAACTGGACCACTTTCTTATACACAAACATAAATTCAAGATGGGTGAAAGAACTAAATGTGAGACAGGAAACCATCAAAATCCTAGAGGAGAACACAGGCAGCAACCTCTTTGACCTGAGCCATAGCATCTTCTTACTAGACATGTCTCTGGCGACAAGGGAAACAAAAACAAAAATGAACTATTGGAACTTAATTGAGATAAAAAGCTTCTGACAGCGAAGGATATAATCAACAAAACTGAACGGCAACCTATGAATGGGAGAAGATATCTATAAATAACATATTGTATAAAGGGTTAGTGTCCAAAATCTATGAAGAACTCCTCAAACTCCATACCCCAGAAATAAATAATCCAGTGAAGAAATGGGCAGAAGACATGAACAGATACTTCTCCAAAGAAGGCATGCAGATGGCTAACAGATCCATGAAAAAATGCTCACTATCACTCGTCATCAGGGAAATACAAATCAAAACCACAATGAAATACCATCTCACACCTGTCAGAATGGCTAAAATTAACAACTCAGGAAACAACAGATGTTGGCAAGGATGTGGAGAAAGGGGAACACTCTTACACTTTTGGTGGGAATGCAAACTGGTGCAGCCACCCTGGAAAACAATATGGGGTTTCCTCAGAAAGTTAAAGATAGAACTACCCTATGACTAAGGAATTGCACTACTAGATATTTTTCCAAAGGATACAGAAATACAGATTCAAAGGGGCACATGCACCCCAATGTTTATAGCAGTGTTATCAACCATAGCCAAATTATGGAAAGAACCCAAATGCCCATCAACTGATGTGGATAAAGAAGAGGTGGTATGTATATGTGTGTGTGTGTGTATACACACACACACACACACACAGTGGAATGTTACTCAGCCATCAAAAAGAATGAAATCTTGCCATATGCAACAATGCAAATGTACTATAGTAAGCAAAATTAGTCAATCAGAGAAAGAAAAATACCATATGATTTCACTCATATGTGGAAGTTCTTTAAGAAACAAAACAGATGAACATAGGGAAAGGGAAGGAAAAATAAGATAAAAACAGAGAGGGAGGCAAACCATAAGAGACTCTTAACTATAGAGGAAAAAAACAGGATTGTTGGAGGGGTTGTGGGTGCAGGAATGGACTAAATTGGTGATGGGTATTAATAAGGGCAATTAGTTATAGAACTCAGGGTGTTATATGTGACTGATGAATCACTAAATTCTACTCTTGAAAACAATACTACACTACATGTTAACTAACTTGAATTTAAATAAAATTTTGGAAGAAAAAAAAAGGGGGGGCATTGCTAGAAACCATTTATACTATTGTGAGATCCAGCTCAATTTCTGTAATATTAGAGATCTTGTCTCCTTTTGGAGCTCCAGGATAGAAAGGAAACACTGAAGTTTGAATGATTTTTGTATTCACAGTTTGAATACCATGCCTGGTATATATTAGAGCTTACTAAATGATTTTTGAATGAATGAAAAAATATATGAGCATTTATGTTGCATCTCTTTCACCTTCAAAAAGCTTTAGACTCATTGTAGAAGGAGCACAGAGCTGACAGTGCACATTTTCCTATACTGAGAAGATTGTGACACATACTGGAGAAGGCATGAAGCTCATGTTGTATTCTTTGTTCATATATCCAAGTAGAAGTAATTCATTACTGATTGGTGCTGTCACAGCATTGGACACAGAGGATACACTGAAAATATAATAGTTTTCACTATTGTTACAACTGCATTTTGAGAACACTGTTCCTAATCTCTGGGATTTAATCCTTTGGCTTTTTTTTTTCCGGGTATTAATCTCTCAAAGTCATTCCTAATTTTTCTATTGATCTGACAACATTGTCAATATTTGCCTTTATGAAAATACAGACAACTTCCCTATGTATTGCCTCTTATCCCCTCTCTTGTGTGTTGAGTTTGAATGTTTAAAAACTCTGGTTATAGTTTCATTGAACAGGCTGTTTCCTAGGGAAACATCCCTTCAACCTAGGGATGAAGAAAAAAAATTCTTTTTTTTAAGTTTTACTTATTTATTTGTATTGAGGTATAATTAGTACACAGTGTTATATTAGTTTCAGGTATAGAATATAGTCTCAACAATTCTATACATTACTCAGTGCCTGTCATGGTTAGTGTACTATTAATCCCCTTTATCTATTTCACTCTTCCCCCTTCTCCCCTCCGGCAACCACCTGTTTGTTTTCTGTATTTGATAACAATATAATAGGACATATGGTAGCTACACTTGTGGTGAACATAGAATAATGTATAAACTTGTCAAATCACTATGTTGTTTATCTGAAACTAATGTAACATTATGTGTCAACTATACTCAATTTTAAAAAAATGCTTAAAAGTATCTGTTTTTGTCTCTTTTTTCTTTGTTCATTTGTTTCTTAAATTTTACATACAAAAGAAATTATGTGGCATTTGTCTTTCTCTGTCTTTAAAAGATAGGGAGGCAAATGGTATAAATTCTTAATCCCTTGAACTTGAACACTTCCATCATGTCTAGGGTTCTTTCTATTAAACAGTTCAGTTCCATGTTACATGTTGGATATTTTGCATGAGATCCTTCCCCCACCCCACCCCCTTTTTTTTAGAGAGAGAGAGAGTGCAGGTAGGGAAGGGGCAGATGAAGAAGGAGAGAGAATCCCAAGCAGGCTCCATGCCCAGTTCTGAGTCCGATGTGGGGCTCAATTTCACAACTATGAGATCATGACCCGATTTCACAACCATGAGATCATGACCTGAGTGGAAATCAAGAGTCAGATGCTTAACCAACTGAACCACTCAGGCACCCCCAGGAATTCTTTCCTGTTTAAATCCTCATGGTCTTCATGTCAATTATTATCTTTATCCCTCTAGGAATCCCCCATTTCCACCAGAATATAAACATTCTCAACTCTTTCCACTTTAGGAAAAAACACATCCATGTCATTTTCCTTCCTTTTTAAATACCACCCTATTCAAGTAGCTTAGCTTTGATGGAAAGGGAACAACAATATAGCTTGTACTCCTCGCCGCTTCTTCATTGCTCATTCAGTCTGGGGTTTGTTTTCACATACCCTTGAAATTCCCGCCATGCACCCAAATGGCATCTAGGTTGCTAAATTTGGTAGACCCTTCTCAGTTCCTTTATGTACTTCTAAAGTGTGGTTCAGTTACATCTACAGTACAACTGTTTTCATTCTGTTCCTAAGAATTCCTTTTATCCAATTATATCAATAGCTTTAAACTTGTTTCCTTGCTACTAGTCTTTTGACCTCCAATCTGTCCTACAGACCCTTGCCAGAGTGATCTCTGAAAATGTGTTTGATTATTTCAGTGCTCATTAAAAACCTCTGATGTTTTAAGGATCAAATTTAAGCTCTTCTGGCCAATAAAATTAACCTTTCAGTATCTGGACTTTTCCTCATATCTCCAGTCTCATCTTCCTTTATACCACTTTATACACTAGCCCAAATGTGCCAAGCTGTCAGTTCCGTTCATTTGTACATCCTCTTTACTCTGTCTAGAGTGTCCCTCTACTCTTTCTATGCCTGGTTAACATCTGTATGTTGCTGAAGACGCAGGTCAATTTTCACCTCTTTTGAGAAGTCTTTTTCTCCATCCCTTCCTATAATCCATGTAGGAAGTGTTTCTCTGGGCTTCTGAGGTATCTTGTGTTTATACCCATCACAGCATTCATTTCTGTATGTTTGTTTATTTAAGTCATTCTTATTAGAGGACAAGAATCATCCTTTTCAGTTTCTGTGTCTTCAGTCAGTCCTTGCATCTTGCTTATATAGAGCAGACATGACACATAGACAGATATGGCATAATTATGTAAATGAATGAATTAAAGGATGAACTTATTTTCCTTTAGTGTGAAATTATGACTGATTTTATTTGTTATCTGCTTCTAGAGGGTCATCATAGTAAGCATAAATTTGTCAGTGCTGTAATTTAAGACAAACTTTTGTTCTCAACTCGAACCTATTTTGTATATATACTACTTCTTAGCTAAACTGCCCTCATTTACCATGCTCTGCTACTTAATAACCTACAGAAATTCTAAGTTTTTAGATGGCTTTTTAGCTTCTGAGTTACTGTATGCAAATTGTTTAATCAAACCCCTCCATATTATGCCCCAGGATAAGTTTCTGACCAGAGATACAATTTATTTGGATATATGTATATCACATAGGGTCAAATTCAGCAAAATTTAACTAAAACTCACATTGATTGTATCCTAAAATGTTTAAAATGAGAGAAATTGTATTTTGTCTCTCATGTCAAAGAAACTTATTTATGAGCTGCTTAAGACAGATATGGTGGGTCCACAAAATCATCAAGGATACAGACTCAATTCAGTTCATAACTTCCTTACCTTAGGTGTGGCCCTACACAGTTACTAGAGCTCCAGTTATCACTCATATATTGTAGATTGCAGAATGGAGGCAGGACAAAAGAAGGGCACGGCCCTGCCATAAAGAAATCCTCCTAGAAGTTATAGAACATTTTTTACATCTCGTTGATTGTAACTTACCATGAAAAAAAAAAAGTTCTAAACTGATAAAAATTTCACTAGTTATGTGGTTTGACATAGTTACTTTATCACTTTAAAGTCCATTTTCTTCATTTATAAAATGTGAATAACAGTGCTCATCTCATAAAGATTCTGTAGAAATCGTAAGCACTTGAAACTCTAGTGTAGGGGTGCCTGGGTGGCGCAGTCGGTTAAGCGTCCGACTTCAGCCAGGTCACGATCTCGCGGTCCGTGAGTTCGAGCCCCGCGTCAGGCTCTGGGCTGATGGCTCAGAGCCTGGAGCCTGTTTCCGATTCTGTGTCTCCCTCTCTCTCTGCCCCTACCCCGTTCATGCTCTGTCTCTCTCTGTCCCAAAAATAAATAAACATTGAAAAAAAAAAATTTAGAAACTCTAGTGTAGTGACAGTCACATAGCAGACTCTCAATAAATAGTAGTTGCTACTATTATTGTTATTATAGATGAGATTATTGAGATTCAGAGATGTTGTATCTCCTCCAGAAGCCCCACAGCTAGTCATAGTTAAACCAGTAATTTAGATCTATCTAACTCTGAGACCTCTATTCTTAAAAATAAAGTGAAATATGGCAGAGACTAGAACCAAGAGCTTCTGTTTTCTGGTTCAACCCTCTGTGTCCTGAATTGTGATATCCTTTTGGTCTAAGTTTTTAAGATCATTGAAAATAGTGTTGAAACAAAGTCCTAGTTTCTTTGGTTTGATTTATCCAAATACTTGCCTTACTTTCTACTTCTTTATTTATTTATTTTTTTGGCGACTTGGCTGAAATCAACAGCATTAATTGAGTGTGTAATTCTGGAACCATCTAAGAAAGCTAAAATCATTTACAATTAGTTGGGGTTTAGTAACTAGGTTGAACTTTGCCTTTGTCAAGCCGTTTCCAGCTGACTCACTGCAGCTGCAACAATTGACATCATTTTGTGCCTTTCATGCAAAGACTAATTTGGCAGGCAGCACTCCCAGTGGAGTGGGTTTCAGAGCCTCAATGAATCTCAGGGTTGGAATGGACTTGAAAGGTCATGAAATCCAAACCTTAATGTAATGATTGAATTGGATTACATCAACCCCACCAAGTGGTTTTCTAACCTACACTTGGACAAGTTCAGTGACAAAAAATAGTGGGGATTTCCACATGGGCTGAATTGTACAGCCCATCCTATGTTTGAATAGCTCTGACTTCCTATATTGAACTGAAGTCTATGCCTTTTAACCTTCTAGTCACCAGTACTAACTCTATCCCTAATGCAAATATAGTCCCTTTTGGAACTTCACAACCTTTCAAATGTTTGAGGACCATGACCTTGCCTCATTCTTAGAATTTTCTCACTGCTAAGAATATCTGATTTCTTTAAGTTCTTCTTATTTAACATGGCTTTAATTTTCTTTACAATACTGAGTTCACTGCTAAATCAGTTTTGATTTGGCTAGATTCTTCTTAAAGTGTTTCTCTCTTATCCCAGGAATGAATGAAATCCTATAGCTGTAAATTGGGGGAATTGCCTAATCAAACTGTCTTGGTATTTATACCAAGTATTAAGGGAGTTTCTTGAAAATTATGGAGAGTGGTAAGAGGTTAGAAAGTGATCAAATTGTTGAGGCTTTGCTAGCCCTCCTACAACTCTAAACCAATGTGACATATTAATTTTGTACTATGAAAAGCTCAAAGGCATGACAAAGTCATAGTGCTCGTTAAGCACAAAATAGAGTAAGTTGGGTTATTTATTGTGATAGTTTAGACTCCATATGTATGCTTTATATGTATGGATCCCTTATTGTAGTAGTGAGTGATATCATTACGATAAGAAGGATGGATATATGCATGGATGGACAAATGCTTAGGAATATTGTCCTTCAGTACATATAGATTTAAAGCAAACCCCTTAAAATCATTATTTCTGAATCTGACACAGTTCCAAGTTATGTGTAGAATTAAAACAGCAGTTTCAAGTCATTTAATACCATATACACTTTTAGTAACTTTAGAATCTTGCCCTGCTCTTGAAGAAAGAACACTTCACTGAATTAAGACTTGGTAATGTTTCATGTTTGTGACTAAATAGCTGTGTGTTATTTGAAAAAAAATCACTCACCATCTATTTATGAAATTGGTAATGATGATCTCTTTTTATTGTGTAACAAATATGTCGTAAGGATAAAATGATATATTTTCTCTAATCCAACTAGTATTTATGGAATAATTTTCATATTTTATTTAATGTTTGGAGAACTGAAAATTCAGTGGGAAAAAGTTAGACAAGGGCTGTGTCCCTAGATAGCTTATATTTTTATAATAAAACTTTGCCGACAGTTTTATGGGCCTGGTAATACAAGGTACTTTAAAATAGTTTTTGAATCCTTAATTTTTTTCTTTTGTATTGATATTGTCATTTTTTTCTGATATACATTGTAAAAATATCCCTAGTTTTAAACTAGGCTTTACTCCCATTATTTAAGAATAACATAAAGCTTTTTTAGTACATAGAGAAAAATGACTTATGTTAAAGTTTTATTTATACCCTAGAGAGATTCTTTTGCTTTGTTTTACAGTTCTTGGTGCTTAACTGATACTAATTACTGAACATACTGCATCTTCCTCATATTCCATTCAGAATTTACGCTAAAATATCAATATATCTATATTGATATTTATATATCAATTCAAAGAGCTGTAGGACAACATTGATTATGAAAGTCTTAAGGATCTGGAGGCTTAATATTGCCAACGTTGACCCATTTTTTACTTAATATATTGAAATAATTCTTATTGAAAAAGAGGGACAAGTAAGTGATTTACTTTTTTCCCCTTTCTTACAGATATGTGGCAAATATAACAAAAAATCCACAAGGTGTGAATTTCCTATATTTTCTTTGTAAAAACAGAATTTTGTGTCTGAATAGGAAAATGTAATTTTCATTTTCATTGAATCGTATTTTTATGTATTTATAACTTTGAGCATTTTGAAAGCTTTTTATACAGCAATATATAACATCCTTCAACTTACCTAAGTTCTAAAAATGATACACTGATTAGAGATATTCAAAATGGAGATTGGAAATGGGTTTAAGTATGTCTTAATTCTTACATATTTTCTTTGACATGAATAAAAAGACACCAGTGTTAATTTCATATTGTATTTGAGAGGACCGTATTTTAATATATTAACTATTGTGTTTGCCCAGGAATTTTTGCTGCCCACAACTGCACTCCCCCTTGTCCTCCTTATGAGACATCCGTTGCCTCAAAGGGATTCTTTACAGATTTTGAACATCTGAAGTCCCAGTAGATGTTAAGAACAGGGTAATTATGGCCATCAAAAACTTAAGCCTGAAGAACTTTGGGCATAGAACTCATTTCATAAATAATAAATATGAAGAAAATGTAGTATCAATTCAGAGAAAATTTTCTCCCTCCCAGTTCAAATGAAATTGCCATTGACTTTTAGAGAGCAGAGTGGGAGCAGATGAAGGAAGGGACAGACACTTAGGGATGTATGTGTGTGTTTGAAAAGGTGGCTTTTGCCTTGATTCTCTTCTGTGTGCAGTAGCCAAACTACCAAAATGAATCTGGTTTCAGGTTTTTTTTCCCCTTACCATGGATGATGATAACGGATACAGCAGAGATGATAATTGGTGTGTCTAGGGAGGTCAGTTAATGTGAGACACTTAGAATTTCAAATGTTTTCTGTGTATACAAGAAGCATACAGACATAGCCAAGAGAAAGCACAACCCAAGAAGTCTTGTGTTCAGGAATGCAGGATAGACATAAATGGCTTGGACAAGAAAATGAATGAGGACAAGGTGAGATCAAGAATAGGGACCTGTCAGGGGCGCCTGGGTGGCGCAGTCGGTTAAGCGTCCGGCTTCAGCCAGGTCACGATCTCGCGGTCCGTGAGTTCGAGCCCCGCGTCAGGCTCTGGGCTGATGGCTCAGAGCCTGGAGCCTGTTTCCGATTCTGTGTCTCCCTCTCTCTCTGCCCCTCCCCCGTTCATGCTCTGTCTCTCTCTGTCCCAAAAATAAATAAACGTTGAAAAAAAAAAATTAAAAAAAAAAAAAAAAAAAGAATAGGGACCTGTCAGCAACTTGAATGGAATGAGGATTTAATACAGGATGGGATAATAGCTATCAGTAGCTAACATTTATTGCTTACTTGACAGATGCCGATTACTCTAAGCATTTTCCATATACCATCTCACAGATACTTCACAACAACACTGTTTTGTAAACTATACTTTATTGTTTCCATTTTATTGAAAAGGAAGCTAACATATGGAGAAATTAAGCCGCTTGCCTGTACTCTTGACCACACATCTACTGCTTATTCATGAGAGGATATCCATGCTGGTGAGTAGAGGACAACAACCTAGGATTAGGTGCCTTGCCCACAGACTCCCAGATGTGTATTAGTGTAAGCTCCACACAGCATTCACTCAAGTTAGGGTATGGTATTGAGTACCTGAAATGATAGAAAACCATCAGATAACTGGAAAACTCCAAATAAGACTGGGTAACCCCAGGTGGAAAATGTCCAGATAGAAAATATTCAGTTATGGAAAATTTAGGGTACATGTCTTGCACACCCGAGTTTGTGACCAGAGTTTCATCTCTATTATATGTTGATGCAAAAAATGGGGCAGAAACATTAGCAAAGGAGCTAAAACCAGTGACCCAGTAGAAGATCACAAACTCAAGCATCTTTTTCAGGATCTCTTGGAAGAGAACATCTTTCAATGTACTTTTTAGAGAATACTGCCCACAATAGAGTGAAAATACTACAGTAGGTTGCTGTATAAAAAAGCACTTACAGAAGTGTTTTGATATTTGTTATTTACAGCACTTTCAGAACAATCTCTTCAACCATACCTTCACATGTCCTTGAATTTTGAATACTATATGATATGTGAACTAAAGATTAAATGTCATTGAAATTAAAATCCAACTTAATATCAGATTATCATTTGGTTACAGTTATTAATCCAGTTTTTCTAGGTTTGATATAGGATTGTTCTGTTAATAAACCTTAGTTGTTTAATTTATTTTAGATTTCATTAGAAGTACATTACTGTTTAGAAGATTAAAGGTTAGGGGCTCCTGGGTGGCTCAGTCGGTTAAGCGTCCAACTCCGGCTCAGGTCATGATCTCGCGGTTTGTGAGTTCAAGCCCCGTGTCGGGCTCTGTGCTGACAGCTCAGAGCCTAGAGCCTGTTTCAGATTCTGTGTCTCCCTCTCTCTCTCTGACCCTCCTTCGTTCATGCTCTGTCTCTCTCTGTCTCAAAAATAAATAAACGTTAAAAAAATTTTTTTAGAAGATTAAAGGTTATAGGCCTTGTCTCTGAAAGCAAATAATCTGATGTCTTTTTTGTGTTGCCAAAATTTAAGAATCTTAAAGATGTGGGTGTTTTGACCTGATAGAATGTGTTTTTCTTCCCCCTGGCCCTACATGAGATACATGTATTCTCATGTTTTAGAAGGAAACATGAAATTATATAATAATTTGCTTGTATGAATAATTGGATTTTTTTTTAAAAAAAGGGATAGACATATTATAAGAACAAATAAATTGTTTTAATATACAGAAGGTGAAATTATTTCTATTTTTTTAATTAACAAGGGCAAAAAAATGATTCCCCTATAAATTAGTAATGCTTTACTGTTTTAAAAAAATTAAGACTCATTCTCAGCAGTATTACTAAAACAAGGACTGAGAATACAAGTGTTATACCTTCTAAATTAAAGGAATGTTTATTAAAAGAACTATTTTGATGCATTAAATTTTATGAGCTAGAGTTTTTGACTTTCTGGATTATGAATCAGTTTTCGGGTGAGTAAAGATACAGTGAATTCCAGAGTATGCAGATTTTGGAGGAATGTAGCCCAAATTAGTCATTCAAGCATTCCATCCACAGTCAGTTGAGTGCCCAATGTATGGTAATCTAGGCAAGGGCATAAACTGGAATGATAAGTAGTGGTCAGAAATTAATGAGAAAATCATATGTTTTTGTTATTGTTAATGTTCAGTGATGTATAGAGCTTGTGTTTCAATTTGTTCATGGAAATATTTAATAGGTTGCATTGTCTCTTTCAGGCCTCTAAATAATATTCAGCACTTGTCTTTTAATTTACTAAATTATTTGTGTTTTGTATGAATCATTGTCTTTTTCCAAAGCTCTTCTGGAGTGGTTTGGGCACTGAAGATTCCACTTCATTAAGTCAGAAAACCACAGGGCAATTTTTATTATTACAAGACCCAAATTACAACTCCACTTTGTTAATTTGGGTAACTCTTTGCTCTAGCATCAATAACATTCTTGAAATATTTTTAGAAGATCACTAAAAAGGAGAAACATTTGATCTTTACACCAATGTGAATTACAGTGTTCTTCTAATGTCACCTTAGAAATGTTTTGCTTCTTGGTAATCTTGCAACGTAAACAAACATTTGAAAGAATTGATATTTTTTCTAGTAAAATATTCTGTGTGAGAATTTCAGATGTCATGTTAGATCCTTTTCATGTCTATTTGAATAAAACTATAGCATATTAAGTGTAACTATCTCATTTTTAGACTGATATATACATTCTTGAGAAGGTCAGAACTGTTTTTGCTCTGGCTCAAGATAATATCATTATATATACCCTCACAGAGAACAAACATGTACATGGGAGGTTATTTAAATGAACCTTTTTTTCCTCTCTTTTATTACAGCAAATTGAGAAAATGAATTGGAATGTAGGATCTTTCTTGGAAAGTAGTGCAAGACTCTACAAACTTTAGTTCATCATAGAAAACTGCGTTTGCCAATAGGGTTATTTCTAGTGAAGCAGACCAACAGACAAGCAAGTAAAGAGCCCTAGACTTTTGGGATTGTACATATTTTATTAACTTGTAACATGTGTCGACTACGGGAGTTTCCTTAGTGTGGCATAATTTACAATTTAAAATATTTTCTTTTTTAGATTTATATTGGAGTTTGCCAGCTCACTTTACCAAGATCATTTGGATTTTTCTGCCCAGGTTCACTCAAAGAACAAAAATATAAATATATAGAAGATTTTTCTTTCTTTCTTTCTTTCTTTCTTTCTTTCTTTCTTCCTTCCTTCCTTCCTTCCTTCCTTCCTTCCTTCCTTCCTTCCTTCTTTTCTTTTCTTTTCTTTTCTTTTCTTTTCTTTTCTTTTCTTTTCTTTTCTTTTCTTTTCTTTTCTTTTCTTTTCTTTTCTTTTCTTTTTTAATTTGAGAGAGAGAGAGAGAAAGAAAGAAAGTGCACAAGCAGGGAGAGGGGCAGAGGGAGAGAAAGAGAGAATCTCAAGCATGCGCAGTGCAGAGCCCAATGTGGGGCTTGGTCTCATGATCCTGAGATCATGACCTGAGCCAAAATTAAGAGTTGGATACTCAACCATTTGAGCCGCCCAGGCACCCCATTTGATTTCTTATAAAAGAACTGTGACGGAAATACATTGGGAAGCAGTATGATATGATATACTGTGACTCTGTCTCCTGATAGCTGTGATATTGTAGGTGAGGGTATCAGTGACAGAGAGGGTATGAATATGTGTGTATACACACAGGCATTTGTGTGATGCACTTCCCTCCCTCCCTAAGCAACATACGATTGTAAAAGGAAGTGGATTCTGAAATTCTATAACACCATCTTTCCATTTCTGTATTTATCAATATTAATCTTGATCTAGCCAACAGAAAATACCCTTTTTTTGTAAATTTTTCTATCTTGCAGGAAAATAAGGGGAGGAGTATTATCTATCTCATAACACAAAGACACTCATACAGTTGCTGTTTGCGATTTCCTTTATTAACAATAAATGTGGGAAACTGACATAATGAAATGTTTTTCTATAGGACATATCAGAATAAAATGTAAATTGTGGGGAAATTTGTCAAAATAAAAATCTCTGGCATGATTGTCTGTAGCCGAATTTCATATTCTGTTGTACTGTTCATTGGAAGCAAAAGAAGTATACCACCATATTTATAAAAGGGTCCATTCTCATTTCTTTATTCAACAAATACTTTATAATGCTTTCTACATCCTAGTCAGTTTTTTAAATTTTGGGAAAAATGCAGAGACAAATAATGTACTATGCCACAGTTACTATCCTATAGTGGAGTGAAAGGGCAAATAAACAATATGTATGGAGGTGGGAATATTTCTCTATGACAAGATTGCTAATTACTGAAGTGATACTGGACCTAGGACTTGGAGGATGCAATATATACATTAGGTGGAGAATATCGGAAATGGTATTTCATACAGATAGAAAATTTCATTAAGAAAAAGCACTGAATGTGAATATGCATGGTGTATTTAGGGAATGACAAACAGTTAAGAGGGGTATTCCAGAGGGAAATGTCTGTTGGCTCTATATAGTTTTTTCTGGGGTCATTTCTCCTACTTATGGATAGTCTTTTTTTATAAACACTTATCGTGATGATTGCTGAATTTCTCTATTTTTGGCTCCTACTTTTATTTATTTATTTATTTTTTGCCCTCCCCTTGGCTCCTACTTTTAAATTAATGATACTATTACCTCATTTAGGGGAAAGCACATCTATTAATAGTCTTAAGGACTAAGGATATTTTTTTATAAGGGTAACATACTAGAGACAAAGTGACTCGAAAGATCAGTTAAAAACAGAACATTTTGATAACTGCCATTTATTTGGACTCAATAGGTAGAAACTTATTATGGGATTCGATATGAATGGCGCAAATGGGGCATGAAGGCTTCAGTGTATATGTAGAATTGGAGATGCTTTCACTTTCCATTTGATGAAATTCAATTTCTTAAAATGGACTCTGTGTTTTTAATTCAAAGGTTTTCAGCAAGTAGGAGGGAGATAACCTATAATTTATGAAGATAGGTTTTTTTTTTATTATTTTTTTATTAGCTCTCAGCTTTAGCAACTGCGTATTTATTTTTTTCAGCCATCTTGCTGCTGGTGATCCTTATAAGGCAAGCTGCCTTTCATTTTCATCTTCCTTAGCACAGCTGGTGCTTACACTACTCTGAACACCCATTGAGTCATTTCCTGCTGATAAATGTCTATATGTAGTCACGATTGTCACCTATGTATGTGATACAAAACTGTCCTCTCTTTTTAAACCAAGATAGCATTTGTACCAGCCTCTAATCTTATGTACCACTTTCTCCCCTTTTCAGAACCAAGCTGGCAATTCTCATCTTGAATAGCTTTAAAATTGCTCATAGCAATCAATGACAACTGAGGCATCACTAAAGAATTTCTTTTATCTCCAAGCTCCAATTTAGATCTGTCATTAAGCTTGAGTAAGCTTGAACTGTCAGAACGTTTTCCCTCATCACATGCTCTAAGCACAAAAAGTCAACTTCAAAATCAAATTTGTTCTGTCTCTTACTATACTTTGTAATGGTTTCATGTGAACAATAAACTTCACTGAAATAGTACTGTCAATCTTTAGTAGCTCAGATAACTGTGGCTTTAAAAAAGTAGTGACATGCTGCCAAAACTCAAGTATGACGTATGGTAAATCATTGCCTCACATTCAGTTGCTTTTTGTTGTGCTTTAAGGGAGAAGCACTGCTATAATGGGGAAAAGAGCACTTGGCACTTAGTAAGGAGATGTGGGAGCTGCTTCCTCCTTTCCCATGAAAGATTGTGTAATCTTTGGCAAGTGACTTGCCTTCCCTAGGCCTTGGTTTCCATGTCTGTAACATGAAGTGGCTTTATTAAATGAATTCTGAGAACCCGCCCATTTCTAATATTGGGCACTCCAGTAAATTTGACTTTCCATCCTGTGGTATTACTCTTCTTCAAGAAATAGATTGGAAACAGTTACCCTTAAGAGCTGCAAGTCAAAGATTAATTAGGAAGTCCCTACTCCAAACCTAAGGCAAAAATGCTTCAGCTTCAGCTTGGACCAAAACGGGTGGTTGTGTTCGGGTTCGGGTTGTGTTGCGGAACAGTAGCAGTCGTTTAGAGATCACAGTTTCTATCTTGGAGATCTTTTCCACCGACAGATCCTTCAGCCTCAGCTACATATTTAAATGTACTTTGATCATTCTTTGTTTTGCAGATTTCATTTTGAGACAATCTGTGTGAACATTGGAGGTGCCAGACTGAGACTAAAGACCACAAAAATCTGGCAGAGCTACACATGCAAAGTGTTCAGCAGCTCAGAAATGTTTATACAGTCCCTGTTCAAAATTAGACTGATTGTTTTTTAATAATTTTACAAGCTCCAAGTTGGCTTGTTGTATTTCTTACCAATAAAGGAAAGAAGCAGCTTGTTTCATTCATTCACCCATTCACATTATTAAAGTATAATTAACATACGATGTTGCATTAGCTTCAGGTGTCCAACATAGTGATTCAACAATTCGATACAGTGCTCACCAAAAGTGTAAATGCCATCTGTCATCACATAAAGTTATTATAATATTATTGGTTATATTCTCTGCATTATACTTTTTATCTCCATGACTTGTTTATTTTATGACTGGAAGCATGCACTTTTTTTTTTTTTTAATTTTTTTTTTCTTTTTCAACGTTTATTTTATTTTTGGGACAGAGAGAGACAGAGCATGAACGGGGGAGGGGCAGAGAGAGAGGGAGACACAGAATCGGAAACAGGCTCCAGGCTCTGAGCCATCAGCCCAGAGCCTGACGCGGGGCTCGAAATCACGGACCGCGAGATCATGACCTGGCTGAAGTCGGACGCTTAACCGACTGCGCCACCCAGGCGCCCCAAGCATGTACTTTTTTAATCCCAGGTAGGCTCTTTCTTAATACCCAGTTTGTTTTTTTAGAAGTACTATAGTTTTCAAAGTAAAATTTGTTTTTCTCATCTATCTCCTGTAAAGATATGACCTCAATGGAAATACAACCCAGGTCATTATTCCATGATGCAGTAGAATGAGAAAAGAATTTGATGATCTATTTAACTCTCAAAAGGCAAGATATTAAAGCAAAAATATTCTAGTAGAAAATCACTAAATCAAGGTTACCATTCTGATATTTTTAAATTCTTTTTAATGCCAGATCTTGATCATGATAGTTGTGTACTTTAGCCCAGAATACTGGAGCTTGCTCACCATCTCATTGTTGTCACTCTGGTATCTCTTAGCCTGACTAATTGACTGAAGTTAGACTCTGATACGAATCTTCTTTGCAATTTGGCCACATTCCTTGCTCCTAATCAAAACATGGGTAGTTGCTTAGGAATTCATTTGTTAATGGCTAACTAGTCTTTTAGGCTGTGCTATCTTAGTTGTTAATGGCTAATAGCAGTTGAGGAAAAGCCATCTCTGATAATAACAGCATTGTAACATCAGTGCCTTAACCAGGTGGTTTGAGGATCTGAGGTACTCTGGTAGAGACTTAGGCATTGATTTGTGGTGTGTTCTACCTTTTCATGATCTCCTAGAATCTTTTGACACAGGTTGATGTCTGCTTACTTTTTCTCCTACTTACTCGTGTTTTAAAATTATACTTCTTTTGTAAATAAGCACCATACATTTCTCTTAGATGCATATTAACCTATAGTATGATTTTTAGACCCGTGAGGCAGTGTTAATTTGCAAAATTGTTTTGGTAGCAAAAGAAAGGACCAAGCAATTTTTTCTATCTCTAATTTATGAACAGCTGTCAGATTTAAAGACTGGACATAGGTAGCTACAGCGCTATAGATCTTTTGCATTTATATGACATTACTTTCTTTTTGTAGGTGAATCTTACATTTCATTAAAAAACACCTAACCTTTATTTAATACGTTTCTTAATATCTAATGCTAGGTTAAAATTGCTTATATTTAATTCTCATTTGTGATTAATTTTTCTACATACTGCATGATATAATGAAAGACAAATTAAAATGTTTGCTTTATCTTATATGCCAAATAATTTACTACATTTCATCACTCTAAGATGACTTCAGTAGTTGGATGTACTGTTACTATGTAGCACTAATAAAAAAAGAAAACAATTCTGTCCAGTTGTGAAATGTCACTGAATGTAAGTTTCATACAAATGTAGAAATGTTAAAATATGAAAATACGTGCATCTTAGATGTAAGGAATTATATAATAAGACTACTCTAAACAGTTATTAAACTTTTGTCTAAAACATTAGAAATACGTTTACACATTCGGCTCAGGTCATGATCTCACGGTCCGTGAGTTCGAGCCCCGCGTCAGGCTCTGTGCTGACAACTTAGAGCCTGGAGCCTGTTTCAGATTCTGTGTCTCCCTCTCTCTCTACCCCTCCCATGTTCATGCTCTGTCTCTCTCTGTCTAAAAAATATATAAACGTTAAAAAATTAAAAAAAAAAAAGAAATACGTTTACACATATGATTTCCCCTGTTTTTACAAAATCTTTACAGCACACGTTAAAACTTAAGTTTCCTTTTATGTATTGGGGAAATTAAGTAAACTTGTGAAATAGGAAGAGAAAAAAATACTTCAATCTGCTATGAACTAGAAACCTTTTCTTACATTTTCTTAATTGCTGTTGGTGAAATATTAGAAATGTTTGAAATTGAATTCTGTACTGGAAATATTTCCAAATTCAGCTTTGGTGGTACTGAAGCAGACATATTTTTATATGTGATGCACAAGTGAGAATTTACTTCATTTGAATTTATATCTTTTATGGTGGTACATCTACACATTAACATTCCAGTTAGAATTCTGTCCTCGGAATTTCACCATACTGTGTATTACTATATGTTTACTTTGAGAAGTTCTTTGTAATAACGCCAATGACATTAAGTATTTGTACTGGTTTGTAGTGAATGACTCTGCTGTCCCAGTTTATTTGCATTGTCAAAATTTGCTCCCAAGCTGGAGAAGGGTGTTCAGTGACACAGAACAAATCTTTATAAAAGGAATCTAAATATGGGGAAAAACAATATTTATCTTCATGGGAATTTCTGAAATGTGTGTTATTATAAAAGTTAATTCCCCTTCTGAATAAATGATATTTGATTTTCCTATTAGCATATTAGTTTGAACAGCTGCACAAAACTCAAATAAAAATAAAAAATAAAATTTCATATCCAAAATTTGCTTTCAGATTAACAGGTGCAGAAGATCCCAGGATATACAGTTCTGTGTGAAGGAAGCGTTTTGTTTGGGATACATATCTATGAGATTTGCTCTGACTGAAATGCATATAGTAATAGTAAATAACAGGGCAAGTTTTCATATATGTTAGATTAAAATGAATAAGAGGGCAAAAAGCTAGCCTTCATGACTGGGCTATATGAACACTTGTAACAAAGAAGTTACTGGACAAATAAGCCTACCAGACAGGTGGTCCAGGTGCTCTCAGAGCAGAATTTCATATTTTATGTGTATGAGTGTGTTTTAAAGAAGAGTTGTTTGTTGAAGAGAATAAAGCTACAGTGAATGTTGTTTGTCTTTTATGTGGAGAGAAGGGAAATAGAAACATTTGGGGAGTGTGAAAGATGTGGCTCTAAAGATAATTCCTTCTTGAATTTGAATATTGATTTTGGCTTCTATAAAATGGTTACAGTACTGTATGTTGCATTTGCTACAAAGGATCATTGTTTAGAGTATATAATAACATAATAGAAGTGTAACAATGATGTCTCTATTATGTGTAATACAGTAAAACGCATTTTATTTTATTTTTTTAAGTTTTATTTGTTTTGAGAGCGAGAGCGCGCGTGAGAGAGAGCACAAGAACGAGTGGGGGAAGGGTTTAGAGAGAGGGAGAGAGAGAATCCCAAGCAGCTCCACACTGTCAGTGCAGAGCCCAAGGCAAGGCTCCATCTCAGAAACTGTGAGTTCATGACCTGAGCCAAAATCAAAAGTCAGATGCTTAACAGACTGAGCCATGCAGACACACCTAAAATACACCAAAAAAAATTTTTTTTTAATGTTTACTTTTGAGAAGGAGTGTGAGCAGGGGAGGGACAGAGAGAGAGAGGGTGACACAGAATCTGAAGCAGGCTCCAGGCTCTGAGTTGTCAGCACAGAGCCCGATGCGAGGTTTGAACACACAAACTGTGAGATCATGACCTGAGCTGAAGTCAGATGCTTAACTGACTGAGCAACCTAGAGTCCCTATTTTAAAATATAACTTATAAAATATGTTATATAGATTACCTTAGACATTTACATTAATTTTATCCTATGCTTATCTGTAAATGTTTACGTTTTGTGGTTAAGGTCTGTTTAAAAGTTTATGAATTGTACAAAATTTTTATTTTATTCTGGCTGCCTTCTTGTACCTTGCCTCTTAAATGTTAGCAAAGTTGACCGAGAAAAACATAAAACAATCCCCTGAATCAGTTGATTTTTACTTCCCTACACTGACCAACAATTCTATATGTGTTTGGGGTAATCCTCTTTCTTCCTTTGTCTCCTCACATTCTTCCTCTCTGCTTGGCACTATTCTTACATAATTCATTCTTTCCTTCTCTCATTCACTTACTCATCTTTAAAAATATATTTTTTTTAATCTTTATTTATTTTTGAGAGAGAGAGAGAAACAGAGACAGAGACAGAGTGCGAGTGGGGGAGGAAAAGAGAGAGGGAAACACAGAATCCAAAGCAGGCTTCAGCACAGAGCCCAATGCGGGGCTCGAACTCACAAACCGTGAGATCATGACCTGAGCTGAAGTCGGACGCTTCACTGACTGAGCCACCCAGGCGCCCCTTTTATTTATTTATTTATTTATTTATTTATTTATTTATTAAATTATTTTTTCCACTTGTTCATCTTTTCTTTTTTTTTTTTGTTTTTTGTTTTTTGTTTGTTTTTTTATTTATTTTTGGGACAGAGAGAGACAGAGCATGAACGGGGGAGGGGCAGAGAGAGAGGGAGACACAGAATCAGAAACAGGCTCCAGGCTCTGAGCCATCAGCCCAGAGCCCGACGCGGGGCTCGAACTCACGGACCGCGAGATCGTGACCTGGCTGAAGTCGGACGCTTAACCGACTGCGCCACCCAGGCGCCCCTGTTCATCTTTTCAACACATATTTACCAGTGATGCAATATGTCAGCCATTGGATACAGAGATGAGCAAGGCGGATATAGATCCTGCTGTCCTGGACCTTCTGTTTTGTGGAAAAGAGACAACTAAATAATTTAATTCCAGGGTATGTGAGAGATGCTATGAAAGGGAATTGTGCTATGTTGTTTGAGCACATAATGGAAGAGATACCTAATGAGGGTTAGAGAATTTGGGAAAAGCTTTATTTCTTGTTCACCTCCCCATTATTTGATCCTTTGTAAGTTTCTATTTAATTAGACATTTCTGATTGTATTAGTTTTCTATGGCTTCTATAACAAGTTATTACTAATACAATGGATTAAAACAACAGAATTTTATTTTCTTATGGTTTTGGAGGCCAGAAGTTCCAAACGGGTCCAAAAAAACTGGGCCAAAACTGAGGTATAAGCCAGGTTATGCTCCCTAAAGAGGCTCTACAGGAGAATCTACTTTCTGCCTTTTCTAGCTTCTTGAGATGCATCCCTTGATTCCTTGGGCCATGGCTCCTTCCTCCATCCTGAGAGCTAGAGGCATGGTCATATCACCTCTCCTGTACTAAACTCCCTCTGCCTCCTTCATATAAAGAGACTGGTAATTACATTTAAGGTCTATCTGGACAATGCAATATAATCTTCCTAATTTAATATTCTTAATCACCTCTGTGAAGTTCTTTTTGCCATATAAAATATTAATTAATTAATTAGTTAATTCACAGGTTACAGGGATGAGGACATGGATATTTTGTGGTGCTAATATTTAGCCTACTGCACTGGCCCGTCAAAAATTAGTATTTATAAGTAATTGTCTGAATATGTAATCTGAAAGTCCTTGTAAATTCTGTGATCAGGTATTTTGTACTTACTTTTGGAAAAGAAGACTATTCTTATGAAGTACTAAATCTTTATGCTTTTAGGAAAGTAATGAAATTATATTTTATAATATTGCAAAAGTGTTTTGTATGTAACTCAAGAAAGCTAGCCTACTTTTATTTCAGGTAGGATTTGAATCTCTGAATCTCCCACCTGTCTCATAAAGCACTTGAAGCCCTCCTTGCTCATCCTAGAGTCCCCTGTGCTTGAAAAGAAAAGTACTTAATTATTCATTTGGCTTTGAAATGCTTATGTGTCTATCTCTGGAAAACAAAGCTGTTCTTTGTACGTAGGTATCACTAGGACTACTGTGGCCCAAATAATGGGCATTTCCTTTCTCCTGGGTTCTTCCTCTAGGGTTGTGAGTGTGGAGGACAGTGTTTCTCCAATAAGAAAGTGAACCTATCAGGCATAAGGAATTCTAAGAAGGAGAGTATTTCAAGAGAAAAGTGCTAAGAGTATGTTTACGTGGGTCCACCTATCTTTAAAATTTCTTTATTCTTTACAACAGAAACTTTATCTTTTAGTACAAAAGACTACTCGTGTCGATTCTTTTAACCAGAGTTCTTTTTTTCCCCCCTTAGACCTAGGCAAGGAGTGGAATGAGGTGATGGGAAGGGAAAGTTTTGAGGACTTTCAAAGGATATGGTATGTAGTCAAAACTTGTGATTGCCTAGGGAGAAAGCAGAATATAAAGAAATTAAAGCCCAAATCTCTTGAAGAAACCCAAAGTCTTTGAGTAGCAGCAGATAGCATAGGAAATTAGAGTGGAGATAATGCCTGCGATAAGTGAGCTGATAATTACTGAGAGTACCCATTATCTTCCAGAAAATCTTTTGGATTCTTTTCCTTCAAAGGTTCTGTTTGGGTAGTGAATTCTCTTTACTGTAGAAAGAACTGAGGCTGAGAAAAGTTAACTGATTTTCCAAGGTAATTCACTTAGTGAATTGCAGTGCTTATATTTAAAGTCTAGTTTCTCAGAATCCAAAATCTATTGTTGTTTTGATACCTCACCTTTTCAGGGTGCCTGGGTTTATTTCATCACAAAACTACATGGAAGAGACTGGGAAAATAACTTAAAATGCCAAATTATTCTCCTATAAAGGATTTTTGCCATAGCTGTGGAAATATACCATAAGGGTATATGATAGAATGTGAACTAGATCCCTGGAAAATACATCTTGACTGTGCTCCTTTTCTTTCCTTGCTGAATCCCTAGTAGGGAATAAATGTCTGTTTCTTTTCTGTTGATATTGGTATTTTTCAGTGTTGATATTCACAGTGTTGTTTTTCCTTCCCGTAAGATTATCTCATGTAAGTGATGTTTCTTTTAAATTTGGGGTAAATTAATAGGGTTAGTTAGTTCTGAAAGAGTTTGCTCTTCTAACACAACCTGAGTAGTTATAAGTTAAATTAGTTTGGCTGCTCCCAAAATATGATCAGCTATTAATAAGTGGTCTGCAGATTTTCTTAACTGAAAGATTGATTCTCTCATTCCCTTCCTGAAAATTAGAAAAGCTCTTCTGATTTCATTTGCATGTCGAGATTTTCTATTATGACCTGTATTCAATTTAACACACTAAAATACGAAGCAAATCTGTTCATTTAATCTGCTGATGCCCGAGCCAGTATCTCTGCAGCAAGAGATATCATACCTTCTTGTGTGCATCTGCTCAAGAGCAATTGTTTGATTATAGCTCTTATTAATATAAATCAACATCTACAAAGAAAGCCTCTTCTATTCCTGCAACTCATATTTATATAAATAGAAAAGTAATGGATTTCGAAGAGTCCAATAGGCTTGAGCTTCTAGAATTATCCCAAGAGTATAGGCAGGATTGAAATATTTCAAGGTGTTTTGGAGTGGGGTGTTGATAAAGTATTTCCATGTTTGCTGAGTGCCTCTGAGCTGGCGGATTCATACTAATAAAGGCAGAAGCCAGGAATAGTTATAATACGCTTAATTAACTCTAAGCTTATTTAATGCTATGGTCCAGATGAACTCTAGATAGGGAGACATAATACATATAGCTCATTAAAAAATAATTTGGACTTCTCTAATCTATATTTGCATAAAGTTCAGGTCCTTGTCCTGAAGGTATTAATTATTTTCTAATATTATTGTTGAAAAATGGATTCCCATGAAAAAATGGTAATTAGAGGAATGCTAGCTAACATAATTCAATTTCACATAACATACTCATGCCAATTATACCATGAGATGCCTTTGTCTTGAGGAAACACCCTGTTAAAAGAGGACTTTAATAATAATAAAAAAACAACCACCAAAAACATTTGTATAAATGAGATCCTGAGAGCCATTAAAAAAACAATAAACAAAATTAACCTATTTGTCTCTGTTTATATAAATTGGAAAGGTACTTGCTACAGCCTTTGTATTTCCATAGGGAATAGGTTATTTTTGCTTTGATCATATTTTAGAACTCATTTTCTTAAGGATAGTACATGTTATTTTGAGAAAATGTATGCAGAGAATTAAAAGAATCTGATTAACTCTTATATTTGATGAAATCTCACATGACATGCTTCTGGAATTTTATGGTGAATTGCTAACAGTGAACAATTCTAGAAATCAACATGCTAGCAAAGAGGCTGTAATAGCATCCTAAATAAGAAACAGCAACTTGAGCTGAATGTGCTATGGAAACTTTTTCTTCTAATTTTATGCATGGTATATATTTTTAAAAAATATTTTCTCTATTCCATTTGTATATATTAGGACTATTTTTTGTAAAGGCACAGGTCAAAAGCCCTATCCAATATCCTTAATATTTATAAACAAAGTAAGAAAAAGCTAGAGAAGTGGACAGGAAAGAGATTACAAAGGAGTAGGAGTAGGAGTGAGGAAGCCAACAGTCAACATTCACTTCCTGTTCTTGACAGTGCGCTGTGTGCCTAACCCGTTTTTACCTGATTGCATTGGATGACGATACTTTTACCCTATTGCCTTTTGACAGGCTGTAAATGGCAGACTAATCCAGATGTGGTTTATATTGTATCTTATTCCAAATATTTATTTACTTTTGTATTGCTGGGTCCTTTCTGGATTATACTGCTTAATTCATTTCTTGTTTTTTTGTTTTGTTTTGTGTTTGTTTTTGCTTTTGTTTTTGTTTGTTTGTTTTATTATTTCTATACTGAAAAACAGGAGAAAACCTTAAAGACAACAAATGGTATTTTTGTTTTTGTTTTTGTATTTCCGTTGATTTCTTATTGTGGGAAACGCAGCTCCTCTCGAAGTTTCCCCAGTTACTTTAGGACCTCTGGCATAACCTTTTTTTTCTTTTCTGTCCTGTTCTGGTCTTGCTTCATATTTGCAAGGTAATATATACTGCTAAATAGTGCCCACACAATCCTTCAAAGGAGCTTTAATGCTGCTGGTATTGTGATTGCCTCTTGATAATCATAGGAACTAAGTTATATTCAGGCTCTACTGCACTGAGGCTGCTCTATTGTGGCAAAACGAAAGTCAGATGCTAAAGAAGCTTCCTGTGGCCATTCTACTTTATGCTTAGGGGCAGTGAAACTTCTTCACTTTTTTGGTATGCTTGGATACATGTGTTCCAGGGTATAGTTGCTTTATTCTCTTAATATCTCATGAAAATTTTGGTGAAAACAGCCTTTATTTTCTCCTGAAGCCAATTTCCCTAGAATGCTCGTATTCACCTGGAGGCAAGATGCAAGATGAAGACTGGGATCAAGAATAAAGCACCTGTTCATAACTGCCTCTTCCTTCTAACTTGAAAAACTCTCAAACTGAAGCCAATGAAACATATTCCTGGTTGGCTCACCTACCTAGTTCTCTGGGAAGTTTTAGTAACATCTCATTTCTCTCCTAATATGTGGTTCATGTGCTATAAAGCTGATGTACCATACCAGATCTTACGGTTTTATGTAAGTTCCATTTAACTAATGTTATTGTTATTAGGAAATGGGGCTAGGTCTTGAAGATTACGGGGTATTTGAGTATGTTCTTATAAAATTTCTTTTGTACATGTTGTCTAGAGATAGTTCACTTTAGCTCAGGACATTTCTGCTATTTTCAGGGTAGGTAGATGACCCATACTTCTAGGGAGCACTATAGCATATGGATGGAGCAGAGTTTAGGCATCTGAGAGTTAATACTGCAATAAGGTGCAGGAAGACATCCAAGTGCTAAGACAAAGGTATAAAGAAAATATCAAAGGTCAAGACTGTGTATACTTAAAGTCATGAGATAGGAAGCAAAGAGTTAGCAGTACCATTCTGACTAATATGAGGCTTCTGAGACAAGCAGGGAGGTTGTTGTCTGTAAAGCTCAGATAAGCAACTAATCAATATGGCAAAGGGTAGCTTATTAATAGTAACAGATAGGATTTTTGCTGGACACTGACACATATGAAACTGTCAATAGTGATGAATATGAGCCAATGCATGTTGAGAGCAAGGGAAGCTTCAGACAAGGTCTCCCTGGCAACAATCGAAGGGAAGTCCTTTATCTAGAGTATTGAAGGCTGTTTTTGTTTGTTTGTTCCTTTTTTTTCTGTTTGTTTGTTTTGTTTTTGTGTCTGCCCCCACTTTCCCCCACTGAACATAAACTTGTCTAATGAAAGTACTATATGGACCTTTAATGTTTATTTATTTTTGAGAGAGAGAGAGAGAGAGAGAGAGACGGAGTGAGAGCGGGGGAGGGCAGAGAGAGGGAGACACAGGATCCTAGGCAGGCTTCAGACTCTGAGAAGACAGCACAGAGCCTAACACGGGGCTTGAACTCCCGAACCAAGAGATCATAACCGGAAGTCAGGTGCCCAACCGAAGGAGCCACCCAGGTGCCCCCTATGTGAACCTTTAGAGCATAAATTTTAGATATCTTTTGGGGAGAGACAAATCAACCTCAGGTTAAAGATTTACATTTTCATACCCAAAGATCAAATTTAGTCATGTAATAATTAAAGTATATTTACCAAATGGGTCTTTTAGAAGCTGAAGTGCCCACAATGCAAGTTGCTGCTTCTGTGAGGGAAAACATGAAGCACACAGTAGTCTTTCTGTTGATAAAAATGTAAACCTCTTTTTATGGGTAGCATCCTCATCTGTATTTAACCCAAAAGAAGAAGTAAACCCCTACCTTTTGTGTATTGTGGGTTGGCACTAGAAGTATCTCTAAAGCTTGCTTGGGAAATGAAATGAAGCGTGTAAAAACATCCACTGTATGCAAGGATTATGCTAAATAACACTATGGAGCTAGAAAAGTTGTGGAAGATACTTTGTAAAATGTATCTGTGCTTACATTCTAACTTTGAAGACTGGAAGGTTATATCATCCAAAGATGGCCCCAATCATATTTCCCATCCTGTGTGCTCTTCTGTGATGGGATTTTGCCATTCTCTCATCAAGTTGTGGAGTCTATTTCTCTACTTCTTGAATCTGAGCAGGCTTCATATCTGCTTTGGCTAATAGTTTATTAGCCAAATAAAGGAAAAGATGCTGTGCATAGTTCGTGTTCAATGAATATCTGCTCAACTTTGTAGAAGGGTGATTCTGGGAACAGTGAAAATATCACTTCTATGAACATTTTAGATTCTGTAACGTGAGGTTTTCAAGGCAGAATATATCGGTTGGTTGAAGTGTGAGAGTTGAAGAACAGCAAATACTGGTTAGCAAATATGTTAGAAAGAGATCTTATTTCATTTGTGTTTTGGTTTGAATGTTGCTTTTTTTTTTATGCTAGTGGTGTAACATGCTTATTTATTTTAATGAACTAATAGGACACTTTAGCATATCTAAGACAGAGATGATATTATTTTAATGTCTCATTTTTCTGGTAGTCTAAGTACTACTTTGAGATATTGACCCATGGTGCAGAAAAATCAGAGTTAATAGTGTGTTAACAGTAACATAAAAGAGGTGGAACAGATGAAAGTGATTTTGAGGATTTAGAGCTGAGAGGTACGATCCTGGTTAGATTCCAGAGAAAAATGGACTCGTAAATTCTTTCCATTACAAACACATGTATCTTCTTTATGCTTTCCCACTGCATTATAAAGGTACTTCTGGGTGGTAAGAAACAAACATGTTCAGAGCTCCACTCTTGATGGGAGTTCATTGTAGGTTTACAGAAGAAGGAGGAAAGCCCGAGAAGTTTTTTTAGCAACCAGATATCCAGGCCTTCAGAAGCTCTTTGAGTGTTCCTAGAAACATTTTAATTGTCCCATAGCAAGGGTCCATTGCCCTGTTTTTAGTCACTCTGCTATTCCATTTATTTATCTGCTTTTATTGGTGTCCATGTGTTGCTTTTCTATTTTTAACTCCTGACTTTTGCTTACTTATGGTATCCACTTTTTCATCGCTCTTGTTTATTTACTTATTTGTGTGGATCTCTTGAATTCCCTTCCTCTCTGCTCCTTCTCTAATTGGGTTGACTATGACTTTTCGTAAGACCTTGTAAGTTCAGAATACTCAAGCTGGCCAGCTTTTAGCAATTTCATTCATTAGGAGACTATGGGTATGGACAAAATTCAGGGTTATGATCAGTTTTCCAGAACTCCATTATGCAGTTTATTGTTAATTATTCTAAGATGATATATTCTTATTTTAAAAATAGGATAAAACTAAGGGGTTGCCTGGGTGGCTTAGTCGGTTAGGTGGCCGACTTCAGCTCAGGTCATGATCTCGCAGTCGACATGTTGGGCTCTGTGCTGACAGTTGGGAGCCTGGAGTCTGCTTCCAATTCTGTGTCTCCCTCTCTCTCTGCCGCTCCCCTGCTTGCTCTCTCTCTCTCTTTCTCAAAAATAATAAACATTGAAAAAAAAATTTTAATAGGATGAAACTGAGTATCTACTATCTTCTAGGTAGGAAGGAAAAAGACTCTTCAAAGATGTAAAATTCCAAAGTCACTATGTCACTTTTTTTTTCTTTGCTTAAGATTCTGGCCATTCTTACACAGAGGCCTTGAATGGTATCTGAATTTATACCATTTAAATTAATGTGCATTTTGTTGAAGTCAATAAATATTTAATGTGGTATACTGTATTCATTAAATTTTGTTTTAAATCTCTTTCTTTTGTGTGTGTTTCCTCAGTGTTAACAATATCATTGAGAGATCAAATGGGTTATGTCTGGGGGTAGAATAAAACTTCTAATGATTGGCTAGTACTTTGCAAGGTGAGAATATTCTTATTTTAGCACTTGGCTCCTCTGTTGTAAATTGTGCATTTGAAAGAATCAGGCCACAGCAGGATAGAGTTGACATTTTTTCATTTTTTTTTTTTTTTTTTTTTTTTTTTTTTTGGTGCATCAGGTATAGGAAAATGAAGGACAGCATCAACACTTCCTTGCTGTCATTATTGATGAATTCAATGCCATCTGGAGTGCTGGCTCTGGCAATTACTCTGTAACTGTAAGACTTGCTCACCAAAGCCCTTTTATACATTTGGAGAGAGCTCTAAGAAGAAATTACCAATTGAAAAGGAGTGAGTGTGTATTTCCTGGAATATTTTTTAATACAATTGAGAAGGATTTAAGCTTGGTCTGTTTTCTTCAATCTGTTTTATTTAATATCAGGAGAATATATTACATGCAACCTGAGTAAATATGTAATAATATTTCCTTTTCATCTGGAGACTTTTCCTACCACCTGTCTCTGAACTTACTCAGATATCAAATCTATTACACACTGGAATCTGGTGTTAAAAGAATGAATAAGAAGTCATCTAAGTAAAGTCGAGAATAGTCTAAAAAGGTGGAGACAGGGGCGCCTGCATGGCTCAGTCGGTTGAGCGTCCGACTTTGGCTTAGGTCATGATCTCGTGGTTCGTGAGTTTGAGCCCCGCATCGGGCTCTGTGCTGACAGCTCAGAGCCTGGAGCCTGCTTCTGATTCTGTGTCTCCCTCTCTCTCTGCCCCTCCCCCGTTCATGCTCTGTCTCTCTCTGTCTCAAAAATAAATAAACGTTAAAAAAAAAAAGTGGAGACAGTTGTAAGCAGATAAGTACATTGATGTGCTACACCTGTCATGATAAAGATCAACCCAGAAAGTAGTGGAAGCATAAAGGGTGGAGTGAGAAATGGACTCAAAGTCATTTAGGAGGGGCTTCAGATGGGAGATGGTTTTTGAACTGAGACCTGACAGGTATATATATGGCCTGCATTCATTGAGCATTTATTAAATGGTGTGTATCAGACTGTTTAATGTACTACTCTCATCATGCTCTAGGAACCAGTATTACTTTGTTTTATTAAAAAAATTTTTTTTAATGTTTATTTTTGAGAGAGAGAGAGACAGTGCATGAACAGGGGAGGGGCAGAGAGAGAGAGGGAGACACAGGATCTGAAGCAGGCTCCAGGTTCTGAGCTGTCAGCACAGAGCCCGATGCAGGGCTTGAACCCACGAACCGTGAGATTATAACCTGAGCCAAAGTCGGACTCTTAACCGACTGAGCCACCCAGACACCACTGGTATTATTTTATTTTTATACAAGTAAATAAATTGATTAATACTGAGATAAAGAGACTACGTTAAAGAGTTTACTTCACATGCCCAAATCTACAAAGCTAGTAAGTAATGTAGCCAGTATTCAAACTCAGCTCTTCCTCATTCCAAAGTCTGTCTCTTAATGATTACACTATACCAACTGGTGGTGGTAGTGGTGTGTGTGTGTGTGTGTGTGTGTGTGTGTGTGTGTGTGTGTGTGTGAGTTTCTGCTTATGTATGTGTATTTGTGGCATAAATGAAACATGGAAATAAAATGAGATATATGAGTATTATCAGTCAGTCCTGTCAAAACAAGACTAAGTTACTTAACATTAGTATTAGCGTAAATTAGAGGTAACTGAGTTATTGGGAGAAATAAGAAGAGGCTCTATTTTGAAGGGACTCACATTTCATATCCCATTGTTAGTGAGGTGTCATTGAAGATGTTTGAGCTAGAATATCCCTATGACAATATTTGTTTAAGAAAGATCATTTTGGGGCATTACAGAATAGGAAGGGAAGTAAATAATTTCAGCAGTTCAAGTATAAAAGGTGAACCATAAACTTAAGACTGAGGCAGTAGGGATGGAAAAGAGAAGATAGATAAGACAAATATTAAAGAGATAGCAGTTTTAGGGCATGATAAATATTTGAAAATGTAGGGATAGAATGGGCAGGAAGAGAGTTGACTTTTTCTGGCTTAGTTGACATGGTGCATGGTGGGATCAGGTATAGAGCATAGAGAATAAGGAATCAAGAGAAAAAAATATATCGGTATTTATGTGGTGGAGAAGAATGATGAAATCAGTAATGAAAATATTGAGTTTAAGAAGCCTGAAAAACATTTAGGCTGCTGAAATAAGGTTTAGGGTTGGATTGGGAGGTGAACAGGAGGAAAATGGTTGGGAATTTTCAGTATATGGGTATTCTAGTAAAACCATGTAGAAATGCCTCTAAAGACCTGTGAAGTTATTTGTCTAAGAATGGTTTTTGATACATCTGTGTGAGAGGTGTATTAGAAGTTAATATATATATAAATTTGATTTTAGAAGTTTAATGTACATAAAAGTTTATTTTCACAGGGTATCTAAATACTTAGAAATAAATAAATTATGCCTCCTTCTGTGCTAGGGAAGCAAACAAGATTAAGAGTACATTAATTGCACAGTTGATGAGCTCGAGCCCTGCATTGAGCCCCAATTCTTCATCCTTTCTTACATACATATCGCTTTGCCCTGTGACTTTAAAGTTACTTTTATTGAAAGATGGAATTTGTTTCTTTGCTCCTTGATTCCAACTTCAGCCATTGTAATTTGATTCAGCCAATGAGAAGTCAGCAGATGTGATGAATGAGGAGGCTTGAAAGTGCACATGGGCAGTGACATTTCTGCTTTCACTCCTCTGCCTTTGCCATGAGAACACAACGAACATAGCCAGCTGGATGATGGTGGGAGATGCATGAAGCCCAGCTGAGTTGCTCTAGCCAACACCCAGCTAATCCATATGTATAAGCCCCAAACTGGCAGCCAGCAGAGCCTCAGATGTGCAGGTGAGCTCATCTGAGACTAGAAGAATTATCTGGTTGAGCCCAGCCTAAACCTTCTACTAATGGAGCCGTGAGCTAAATACATGTTTACTGTTGTAGGCCACGGATGCTTTCTTTTTCACAGCATTATGGTGGAAACAAATAGCTGCTAGAGGTAGGAAAAGGTGAAATTGCTTTGTTATTAGATTTGTAGGGGTCACAGTTTCCTGAAAACACTCTCCTCTACTTTCCCCAGCTAGATATGGTTATAGCCAAGAGTCATCATCAAGAGAAGAGCCATTGCTAAATTTTAATGCTTTTGAATATATCAAATAGCAAAACAGATCTAATATAGACTCTGGGATAGATTTGTTTAAAAAAACCCCTACAACTTTCTGTCAAAGCCTAAAGTCACAGTACTGCATTCAAACTCAAGGCTGATTATAACTTGGGTGTTTTTTGAAGGACTGCTTTCAGATGATTTGCAATGATTGCAAGGATAGACACCTTGTGTCTTCTCAACCATGTTGAACTTGATTTCTTTGAGCATAGACATTATTTTATGGAAATCAGAGCACATAGGTTGAACCTATAACTGGATATATTCCCAAGTTAACATACAATATATAGTATAAATTATGAGTATGGAAACGGTGGGAATCTCAGGACAGATAAAATAGATGACAGTATGATAGTTAGTGCAAAGTGGGGAGTGTTATGCTTAGATGCAAGTTGGTAAGCCCTCCCCATCCCCATATTGACTGTGAATTTTTTATATGAAAATTTTTTTTGCCCTCTTGGGATTAGGCATATGTTACAGTCTTTCTGGTATATACCCATACGTTTTTATGTGTATTTACCTCAAAAAACCCCTCATTGTATACACATTAAAAACAATTGGATATTTTAAGTCAAGGTAACGTCTTACATATCCAGGTGTATGTTGACCAATATAGTCTCATCCTGATTCTTATTTTCCTGTATCCTCTCTTATGTCCTCTTTTTAACAAAAAGTCAGAAATTGGACAAAACAAAAGCTAAATGACTACTAATTACTGTTTTAGTTTCCGTGCTTTCTCATTTGCCCTCTCTAGGCTTATTCTCTAATTCCCTATTCCCCACAGCCAAACTACAAAAAGCATAGAGTGCCCAACATAACACAACACAAATGCCCAAATGCTCATTGAAACCTAACTGGGAAGCTTATGAAGTCTTATTATTATTATTATTTTTTTTAATGTCACTGCACCTTTCCCCCTGCTCTGAACTTCTAAGTTCCTCAGTCATAATTTTTTTCTTTAATCTTTATTTAAAATTTTTTGAAAAATATTTTAAAATATTTTAATTGATGTCTAGTTGACATACAATGTTATGCTACTTTCAGGTGTACAACATAGTGATTTGACAACTCTGTACGTTACTCTGTGCTCACCACTGTAAGTGTGGTTACCATCTGTCACCATGCAACATCATTACAATATTATTGACTATATTCTCTATGCTGTACTCTTCCTCTCCATGATTTATTTTATAACTGGAATTTTGCACTTCTTAATCGCCTTTACCTATATCATGCATCCCTCCACTCCTTCCCCTCTGGCAATTACCAGTTTTTTCTCTGTATTTCTTAAGTCTTTTTCTGTTTTTTGTTTGCTCATTTGTTTTGTTTTTTAGATTCCACATATGAGTGAAATCCTATTTTATTTGCTTTTCTCCATTTGACTTGTGTCATTTAGCATAATATCCTCTAGGTCCATCCATGTTGTCACAAATGGAAAGATCTCATTCTTTTTTCTGAGTAAGTAGTATTCCATTATCTATGTATATGTATATATGTATACCACATCTTCTTTATCCATTTATCTGTCTATGGACACTTAGGTTGCTTCCATGCCTTGGCTATTGTAATGCTGCAGTAATCATAAGGGTGCATATATCTTTTCAAATTAGTGTTTTTTGTTTTGGGTAAATACCCACTTATGGAATTTCTGGACTGTATGGTACTTCTATTTTCAATTTTTTGAGGAACCTTCTTACCGTTTTCCATAGTGGTTGCACCAATTTATATTCCCAACAGTATGTGGGTTCCCTTTTCTCCACCTCCTTGCCAACACTTACTATTTCTTGTCTTTTTGATGCTAGCCATCCTGACTAGGTTGAGGAGATATATTGGTTTTGATTTGCATTTCCCTGTTAATTAGTGATATTGATCATCACTTCATGTATCTGTTGGCCATCTGTATGTCTTCTATGGGAAAATATGTATTCGGTTTCTCTGCCCAGTTTTTTAAGACACTTTTTAACATTTATTTATTTTTGAGAGAGAGAGTGAGTGGGGGAGGGGAAAAGAGAAAGGGGGACAGAGGATCTGAAGTGGGCTCTGCACTGACAGAGAGCCCAATGAGGCACTAAAACCCACAAACCATGAGATCATGACCTGAGCCGAAGTCAGATGCTCAACCAATTCAGCCACCCAGGTGCCCCTCTCTGCCCAGTTTTTAACTGAGTGATTTGTTTTTTTAGTGTTGAGTTGTATAAGCTCTCTCAACCATACATCTTAACTCTTGCTATGTATTCAGCTACATACAATCCCTAAATCAGCTTTTTTCCTTCCACCTTTCCCTAGGTTCTTCATATGAATCTTCATCATGTCTAGGACAGTAATGTGAAAAGATAGTGTTCTAGAAGTGAGGAGATGTGACTCCTAGAAGCATCATTAATGTCACGAGCAAGCATTTTGTAAACTTATTTACCCTTCTCCCTTGATATAAATGAGGAAAGCAAGACAGAAATAGTTTAAATGATGTGTGCAAAATCTCAGGATTAATAGTTGAAAAAGTAAGAGTTAGAATTTTACTACCTTTGGCCTGGACCCTTTTCCATAGTAGCCTGATGCATGTTAGAACTAAATCTGAAAATTCAAAAAATATTATGCATATTCTTTTCCTTTCTTTTCAGAACCTAGGACATATTATCAAATATGGATAAAATAGAACTTGAGGGCTGTGAGATTCTCTTTACTGGTCAAGAGGAAAATAAATTTGAATGTGCAGATATAGGTAGGATGCAGTATCTATTGAGTATGGTAGAAAGGTCTTTTGAATCTCAAACACTTGCTATAGATGTGAGTGTATATACATGTTGGGAGGGAGAAGGGGCTATAGTGATATATGGGTGATCAAACTGAATCACTTTGAGGGTCAGAGGGGTTGATAACTCGACATGATATTGAGAAATAACAGGTATAAATTGGGGCAGATCTGTGCAAACAAATATAGGGCCATTCTAGGCGTTGGGAACTAGGATTCATCAGGAAAGCCCATAGGGGTTGATGAGCATTAAGCTAGTAATTAGCATTTAATTTTGCCTTTCTTCTCAAGCCCCTCATACCTATTTTCTGGGAGAGACATTCCATATGTGGCTATTGGTTATTGCTCAAATTCATACCTGACCCTTTTTCTTCTCTCAGGTAGCTTATGAAAGAACCTGTTTCTAACGGTTAGTGATTGTACATTTCCTATAGTATAAAACTATGCCATTAATTTGATCATTATGCAGTTGACACAAGGTCTGTTTTTATTGATTACACTATTTCTTATACCTTTGCAAATTTATCATATTTTCTGGATAACCAAACACTTAAAAGTTTTCTCTAATATTCTCCAAAAAGGAAAAAAAAAGGATCTCTTTCAAAATCCCTATTTTCACATTGTGGGTATCTGGGTTCTTGAAGATGGGAAATTAATAGTTATATGCTGAATTGTATTCCTTCCAGGTTCAAATGCTAAAGCCCTAAACCCTCAGTACTTCAGAATGTGACTGTATTTGCAGATAAAGTCTTAAAAGAAGTGATTAACTTAAAATGAGGTCTTTAGAGTAGGCCCTAATCCAATATGACTAGGATCCTTATACGAAGAGGAAACTGGGACACATGGAGAGACATTTGAAATGTGTGTGTGTGTGCGTGTGTGTGTGTGCGTGCATGTGCATGCAGAATGCAGAGGAAGTACCATGTGAGAACACAGAAGGCATCCTTCTGCAAGTCAAGGAGAGAGGTTTCAGAATGAAGCCAACCCTACCAATACCTTGATATTGGACCTCTAGCCTCCCAAACTGTGAGAAAATAATTCCTGTTGTTTATTTCATCCACTATGTGGTATTTTCTTATAATGGCCTAGCAACCTAGTATACTAAGTATCACATGTTACTTTTTTTTTTTTTTTAACCAATTTGTGGACTCTTTCATTTCTATAGATCCACAAACTCCTTCTGAGTCTAGTTGTTACTGGAACAATTCTTGCTGTTTCATCCTGTGTTTATCTTTGCAATGTTATCAAAGTATTCCCAGCAAGAGTTAAGCATACAACAAATTTATATATTTATATATTAAATTAATAGTTCTTCTATGCTTATTATGGACCAGGGACTTTTCAAGCACAATGGTGAATCCCAAGATCCACCAATAACTTAAATTATTAAAAATAACAATATATAAATTTAGGTGTACATATTAGAACTTTTGGGGGTGTCTGGGTGGCTCAGTTGGTTGAGAATCCAACTCTTGATTTCGGCTCAGATCATGATCCCAGGGTCATTGGATTGAGCCCCATGTCAGGCTCTGCCCTGACCATGGAACCTGCCTGGGATTCTCTTTCTCTCCCTCTGCCCACCTCTCTCACTCACACTCACTCTTCTTTCTCTAAAATAAAATAAAATAACAAATAAAAATAAATATTAAAACTTTTTGTTTTTGACACCCATTACTTAGCAAATGAGAATAATTTTCTTTATGGCACTAAATTTTGAGAGGGGAAAAATCATTCATGTATGTATTTAATTTAAAATTAGATTTTAAAAGTTTTCAGAAATGCATTTTCTTTAAATATAGAAATTACTATATTCACCTAATGACTGATGTATATGAATTCGTCTGTAGGTAGTTTATTGTTTTATATTTCAAAAAAAGTCAAAATTGGAGCCTCAAAGCCTCATGTTCCAGGAATTGTCTTTTGGTGGGTGCTCCTTAAATGTCCTTTGAAAATGTGAGCATTCACCTGTCCATTGGCATAACTATAATACCAAAACTTTGATGGGGATATCATTGCCTTGGTGAAAATAATTATTGTATGGACATTTTTTTTTTCCCATTTAGCTCAAGATGACAAAACAAGCCTTACATCTGTCTGGTTTGGTAGTTTCAGTGATACATTGATTGTTTATTATTGTGTTCTGCAACAGGCAAAGTATGAGCTAATCCTTTGGTAGTCTAGTAGCACTTTAGCAGCCACTGGATAAAAGTGACTTTCTAAGTTAATGTTCTTTCTTATTAACAAATGTCAGAAATTGAGATAAGGAGGGAGCTTGAGGTTGGAATTTTCCTCCCATAGGAACACATCGCTTAGCTCTTATGGGTTTAGCACACTTTTAATATTTTAATGAAGGCTTTTTATGTGCCTGTGCTACTTAATATTCCAAATTAAGGTCTATTCTCCTCCTGATATGCACATGTAGCTCCTATTATGCACCATCAAGAGGAGTGGTAGAAAAGCCTCTATCTGCATGGAACAGCACATGCCTTAAGCACAGAAGGTCAACAATCGCGCTTTGACTAAGCTAAGGCTACTTAATGAGAGCTTCAATGCTTCAGTGAAAAGTGTTTTACATTTTAGTCAGAGCACCAGAGTTGGATAATGATAAGTTTCAATATGTTCTTAGTCAAAATAATTTCATAGTTATTCTAACGTCATTCTCCGCTTCCAGAAGTACAACACATGCAATCCATGATGTGAGGACTACCTCAGAAATTTCAGAAAAGCACAAGTTTAAGCTTTAATGGGTGGTATAGCTTAGTTAACTCCCACAGTCTTTCTGTTTAGGCCCTAATGACCTGAATTTACTCGTGGGTTTTTGTTTGTTTGTTTTATTTGTTTTGTTTTTTACTAATGGCTGATGGTCTATCACTAGGAGGAAGAGATAAAACATCTACGTGGAAATTTTTCAGCCATCTAACACTTGATTAAATGAAAAAAATAACTATGGATAATATTAATTTAAGGAAGAAAAAGACTTTGCAATATACTGTAATTTCAAAAGATGAACATGAGAATGTGTGGGCCAAAATACTGCTTGAGCAAATCTACTACCAAGGAAACTACCCATATATTTTTAATTTGCATTCCGGAGCAAGTAACCAGAAGTATATCTCTGCCTAATATTTTACCCATTTAATGCTGTTAGTTTGGTTCTGAGAGGATTGCTTCTATGAATCATTGTGACGTTGGAGAATATCTGGATTGTCATCTGAGGAAATCACACACCATATTTAAAAGTAATTAAGAAAGAGATGTAAATGTCTAGCTTTCCTTTAAGATATCCTGAACTGACATAGTCTCTAGACTAGGGTTAATCTTGGAGAAAACCGATGAAGATGACAACCTAATGATGGATTTGAAAGATTCTGAGGTAACTATTTATTTATTTATTTATTTATTTATTTTTATTTTTATTTTTTTAATGTTTATTTATTTTTTGAGAGAGAGAGAGAGAGAGAGGCAGAGAGAGAGAGGGAGACACAGAATCCGAAGCAGGCTCCAGGCTTCGAGCTGTCAGTGCAGAGCCTGATGCAGGGCTCGCACTCACAAGCTATGAGATCATGACCTGAGCAGAAGTCAGACATGTACCTGACTGAGCCACCCTGGCACCCCTAAGCTAAATATTTACAAATCAAATTATATCCCCACAACTACGACCATTGCTGCTTCATTGTTCGGAATTAAGGCATTGGTCGTAAGTGCTGAAAAGGCCAAAGATGAAAGGGACCTAGAAATTACAGAGTACATATTTTTGGTTTTATAATGAGGAAGCTGAAGGCTCACAGGCTTATAATGAGTTTTCACCTCTTACTACCTTATTGTGAACTTTATCAGATCCATTACTAATGATAACTGGCCATAAATATATTGTTAGGGCAGAGGTTGTTCAGAAGTCAAAAGAAATAGCTAATGTTTTGGGTATATTCCAGTTATCTATTTTTGTGTAAAAAAACTACTACAAGATTTAGAAGCATAAAGCTACAATCATTTTATTATGTTCATAGAATGATGCAGTAACAGGGAATGGTTCAAGGGCTGAAGGCTGAAATAGCTTGAGCCAGAGGGTCCTCTTTCAAGATTCTTCACTCGCGTGTTTAGCACCTAAAATAGGATGGCAGAACAATGGGCTCAGCAAGGAACATTGATTTGGAGATCTACATGACTCCACTCCAACATGGCCATCTTATAATAGTTAAACTTTTACACAGTTGCTCAGGGCTTCTAGATAAAGTGTTCCAGTAAAGAAGATGGGAATTACATAGATCTTTTATGACCTAGCTGTGGAAGTGACATAGCATATTATCTTGTAGGCACAACCTTGCCCAGATTCAAGGAGAAAGGGCATGGATCCCACCTTTTAATGAAACAAGTGTCAAAGAATTTTTATTTTAAAACTGCATCAGAGTGGGATGGGTGGAGTGGAGAAAGAAAGCAGTGAGGTAGTTCAGACTTCAGATGAGCAGTGACATTAATCATAGACTTTATTGCTGCCTCTATTTGTTAAATACCATTTTAAATTAGAAAAAATAAAGGGGAAAGGAAATATCAAAGAGATGAGATCTCTATCTTTAAAATTTTATTGTAGTTTTTCTTAAATAATCTTCTCTACCAGGGCTTATGTAGAAAGTTGTGATCTGGTTTCTTTATGACAACCAGAGGTAATGACAAGAAAATGATCATTTGGGGGTAAGAATGGTGAAGATTTAGTCCATAGTGATTTTTTTTAAACTGTAACTCAAGATATCTTGCCTAAAGGTTTTACAGTGATATGAGTGAAAATCAGGCAGGTGTACTTTTCACCTGTTGGGTTTGAAACTTCCTTGTAGCCTTGTTTTTCCATTTCTTTCTATTATAAACATGCAAGGATATAAACTTTATAGTATAGTAAGACAAAGTTAATTGGCATAGCTATTTAAAGAAAATGAGTGATGAATGGAACAAAGGAATCAATTTAATTAGTCAGAATGAATTCTTCAATCTAGTCAAGATTTCTTTTATTAATTGCTTGAGTGAGTTTGGTTGCTTCATTGGCAGTACCTGCTGAGCCAGGCAAGTTTCCTGATAAGAGATTTGGACCTATAGTGGGGGCCATTTAAATGATCAGGAGAAGGCTTGAATAAAATTTGGCAGGATGAATTTTTATGGTTCATATTAAGTAGACCAAAGCCTTTCACACTGAAATGGGCCACATATTCTTTGAGAGAGAATTTATTAGGGAGCTGCAGATAGCCATCTTTTGTTAGGAATATGAAGAAGCGGTGAGAGGTAGGAATGAAACTGGAGGTCAAGGAGAGTATGTAGGTGGCGAGAGACAAAGAGACAGAGGCTGCCAGAAATGTAGTGAATGTGCTGAGAACCACAGATGAACATCTACCAGGTTCCGCAGAAAGATAGGGAATCCTGTCTTTCCCAATGCTTTCCAGTCCCCAGTTTTAGTTATTTATTAAGTGTGGAGAGGAAGATATCTGATAGCTCTCATTTCAGTGAAACACTCATACACTAAAAATTAACTTACCTCATTAAAAAAAATTAACTTGAGTTTGTACCGAAGAGTACTAAGACTTATCTCCTGTACAAACCAAGATGCTGTACATTATGGAGATGTCATTAACAAAGATGAATTAGACACTGATCTTTTCCTAATAGAGACCCCAAGCCATGAAATGAAATAAGACATACACAAATAGCTGCACTATATTTTGTATTATGTAAAATAGCTTAAAATAGTCATTCATTGTACATTAATCTAGGCACATGAGATATAGTCATGACCAAACATATTAAAATACATGCTATTATAGATTGTACATCCTAATAAGAATAGATGGAAAAATAAGCATTGTGTAAATAAATAGCATATTAGCAGGTGATAAATTCAATGGATAATAAATAGAAGAGGTAGGAGTGATCAAGAATGTAGGGTGGGAGAATTGTATCTTTACATAGGATGGTCAGAGTAGGCTTCAAGGAGAAGGTGGTATTTATGTAAAGACTTGATAGAGGTGAGGTAGTTGATCATAAGAATAACTTGATGAAGAACATTCTAGACTGACAAGTCACGGAATGCCTCAGAGTGGAGTGTGTCTTGTGTATGTGAGGAATAGCAAAGAGACAAGTGAGGCTTGAATAGAAGAACAATGGAAAAAGGAGCTATTGATGAGGTTAGAGAGGTAATAGAAATGATGGTTCATGTAGATCTTTGCAGACTGTTGCCTACTGTATCATGAATAATAAAAGTTATTAATCAGGAGGATGATACAAAAACCCACACAAGGATATAATGGTAGATAGGACCAGGTGTTAGTAATGGAATTACTGAGAAATAGTTTGATTCTGGACAGTCTGAAGGTTGAGTCAAAGAATTTCCTGATAGATTGGACAGGGTTTGCAAGAGAAAGATGTATAAAAGACATTTCAAGTTTTTGGTGTGAGGAACTGCAAGGATGGTGTTTTTACCCTCTGAGATAGGGAAGAACCATTTTGGATGGAAAATTAAGAGTTCAGTTTTGGACATGTAATGTTTGAGAAGTCTATTAAACTTTCTGGTGGAAATATCAGGTTGATTATATAGGTCTGGGACTGGCAGAATAAGTCAATTGATGAGTCCTTGGCAAATAAGTAGTATTTTTAAGCTATGAGATTGGATGACTCACCAAAGAATTGAGTGCAGATAATGAAGAGGAGGTGATTATAGATTGAACCTTGGAATATCCAAAATTAGGAGGTCAGTTCAAGGAGAGAGTGCTGCATGTGCTGAATACACAGGAGAGAGATTGTTTTATGTAAAATAAAGAGATTAGTTTGAGTAGGGAAAACTTAATGAATGAAATAACATTTCAATTGAGTGCTAAGAATAAGAGGTGTTTGTAATGTGTAAAATTGGAGGGGGATGTTACATTAAAGTAAAAAGGAATAGGACGAGCAATATATGAATGAGAAACAGCAGGTATTTCACTTTGACTATCAATAACATGTATCAAGGTTTAGCAGTAGGTTACATAGATAATATAGACAGTATACTGCAGCTAATAGAAAACTGTGTAAGGCCTTTGTACAAAGAATGACATGATGAGATCATGCTTTAGGAAGAGTAATCTAGCTGCATAGGGTTGTTAGATTGAAAGGGGTAGAGTTTGGTTTCTGAGAAATGAGTTAGAGATTAAATGAAATGATATATAAGAGAGAGAGAGAGAGAGAGTGTGTGTGTGTATGTATGTATGTATGTATGTATGTGTTTTACTCATAATTTGTCACTGTAGTGGTTAATTTTGTGTCAACTTGACTGGATCATGAGATACATAGACATTTGATCCAATATTATTCTGCTTGTTTCTGTGGGGGTATTTCTGGATGAGATTAACATTTATATTGGTAGGCTGAGTAAAGCAGATTGCCCTCCCTAATGTGGGTGGGCCTCATCCAATCAGTTGAAGGTCTAAATATAACCAAAAGGCTGACCCTCCTGTAAGTAAGGGGGATCTTGCTCTGGCTGTCTTTGAGCTACGACTTTGTTCTTTTCCCATTCTTCATACTCGAACTACCTCATTGGCTCTCCTAGTCCTCAAGCTTTCAGAATTGAGCTAGAACTAATGCCATCAGCTCTCTTTTGTCTCCAGCTTCCCACCTGCAGATGTTGGGACTTATCAGTCTCCATATCATATGAACCAATCCCTTGTAAATTAGTCTCTCTTTCTCTCTTCTTCCCCATGCATGCGTGTGTGCGCATGCACACACACACACACACACACACACACACACACACACACACACTATTGGTTCTATCTGGAGAACTCTTATACACTTACTAAAGAATTGGGAGAATTATTAATCATGTGTGACTAAAGGAAAAAAAAAAGAAAAGTGATTCTCATTGAATGTGGCTTTGTGCCAGGCCATAATTTTGTACCATAATTTTTAATATCTGCTCTCTAGATTAATAACTTTTTTATATCCAGTCTTATACTAACAGCTGAGAACTACTAGTCTTCATTCTTCAGTTTCACAAAGCTTGCATTTAAAGTTACAAGGCTCTGTTTCTATAGCTCAAGATACTACTTTAATTCATGTTCTACTGTGCTAAACTGTGTAGTGCTAAAATAAAAGATGTGTTGATATCATTCAACATGTGGCTTATATGATACCTGCTATTACTGAAAGTTGTTTTTTTCCAGGTCATTTTGCTCTTCATCTATCTTGTAGCTATGTTGTACTATGGTGTCACACAGGATTTTTTAGGTAACCTCTACCTAATTTATACTTTGTCTACTTCTGTACTACCTCTAAAATATAAGTGTCAGTAATGTAGGTAGGTTGTCTATTTTGTTCATTACTGTGTACCTATTGCCTAAAACAGAACTTGACACATAGTACTCAAATAATAATTACTAGTTAAATGACTGAGTGACTTAAGTGAATACATGTAGTGGCTAGAAGTTTCAAATTAGATGCAACCTGATAAAAGTTTGCATGCTATTAAGCTATCTTTAACCCTAAACTATTTCAATTTTTGATTGATTTTATTTTTTCCCTGGAGGTAGCAACCATGGTTCCATTTAAAAGTATTATATCCACTTTGAGATCTTGGAAATTAAGAGAAGATTAATGTGTTTAAATTATATGTTCCAAAGTAAAAACAAAACTGAACAAAAACAAAACAAGATCAAGAAGAGATTTGAAAAGAGTTACAAAAGATATTTGAATAAACATGAGATATTTCTGCTACTGTTGATGTAACCTAAGGACACAGCATAATAGGTAGGAGATTATGATGGCAGTAATTGTGAAAAGGACTATATGGGATAGATGTGAAATATTGTAGTGGAAGAATCAGCATGGCCTCCCAACTGACTATAGGTAGGAAGCAAGATATATGAACTAGAAAATGAAACTCTTAAGTTTCAAGTGTGGGTGATTGGGGAAAAATAGTCAAGCCAGTAGCTGAAAGGGAGAAGTCATGTTACCTAGGAATCTGAGGAGTTCAGCTTTGTGAATCTGGCCTTTGAGATTTTGTTATGGTTTCAAAGTAGATGAAGCAAATAAATAGCTAGAAATGAAGATGAAGAAATACGGTAGTAGGGGTACCCAAATGGCTCAGTTTGTTGTATAGTATGAGACTCTTGAATTTTCTCAGGGCCGTGATTTCAGGCCCCACATTGGGCATATAGAAAGGAAGGAAAGGAAAGAAAGGAGAGGAGAGGAGAGGGGAGGGGAGGGGAGGGGAGGGGAGGAAAAAGGAAGAAAGAAAAAAAAGGAAAGAGAGAGAGGAAGGGAGGAAGGGAAGATGAGAGAAAGAAGGGGAGGAAGAAAGGAAGACAGGGAAAGAGAGAGAGGGAAAGAAAGGAAGAAAGGAAGAATGAAAGAGAAAGAAAGAGACAGAGAGAGGGAAAGAAAGGAAGAAAGAAGAATGAAAAGGGGGGAGGGAAGGAAGGAAGGAAGGAAAGGAGGAAGGAAGGAGATATAGACTCACTGGTATGCCACAGAAGTAAACTTGAAAGTTTGAAGTATAGTGAGAAATAGCTAAGAGAAAAGGAAAAAAGGTAATAAAAGAGGAAGAGGTGGGAGAAAAGGATGAGGACACCATTTTGGAAGGCAGACTGGAAAAAAAAAGCCAGTAAAGAAGACAGGAGAAAAAATGATTGTAATAGGTCAGAGGGTAATCCTAAAGGGACAGGGTCAGACAGTGATAATCAGAGAGTCTCCTGTGGAAGTTAGAGATCATAGAAGAGGATGAAGAAAAAATAGATTTGATTGATGAGTGGTTTACTGTTAAACTTAAGAACAGTTTAAATTCTGTGGCAAGAACTGAAAGGGAATAGAGGACAAATGGCAAGAAAGAGAAAACAAAAGTAAAAGATGGAATAAAGTAGTCTTTAGAGAAATTTGACTGAAAATAATGCTGGAGGTATGCACAAGAAAAGAACTCACTGAATCTATCATTTTTTATTTTTAATTTAATTTCATTTTGGTAAGAACACTTACCATGAGATTGATGCTCTTTACAAATTTGTAGGTTTACAATACAGTTACAATGCTGTAAAGCAGATCTCTAGAACTTATCTTGCTTCACTGAAACTCCATTTGCATCTGTGCTAAAATATTTGGAATATTTTATGATGTTTGGACTTCTTGGTCTATTCTTCTGTCTCAAGGAATCCTGTTTCTCTGGGTTTCAATCAGTTTTTCTTCTTCTTAGTCAATTATAGTAATGCAGAATTTATCTGAATAGACAGACCAAATATATGAAAGTTAATTAAAGAAAATATTGATAAAAATGTGATTTGTTTTTGGAACTTGTCAGCCGAAATGAATATTAATCCAGAGTCTTGCACAATAGCAGACTAATACATCTATCTCCTGGTGTATCAAATCATGTTTGTTTTTGGAATATTGATCATAAGAGTTTGACTCAATAAAACGTTCTTCTTTTTTAAAAAAAATCAGGTTTATTGAGGTATAATTGATATAAAATTGTAAAATACTAAAAATGTACTTTGTGGTGATATGATACATATATTTTTATGAAACAATTCCCCCCTAATCAATGCAGCTGTCTAATGGTATTATCCATGAACTTTTTTGTTATGAGAGAGAATACACTCATATGCTCAAGACTATAGCATTGTAGTGAGTTATCAAAGTATAATAGAGGCCAGAACCACCAATGGGTAACAGGTTTTTCAATGTATCCTTTCATGCATCTTGTTTGCATGGAGAAGGGAATCTTATTTATTTATTTTTAAGTAGACTTCACTCCCAGCAGGGAGCCCAACGCAGGGCTTGAAATCATGACTCCAAGATCAAGACCTGAGCTGAGATCAAGAATTGGATGCTTGGGGCAACTGGGTGGCTCAATCTGTTGAGTGTCCGATTTCAGCTCAGGTCATGGTCTTATGGTCTGTGCGTTCGAGCCCCGCTTTGGGCTCTGCCGACAGCTCAGAGCCTGGAGCCTGCTTCAGATTCTGTGTCTCCTTCTCTCTCTGCCCCTTCCCCACTTTCACTCTCTCTCTCTTCTTCTCTCTCTCTCTCTCTCTCTCAAACATAGATAAATATCAAAAAAATTAAAAAAAGAGAGAGAGAGTCAGATGCTTAACTGACTGAGCCACCCGGGTGCCCCAGTTGTCTTCTTTCAGACTTTAACTGTTCTCAGATATTTTTTCCATTAATATCATCAGAGTATTTGTAAGCAAGTGTTTGTTGCTGAAACTTTAATTTTTAGGACTATTGACATTTTTAAAAACATCTGGAAGATATTTCTTAATGTTAAATAAAAATGTCAGAAAGAAGCTTCCATGTTTATGACCTGAAGTGGAAGCTGAGGAAGTTTTACTTTCTTCCAATTGTAGTGAGTAATACCATGAACTGAGCTTTCCCTACTAAAGTTGAGCAATTGCAAGAGCAATGTCACCCTATGGCTGACATATTCAGCTTTTTTTGCTTTCATCTTTACTATTAGTGTAATAAAACTTTTCTATGATTTCCATCTGTAAAAATAGTGACTTCATCAAATTTTTGGCATAGCAAGAATTTTCAGTATTATTTTTTTCATTGTTATTATAGTTAATGAATGACAGAAATACATGACTGCTATTTCTTTGCTTTTGAGGTTAAGAAATTCTCTTTTAATAATTAGGTTATTTTAGCTAAACTACTTATATATAATGGTTCATAGCAGTAACTTCTGGAAATATAGTCTTGAGTCATTATTAATGAAGTAAGCTTTTGAAAGATACAGACATTTATGAAAATCTTCAGTAATGCCCTTAGAGTTTATCTTAATAAAGTAAGCAGACAAATATTAAATAATATATCAACTTTATATTTTAGTCCTCAGAAATCTATGCATATCTATTATCTGAGAAATTATGTTTATGCAAATATACCTCAAAAGCTGCAATTTAATTTGATACTCTTTGGAACCAGGTTTCCATAGGAAATCACTTTCTTGATTAAAGAATTGATGTGTAACCTCTGGCAGAAATGACAACATATATCATAAGTAACAAATTGAAAATAATATGACCTATGCTTTAAACAGAAGACTTTCTAAACAGCACACACAATTATTTGAGTAGGATGCTGCAATTGCTAATCTTACACTTAATTAATGATTTAAATAATTAATGGCTGTGGATATGCAGGTTGAGGAGAGAAGGTGGGGACAGCAGTAAACGACCAGAGTTCCCCCAGGAGTGAAGGCCAGTACATAGAAAGTTTCCATAAGAGAGGCAGGACTTGGCAAGGCTCCATGGCCAAGCATGGGGTCATGGTATAATTTTTAAAATACAGTTGATGGTATCTTTAATATTTTAAATATTTTGAACCTTAGCTGTACCCATTTAATTGTAGATATATATGCATTTTTGAAAAAAAAATATATGGTGTTTTTATTTGTATTCCTGCCTGCCTTTATCTTGACTTAAATGCTTTAGATTTTTACCATTTCTACTTCTTTAACTTGAAAAATGTTTTAAAACTATTCCATATTGCTCTAAGTAATTAAGTTTATTCCTCCCACATGGTGCTTAATATATTATGGTATATATTTACTACTTTTATTCTTGCTTTCATGAGTATAATTGCATCTGAGAACTGAGAATTTCTTTTTCTTTTTTTTAAGTTTATTTATTTTGAGAGAGAGGCTGTGTGCACTGGTGCCAGTGGGGGAGAGAGAGAGAGTGAGAGAGAGAATCCCAAGCAGACTCCACAGTGTCAGCACAGAGCCCAACATGGGGTTTGGGTGTTTTATCTCACAAACAATAAGATCATGACCTGAGCCCAAATCAAGACTCAGAGGGTTAGCCCACTGAACCACCCCAGTACCCCTGAGAGAATTTCTTTAACTCAGTTCATTCCTGGTCTGTTCTATCAACCTAAGTAATTATTTAAGGTTATCTAAATCTGAGTTCTTCTCATGAAATATTGAAATAATAGGGACTATTTAAAAAGATTTTTAAAATATTTTGCAACACCTGATGTTACACATAGTTTTTAATTTACTGAAATTTACTTATAAGTCAAGTATTTGCAGGGGCACCTTGGTGGCTCAGTTGGTTGAGCATCCTACTCCTGATTTGGGCTCAAGTCATGATCCCAGGGTCATGGGATAGAGCCCAGTGTTCAGCTCTGGGATGAGCATGAAGCCTGTTTAAAATTCTCTCCCTCTCTCCCTCTGCCCCTCTTCCCTGCTCATAGCCTTTCCACGACCCCCCCCCCAAAAAAAAAAGAAAGAAAAGGAAGTCAAATATTTGTGTAAGATTTGTGATTTTTATGCTATATATAAATAGAAAAATCTCTAAAGCCATGTTTATCAAGATTGATGATGATAAACATGATAAATGGACTCAACAAAACATTTCAATATAATCTATGCTTTTGAAACAGTATGTAGAGTTATCTCTCAAATGTATTTGACATAAAACCAGTGAAATGTAAGCAAAAATCAGAGACTAGTATAAAACCTAAAAGCACTGACTTTGGTTATTAGCTAGATTCTAAAAACCCAAGTAGAGCCTATGTTCATATCCTGGCTGTAATATTAATTGACTGTCCCACCTGTGGCTGGGCTCTCTGTGCCTCTGTTTTCTTCTGGTAAAAATTATTGTTAAGACTTGTTAATTTTGGTAAAATTCTTGCAACACAGTCTGACACATACTAAGCAATATATATATATATATATATATATATATATATATATATATATATATATAAATAATAAAGTACAAAAATACCTTTAACTTCTTGTGATTGATTCTAATATTTCTATTTAGTTTTATTTTCTTATGACTGGTGCATGTCCTGATGAGCTAATTTGATATATTGACCAATTATATACAATTTGAAAAACAGAGCATTTCCTTCTTTAAATTTTTTTTAATGTTTATTCTTGAAAGAGAGAGAGAGCAAGTGAGCATGAGTGGGAGAGAGGCAGAGTGAGAGAGGGACACAGAATCTGAAGCAGCTCCAGGCTCTGAGCTGTCAGTACAGAGCCCGACATGGGGCTCGAACTCACAAGCCTTGAGATCATGACCTGAGCCAAAGTTGGATGCTTAACCGACTGAGTCACCCAGGCGCCCCCAGAGCATTTCCTTTTTGGCAAATCATAATGTACGCAAATTGCTTAAGCATGTGGAGATGTTGTGCAGAGAAAAGAAACCTATTTATCATTTCTTAGATAGTACTGCTTGTTTACTTGTCCATAGAAATCTTTTCATTTAAACCAGGTATATTAGATTGGGTTTTAAAATGGACCCTCAAGATTGCCTGTGGTAATTCCTGGGATCGTGAATATAATGAGATAGTATTCCCTGCTTATGTTACTTTACACTTAAAAAGGGCTTTCAGATGTAATTAAAGTCACTAATCAGCTGACTTTGAGTTAATCAAAAAGAGGATACAGGGATGGACCTAACCTAATCACATGAATCCTTTAAGAACAGAGTTTTCTCTCAATGGTGTTGGAAGGAAAGACAGAGATACTAAAGGCACAATAAGGATGTGATGTACTGTTGTATTGCTGGCTCTGAAAGTTGAGACAGAATTTTCAAGGACCCAAGTGTGGTCTCCAGTTGCTGAGAGTAACAGCTGGCAAGCAAATGGGAACCTCAGTCATACAGTAGCAAAGGACTGAATTCTGCCAATGACCTGAATCAGCTTAGAAGTGGATTCTTCCCTAGAGCCTCCAGATACAATCCCAGCCTGGCTGATACCTTGGTTATGGCTTTGTGAGACCCTGACCAGAGAATGCTGCTATGACTGTTTGGACTTCTGACATACACAACTGTGAGATTTTAAATAGATGTTATTTTCAGCTGCTACATTTGTGGTAATTTGTTGCACAGTAATATAAAATTAATATACCAGAACACACAACTATAAATTAAAATAAATTAACAATAAGAAAGTAACTATAAGCACAGAAGGAAAGGTATAAGGGAAAATTTTATGTTTATTTTCAGTTTTGTTATGTCTTAATAGTACAAGCAAGAAAAAAATGTCAGTTTGTGGATGTATAATGTTGTTCTGCATAATCAGTATCTTGCTATAACAACATCTTATAAAATGCAGCAAAAGGGGAAGACAAAAACAAATTGGCTAAATCATTTTTGTGGGCTTATGTTTTTTTTTTTTTTTTTTTTATGTCTGGAAAGATCTTTCCTCAAAAAGAAACCTCATACTCTTTAGCTATCATACCCTACTCCACTCATGTCTCATGTCCCCAGCCCTAAGCAACCACTGTTACTATAGATTTTCTTATTATGGACTTTCGTATCCATGAAATTGTATAATATGTGGATTTTTATGACTGGATTCTTTCACATAGCCTAATGTTTTCAAGATTCATTCATGCTGCATGTATTAGAACTTTATTCCTTTTTACAGCAGAGTAATATTCTATTGTATAGATATACCATACTTGTTTCTCCCTTTGTTGATTGACATTTGGGTTATTTCCATGTTTTTGCTCTTATGACTAGTGTTTCTATAAACATATGTGTACCAGTTTTTGTATGGACATATGCTTTCATTTCTCTCGGGTATATGTGTAGGAGTAGAATTTCTGGGTCACATGATAACTCTGTTTAATCCATCAAGGAGCTACTTGCTTATTTTCCAAAGCAGTTGCACCATTCCATATGTTCATTAGCAGTGTATAAGACTTCTACTTTCTCCATATCCTCACCAACACTTATTATCTGACTTTAAATTTTACTCATCCCTTTCGGCCTGGCTCATATACTATCATTTCTGCTGAGTCATTCCTGATTTGTTAGCAAAGCATAAAAATTTCTTCTGTGGACTGCCAAAGGATTATATTTGTTTGTTTCTAGGGCTCCCTTTACTTTCCTCATTGTATCATTGTTAGTATAGGTCTTACCTGCCTACCAACTTCAGCGTCTTTATTTTAGAATTTGTGTTTAATTTTCTAATTTCATCCTTCAAAGCACAGCTGTTCTAGGTGGCTTGAAAGTAAGAGAAGTTCAGAAAGTATTTACTGAGGGTTTTAGATTAAAAATGAACCAGATGACCTAATTCAATGTAGTTTATGACAGTTTCTGCTACTGTGAGCCTAGAGAGCTTGTCTGGCTTAGTCATACATGCACAGAGTTATTCAATTTCAAATTTTATGCTACCACTTATTAATTACGTGCTCTTAAGGAGATTTCTTAAACTTTCTAAGATATTTCTCTATCTACAAATGTGAATTTTAATATTGTATAAGATTATTGTGAAGCATAAATATGATAATTTATGTGGAGCACCTACTATTGTTCCTGACACATCCTTGATGCTCATTACATGGTGGCAAAACTATTTTATAAGCAATGAGGAAGACAAAATGTAATAATCCTCCCATCGCACACTTCCCTTAATAGAATCATGACATACACGTTTAATTCTTATTACATTTTATCAGATTGCAATTGTTTTTGGATTGAATAAATGTGGATTGCAAGTCACTTAAAATTGTAGAATCAAAAGCATTGGGTCTGGTTGTCCCATCTACAGCCTGCTGTAAGATGTATTGCACATATCTGTGTCTTTTGCTTGTTTTGTTGCTCATCTTGAAGTTTACCTCTGTCATGTTAGTGCATTTAATAAAACACATTTTCTTTTGTGATGTGCATGTTACTGTCTGGTGCTTACATTTCACATAGTAATACTGTATGATACTCCGTGATATAAAATTTCAGTAACTCTGAATCTCTATTAAATGCATGTGGAATGGACAGGTACAATCACCTAGAGCAAGAACAAATGGATAATGACAATACTCCAACAGAATAAGACATGTAGAGTCTTTAGGAGGCAAACATTAAAGTATATATGCACTCTCAGAATGGTATTAGACATAGAAAGTGAGGTTGCTGTTATACCTGCTGTTGCAAATTTTGTTTGCTTCACTGAAAGATCAGTGATAAGTGCATTCTTTTGCTATCTATTTGAGTGGATATAAAGGTTTTTACAGATTTCTTAAAATTTCTATACAATATCTAAATTATTCATCTATGAGTTCAAGTCATATTTTTTAAAAAAGTTTTACTGTTGTGTAGGAGAGATATTATGTGGAGAGGCTGCATTGTACTAGATAAAATATACTGAGAAACAAACCAAAAAACAGTTTTTATCCAGAATCTACTACTTGTCAGTTACTAAAATCTCTTTGTGGCCCAGTCTCCTTGTCTACAAAACAGATAATAACATTTCTCATGTTTAGCATAATTTTTAGCTCAATTTGTCGAGGGCACTAGCTAAGGAATGCTCAGATGGTTCCACTTTGCAATCTTGAAAGTTTCCTACAGCACAAAGATGAATTATCATTAAGCACTAGAAACTGGTCCTAGGTAGCCTTTGGCTTCCTATCTCCATCAAAATTTACTAGTAAGTTTTCAAGTATTGTGGTATTCCCTACCAGTAATCCCTTTCCCCAGGATTTACTACCAAAGTTGTCTTTCTTTGGAAGATCCCTAGTAAAATTATGACTCTCTCACAGTAACTTTCCATCTTGATGCAAATGTGGCCCTTCTGTAGTCCTGCCTTATGGTTTCAGTCCACTTACTTCCCTATCAAACATGTAAATCTCTATTCTAATCATTGTATCAATTGAAGTTTGTTTAGGAAAATGAAACCAAGGAAAAAGACTTACTGCAGAAAATTGGGTGTTTATAGGGAGTTGGGCGTTCACAGGGAATTAGATGTTCACATAGGGAACGAGGTATTTACAGAAATATTTTAAGGAGGTTGCAATTGGACTTTCTGTTATAAGATCACAACACTCTAGCTGTGATAAAGACAAAACGAAACCCTTCTATTGCCACTGCTACTACCTGTTAGCACAGCCATCATACACCCAGATGATTAGTGACAAGGGAACAGAACATTCAGCCTGTCTGAAGCAAAAATACTCCTGTTAGAGCTTGCTTGCTATAACCACTACTCCCTCCCAAATACAATGTGAATGCAACTAATTCACTTCGAGAAACCTAGATTCCAGGGGAGTTGAAGTTATATGATTTTTGCCTTCTAATCTCTCCAACAGGAGGGTAAAATGGAGTATAGGAAACCAAGGCTAAGCAATCACTACCGTTTCTATGTAGCTAATATTTCTCTAGTTGTTTTTCAGTGGCCTTGGACCTTTTCACCCTTGAACCTTGTGTCCCTATATACTCTTGAGATAGTGTAGTTCTACCTTGGTCCTTTAAGAATTATGTGAGGAGAGACAAATGAGCCTCACCTTGTAGAGCGTTAGCACTAACTAAGCTGTCATTCGTTTATCTCCTTTCAGTGAAGTTGGTATGTATTTGCCAAAGTAAAAGAACTTCTTGGATCTACATATTCTGAAGAAGCATGCTACTCTTACTGAGAAACAGAAAAACTCACTTGAAGATATTTTTTATCAATCAAGAGAAAAAGGAATATACACTTATAAGTGGGGAAGTGGGGTCCTCTGATTTTCTTTTAATTTCCCATGAGAATGAAGAGATATGTTGATTCAAGTACAGTGTTTGTCAGTAGGCAGTGTGCCTGATATCAATTTCATTTCTCTGTAACTGTGATACAGATAGAATCCCTATCTCCAGTTGGAGGGTAAATTGCTATACATATTCTTACAGATTTTTTGACAGTTAAAAATTCTCTTAACATTTTAGGACAAAGTTCAGACCTTTTTTCCAAAGATGCAGAAGGAGTCTAAAAACTATTATGGTGCTCATGGAAAGGCACCTCAGATCTCCTGTTGTGGGGAGCAGAGTTAAACACGTGTCCTGCTGCCACCTCTCAGGATCTACCACCATGTACACAATGAGGTCGTGCTTCTCTAAAATCTTCTCAATCAGTGATTAAATACAGCAGGGATACTAGTGTTGGCCTTTTCTGATGGCAAACTGGATGCTTCTAGTGGGCAAGCCTGGGTTGGGAATTCCCTGTCTTTTTGGTTGAGATTTTCTCAGAGCTGCACTGCAACCGATCCTCCTTATTGCTGCTCTTCTTTCCCAGTTAGGACTGTGTTGCAGTCTGAGGGTTTTCTTTGCCTGCCTGCGCTTCCTCCCCTTTATTCTTTGCAGATGTTTCTCCGAGTCTCTTGAGAGACAGATCCCATCTCCTGTTTGCTTCTCAGATGACCCAGACAAATACAATGACTTTAAAGATTACAATTAGAAATTGTTTTGAAGATGGCAGACGTAGAATTTCCATCTTCACGGAGAATAGGAGTGGAAGTAATTGATTAAATCCAACAAGTGAAGGTACTTCAAGTAGAATTCTTAAATGCAAAATCTTAGAGATTCTGAGGTGGGATAATATTGGATGACAAGTTAGAAGTATACTTTTTAGAGAGCTTTAGGAAGAGAGCCAATAAATATATTGAGTTATTGTATTTATAATATTTGTACATTTATAATGCCTAAATTTATGGACATTCTCCCTGAGTAGTGGAATCCTGTTGGTTTCAGCCATGAAATTGTGCTGTTGAACTAGCTCTCCATCTCTAATGCTAGTTTTGGACAAGTTAGCCACATGGTAGATTCAGTATACTTAAGGTTGCTAGTCATGGTTTATTGAGTGTGTTTGTAAGTAAATATATTTTGGTTTTCAAATATGGAATAGAAACTAATTGTAATATAGAAACTATCTGAGCTTACTGTTAGTCCTTTAAGAAAAAGTTCCTTATTCTGGAATGTGCTCCTTTCAGGGTTGTTGTATCCCTGGTTTTAGCAAACCTTCTTCTTATCTTACTGACTCTCCAGTATTGCCCACCATTAATCAACCCGTTTCTTTAGTATGGAGCCATGGCAGTTCTTTCCCCTCCCTGGGATCTGTCCCTACATATAGCTTACTTAGGAAAGCACTTTCCCTTTTTCCAAAAGTCTACATTTTAGGGTGTGGGCATAGTTCTGTAAAGATATGAATCCTGTGTCCATAACATGTAACAAGAACAAAGAAAAAAAATTTCGACTATTCACATTCGATATTTCATATTAAGCTCTTACCTTTCCCCAGTAGTCACATTACAATTTGTGAAATTGTTCATAATGTGTGATTGTTTTTGAAGATATTTGGTAACTCATTCTTTGCACAAAAACAATAGTAAGCTAGGTGGGAAATACTTTAAATAATTATATATTTTGAGTGCAACCACTAAAATAAACAGATTGTAATATGTAAAATTTTCTATTAGATGACAATATATTTTTATTATATTTAATATTTTGTACATATGAATATATATGTACAAATATATATATATATATATATATTTTCTACTCACTTAGTTCATCTTGAACATCATCCTGGGTGTGTAATTGAGGCAATCTTCCTTCAGTCTCAGTCTTATGAACTTTTGGAGCCTCAGCTTCTATAACTATTTTCTTAGGATGGCTGTATTTGTATAAATATATTAAACTTGATTTTTCACTGAAAGCAAATATGACTACATTTATTATTCCCAGTTTGAAAATAAAACCTTAAATCATAATCTCTAGATAAAGGACATTTCTTTCATGGTTCTAAGTAAAAGAAAATCTGTTTCACTGTTTACTTAACATTTGATGGCGATGTAATAAATAAAACATTAGCCAAAGAGTGACTGTGTCTTTCTCTGCTTTTTCTTTCTACAGGTTGCATTTCATATGGATGTGGGTATGATGTGCTGCAGCAAGATGACGTCTTGATTAGGTGAGTCTGTCAAGGCTGCTTTAAAGTATATTCTCACTGCAGATTTCCCCGGGCTTGATATTTATTGTTGGTATGGCTAGCCTAAATGCTGATGAAAATGGGATCTTTTTTTTTTTTTTTTTTTTGCTTTCTTGGTGATCGAATTCTAGTTTCCATGGAAATAGTATTTGTTGGTTGGTTTATTTTTTTAATGGAACTTATATTAGAAGTGTAATCAGGGAAACATCTAAAAAGTCTATGGAAGTAAGGGCAAAGCAATATCCAAACAGAGGTATATGTCTCATCCTTCATATAAACAGCCGTAGTAGAGATTCAGAGAGCTCTAATAGTGGGCATGTCTTATGTTGAAACAGTTAATACATTATTTATACATGCAGAAATAAACTTGATTAACTTTCTTACCCAATCTGTATATATATAATTTTTCTGCTAATATATATCGGTGCCAAATACATAATTATAAACCTTCACTTCCAAAATTTTCTTGATTTGAATACAGTCACTCTTGCTGATTGATGTTTTCTTTATTGCATTACCACCAAATGTTAAGCAAACAGGGAAGCAATCTTATATTATAGCTGGTTAAGGCACTGCAAGAGCAGGAGGTAAACGTTTGAACAAATGACTTCTCCTGTCTGAGTCATGACCCAGTGGGTAAGATCTTGATTTTCCTTTGGCAAATAGGGGAAATGTCCCAGAGTTTTCAAATCCCTGTTAGTTTGTGCAGCCATTTAGGTGTTGGTAATAAGTCACAAAGGAATTTGTAAAGTTAGTGTGGTGTAATAAAATGAATGTTAGCCCATCAGGTAATGTCTCTTCATAGGAATCTTGGTTTTTTTCTGATCATGTGTGTGATTGTGTGCAAAACATGCCACTTTTTACAGTCATAGTCTCTTTATCTATAAAATGAAGTGCTCCTCTAAGGTGATCCTCTGCCTTCATTCTGGGTTTGTGATTCTATGGATTTTTTAATGAATGAAGTTTTTTGGTTTTTTTTATGTCTAATGAATGGCAGTAGTGCTTTGGTTGCCCAAATGATCACACTGTACGCAATTGGACAGATGGATTATGAACATGATAAGCATTTAAAGTAATGTGATATTCTCATGTCTGGAGTATTTCTGAATAAAACCAGAGGCTAATGAACTGCTCCTTTTTTTTTTTTTAATTTAAGATGCTATAGTTGTTTTTCTCCTTTTTTTGATTCTTTTTCCGGGAGGCATGGGTGTGGATAGAATGAAATATTAAGAACATTTCCAATTACATGATTTTATGAAATATTACTTGAGAACACCATATTTGGTATTAAAATAGATGGGAACTTCTCCTAATTTTTTTTGAGAGTATTTTTTTAAGTTTATTTATTTATTTTGAGAGAGAGGGAGAATGAGCAGGAAAGGGACAGAGAGAGAGGGAGAGATACAATCCCAAGGACAACGTGGGGCTTGTCCTTACGATTGGGAGATTATGACCTGAGCCAAAAACCAAGAATCAGCTGCTTAACTGACTGAGCCACCCTGGTGCCCCAGAACTTTTCCTGATTTTACTCCTTTTTTCCCTTTTTTTCTTCCTAGAAAAACAATATTTTTTTTCTAGATGATGACACCTCTTTGTAGTACAGAATAATTAAAATATTCAAAAGCAAAGTGTTACTTGTTGCTTTGGCCTTTTAAGAATGTTCAGCCAGGGTCACCCGGGTGGCTCAGTCAAAGATCAGACTTCCACTCAGGTAATGATCTTAGGGCTCGTGAGTTTGAGCACCAAGTCAGGCTCTGTGCTCACAGCTCAGAACCTGGAGCCCAATTTGTATTCTGTGTCTCCCTCTCTCTCTGTCCCTCGCTCATGCTCTGTTTCTCTCTCCTTCAAAAGTAAATAAACATTTTAAAAAATTAAAAAAACAATGTTCAACCATATTTTAGTTGAACTTGCAGGTTTATAAAAATTTCTTTTTCAAATGACTCCTCATGCAACATTGACATATTAATACCATGGTATAAAAATGTTAGTTTTAGTAGGAGTGCTTTCAGAAGCTAAATAATTAATCTTGCAAATAATTGATTAAAACCATTATCATATCTATGAGAATTTGAGAATCTTGTAAGCTTTCTTCCTGTTGTAAGTGCATATTCAGGTAGCTGGAAATAATTTTTTAAAACTTTTATTAGTCTTATTATTTTTTTAGTTAAAACACACCTGTCCCAGTATATTTATATGTTTATCTGGGAAATATAGAAGGAATCAGTGATATATGTGTTGCCAAGCACATTGTGTGTGTGTGTGTGTGTGTGTGTGTGTGTGTGTGTGTGTGTGTGTATTCTCCCCAGGGTGATTAGATTCTTTCTGGAGTTAAAGTAACAAAGGCTTTATTTGCCTGAAGGGACAGAGGGAACCATTTAGGAGAATGAGGCAATTAAACAATTATACAACATTTTGAAGACATTATTTCCCCCTATTTGATTTTTACTTCTGGAAGACTGCTTTCTCATACTAGCAGGTTAGAGTAGTTAGAACCTCATACCCCCTTCCCCATCACTCTTATTCACCATGGAATTATATGTTCTTTTATTAAAATATTTTCTGAAAAATTAATGCTTACATTGAGTTTTGCAAACTTAACAATATAGGATTTGAGATGTTTTACTAAAAAGAATTAACATAAAATAATGTTTCAAAGTACAATTTTTTGAAAGTATTATCTCCAAATTGTGTCTTACAAATAATGTCTATACTCTCACTCCCATATATTCGGGATGAGAAATGAAACAAATGAAATGAAACAAAACAAAAAGAATGGAAGAAAATACTATGGGAAACTAACCTGTCATAAAAACGAAAACAAAAGCTTTCAAGTCTAATGGTGGGGAAAAAGACAGGTGGGAAAAGTAGATGAATGAATACAATTTACTATTGATCCAAAAATCTCATCATAGCCTATAATATCAATGTGTAGAAATACAAAACGTTGCCAAAAATTGTTAACAAGTACTAATACCAACTATATTAAAAGATGCAATTCTCCCTTCTGCTAGTCACACTTCCCTACAAAAATAGTTAGCAATAGAATTGAAGGCAAAAGAAATAAGAAGTGAAGATCTTGTAAAATCCACTAAATGGATTATCATTTTCTAACAGTTGTTTATTGGTCTGTATTTGTTAAGTGGTTATGCAGTAACATTTTTTTTCTTGCCTTACTATATGTTTGGTACTGTGTTATATTTATTTTAGGCAGAACATTTGGCATCTGATAGGAATTCTCAACACCAAATGATAGGATGATAGTTTTGTTATCTATGGGTCTCAATAGCCCTGGCAAATAGCAAATGCCACCTTTTTTTTTTCTCCCAGAGAGAAGAGGAATACAGAAAGAAGAAATTTAAGTGAATGAGTTACATAGTATGTTCACAGAATCTTTTCTAAGTAGACTATTAAGGACTTGACAGTCTTCTGAAAAGAAAATGAGCTCTGATGAGGAAACCTAGATTTGTTTCTCAGCACTGACTGTGCGGATATATATCCTTGAAGAAGTTACTGAACTTCTTTATGTTTACTTAACAGTAAAATAAGAGGATAGGATTAAATGATCTCAAAACTCCTTTTCAATTTGGGTAGTCTATGACAAAATAATGGTACATAAGACTTACTTAGGACTTAGTATGTGTCAGATTCTGTAGGGCACTATCACTTTAAGAGTTTTACCTGGATTGTGTAATTGTCAAACAACCCTATGAAGCAAGTACTATTATTAGTTGGATTTTATGAGGAAACTAAAACTTAGGGATTCACGTTTTTAAACAAAGTCACATGTTTGAGAGCAGCAGCGTTGAATTTTTAAATGAGGCTTTCTGACTCGACAGTCTACTAGCATAAGGATCATGCTCTATATCCTTAACATTAGTCATATGCCAGTCGAGAGTTAGGAAGTCATAGCGTAAGAAACCTGCATTCTTTCCAACATTATTTTCCCAGAGTAGATAATTATTTGCCCATCAGCCTGGCTTATGCTACAGTGAAACTTCCTTCCTTTTTGGTTAACATTTTCTGTTCATGCTCACTCTTTACATATTATCTAGAGAGTAGCACATCTTCCAGTGGAATATTTCTGAGTATTTTCCAGAGACTGCCCATGCAGTCATTGAACATGAATCAGAGGGAAGGTTTACGGAAATTATAAATGAACAGTCAAGGGAAAGTCTTTTGTAGCAAAATTATAGGAGTGTCTCCTTAGGTCAAAGTCAAAGTAAGGATGAATTAACTCCCGAAGCAATTTCGAAAAGGTGAAATTCAATGATATTGCAGTTGTTGGACCAGGTGTTAAAATGTTATTGGGTGTTAATTTAATTTTCATCCTGTCAACACTCATCTGAACTGTAACAGCTGCTAAACACGGTTCCACAAGAGCAAACCATCCACAGAGAGGAAGCAGATGCCTAATCAATAGGGCCAATAGAAATGTATGGCTCAGCTAAGCAACCTGCACAAGGGGGAATGAATCCCATAGGGCTTTGTCTTACCTGAATGGAAAAGAACTTTAAAGATAGTGAGACTATTTAAACAGTAAGAGCAGAAGACTGAAAGTCCTAGGTTGGCTTCCTATTGACTTTTTTTTTTTAATTCTACATGACCTTGGATTGACAATTCCTTGGTTTCTCAGTTCCCCTGAGGTTTCAGAGGTATTGAGGATGTTGCTTCAAGTCTATCGCTATCTTTCCAGCTATTATTATCTCACAGGCCTTGCACAATTCAGAGTAAAACCAACTGCTTCTTTACAAAAATTAGTAACGTAAAAGAGATAATAATGATGATGTAATAGTAGTTAATAGATTTTCTTCATTGCATCCTAGGTAGATAGGAATAGATGACTTGTACCTGGGGAAGGCATTTTGAATTTGAATCACTTTTTGACTACTATGCTTGCTAACATGGTAGGATATGTAATTTCCCCTATTGAGAATGTTCAAACAGAAGGGTAGATTACTATGTTTTTTGCCAAATGTAATAGTACCTAGAAACTGTGGTTTGACTATATAACCTCTTAAGTTTAATTATGCCATGCATTTGATAATTTTTTTTGTAAGTTAATGTGCTTCATCAAAAATATCACCTTGTTTAGTAATGTATTTCAGACTTGGCAGTAAATCCTCCAGGGATTGTGTGGTTGTATGCCAGCAGTGCTCTAAACTCTCCTACACAGGAGAGTTGTGGCAGCCTGCAGCTTCAATATTATTAGAAGGTTTGGGATTTTTTTTAAGTAAGTGAAAACAATAGGATTTAAAGGAACAGAATGCAAATTTTACATATATATTAAAATGATTCATCTTTCAAACAGTTTGAATATTGAGATAGGCTTTTTTTGGCCCATATGCAAACACTTGGCAATTGTTCTCCTTTTAGGGATCAGCAGGGAAAAGATTCACTATGGCTACTCATCTAATATGTTCTCCTGAAGGAGAAATCTTTCATTTTTCTGAGCTTGTTAAATGTCAAATAAAGCAAAACAGCACAAAACAAAGAAACACCTGTCTTCTACTTAGAATTTCACAGTGCTTGTATTGTTCCTCTTCTTCTGCTTTCTACTTCTATAGGAAGTAAAAGCTTTAAGGAAGTATGCAGTGTGGATTGTTTTATCCTATTTATCCTATTTATCCTATTGGATTGGTGGTGCTGTGACCTTAGTGCAAAAAAAAAAAAAAAAAAAAAAGGTTAGTTTTGAGGAGATAAAATAATTGAAATAATTGTGGCATTTGGGCTGATGAACTGGCCTTCTTAATATTTTGGAGATAAGGTGAGTTATTATTGGGGAGGTTTCAAAAGACCATCAGAGGCACATTGAGAATATTGTATTATGAAATTCTTATCCCAAACATAAATGCAAATAGGCAGATAAAAGGAACTGAGCCAGGCTTGTAATAGAATAATAATTTTGAAATGGCTCTTTGGAGATCATAGTAGGAAAACAAAAGGTAAAAGCAAGAATTATATTTCTTAGCATTTAACTGAAACTGGGGACAGGAGCCATTATTGGTTATGTTTAGTATGACAACATACAAAATGGTTTCCGTTTTGTGTTAGGTATTTGAAAAGCCTGAAATTTGGTGCAGGAATATGGTATTAGAAATTCTTTCTTTCCTTCCTCTCTCTTCTCTTCCTCTCACCTTCCTTTCTCCCTGCCCTTCTCCCTTTTTCCTACATGTAAGAAATGAATGTAGATGGAGTTTTGATGAATAGATTTTGTACAAATTCAGTGATTAAATACATACTTACAGGTTAAATTTGGTTTCTCAGTGTGTTAACATATTATCAGAGTTATTTATATTATAACCTATGTTTTTATGGCTGTAGATGAATTTCATTATATAATTTATATAAAATAGATAATATATTAATGAATGTTATTATTTCCTTACTTTCACTAATTAGGTTATTAAATGAGATCAGCTAAATTCTGAAGCTTTTAACGGAAAATTGATGTAGCTTTTGTGAGCCTTAGAAATCTTATTTCTTTGTTCTATCACTGTGATATATACAGATTCATCATCAAAATTTGATATTTAAGTCAAATTAAAGAGTGTGATCAGCTTTATAAAATTTATGAAAAAAAATTAAACAAAGTTCATAGAGAAATTAATGTTTTACTTTTCTCTAACAACTATAACACTTTCTAAAGAGAAAACTGCTTACAGCTATTCACTCTCTTTTCAATGATTTTAGTACAAAAATGAACAATTTCAGGTGCCACTTTATTTTGACTGTGCTGTCTAGTAACTAGTGTGATTGTTTGATAGAGTAAAGTAAGTGAAAAATGAGACACAAAGGAGAAGATAGAGAAAATGCTAGCAACACATTCTGTGAAAACACCTGTAAGATTTAGACATGTTTTAATTTTAATTGGTTAGTTCATATTTCACTCAAAAATGTAGTGTGAAGATATTAACATACATAACCTTGTTTATTTTCCTGTATATCATTTATATAGGGTTTGGGGTTTATTGTAAATTTTCTGATATAAAATTATGCTAATATGACGTCTACCACTGTTATCATGCAAATAAATACTCATTGCTTTTTTTCTTTGGAACCTCGAAGAGTTTAAATTTACATCACTTAGTAGATGCACTATTATACCCTCAATCTTTAGGTCTGTGCTTGTTTTAGAGTAGCTTATCTTTCTTCTAGAAGAGGATAGATCTCCACTTTTCTAACATCTTCAATGAATTACTTAGTGTTTGTTGTCTTCCTCAGTGTATCTCTATGCTTATCACAATACCTGGTACATGATGTGTTGAATTAAATTGAACAAAATTTCTCAGATACTCCTTTATATTTATTTGAAAGAGCTTATCCGCATTTGCTAGTTGGAGGAAACCAACAAAAAGAGATTAAGATTTGCTCATGATCTCATGATCTCTTGAATCCTAGAATCCTCATTTACTGAGTTTTATTCTAATGCTCTTCTTAAGGTAATACTATAATCCTTAAACCTAAATGTAGCCTATGGCTAATGAAATCTGAACACTAAGACATATATCTAGGCATAGCCTAGAATTAAAAAATGTTGGATCTTGCACTAATCCTGCTACTAATAATTTTGGAAAAGTTACTTATATAAGTATGAATATAAGTTGCAGAAGTTGTTTTCTTGTTTCATAACTCATATAACATTATACTGAAGTCATTTTAAAGTATATATTCAAGGCATTTGCTGTAACATGGTCATTTGAGAATTCTGTACTTTGCTTTTTCTCTAGAGCTCTTAGCATTACTTTACATTTATATATTTTGTGTATGTGTTTTTTTTTTTTCATGCAAAGTGGAAGCTCTGTGAAAGGAGGGACTTTGTTTAGGTTGTTCACTCCTGGACCCCCTTCTTAGATCAGTGCCTGGAGCAGCACTGGTGCCCAGTTAGCACTGGATGTCAGTGAATCAGTGAATCTTACTTGTGGGTGATCAGTAGTGGCTCTACAGCTGAGCCTCAGTCTTGGTGAACTCTATGACTTACCTTAAGTGACCCTACTACTAGCTTTCAGCTATACTTTTTGGCAGTTGTTCTGGCAGTATCTTTGTTTTGGTTTTGGCTTTGATTGCTTCTTCACTTTCATCTTTTGTTCAACGGGATTAACTGGGATTACATTGTGGCTAGATGTTAATGTAGGATCTCTTTCCAACGTTATTGTAAGATTTTAAGGTTGTGGCATTTGTTGTTGCTTATAAGGAATGGATTTTGTAGGGCAGACCAGTCAAGGATGATAACTTGCTAAGGTGCTGTGCTCAAATCCAGAGATCTTCGCTCAGGGGGGCTTGTGTAGGCCATCTACTGGTGAGATTTATCTCAGCGGTGGGTAACTGAAATGATACAGTTATACCATACATCTAATAAAATAATAGCATAATGCATTAACTAATCTCAGAGAAAGATCAACTATTTTGTGGAATAGAAGCACCCAATATAGATGAGATAGCTCATTCTGGGCAGTAATTGTTACTCATTATTGTAATCTCATTTTGACTTTAAATTACAAGCCTAAGTATCTTACCCTGGATCTTTTGATAGAATAGCCCTTGGGTTTCCTAAAAATTAAGACTTCTTTCCATGTACAGGTATTGAAGATTTACTTTACTAGGTTCACCAAATGACTAAAGAATCAATTTGTATGTTTTAAAATATAGGAAGTATCACGAGAATAATGTAACTATGGCATGTTTCTAAGAAATGATTTGGGAATATATATTATTGGACAAAATATCTTCACAGTACGTGACTGTTCTCTAAATTTTGGCCCACAGCAGTAGAATCTGTGTCCGTTTGTAAATGCGAGGAAGAAGTAAAATATAATTTGCTGCTTTGCTATAGTAATAATAAGTTCCTAGAGGGACATCACGCTAAAAATAATTTATTGAAACTGCCCTTGATTTCTAAAGACATTTCTGAGTTGCATTTAGAACATAGCCATTGATTACAAAGTGTGATTTGAGAAGGCAAAAGAGGCCAATTTTCCTGCAAACAAATTAAGAGATGCATATTGACTGCAGGGAAGTATGTCATCACTGAGAAATCGAAAGCAATGGGACTTTAGGAAATCAATCAGCAGTCTAGTAAAATTAGAATTTTTTCTCATACTTAGCTGCTGGAACCCTATGTGGGATGTTCATATTTTTAGCACATATGAAATTTTTGCTTTTATAGTAAACCCAGCTCAATAAAGTGAATAGAGGAACAGGTCAAGGTTCTGACTTGTTCACATTGCATGTTGTCAGAACCCTAAAAAACCCTAGAAGTTCCCTGAAATCCTACATATCGTACATTATTCTACAATAAATTTTGTCCCAGTGACCCATATTTCTAAACATTCTAGTTTGGGTGCCCTTTGGGAAGATGTGACTCTAATCTGAGACCAATAACCAGCTTCCACAAAATTTTAACATTTTGGGCAATGAGAAAAAAAAACAGTATTTTTTCAGTACACTAACACTACATGCTAGTCAGTTCTACATGGAGCTGTATGCTGTAAGTTTTCAAGTTTATTTTTGTACCTGAAATAATGATAGGAAAATATTTTTAAATATAAAAATTAAAATAATACTATTAGTCGGATCTCAAGCATGTAATGATTCCTTTGAGCATAGGCAGTTTCTCTTTGAGGTACTAAATATCTTTGTTTATTTAAGATAATAAAACAGAGTTTATAATGAAAAAGTACACAATATGCCTCAAATTTCGTATCTTCAATATGATGACATACACTTGTTATAGAAACGCTTTTAAAAAGTATTTTTAGGGAGTTAAAACATATCCCCTCAAAAATCAAGTTAGGATGTATTAGGTGATTGATAAAATGAGGGGCAACTAGGTGGCTCTGTCGGTTAAGCAACCGACTTTGGCTCAGGTCATGATCTCACAGTTCATGAGTTCAAGCCCCGCATGGGGTTCTGTGCTGACAGATCAGCCTGGAGCCTGCTTCAGATCTCTCTCTCTCTCTCTCTCTCTCTCTCTCTCTCTCTGCCCTTTCCCCACTTGTGCTTTGTCTCTCTTTCTCTCAAAAATAAACATTAAAAAAAAATTAAATGAGACTGATACGGGTATAGTAGGTTAGCTTTAAAATACTTGGATTAAATTCTACTTAAGTTTCATTAAGTACTATGTGCAAAGCCCTGTGCTAGCTGGGTATCAAGAGTATCAAAATGCATTTGATGCAGTTTTTATTCTGAAGAAAGTTATACTCTAATAGTGTGATCAGTTAACACAGTATAGTCTTGGAAATAAGTAGTTGCACAAATCTGCATGCATTTCTTAATAGAAAATGCCCATTTTCCTTCTATAAGTAATCTGGGACAATAAAAGTAAAGATATTTTTAAATGTTTTCCTTATTTTCCTTATTTAAGTTGTTCCTTATTGTAGAAGATATAATTAGGGAAATTGAAAATAATAACACAAATTGTATATTTTATAATTACAAAAACAATATATGCCAAGAGTAGAAAATTCAGATAGCATGGATTAGCTCAAAGAAGAAAATAAAAATGATTTGTGTTTCTACCACTTAAGAATGAACACTGCAACATAGAGGTAAGCCCTGTTGGCTGCTATTCACAAAATATATTTTCAATATTTTCTTCACTTTTGTTTCAGAGTTATACAATAAACATATGCTGCAGCCATCCTTCCCTGCCTGAAACCTTAGTTAGTAATAACGGGTATGAAAGTAAATAAATGTGTGTATATGTAATGCCTATATATATGTATATATAATGTATACATTATATATATATGTGTACATATATATTATATATGTGTGTGTATATATATAATGTGTCTATAATTAAACGTTCTGGTAAGCAGTAGATAAAAACTATGATTATTCCCTTGAAGAAACTAAATGGTATCAGACTGAAGAAGGAAGCATGAACTTAAAAATACCTGGGAAGGGCCAGTTACAAATGTTGGGGATTGCTCAAAGACTGTTCCTCAAACCAGATAGTGAGTAGTCCTCTCTATTCCCATCCTGAGAGACTTATCTGCCTCCATCGGGGAGCACTGAGGGTTTGGCTCAGTCTTTTTTGTAACTATAATTATTCATAACTATTACATATCTCCAGAATATTTTTGAAATAAAAATCATCATTATAATATGCATACCATTTTGTAACTTACCTGACAATGTGTTTATTGTAAAAAAAAAATATAATGCCTAAAAAATCATAGTCATCAGTTGAAGCATCATTAATTTAAATATTTAAATAATTGCATTTTTTCACTATTTAAAACAAGGCTGCATTGAACATCCTTATAGAGATACCATCAATTTATTTCCCTTTTATCAGTATATCCTTTAATAAATTTTAGTGGCGTTGTATAAGATTAACAAAAATAATATTGAGAATTTTTATTAGGTTTGTTTTAAACCTAGAAATTACTGGGGCACCTGACTGGTTCAGTCATTTGAGCATCTGACTCTTGATTTCGGCTCAGGTCATGATCTCAAGGTTGGTGAATCTGAGCCCTTCATCAGGCTCTGCGCTGACAGTGTGGAGCCTACTTAGGATTCTCTCTCTTCCTCTCTCTCTCTGCTCCCTGCTCGTGCTCTGTCTCTCCCTCTCAAAATAAATAAATAAACTTAAAAAATATAGAAATTACTTTGTCGAAAAATATTAAACTTTTACAGTATTTAAAAGGTGAAAGATACATATGACTTGAAGAGAAATCAGACTATATATAAATCTTTACAGGATTTAAACTTAGTATTCGTGTGCAGTGATCTCTCTTTTTTTTTTCAAGTGTTTATATTATTTAGTACTTTTGCGTTTTTCTTCATTTTAATCCTAGATGTTTTGGACAAAGTTTATGTATAAGTATTTTCATATCTTCAATGTTATGTTTTTTTTCTATTTCTTAAGATAGATACATAGAACAGTTCCTGACTTTCACATATTTGTTTTTTTTGCTTTTTTCTATTTTTTTTCAACATATGAAATTTATTGTCAAATTGGTTTCCATACAACACCCAGTGCTCATCCCAACAGGTGCCCTCCTCAATACCCATCACCCACACTCCCCTCCCTCCCACCCCCCCATCACCCTCAGTTTCTTCTCAGTTTTTAAGAGTCTCTTATGCTTTGGCTCTCTCCCACTCTAACCTCTTTTTTTTTTCTTCTCCTCCCCCAGCACATATTTATTTTTAAACTATCTTCCTCAATTCTCTAATTAATTTAAATGATTTTTATTTAGCTATATTAATTATAATTCTTCACATACCCTCAGAGCATCTTCTGACAGCCAGGTTTTGTTTTGTTTTGTTTTGTTTTTCCCCAACACGCATCCTGACTCAAGCTGTATACATTTGCAATATCTGATTTTTAACCACACACTCTTCATCCTATTGACCCAGAGTGAAAATTGATACTCTTGTCTGAAGGACTGTTCCCTTGAGTATATTTAAACCAGACCAATCTCTGTGTTTAATCTGGGTTCATCAGGAACCATTAGCCTTGATTGGTTTGTTTTTCTCCCCCTCCATCTCAGGACTTGATTCTATTGAGTTAACAACTCTTCTCCCCAGAGAATAGCTACCACAGCCTGTTTCAACTAATTCCAATCTCTCGCTTATAGAAATTGAACTGGTCTTTTTTTTTCCTTTTTAGTTTTATTTGAAGAACTGCCGTAATGAATTCTGTATTTGTTCAATTCTTTGAAGCTCTGTGAGGACAAAACAGTTACTCACATCTCTATCATGTTAGTATGCTCTTTATCACACTTTCTGATCATCATCATTGTTGAATTATGCAGGCCCGTTGAAAAGAATAAGCATTATTTATTGAAGACTCATATGTTGATATCCAATAAATCTCGTCAATCATGATTTGAATAACTTGGGATTTATGGTTTTTCAGAAGAGAACTAGTTAGATGTTTATTTTTGTAAAATATTGGAGGAATAGATTAGTAAGAATTTTAGTCATGTAAATAAGATGTGGAAAGGTTATTACTAAGAACAGATATTTCTTTTAAAATATTGTAGCATAACACATTACTCAGGAAATAGGGTAATCTATTGAATTATCAAATTTCCTAGGGGGCAGATTACATCTATGGGCCCCATCGTAGCTCTTTAATAAGAGTGTTTTAATTAAGTTGTGCTGCTAATATGTGCAATCCATCCCTGAGTACAGTAAGACTCTCATTAAGATTTTGCTACTATAATTCTGAGGTAGAAAAACCATTGTATTATCATTCAAAACGTAGTTCTAGCTCTCCTTTTGAATTTTTGTGACTTATGACCCCAAGTAAATAATGTACCTCTTCTGAGTCTAATTGCTTTTTATTTAAATGAAAAAAAAAAAAAACACCGTGCATACCTCACAGAGTTACTTTGAGAGTTAAATGAGCTTGAGTCTGAAAGCCATCTTAAAAATCATAAATCAACAAAATCCTAACTACTCATTACTATGTACTAGATTACTTTTCTTATAAATTCACAAGATGATTTTGTCTTCAATTTGTGAATTCTGTATGGTGAGGAGCACAATGGCTTGTGCTAGCTTGTCTAAATAGTAATTTGTATGAAACAGCTTTGATAATTAGCTTGGCTACACTATTCTTGAATAATTCTCAGTTTCACTTAAAATATTTGAATGAGTGAGTAAATACCACTGGTATCTTGGAAAAATAATAAGATTCCTCATTTAAGCTCTCAATTCTTTAAATTAAACTCATCACTTGTATTTAAGAGTAAATTCTGATAAGCCCACATTTACTCTTGTACTGTTACAGACGGGTTTTAAACTAGTGATGCTATTTTTTCCATAAAAAAGAGAGAAAGCTCTACATAAAGCAAACTCAAAATACTTTCTTATTAGAAATTTTATAGACAAGTAACATAAAATCTAATACTTTCTTATTAAGCTGTCATTAAATGATTAAGTTCAGAAAACTAACTTATTGTTGAACACTATGAAAAAAATAATGTATTAAATATAAAATCTCTTTTTGTATACCGAAGAACTTTTCTTTTTCTAGATAGCTGCTATACAAGAAACACTCCTTGCTTAGGGGAGCACAGTCTCAAGAGAATAGCAGAACAAAAGCAAAAACCTAACATTCTTGCCTTTTATATTTTAAAGGATACTATCCAGGTGTAAGGCAACAAAATTAGAGGAAAAGTACATGACCACACAGAAGGAGTTTGTTTGTCCTCCACTCCCATCCCAGAACTCTCTCCAGACTAGAGAAAGATCCTTATACCTGAAAAAAGGAGTTTAGTGATCAAGATGCTGTATGACTTTCTTACTCCTTCCTGCTTCACTTGTGATTCTAAACTGATGGGGAGAAAGTAGAACAAATTTAGGGATTTGCAATTAGGTAAAAATCTGTGCTTCCAAGGTTCTATGTGCCTTCTCAGTAGAAGAGAATAGAATGAAATGGCTAAATGGGCTCTCCATGCATCAAGATTTATAGTCTAGGCAGATAGTTTTTCTAAATGATGTTGTCATAGGTTTGTGAGTCAGAAAAGCTGGAGGACATTTGTAGCAACTTATGTGGCATAGATCATATAATGAGACCACATGAGAACTGGACACCTTAGATGATACCATTATGAGGATTTTAATTCCAGAAACTAGATTAGAGAATATACCTCATTGGATATTACTATAGGCAATGGATGGATGACAAGACGCCACATCTCCCATTCTGTCTCCCACCAAAATGACCTTGGTGTCTATATACAATATCAGGAAGAAAAGGAAAGGTAGGAGGAATCCTTGAGTCTGCTTTGAATTGGCAAAATGAGGGGCGCCTGGGTGGCGCAGTCGGTTAAGCGTCCGACTTCAGCCAGGTCACGATCTCGCGGTCCGTGAGTTTGAGCCCCGCGTCGGGCTCTGGGCTGATGGCTCAGAGCCTGGAGCCTGTTTCTGATTCTGTGTCTCCCTCTCTCTCTGCCCCTCCCCCGTTCATGCTCTGTCTCTCTCTGTCCCAAAAATAAATAAACGTTGAAAAAAAAAATTTGAATTGGCAAAATGATGTTTCTTTTTTGTCCAGGTTAGAATGGGTTTAAAATTGAAATTAGGTTGAGTTCTAGAAAACAAAGAAAATTACTGTTTTGTACAATTGAGTTTGAAAATACTGTACTTATTACCCTAGTCTTACTATTCTAGTGACTGAGTTCTCTTCCTAACATAGAATTCACCATAGTAGTGCATTTTTATGTATATAAAACACAACACAGAAAGATAAAGAAACTGGAGACTGGCATCCTTAACAAGTTTTCTCCTTCTTTTCCTTTGACATATGCTAAGTTTATCTGCAAGGGAGGGGTCTCAATTCTTTCTAGTGTCATGTTTGGATGCCAGGAATAGCAGTTTATTTTCCTCTCTGCCTTTTTATCCACTTGAAAATGATTTGAAGAAAGTTCTCACTCTATCACAGATGGGTAGAAAGAAACTTTGTTCTTTATTAAAATCCTTCCTAGGTAATTATTTTTTATTATAAAATATTTTTTTTTTAATTTTTTTTTTTTTTCAACGTTTATTTATTTTTGGGACAGAGAGAGACAGAGCATGAACGGGGGAGGGGCAGAGAGAGAGGGAGACACAGAATCGGAAACAGGCTCCAGGCTCTGAGCCATCAGCCCAGAGCGTGACGCGGGGCTCGAACTCACGGACCGCGAGATCGTGACCTGGCTGAAGTCGGACGCTTAACCGACTGCGCCACCCAGGCGCCCCTATTATAAAATATTTTTTAACCAATGGTGGCTCCTAAATTTCTCTCAAGGAGCTTAGGGAGGCAATCTGCCTGGAAGATGGGGGAGTGGATGCATTTACAAAGACACATCATATATTATTTGGATAGAGATAATGGAAAAATTCTTACTCATCATCACTCACTCAATGGCTCCTGCAGATGACAAAACATTTCATTATTAGCTCTCCTGTGTGTTGCCTTCTGCTATTGCTTGTATATTTTATTTAATTGCTAATATATTCTGTTTCAAATTTGGTCAAGGATTAGGTAGAGAGCATGATCCTCAGTGGTTTTAGGCTGACCAAACAAAACTGTCCCCAGAAAGTTCTTGGATATTTTAGAGCTCAGTTTATGTCTAGAAGCTTCAAAAATACAAACAAAAACTGGAACCTTTGATATCTCATTTTTATTTCAAGCTGTCTTAAATTATGTCACATGAGGCATTCTAGATCTAGCTTTCATTGTTCTTCAGTATACTACAGATTCCCTAATCCAACTCTCAGACTTAATTCTTCACTTAAATAGGACATGAACATATCAATGTATTTAATCTTAAAATTGTTAGATAGCATTCTCCTGCTTCTGTGGTGATTGTTTGATCTAACCCTGAAACTTAGGCAGAAATATATTGTAGAACATAGAAACTATATGGCTTAATAAAATTGATTTAATTATTCAGTAAAAATACTGAGTATTTTGGTCCAAGTAGTAGAAAGTTCACCAGCCTGTTCATTTAGCAAATACCTATTTAGCAGTGAAAAAGGCACTTGTTCTAAACATAAGGGTGTAGTGATTAAAAACACCAGTTTTTCTCTTCTTCTCCCAAATATCTTAGTAGAGTGAACAGATGACAAGTAATAGGGTAATAAAAAAAAATTACCAAATTAGTGAGTACTATGAAAGCAACAACAAGAACAACAGGGTTTTCTTTTCTTTTCTTTTCTTTCCTTCCTTCCTTCCTTCCTTCCTTCCTTCCTTCCTTCCTTCCTTCCTTTCTCTTTCTTTTTTAATGTTTACTTTTGAGAGAGAGAGAGAGAGTGTGAGCAGGGAGGGGCAGAGAGAGGGAGGGAGACCCACAGAATCCGAAGCAGGCTCCAGGCTCTGAGCTGTTAGTACAGAGCCTGATGCAGGGATCGAACCCACGAACTGTGAGATCATGACCTGAGCTGACGTCGGACGCTTTAATTGACTGAGCCACCCAGAAACCCCAACAACAGGTTTTCTAATGAGTGCCTGGTTGGTTATTTTGCAGTTATCTTTGGGAAATGTTCTTCTGATAAGTTAGTATTTAAGCTGAGTTCTAAATAACAAGAAGAATATAACTATGTGAAGACTGTTCGGGAGAATTTGGGAGGCAAAAGGAAAGTTATGTGAATAGAAAATCCAGAGTATCAAAAGCCTATTAGATGAAGCTAATAGCAGCATGAGGGGAAATAAGTTACAGGGGTAGATGCAGGCTGATACTATTGGTATCGGGGAAATAATTTTATTCCCATAGTGATAAGATCCTAGGGTAGGTTTTAACAGGAGTATAAAGTGATTTATTTGATAATTTAAATATACTACTCTTTCTGTATTATAATCTCAGTGATGAAATAATATATCTGAAATTTGTTTAAAAAGCATCTGGCTGGGAGCAAATGAGATTCAGATGAAACAACATTAGCCATGAGTTTGATAATTGTTGAAGTTATGTACATGAAATTCATTACACTATTACCTGCACTTTATAAATTTTCATAATACAAATTTTTAAAATATATATAAAAAACACAACTTTCCCCTCAGTGTAATAAGCAATCTACTGACCAGATTTAGGTCTGTAAATACTACCCCTCACTAAAAGAGAGGTAACAGGATAGTCTGAGAGAGAGTAGTGGTCAGAAATGTAGACTGGGTAATGGTACTATCACTGAAATGGGAAAGATAAGTCAGAGGATCATAGCTTGGAGAGGGTACTGGAAATTAGTTCATTTTGGACCTGCTAAGGGTGAGACATTTATTAGACATCCAATTGGAGTTATCAGATAGTTCCAGTGTACATATGAACCATGAGTTCCAAGAGAGCATAGTACCGTAGATGGAATTATTTGTTCACAGGAATTTGTCCTTTTCTTCTTTCTTGCCATCTTTTCCTTTAGGCAGGACATGCTTCTTACTCCATTACTTTGGATTTTGCCACAGGAATGGCTTTGGTCAATACGATATGAACAGACTCGAAAGTTTCTATATCTGAGTAAAAGCTCTAAATGTGATAGCATGTTTTAGTTGCGTCCCTTTTCCCCCGCTCTACAGTGAGAGTGGCATGTTCCAGTGATCCTTTCATCTTCACACCTGGAATCTGAGGTGAGATGAGATGACACTGAGCTGCTCCTAGTCAAGCCCATCAGAGTTGTTAATGCTAGAATAGTGGGCACAAGAAATAAATGTTGTTGAAAGCCATTGAGGTAATTACAGATATATGTTATCTCAGCAAAGTCACCTGATAGAGTCAGGAATGGATATATAAATTTGGAAGTCATTGGCATATTGATTATGTTTACAGCCATGGTATTAGGTGAGATGACCTAAGGGAAATAATGATCTTATGTTGTTTTTGTATTAAGAAATGGGCTCAACAAGACAAGACAACATGAAACAGAACAAACAACCCCATGGACCTAAGTTCTTGGAAACTTACGATGAAAAGGGCATTCATTTTTGTTTCTGTAATGTTTAGGTTAGTATGATTTCAAAAATTTGCAAGTAGATACTTTAAATCAACTTTAAAAATACTTTTAAAAGTATTTTTTTCATGAGGTATATGCAAGGGAAACAAAATGTGAAATGCCTTACTTAAATTACACATCACCACAAGACAGAAACTCCTGATAATTTTTCAAGTTTTCACAATATAGTTGAGATTGAAGAAGGTTATCACTTGAAATGAGTTGATTGCTCTCTGCCTTCAATTAGGTCACTAGCTTTAAAACATAACAAATATGATGCTAGATTATATTGTTTCTTGATATAAATTTCTATCACAAATCGTATTAGGCTTTGCTTTAATTAGATGAAATAAGGCATTTCTAAATTGATGATAAATGTCCTTTAAAGTGCATATGAAATTATGCTGGTGGTAATTTGTTAAATTATTATGGAAATTTCACACTTCCACAATAATATGTTTCATTTGCTTTTGATTTAGGGTAAGTATCCTGTCATAAACTACCCACTCCATCTTCACATCCACTCTGCTCAGCAAATTCATGGACATCTACACACACTTGTATTTTCCCTAATACTCAGGGTCCCAGGCAAAAAGTATAGTCAAGGTGGGTGGTGGGGTTACTAGAAAACTATTCTTAAACCAAACACATCTCTTTTCAGTTTTCATGTTACATTATTTTTCTTTGGGTTTTCAGCTGGGGTTTTAGATTTTATTATTATTCATTAGTATGTCTCTTTAAGGTACTCCTTTTCCTTAATCATTTTTATAACAAATTTGGAGTTCCTTTACTTGCTTATTTCTATGCAGTTTATTAAAGTCCTAGAAATAGTAACAAAATGTGGTCTTATACTTCCATAATCCATCCTATCTAAATTTACTAGTGTTAGGATTTGCCTCAGCCCTTTATTCTCACATAAAAATTTTATCTTGCTTCATTAAGCTAAGGAGGGGTTTTTGGGTGACCTTATGAATTCTATATTTTCAGCTTATTTCACTGGTTAACAACAACAATTATTATAACTACTATTTTTAAGCTCTTACTGTGTTTCAGGTGTCATTGTAAAAACATTAGATGACATATATAATCCTTATACAACCACCCTATGAGGTAGGTTTTGGTAATATTTTCATTCAACAAGTGCAGGAACAGGTTAAATAACTTGCCCAACATTACGCAGCTAGTAAATTATGGAGTCAGGATTAAAACTTCACCCTGTCTAATGCTAAAGCCTTCATGCTTAACTCTGTTTTATATAGTTCCTATTAGAGTAGGTTAACAGCTCTATCACGTAATCTCCAAATCTCAGTAGTTTTTAACAAAGTAAAAAATTTTTTTCGCTCATGTCACAGTTAAATCAGCTAATTGGCATGCAACCTTGCAGGCTCTTGCTATCTAGAGTCTTTGTCCTTCCCTAGAGCCGTAATAGTGATAGTCATTAGTCATGTGGCTATTAAATTTAAATGGATTGGGTGGCTTGGTCGGTTAAGCATCTGACTTCGGCTCAGGTCATGATCTTCGAGGTTTGTGAGTTCCAGGTCCTGCTGTGGTGACAGCTCAGAGCCTGGAGCCTGCTTTGGATTTTGTGTGTCCCTCTCTCTTTGCCCCTCCCCGCTCACAGTTTCTCTCTCTCTCAAAAATAAAAAAAATGTTAAAAATTTTTTAAAATTTGATTAAAATGGATTAAAATGAAAAATTCAACTCCTCAGTAGCAATAGCCACCTTTCAAGTGCTCAGTAACCACATTTGGCTAGTAACTGTTGGGAAGTACAGCTATGAAACATCTCTATCTCACAAAAATTCAGGTGGACATCTTTGTCTACAACCTCTGTCTGGTTCTTCCTCTGGTACCTCTGTTTTAAGCCACATCGCAGTTTGTCAGGGAGATTTTTTGAGACAGGCTGAGGTCTCGTATTTTACTTCATCTCACTTTGCATTGATCAGGATTCAGACAAATGACTGCACCGAAATGTAAGGGAAACTGGAAAATGTGGTTGACCTGTGTATCTAAATGAAAAAGGAAATGGCTGGTGAACCATCAGCCAGATTCTTAGTGTTGCTCTAAATCTCTCTCTTTCCTAAGCATTTGCTGAGTACTTACTGTATACCAGTCTCTAAGCATCTTAACTGCATTTTAGAACCCTCACAAGAAATTGGGGTAATATTAGATGATTGTTCAGATAATTGTCTTTGCCTCTCTCCTTAGTACCTCGAAGGGAGAGATTTTTTTCCACATCTCCTTGATGAAGGACATGCCATATAATTTGCTTTGGCCAATCAAATGTAAGCTGAAGTGGCATTGTCATTGTGTAGAACCTGGGTCTTAAGAAGCAGCACATTTTACTACCTAACCCCTTGGAAGCTTTAGAACTCCACCATGAAGGAAACATCCCTCCTTGTAGCCCCTGTCTATCCAATCCAGGTCCCTGAATGGAGCTGGCTTGGACTTAATCCACAGATGGACTCACCAAGCCAACATGTAAAACTTTGAGTTAGAAAATATCGCTTGTTATTCTATGCCTACATGATTTTGTGGGTTTTGCTATGTAGCAAAAGCTAGTACAAATTTCTGAAGCAGAAGCTATTGGAAAAAAAAAAAAAACAAAAAACAAAAACAGATCTAGAATGGTTAAATGTCCTGTGTCACATGGCTATTGGAAAGCAGAACTGGGATTTACACTAAGTCTCTCTGATTCCAGTATACATATCTTTAACCATTATTCCATGCTACTTCTAAGTAAGCATATTATTTTCAGGTACAAAGAAACATTATTTAGAAAATAGGGCTGTTTATACTTCTGTCAAATATTTCTGTTATTAATAGTTTAATTTTCTCACTCTACCTTTTAAGTTCTCCATATTTGTAAACTTAATTTATATACGTTGTGTTTGTACACATACATGCATGTAACAATGAACAAAATTTTGAGGTTTTCTAAAGAACCTAATTTTTCAGGTGAATTGTTAGACTGATTTCCAGCAAGTTTCTCTTTTTGACAAGTGGTGGTCTCTTGTTACTATTTTTGTTCTTTTTCTTCTTTTTTAAATTTTTTTAAAAATCTTTATTTTTGTGTGTGTGTGTGAGAGAGAGAGAGAGAGAGACAGAGTGAGAGCAGGGGATGAACAGAGAGAGAGGGAGACACATAATCCGAAGCAGGCTCCAGGCTCCAAGCTGTCAGCACAGAGCCTAATGCGGGGCTCAAACCCACGAACCATGAGATCATGACCTGAGCCGAAGTTGGACGCTCAACCGACTGAGCCACCCAGGCTCCCCGACAAGTGGTGACCTTTGGGTAGGTGATCCTAATGGGTAGCATTGTGACAAAGCTGAATGAATATAGTGCAGGAAATCAGGCAAATATTCCTTCAAGTTGGGTTTGAACAATGATCTCAAAGAAGTGGCACCTTTTGGCGAGAGCTCAAGAGATGCTTTTAAGGATGTTCATTTTTCCATTTGTGCAAAGGGGCTTTGTCATTACTTAAGCAGCATATGGCTGTGAAATGAGAGATGAGCTCTTGCTAAGCTGCCAAGAGCACTTGCGGACACTGAAAATATGAAAAATAAATAAATGAGCAAGATGCAAGGAAATCTGCCTGAGAAAGCGTTAGTGTAGTTCTGAATTGTTAGCGTAGTTGAGAAGTGTTGGCTACTGAGCTAGCTATGTGTTTGTTGCAGTTAGGATATGCAAAACATGTTCAAAGAATATAAATGGGGGGCTTAAACACTCTAAAGTTGTTATATTTCCTTTTGTGTATTTTTTTTCTTTTTAGATGTTGTTGCTGTATGTTAGTATTATATGGCTCTGTCATCATTGTAGCCAATATGAATTTAATGAAACGAAAATTGAATATTACTCTAATGTGACTACAGCCTTGTTATTCGAAGTATGGTCCATGAACCAGCAACGTTGGCATCTCCAAGGAAATTTTTAGAAATGTGTGATTACTGTCCTACCCGAAACCAATTGAATCAACAGATTTATTTTAACAAAGCTTCAAGGTTTGATTAAAGATAATTAAAAGCTAAAAGTTATTAAAAGTTATTGTCCAGAAATCTCCAAATTGCAATTCTGTTATTAGGTTCATATTTTCTTTACACAGTAGTCAGGAAAGGAATTATTTACTAAGGTCATATGGAAAATAAGATGAGAAGAAATGCAAAAATTTAGCTCTCTTATCATGTAATACATGCTTGACTACTGGTTAATGACCAGAGCAGTGTTGTTGTTATTGGTGTTGGGGTGTTTAATGGTCAACGTAGGGAAGGAAATGTTGCAATTCCATTATTATTCTTTAGTTTACAATCCTATCCCCAAGTTAACATACATTTTTTCTTAAGTAGTGTTAAGTATATAAATAAGGGAAATATTATACACTTACTTTATTTGACTGCAACCTCTAGCCAAAGCATTAAAATAAATACAATGAATAGCTTTGGAAATTGGAACAAAATGAACACGAATACCAATAACGTGCTAATTGTCTTTCCTTTCTGTTGACTTTAGGAAAATTTGGGCCATAATGTATTTATAAGAATGTGACTTAGTTCTGCTTTTTGATGTCTTAATTACATATCTTTGTAATAAGCCAAAAATATATTTGTTCCAATAATGTTCAATTTAAGATTGATGTGAATTTACAGAAATTATAATAGGGCTCATGTTTGTTGAAATATCTGTAATGAATATTCAGGTGCAAGTGCTTAAGATTGTAGAGATTATGATGAAGTCTTTGAAATATTTTCTTTTGGTGAGGATTTATATAAGACCAGTTGGCATGTCCCTGCTGAAACGTTTTTTCTTTTTTGTTTTTTTTTTTTGTTTTTTTTTTTTTTTTTGAGAGAGAGATTGCGAGCACAAATGAGTTGACCAGCAGAGAGAGAGAAGCAGGGCTTATGTGAAGAAGGGCTTGTGTTTATCGAAGCAGGGCTTGAGCTCACCCCATATGGAACTCAAATTCAGGAACAGTGAATTCGTGACCTGAGCCAAAGTCAGGTGCTTGAGGTACTGAGCCACCCAGGCCACCTGAAATGGCTTTTAATTAATTAAGTTAAGTTATTTATTTTGAGAGAGACAGAGACAGGGCAAACCAGGAAGGGGCAGAGGGGGAGAATCCCAAGCAGGCTCAACACTGTCAGCACAGAGCCCACCACAGGGCCCAAACTCAGGAAACTATGAACGGAAATCAAGAGTCGGATGCTTAACTGACTGAGCCACCCAGACTTATGCTGTTGTCTTTGTTCTCTCATTTGATGGTCAGTATTAGGGATATGTGACTCTTGTTATAAAATGTTTTGTTTGTTGGACAAAGGGAAGCTCTGCTTTGATCCAACATCCAGGCTCTGTGTGGTTCTTCAGCATGGCTTCTCCTGATACATACTTGTTTCTGTGTTTTAGTTTATATGATCACTGACAGTTAAACTAAAGAAGCTATCCCTGTATTGGCACACTGGGAAAGAAAGGAGTGTGATTGACTTATCTTTCCAAAATGAGGATATAGGTGGAAGCTTAGCAACTTTTCAAAAGCTAGTCACTGTTGGATGCCATTTGTCCAAACTTGGAGACTACCTACAATAGTCTTGTTCAAAAGGATCTATTTCCTAGTCTCAGAGGCCACCTTTATTCTTCTTAAGTGCTGTCATTTTAGTGCCTCCTGATGCCATAATTTCAAGGATATCAGGAAAGCCCCTTTGTTTTCAAGGGGCTTTTCTACTGCTTACTAATAGAAGTTTTTTTTTTTCTTTCAGTTATTTGACATTTATGTATTTTAATGAGACATTTTAAATTTTTTTTTTCAACGTTTATTTATTTTTGGGACAGAGAGAGACAGAGCATGAACGGGGGAGGGTCAGAGAGAGAGAGGGAGACACAGAATCGGAAACAGGCTCCAGGCTCTGAGCCATCATGAGCCATCAGCCCAGAGCCTGACGCGGGGCTCGAACTCACGGACCGTGAGATCGTGACCTGGCTGAAGTCGGACGCTTAACCGACTGCGCCACCCAGGCGCCCCTAATGAGACATTTTATATCATTAAGAATGAACCTTAAAAATGATGAGTATAATTCTTAATATTCACATGTGTACCCACTTAAAATATTTAGATTACTACAGATTTTGAAACATTGACCTGTGATCTGGGTAGCAAATGCTAATGTTTTCTTACAAAAAACAATGTGTAGCATAACTTGAGCACTTAATTAGTTGAGTAGGCTAAATGCTAGTAGGAGGTGGAATGATGGGCCCTAAATCCAATAACATCTGTCATTGGAAAGACAAGGGGACATTTGAGACACACAGAGATACAAAGGAGAAATCAATGTGAAAATGGAGGTAGAGGTTAGAATGATATCCAAAAGCCAAGAAATGCCAAAAGTAGCTACTAGCCTCCAGAAACTGGAAGAACAAGGACTCGTCTAGAGTGTTAGGAGGGACTATGACCCGGCAGATGTCTCGATTTTGGACTTCTGGCCTCTGGAACTATGTGAGAATAAATTTATGTTGTTTTCAGCTACCGAATTTGTGGTAATTTGTCAAGCTGATCTTTAGAGACTAATATACTGCTATACTAAATTCCAATACCTAATGACTTAGCATAATGCATGCTCATTGTTTATTTACATCTCCCAGTGTATTGTGTGGGCAGGTGAGAGACTCTGCTTCACGCAGTCATTCACAGACCTATGTTCCTCCCATTGTGTGACTATGCTCTTCTCAAGAAGTAGTTCCTCATATCTCTGCAAAAAGGAAGAAAGAGCATATATAATCACATAAGTGTTTTTTTTTTTTTTTGCCATGTGTGGAAGTGGCACACATCAATTCTACTCACATTTCTTTGCCAGGTTTCAATCATATGATCCCCTCCCCTAGCCCACAAGCCAAAAGGATCTGTGAATAACGTAGCCTTCCCATGTGCTAAGGAAGAAGGAGCATTTGGTGAGCACATAGTGTTTTCTCTTCCAGAGTCAGTCCTTCCAGTATGAAGTATCTGTTGCACTGTTTCTTCTAAATATAGAAAACATTAATGACCTCTCCAATGATGCAGATAACCCAAAGTTAATCCAGTCACTTCCTCCAGTTCAAAGTCTTGAATCTCCAGGTGATGCACTATCTATTCCACTGGGCCAGAATCTATAAATTGAAAAAAAGTGTTTATATGGCTCCCATCTTTCAAAACCCAACAATGACATGATAACATTCTCATATGAGAGGTGAAGAATGGCCACCACAGAATAGACTCTGGAATAAATAAATACTGAAACCTGCTTAGTGAACATTATGAAGGCCATCTCTCCTTAATGAGGTCTTAATTCCATTCTCTGGGAGGAATCTCCTGAACTATCTTCTCCATAGAGATTCCCTGGCTCTGCCCTCTGAGAGGTTGTTTCTTGTTTATTGTCTTCCTTATAGACATCTGAAGTAAGTGTTAGGGAGCATGTTCTTCTTGAGGACTACTAGGTTTGCCGCCTGTGTAGCCTGATGATTGTCATTTATTTTTCCCCCCAAATCCTCCATTGTTTTAGACCAGGCTCATGTTTTACTTTTTTGTCGGTAGAATTCTTTCACACATTTTGTGTCTTTTGACCTATTTGGTTTTTGTCACTTCCATGTGCCAGTATTCACACCTAAAGATCTTCCTTAGATATGTTACTGATGAGTCTGTGTTGTGTGAATGGAGTTCCCAGTTCTTGGATTCCCCAGAAAAAGATTTATGTGAGGATCTACATTTGAATAAGGACAGCCAGAAGGAAAGTAGCAGGTGCCAAGCCGTTTATTAAAGGGCAAGTGCAGTTGCAAGGTGGGAGGGCAGGCAGGTTCTCCAACATGGGACCAGCTCCTAGGTTGTTTGGGGATTGGATATTATTGGGTCTCTCTGGGCAGGAAGGAGAGCTATGACTTACAGTGGGGTGGTCTCCAATAGAGGCCCCTTCCAATCCTTTGGGGAACTCCTCCCACAAATTGGGAGGGGGAATTTTTGACTATACAGGGTTTGTACCTGAATGTCATGGCCTTTCTCCAAGGTGGGGAGGGCTATACCCACAATGTAAATGCATTAGAATGAGTCTAGATGTTATCCTGGAGTAGAGGTAGAAGCGGAGAGCACATGCTCTGCACCTCTCGCTCTTGGTCTGTCAGCCCTAAGGTCTTGGAAGCCCCAAGATCAGGATAATATGCTCTGGTGGCTTCTAATGTGTAACCTATTTGTCACCATCCTTGCCTCCAACTCCTTCTTGTGTCTACGATTCCCCCATTCAAGGACTTGGGACTCTGCCTCAGGGCGTTCCTTCCACTGCACATATCTAGCTTCTGCCTAACAGATATAGCTCACAAATCTGTTTAATTTTCTTTCTTCTTCATCTTCAAGCCTCTGACTCTGCTAATGCCAGCTCTTTTGAGGCTATCAGGCTTCTTAGGAAGGTTGGATTACAAATCTGAATTTGGGCATAAGACTGAGTCACTCTGTGCAAGAATTTTATGAATTCCACCTCTTACTAGTTGGAGTCTGGAAGCATATAGCAAGGCCCCACCTTTCTAAATGTTCATTCTCTTTTATTTTTGCTTGCAAACTTAGCTACTTTTTCTTAGTCCATCTCTTTATTAGAACTATCACCAAACACAGCAGAAACAACTGGCACATACTATTAGTAGTTTTGTTTTCTAACCTCTTTCCCTAGAATAAGTTCAGCTGGCACAGAGTGTGGGCGACAATTTACGAAATGTGTTCCATAGATAATATGGATCTCTAGCACTCAGCCTGTGATACGTGTTTCGTCATCATCTACCATCTGGCCACTAAACCAATTCTATACATTTTATGCTTCTGTTATGGCAATACCCCACTTCAAGTTTTTAGTTTCTGTATTATTTAGAGGAAGATCTCTGCTCTGAAATAAGCAACTTTGAATTCAGTAGCTTATTAATAAGTACTTATGTCACAGTCAGTTCAAGGTACTCCACTTGGTCAGTTAGGGACCTAGGCTCCTTCTGTCTTCAATATAAACCTCCAAAAGACTGCAGGGGAGAATAGGGAGAATGCAGGATCATGCAAGGTGTTTATGGTTGTGTTTGAAAGTGGTATACATCAATTCTACCCAAAATCCACCAACCAGAACTAAGAGATATAAACCCATCCTAAGAACAAGGCAGTTTCAGTATTATATCTTCCTGTATTGCCACGAAAATGAAGTGTTTTGGGAAACACATAACATTACTTCAAATTTAGGCTTCCATCTAATCTTTTTTCTCTTTAGCTCAGTAGTCAAAGGTGGTTCCAAGTCAGGGGATAGGAGCTGGGAAAGGGTCATGATCCATTCCTTCAGCTATTCAGGGACCAGGCTGCCAGCAGATTTATCAGCTTCCAGGTCACTCTGAGCTTTATATGCAGCCAATAGATTGAAACGGAAGTGAGGAGAAGGCATACCTGTTTTTCAAATATCTAGGCCAAGAAGTAATACACATTGCTTCCATCCATTTTCTATCATTTAGAACTGGTCCCATTTAGATAAAGGAGGGGTCTGGAAACGAAGTTCTGGGATGACAATCTGTTTTTTTTAGCAATGATGCTATGCTAGAAATTGAAGAAGGAGAATTTGGAAGATAGACTGTCATGAAGGGCCAAAGTGTCTGTAAGTAAGAGAAGTTTCAAGACAGGAGAACAAAGTAAGGCCAAAGACTTACTCACTTTATATTTTTGTTTAGAATTTGTCTTATGTGATTGATTCTTACAAAGGTAATATATTTGAATCATTATTTTAAATATGTGATTGCCTGAGTTTATGACACATTATTATCTTAAAGGATTTGTTTAATTCACTAATTTTTTTTTATCTCACTGCCTCATTCTTGGGTGAATGGGGGTCTTGCCTTATCAGTTAGTCATGGGAGTGACTTTCCCTTTTGGTTATCTGGGTGTAAGTGTGCATGGCTATAGTGTGACCATTCTAGGCCACACAATGAATCATTTTTTTTCCTTTGCACTTCTGTTTTTATTTTTTTATTTTATTTTTTTTTTCTTTTTTTTTTTTTTTTTTTTTTTTTTAATTTTTTTTTTCAACGTTTATTTATTTTTGGGACAGAGAGAGACAGAGCATGAACGGGGGAGGGGCAGAGAGAGAGGGAGACACAGAATCGGAAACAGGCTCCAGGCTCTGAGCCATCAGCCCAGAGCCTGACGCGGGGCTCGAACTCACGGACCGCGAGATCGTGACCTGGCTGAAGTCGGACGCTTAACCAACTGCGCCACCCAGGCGCCCCTATTTTTTTTTTCAAAAAAAATATTTGTTGCAATATAAGCATACAGCATGAGTGGAGTTTGCGGAGGACTACACATTTGTAAGTAAAATTATTTTTTTTTCTTTTTTTTTTTATAATATATGAAATTTATTGTCCAAATTGGATTCCATAAAACACCCAGTGCTCATCCCAAAAGGTGCCCTCCTCAATACCCATCACCCACCCTCTCCTCCCTCCCACCCCCCATCAACCCTCAGTTTGTTCTCAGTTTTTAACAGTCTCTTATGCTTTGGCTCTCTCCCACTCTAACCTCTTTTTTTTTTTTCTTTTTTCCTCCCCCTCCCCCATGGGTTCCTGTTACGTTTCTCAGGATCCACATAAGAGTGAAACCATATGGTATCTGTCTTTCTCTGTATGGCTTATTTCACTTAACATCACACTCTCCAGTTCCACCCACGTTGCTACAAAAGGCCATATTTCATTTTTTCTCATTGCCACGTAGTATTCCATTGTGTATATAAACCACAATTTCTTTATCCATTCATCAGTTGATGGACATTTAGGCTCTTTCCATAATTTGGCTATTGTTGAGAGTGCTGCTATGAACATTGGGGTACAAGTGCCCCTATGCATCAGTACTCCTGTATCCCTTGGATAAATTCCTAGCAGTGCTATTGCTGGGTCATAGGGTAGGTCTATTTTTAATTTTCTGAGGAACCTCCACACTGCTTTCCAGAGCGGCTGCACCAATTTGCATTCCCACCAACAGTGCAAGAGGGTTCCCGTTTCTCCACATCCTCTCCAGCATCTATAGTCTCCTGATTTGTTCATTTTGGCCACTCTGACTGGCGTGAGGTGATACCTGAGTGTGGTTTTGATTTGTATTTCCCTGATAAGGAGCGACGCTGAACATCTTTTCATGTGCCTGTTGGCCATCCGGATGTCTTCTTTAGAGAAGTGTCTATTCATGTTTTCTGCCCATTTCTTCACTGGGTTATTTGTTTTTCGGGTGTGGAGTTTGGTGAGCTCTTTATAGATTCTGGATACTAGCCCTTTGTCCGATATGTCATTTGCAAATATCTTTTCCCATTCCGTTGGTTGCCTTTTAGTTTTGTTGGTTGTTTCCTTTGCTGTGCAGAAGCTTTTTATCTTCATAAGGTCCCAGTAATTCACTTTTGCTTTTAATTCCCTTGCCTTTGGGGATGTGTCGAGTAAGAGATTGCTACGGCTGAGGTCAGAGAGGTCTTTTCCTGCTTTCTCCTCTAAGGTTTTGATGGTTTCCTGTCTCACATTCAGGTCCTTTATCCATTTTGAGTTTATTTTTGTGAATGGTGTGAGAAAGTGGTCTAGTTTCAACCTTCTGCATGTTGCTGTCCAGTTCTCCCAGCACCATTTGTTAAAGAGGCTGTCTTTTTTCCATTGGATGTTCTTTCCTGCTTTGTCAAAGATGAGTTGACCATACGTTTGTGGGTCTAGTTCTGGGGTTTCTATTCTATTCCATTGGTCTATGTGTCTGTTTTTGTGCCAATACCATGCTGTCTTGATAATGACAGCTTTGTAGTAGAGGCTAAAGTCTGGGATTGTGATGCCTCCCGCTTTGGTCTTCTTCTTCAAAATTCCTTTGGCTATTCGGGGCCTTTTGTGGTTCCATATGAATTTTAGGATTGCTTGTTCTAGTTTCGAGAAGAATGCTGGTGCAATTTTGATTGGGATTGCATTGAATGTGTAGATAGCTTTGGGTAGTGTTGACATTTTGACAATATTTATTTTTCCAATCCATGAGCAGGGAATGTCTTTCCATTTCTTTAAATCTTCTTCAATTTCCTTCGTAAGCTTTCTATAGTTTTCAGCATACAGATCCTTTACATCTTTGGTTAGATTTATTCCTAGGTATTTTATGCTTCCTGGTGCAATTGTGAATGGGATCAGTTTCTTTATTTGTCTTTCTGTTGCTTCATTGTTAGTGTATAAGAATGCAACTGATTTCTGTACATTGATTTTGTATCCTGCGACTTTGCTGAATTCATGTATCAATTCTAGCAGACTTTTCCATGTATAATATCATGTCATCTGCAAAAAGCGAAAGCTTGACTTCATCTTTGCCAATTTTGATGCCTTTGATTTCCTTTTGTTGTCTGATTGCTGATGCTAGAACTTCCAGAACTATGTTAAACAACAGCGGTGAGAGTGGGCATCCCTGTCGTGTTCCTGATCTCAGGGAAAAAGCTCTCAGTTTTTCCCCGTTGAGGCTGATGTTAGCTGTGGGCTTTTCATAAATGGCTTTTATGATCTTTAAGTATGTTCCTTCTATCCCGACTTTCTCAAGGGTTTTTATTAAGAAAGGGTGCTGGATTTTGTCAAAGGCCTTTTCTGCATCGATTGACAGGATCATATGGTTCTTCTCTTTTTTTTTGTTAATGTGATGTATCACGTTGATTGATTTGCGAATGTTGAACCAGCCCTGCATCCCAGGAATGAATCCCACTTGATCATGGTGAATAATTCTTTTTATATGCCGTTGAATTCGATTTGCTAGTATCTTATTGAGAATTTTTGCATCCATATTCATCAGGGATATTGGCCGGTAGTTCTCTTTTTTTACTGGGTCTCTGTCTGGTTTAGGAATCAAAGTAATACTGGCTTCATAGAATGAGTCTGGAAGTTTTCCTTCCCTTTCTATTTCTTGGAATAGCTTGAGAAGGATAGGTATTATCTCTGCTTTAAACGTCTGGTAGAACTCCCCTGGGAAGCCATCTGGTCCTGGACTCTTATTTTGGGAGATTTTTGATAACTGATTCAATTTCTTCGCTGGTTATGGGGTGTTCAAGCTTTCTATTTCCTCCTGATTGAGTTTTGGAAGAGTGTGGGTGTTCAGGAATGTGTCCATTTCTTCCAGGTTGTCCAATTTGTTGGCATATAATTTTTCATAGTATTCCCTGATAATTGTTTGTATCTCTGAGGGATTGGTTGTAATCATTCCATTTTCATTCATGATTTTATCTATTTGGGTCATCTCCCTTTTCTTTTTGAGAAGCCTGGCTAGAGGTTTGTCAATTTTGTTTATTTTTTCAAAAAACCAACTCTTGGTTTCGTTGATCTGCTCTACAGTTTTTTTAGACTCTATATTGTTTATTTCTGCTCTGATCTTTATTATTTCTCTTCTTCTGCTGTGTTTAGGCTGCCTTTGCTGCTCTGCTTCTATTTCCTTGAGGTGTGCTGTTAGATTTTGTATTTGGGATTTTTCTTGTTTCTTGAGATAGGCCTGGACTGCAATGTATTTTCCTCTCAGGACTGCCTTCGCTGCGTCCCAAAGCGTTTGGATTGTTGTATTTTCATTTTCGTTTGTTTCCATATATTTTTTAATTTCTTCTCTAATTGCCTGGTTGACCCACTCATTCGTTAGTAGGGTGTTCTTTAACCTCCATGCTTTTGGAGGTTTTCCAGACTTTTTTCTGTGGTTGATTTCAAGCTTCATAGCATTGTGGTCTGAAAGTATGCATGGTATAATTTCAATTCTGGTAAACTTATGAAGGGCTGTTGTGTGACCCAGTATATGATCTATCTTGGAGAATGTTCCATGTGCACACCAGAAGAAAGTATATTCTGTTGCTTTGGGATGCAGAGTTCTAAATATATCTGTCACGTCCATCTGATCCAATGTCTCATTTAGGGCCCTTGTTTCTTTATTGATCGTGTGTCTAGATGATCTATCCATTTCTGTAAGTGGGGTGTTAAAGTCCTCTGCAATTACCACATTCTTATCAATAAGGTTGCTTATGTTTATGAGTAGTTGTTTTATATATTTGGGGGCTCCGGTATTCGGCGCATAGACATTTATAATTGTTAGCTCTTCCTGATGGATAGACCCTGTAACTATTATATAATGTCCTTCTTCATCTCTTGTTACAGCCTTTAATTTGAAGTCTAGTTTGTCTGATATAAGTATGGCTACTCCAGCTTTCTTCTGGCTTCCAGTAGCATGATAAATAGTTCTCCGTCCCCTCACTCTCAATCTAAAGGTGTCCTCAGGTCTAAAATGAGTCTCTTGTCGACAGCAAATAGATGGGTCTTGTTTTTTTATCCATTCTGATACCCTATGTCTTTTGGTTGGCGCATTTAATCCATTTACATTCAGTGTTATTATAGAAAGATACGGGTTTAGAGTCATTGTGATGTCTGTATGTTTTATGCTTGTAGTGATGTCTCTGGTACTTTGTCTCACAGGATCCCCCTTAGGATCTCATGTAGGGCTGGTTTAGTGGTGACAAATTCCTTCAGTTTTTGTTTGTTTGGGAAGACCTTTATCTCTCCTTCTATTCTAAATGACAGACTTGCTGGATAAAGGATTCTCGGCTGCATATGTTTTCTGTCTAGCACACTGAAAATCTCGTGCCAATTCTTTCTGGCCTGCCAAGTTTCAAAAGAGAGATCAGTCACGAGTCTTATAGGTCTCCCTTTATATGTGAGGGCACGTTTACCCCTTGCTGCTTTCAGAATTTTCTCTTTATCCTTGTATTTTGCCAGTTTCACTATGATATGTCGTGCAGAAGATCGATTCAAGTTCCATCTGAAGGGAGTTCTCTGGGCCTCTTGGATTTCTTTTTTTAAATTTTTTTTTTCAACGTTTATTTATTTTTGGGACAGAGAGAGACAGAGCATGAACGGGGGAGGGGCAGAGAGAGAGGGAGACACAGAATCGGAAACAGGCTCCAGGCTCTGAGCCATCAGCCCAGAGCCCGACGCGGGGCTCGAACTCACGGACCGCGAGATCGTGACCCGGCTGAAGTCTGACGCTTAACCGACTGCGCCACCCAGGCGCCCCAAGGGCCTCTTGGATTTCAATGCCTTTTTCCTTCCCCAGTTCAGGGAAGTTCTCAGCTATAATTTCTTCAAGTACCCCTTCAGCACCTTTCCCTCTCTCTTCCTCCTCTGGGATACCAATTATGCGTATATTATTTCTTTTTAGTGTATCACTTAGTTCTCTAATTTTCCCCTCATACTCCTGGATTTTTTTATCTCTCTTTCTCTCAGCTTCCTCTTTTTCCATAACTTTATCTTCTAGTTCACCTATTCTCTCCTCTGCCTCTTCAATCTGAGCTGTGGTGGTTTCCATTTTGTTTTGCATTTCATTTAAAGCGTTTTTCAGCTCCTCATGACTGTTCCTTAGTCCCTTGATCTCTGTAGCAAGGGATTCTCTGCTGTCCTGTATACTGTTTTCAAGCCCGGCGATTAATTTTATGACTATTATTCTAAATTCACTTTCTGTTATATTATTTAAATCCTTTTTGATCAGCTCATTAGCTGTTGTTATTTCCTGGAGATTCTTCTGAGGGGAATTCTTCCGCTTGGTCATTTGGGATAGTCCCTGGCGTGGTGAGGACCTGCAGGGCACTTCCCCTGTGCTGTGGTGTATAACTGGAGTTGGTGGGCGGGGCCGCAGTCCGGCCTGATGTCTGCCCCCAGCCCACTGCTGGGGCCACAGTCAAACTGGTGTGTGCCTTCTCTTCCCCTCTCCTAGGGGGGGGATTCACTGTGGGGTGGCGTGGCCCGTCTGGGCTACTTGCACACTGCCAGGCTTGTGATGCTGGGGATCTGGTGTGTTAGCTGGGGTTGGTAGGCAAGGTGCAAGGGGGCAGGAGGGGCAGGCTTAGCTCGCTTCTCCTTAGGTGATCCACTTCAGGAGGGGCCCTGTGGCAGCGGGAGGGAGTCAGATCCGCTGCCGGAGGTTTGGCTCCGCAGAAGCACAGAGTTGGGTGTTTGCGCGGAGCGAGGAAGTTCCCTGGCAGGAACTGGTTCTCTTTGGGATTTTGGCTGAGGGATGGGCGGGGGAGATGGCGCTGGCGAGCGCCTTTGTTCCCCACCAAACTGAGCTCTGTCGTCCGGGGGCTCAGCAGCTCTCCCTCCCTTTGTCCTCCAGCCTTCCCGCTTTCCAAGCAGAGCTGTTAACTTATGACCTCCCGGACACTAAGTCGCGCTTGCTGTCGGAACACAGTCCGTCAGGCCCCTCCGCTTTTGCAAGCCAGACTCCGGGGCTCTGCTTGGCCGGCGAGCCGCCCCTCCGCCCCGGCTCCCTCCCGCCAGTCCGTGGAGCATGCACTGCCTCGCCGCCCTTCCTACCCTCTTCCGTGGGCCTCTCATCTGCGCTTGGCTCCGGCGACTCCGTTCTGCTAATCCTCTGGCGGTTTTCTGGGTTATTTAGGCAGGTGTAGGTGGAATCTAATTGATCAGCAAGACGCGCGGTGAGCCCAGTGTCCTCCTACGCCGCCATCTTCCCTGTTCCTCAGTAAAATTCTGCACTTCTGTTTTTAAAAATGCACTTTTGTTTTAAAAATCAGGGGCGCCTGGGTCGCTTAGTCAGTTAAGCATCCACCTTTTGCTCAGGTCATGATTTCAGGGTTCATGGGTTCCAGCTCTGCATCAGGCTCTGCAGGGACAGCTCAGAGCCTGAAGACTGCTTCCGATTCTGTGTCTCCCTCTCTCTCTCTGCCTCTTCCCTGCTTGTGTTCTCTGTCTCACACAAATAAATAAACATCAAAAAAAAATTAAAATGTAAGTAATCAAAATGAGACTTTTCTAGGTCTAAGAGTAAGATACATGGCAGCAGTAAAAACCAGCAACTTTTTAAAAGCAGTTCCACCTAACAAATCCATAAGATCAACCAACCCATAGTTGCACCTTCATTGCTAAACATTTCCACCTGGTGTCTGAGGAAAGCAGAAATCCCACCCCACTGCCTTCACTCTTCTACCAGGTAAGTTGTACATTTATCAAGATTCAGCATGTGTTCCCAAACATGTTTATGCCTAGAGTATTTTTAATGCTAATTATCTATTATAACATTATTTTGCATACTGTTAAATATTGTTAAAATAATACTGTTCAATACTGTTAAAAAGAACATGACAGAATTAGTTGAGGGTAAAATGACTATACAGGTTTGAAGAAAACATAATATTATGAAAACTAAATCGTCCAAAAGAATCTGCACTTTGATTGCTTTCCAAGTATCTTTAATTTCTCACTCTAGAAATATAATTTCCCACTCTAGGACTGGGATATTATAGAAAATAGAGGATGGTTTTGGTGAAATCAAGAAAAACAATGAGAAATTCCAACCAGGGACCCCACCCACCCACCCTCCCCCACCCATAATAATAGCAGACTCTGGGGATGCTTGATGCTCCATTCACATCACTTTCCCTAGGTTTCAGCACAGAGTACCCAACACCTTTACAGAATTTCAGACTAAGTATTTACATTTCTCTGACTTTCTGCCTAAGCTATTTCCTTAGGGCTACAGAATCTCGCTCAGTCCAAGGATAAGGCCACCCAAAGGGCTAGGGATTTAATACCCCAGGTGCAACCCTGATTCAGTGAAGCTTGAGAATCAGGGAATAAAAATACAGCCAGAGCCTGTTTCTTCTTAGATGTACCACATAGTTTCTTAGAGGGTCTTCAGTATGGTTGGATTTCAGTAGCCATAGCTAAAACTATACATTGTTGATTTTCCTCCCTTCTCTGAATCGCTTTAACTGCATTCTTAGTTGTGTTTTCTGGGGATAATTTTTTCAAATAAACCACCTACACTTAATATTTAGCTCAGTGCCTGCTGAACACTAATATATCTACTGAGAGAAGACGTTTGGTCGTATATGGAAATATGGTCACCTCTGTGCATATCTCAGTCTCTTTCCATATCTGTCTGTTTATGTAATAAATTGCTTAAGATAATTTCTTATTTTAACTGACTTTTTTGATTAACTGATCAACTTCTAGTATCCATCATTTTATTGTCTTTATTTAAAAAATTTTTTAAGGTTATTTATTTGAGGGGGGGTGGGGTGAGGGGCACAGAAAGAGAATCTCTCCATGCTGCCAGCACAGAGCCCCATGTGGAGCTCAAATCCATGAAGCCAGGAGATCAGGACCTGAGCTGAAACCAAGAGTCAGATGCTTAACCAACTGAGCCACCCAGGTGTCCCTTCTAGTACCCATCATTTTAGATAAGATTTCTATCAAAGATTTTTTGTGCGTTTTTATTTTTGTTTTGTTTTCTATTTAGATTCAGATTAAGCATAGTGACTAAAAACTCAGACTCTGGATACTTCACTGCTTTGTGTATATTAGCTGAGCAAATGGATCTTTTAATATCTTGGTATTTGGGGACAACAATCAGCCTAAACTTCTAAGAATATATTGATGAAATACACCTTTGTAAATGAATGTGAGGACAATTAATTACATCCTTTGTTTAAAATACAACAGGATACTGTAGGATCACCTGGAAGACCTAAAATTTTCATCTTTTTTTTTTTTTTTTTTTTTTCCCTCACAGTAAAATGACTTAAATTTATTTTTTGGTCATTGTGAGAATCAATATATTTGACTTCCTTTTCAACCCCTAGCATTTTTAATTTGCTGACGTAGACCTTTATAGGTATATTTTTATAGCTTTTTTGAAACTATGCATTAACAACAATGGGACATCCACTTAGTTTAGGCCAGTGCTGAGCAGATTTAAACCAAATTTTATATCATGCTATTTTTATGTCACATGAACATCTACAGGATCTACAAAATTATTTCAAAATGATAATGTCCCTGATTTCAAAAATTCTGAAATGTAGAGAACCTTCATGGGTTAACATACAAAAAAACAGAGTTATGTAGCACCTAAAATTCACCATCTTCATGCATCAATTTGCATGAAGCATGTGTAGCTCACTCCATGCAAGCACCGATAGGAAAGTGAAACGAGCGTTAATCCAGGGTTGTTTCACTGTAGGGTTGAAATGTGCCAGGGAGAAAACAAAATTAGGGGTGGAAAGATTAGCATTCTTTCTTTTGCATTTCTTAGTCATGAGGGTCTTTGTTAAGGAAGGGAATTTTAAAAGCCTTAGAACAAGAAGATAGAGGAAAAATGACAGGACTGAGCAACAGCAGTGATGAACAGGGTTTCCTGAATGTTCTTGAGTGGAACAATTGGAAAGGCCAAGGAAGTCGTGACAATTCAGTGCAGGCACACCGGGTGGTTAAGTAAAGTTTCCTTTGTCGAAAATAAATGTAAAATGGAAATTAAATTCTAGCCAGATATTAGGCATAAAATGACTCTTTCTATTTAGTTATTCTGTGAAGTTGTACAAAATATTTTTATGGACATGTAAGACCGGAGGAGCAGACTATCCTTTCCCCGTCTATTACACGTTGATTTTTACATAAAAAGAGAAAAAGGTGTTCAAAGTATCATGAAATATCCATTAATATTTGGCAGTCTTTGGGATGGGATATTTGAGAATATAAAGCAAGTTTTTTTTTTTCAGGAAGAATCCAACCCAGAGGGGCTATTTTCAAAATTTCATAATTCTGAGTCATTTTAGGCAAGTTATCTAAGCTAAACAATTATGTTTTAATTTAATAATAGCCACATCTTCCACTGTTGGAAGCAGAAATGCTACAGCTTTTATAAAAGTTCTTGCCTTATTAACAAATGCTAATTATGAGTAATGGAAGTCAAATTAGTTTCCATTTCTCAAATAGCTGTACTGTATTTGCAAAGAATTTTAAAGAAATTGAATTAATCTAAGTTTGTTTTAATTATAATTTGTTTTCGTAGCAGCCAACTGACAGGTGATACTTACACTTGCTTGAATTACATCCATGGGTAATGTTTTCATGTTTGTAGCTGTATAAATTATTTTAGTTCAATGGTAATATTTAGTCATAAAATAAAACATATAAATATTTAAAAAAGACTGAAGGTGTTTATTCCCTAAATAGATTATTACCTAGTGGGCATGTACTTAGCATCTGTGATATCTAATATAAAATCCAAATTACCTTGAATACTCCTTGTTACATTGAGTGAAGAGTTTACATTTTTGTGAATTGGGTTGCCACATTTAGCAAATAAAAATAGAGAATGCCACTATATTTTCCTACATTTTTTCTTCCCCATCCCACTGTTACACAATTATTATAAGGTATATATTTTTACTTTATTTATTTATTTATTTATTTATTTATTTATTTATTTATTTTTATTTGAGAGAGAGAGAGAGTGGACGCGCACGAGCAGGGGAGAGGGGCAGAGGGAGAGAGAGAGAGAATCTGAGCATGGAGCCTGACTCAGGCTTGAGCCCACAACCCTGAGATCATGACCTAAACCAAAATCAAGAGTCGGATGCTCAACTGATTGAGCCACCCATGCACCCCTGTTTTTACTTTTTAAAATGGTTAGAACTTTAACAAAAAAGGAAATTCCCTTTTTTAAGTCAACTAATCATAAAGCTACCAAGGAACAGATGTGCCTCTTCCTTGCTTTAAAAATTGAGTTCCTCATTGGATACCCTGTGAATGCTTCTAGATAAATTCTAGATGCAGTGCAGAGGGGCAAGCAGAGAGAAAAGTAGTATGGCTAAAAAGAAGTATGGCTAACAAGGGCAGAGAGCATAATACATGCTTAGGGCCAGGAATCTGAAAGGTTCATTTGTTGTTGTTGTTGTTGTTGTTGTTGTTGTTGTTATTGTTGTTTTTTAACTTCCTTGAGTGGGGTATCTTATGTAATGAAAAAAAAATGAGATCTTAGGTTGTAGGAGTTAGGGAGGAGGTCTAGTTAAATATTGTGGGATAAATCATTTAATTTCCTTGAAGTTCAAATGGTGTCTCTGGGGATTCTAGGTATTTTTGTCAATCAACATTTAATGATTGACAGTTTTCTATACTAAGCAATAAGAATCATAGGAAGACAATCAACATGTAATGATTCACAGTTTTCTGTACTAAGTTATAAGATTCGTAGGAAGATTTGACTTCTATCAGGGGAGCTTGGTTGATTTCCAATCCTAATACTGTATAATAAAATATAATTCTGTCATTTATTTACTTAAGATCTTTGGTGAGCCTCAATTTCCTTATCTGTGATACTAGACTGGGCCAATCTACTCTTAACCAAACAGAGATAACATTTCTTACTGAATTGAGGTCTTAAGATGACTGAGATTTTAGATGAATTATATCAACAATAACTTACCGTTTGGATTTTCTTCTTGTTTTTTCACATCCTTTTTTCGTGTACCCACCCCAAGGTTTAACTTTGATCAGATGTTTGAACACAGAATTAATAAAAATATTGTGAGATTCACTTTTCCCTTAGAGTACAAGTTTGGAATGTAATTTACTAGCTCTGATTATTGCTATAAAAATCTCTTTGTCCTCCATCTTCTACTTCCTCTTCCTTTCCTGTTCCTTTTTAAAAGTCTTACACTCCTAAATAAGGGCTTACTAATAGGTCAGTGATTTTTTACTATGTTTGCTAAATGTTTTATTTACTTAAACATTTTTACAAGTTTTCCCTGACTAAAGGGAAACAAACTCAAATAGAGCTCCTGCTGTTGGAGTTTACTCATTTGCTTATTAGATCTTTCTTTTGAAAATATTTTATTTTGATTCCTGAATGTATTTCAAAAGAATACCACATAAGATAAGTTAGAAATGATTAACTGGATAGGCACAGAATATGTAAATACATTAACTACAGACCTGATAGAATGTAATTGGTGTGAAATAATTTTACTCCAAAGGTATATGCCATTGCTTAGTAATCTAGACATTAAATATTTTTTAGAATACTTACAATAGCCAGATAAAAGATCTTCCTTGACATTCTTTATTTCTAAAATTGTTTCATTATTTTAACCAGATGGTGTTTTTCCTGTGAATACCACTTTCTAATCTCAGATGGCTACTAACCAAAACCTCATTATTCTGTAGAAGATGGTTTAAGTCTCACTCTCCCTGAAATTTGCTTCTGGTACCTGCAGTGAACATCAGGAGTATGTTTTGTTTTGTTTTGTTTTGTTTTGTTTCGTTTTGTTTTGTTTTAAGATAAGAAATTGATCTCTACAGTCTATGTCATGGCTGAGTGCAGTGTCCCTACTCAGTGGGTCAGCTAGACACACTCTTCTATCCATGTTGACACAAGGTTTCGGGAACTCACCTCTGAGGAGCATTCATCATTCCCTGGAAGAAGGAATGGATAATGTTTAAGGATAAAATAATGAAATCATGATGAGATCTGGATTACTTTAATGAATGAAAACAAAACAAAGCAAAATCTCCGGAAGAGAGATCTTAATATTTTTCTGTTTGTTTCTAAGTTTCTATGACATTCAGGAAATATTAGTAACATAGCCACTTCCTAGTGATAATTGCCCTGCCAATAAATGTCCTTCTCTACCTTTGTGATAACATAGATTGTTACGGGCTTATTATTAGTTTAATTTTGTGAGATGTAACAATGTTAAAGTTAAAGAATCAAATTTTCCTTCCACATGCTTTTTAAGGTCTTCACCAATTACCAGAATCTCACTTGAGGCACAAATAATTATATGGATGTTTTATTAGGAAAAAAAAAGGGAATCTGTTATCATTTTTAAAAATTTCTTTATGAATGCAAAATGAAATTATAATCTGGAATTCTGCCAAAATTCTATTCTTGAGAAAAATATTTGGGACCTGGGTTATCCATATTGGCTGCCTTTATTTTCACATTCATTCCACATTTACTTTTCTGTCCACATCATATTTCTTGAATTGACATATATTTAAAGACTATATTTTACCTAGTATTAAACGTTTCTTAATAGTTAGCTTGCAGAGATATGGTACCATGAATTTAGTCATTCACCTGAAAGTCTTTCTATGAAAATAGGCACTTTTAAATACAATGGACTACCTGTTTTCAAAAATTTACTACTGCATGGCCACTGGGATATTTACATTACTGGAGAAATATTCTTGAATGGTATTTGAAGTTTTATCGGTTTCTGACTGACAAGAAATAGCTTGGATTGGCTATGAATAGAATGAGCCAATAACCTAGATAAACATCAGATAATATGTGAGTCCTTAAGGCACTTTTGAGATATGATAAAACATGTCAGGGGGACCTATCTCAGTAACCTTCGAACCACAAAGTATTAGTTTTGAAAGATTAATCTTAATAGATTTTGAATCAATTTATGCCATTCCCCCACATACAATGAGACAGCAAGGTGCTTCTACCTGTTCTATTTATGTTCCCAGAAGGTTAACTTTCAAAATGTATGTGTACTTTGCATTTGGAGAGCTGTCAGATGATTTTTAAGACTAGAAAACAGATTAGATTTTGCGACTGAATTTCCTGTCCCACAGGGAATTTACATTTAAGCAGAAAGTCAATTTTATGTATAAAAAAGTAAAAGGAATTTAAAAATTTCACTTAATTGTTTTGAAAGATAAATAACAGAGATTGCATTAGGAAAACCATAAGTAGAAAACTAATTCCTTAAAGTTTTAAATATATTTCAAAATGGTCTATGTCTTCTAATTACATTAGGTGTACAATTTAAAATATATGGCTTTAAAATCATGGAAAATATTCTGAGGCACATATTTTCATAGAAATTCTTGAACTAGTTTGTATGTTTTATGCATGAACACTTGCAGTGGCAAGCCAAAATGACTTATTGGGAAGGGTGCATTTCCCGTAAGCACCTGAGCACTTGGGTGATCTATGCTTTTGGTACAGCACTAGCTTAACTAGATGTGAGAGGGTTAGATATTTTGGGAAGTAGGGTTATTAGCATAATGTGGGTTCTTCTGAAGCAAGGGGAATAGAGGTGATCTAAACGCAATCAAGGTCATGAAGCAGCCGCTGATGTTCAAGTCAGCTAACATTTTTTTTTTTTTTTTTTTGATTTAGGCCACCTTGATAGAAGGATTTTTTTTTCCTAAATATATGTAACCATGCTAAGCGCATTACAAGATTATATAAGGAAAGTGATCATTATACCAGCAAATATGTCTTTGTAGAGCCTATCCTGTGAATATTTGTGATTTTACCCATGTGCAATTAAGATAGCAAATAAGCTAGTTTAAAGAAAAGGCAGATTCACTGTTGCACTATGAAGTCAGTCTTTTTAGTGTATAAAATGTCTAAGTGAGGATCCTTAATGATGGTGAATTAGAGGTATTGTCCTTTTGAAAAAATTATTTTTCAACGTTTATTTGGTTTTGAGAGACAGAGAGATAGAACATGCGTAGGGGAGGGGCAGAGAGAGAGGGAGACACAGAATCCGAAGCAGGCTCCAGGCTCTGAGCTGTCAGCACAGAACCTGAAGTGGGGCTCAAACCCACATACCATGAGATCATGACCTGATCCGAAGTGGGACGCCCAACTCACTGAGCCACCCAGGTGCCCTGAGGTGTTGTCTTTTTTTAAGAGGAGGTTGTGGCAAGATAAAATGGCAACAACATGATTTGTGAAATTTTATTTCTGGAGCTTTTATAGTTAATAAGGAAACCTAATTATAACTCAGCCACAGTAAATTATGACAATATAAAGTTGATGACTGCTAAAACTCAGCAAGTTTGCAGTGTTTTCCAGAAGCTATTTCAGGCTACTTTATGAAGGGTGTGAAACAAAGATCAGTCAATCAAATCCGGATGACATTCATTTATAAGACTTTTGAGAAGACTAAAGATATGGCTAAAATTGTAGTTCAGTTATAAACCTGATTTAGAGAAATTATATAGGCTTGTCTGTTCTTTTTACTCCTTGTCTTCTAGGTCAGACATGGTTTTATGTGTAAGTCCAAAGTTGTAATTTTCCATTGAAAGAATTACATAGAAAATTGCAAATAAAAAAAATCCAGAAAATTCTAGGTTTGCACTTCTTCCCTCTGACACTGTCACAGGAAAAATGTACTTTTTTGTCATTACCTTTAGAAAATAGTGCCTGATTCCGTCCCAGGCTCATACAAGAATTAATGATCAACACGGATATTATGTTTGAGGGAGGATTTCAACTGTTCCCTGAAGCCTCTCCTGGGTTTGTAAATATTTGTTTTAGACAAAACTCGGATGTAGACGAATCTAATATATATATTATTTACCTGCAAGATTTAATCTGTAATTGCACACAATTTTATTTCTAGGCCAATATCAATTCTTTTAGATCTCATAGACCTTCTTGACAAAGCATTTCCATTGCTCTATTCTGGACGCATTCCAAGGTTTCCACAACTCTCTTAGTAGTGGAGACAGAGACAACACTAGTGATCTTTTTATGAGCAAAGCTGAAAGGAATCTCACTTGTTTTTCCCTCTGCTGCAAACAACTCTGTGAGACTGTCAAGGAGAAAATAAATATTTGTTACTTTTGGTAACGAAAAAGTATGTGTGACTCAGCAACACATGGGGAGCAGATGTGTTGAGTAAGAGCCCACTCCTGTGCATCAGACCTGTCACTGAGTGAGTCTATAAATAGAGAAAAATTAGGGGAGAATAAGCTGCATCCCTGATTCTACTCAATCGCATTGATTGGAAGTGCTAACATTTGGGTTTTGGATATAACAGTGATTCTGTCTGTACGGATGACTGGTCAACACATATTTAAGTGAGCCATGCAGCTGGAAAACAACTGTCCCTCAAGCCCCATCACCACACACAAAGACAATCTGAATGATGAGGGTCTTTTGGATATAGAAACACAGAAATTCAATGGTGGATATCTTGCTTCAGAAATTGATAGATTTGGGGCACCTGGGTGGCTCAGTCGGTTAAGCATCTGAGTCTTGATTTTGGCTCAGGTCTAATCTCAGGGTTGTGAGATAGAGCTTGGGCTCCATGCTGGAAGTGGAGCCTACTTAAGATTTTCTCTCTCCCTTCTCCCTCTGCCCCTCCCCTGGCTCTCACTCACTCTCTCTTAAAAAAATATGAAAAATTAAAAAAAATTGCTAGATTTGCCTGGTTACGTTGATCATCTCTGCCTTTTCCATTCTATCAGATGAGACCATAAATTTTACCTTGCCCATCCTGGACAAACTGGACTCGCTCTGGCACTTTTCACATAGGTACAGAGCTTCTAGTTGACTAAGTAAATGCTTGAAAAAGACATTTTTACTGGATAGACTTCTGCCCTGTCAAGCTGGCCACCTTTCCCCCCATCCCCACCGGATAAATTGTTCAGTTTGGGAATTGACAAGAAAGCTAGACTTGGATTAATAATAACTCTTAAGAATTTAAATATGTAGAGTTTACAAAGGGGCCATTGCTTAGACAATAAATATCCTTTGTGTAGGATTTGTTGATTCCCTAGAAATAATACACTTGTAGTTTTGCAATATAACTGCTTTCTAGTTCATATTAATACTTCAATGCTTACAGTATGGATTTTTTTATAACACTTGCAATGGGAAGTACCTGCTCCTGTCTCTTATAATTTGCTAGATAAATGCTCTATAAACATCAGAAAACAGGCAAGGCAATTTGATTGATCCCATGACAAAAGCCTACTATCTTATCATCTTGAAGACTAGGAACCAGGTTTAGTTTTCTTTGTATGTTATAAAACACTACTACATTCTCCAAACATAGTATATATTCAGTGAATTTTTGTCAGACTACATTAATAGTTCTCTCACAGCTAGTCACTATTTGAATGAAATTTTGAAGCCTTCTCTCAAAACCTAACTCAAGAGTGTCTTTCTCTCCCAAGCTATCTCTTGGTCACTTCATGAAGTTTTCATTAGTGTAATAAGGTTCTAAAACAAATTGAGAAACCTATTAAAAAGTATATATTTTTTTGTTTATTTAGGCAGTTTGCCTTAAAATTTACCTTAATTAATAAATTAAAATTTTAACCCTGGGCCTTGATATCACATAGCATATGCTACTTTATTTCAAAGTTGAAAATAGAAATAGGTAAATGGTCACTAGATTATGATGGAACATACTCACCGTCTAAAACCAGTCAGTAACCGAGACATTGCTTTGATATCTGTACTGCGATCAAAAACTGATAAGAAATTTTTCTATATTGTGGCATTTAGAAAATGCTGATTAACTCTCATTTAGGTGCGAGTCTCATTGAGCTACAGGGTTGCATTTATTAGAGTGGTATTCTTTCCTTTTGCTCCCTACTCCCCACTTTTTCTTTTTTGCTTCGTTGCTGGAACCGTTTATTCACTGATAATTACTAACTCTTTGACCTCTTGTTTGAGAATGCCTTACTGATAGACATGAGAAGGACAGATAATTTTCAGAATGACCTAACTAAACTGCATTGCAAGGAAATCTAGCGGCCAGTCTTTGTCAATAGCAGACACCTGACTTATTATCCTAGGAAAAGGAGTTTTTGCTTCTTAGGCTCATGGACGATAGGCATTTAAAAACTCTTTATCCAAATGCTGTAAAGTTAAGTTCAATAAACCTTTGAATAAACAATAGTCAGGAATAATTTTATTTTCGTTTTTTCCTGGGGGAAAAAAACTCTTTATAAATGTAAGCTTTCCCTCCTATGTTTAACAACCCCCAATTTTTCAGCCCCTTTCTAGTGTCTTGAGTAAACTTCCAATCTCTCATCTCACTTCTTTTTCCTCTTTTTTTCTATTTATCTTAGGCATCAAAGTATCCTAAAATAAATGTCTTTACCATAATTTAATGTATTATTTCACTGTCCTTATTTACAAATCCCCTGTTTTCTTACTATATAGAAATAGAGTGTACAAAATAATTACCTATGTGCAAATTAATTATATATAGTGTGAAAACACATCCCACCATAATTATTGCTCGCTGACATAAATAAAATATATGGTCCAAATCAGAAGTTTCACTTGCAATTTTAATGGGTGTTTTATTTTTCTCTTAAGAATAGATACTCTTGTTTTCCTCACTGCTTCATTCTTAACTAAGTTTTATTTCAAGGGCTGATCTATTACTGAACCTTCCTGGCATATACACATGTGCTCTCTTCTACCCTAATATTTTGTAGTATATAATGTGTATCATCACCAGTTCCCCATTTGTCATCTGTCTTGTCCCAAACCAAGTCTTGCCCATGTTAAAAATTCTATAACTGCCATCATCTTGGAAATGTCATGACATTCATGGATCAATAAAATCCTTTCCCAGAGAGGATGAGAAATATATGAAAAGAGCTTACTAAATTCAAACGGTTTCTTTTAAAGGTCCGATGGATGAGTAAGAGATTTGTGTGAAAGTGATTTCAGAGAAGGGTTGTTAGATGAGCATCGGGTGACACTGACAAGGTAGGTTGTAGTGGTGGGAATGGCAGGGGAAAGAGGGAGTTCAATTTGAGATGCTTATAAGATTCCTTCATCCTAGAGATTATTTTCCTTAGAGTGCAAGTAAAAGGGTGAAGGAATCAGAACTGCATAGTGTAGAAGCTCCTCAGTGACCATCACGTCTCTGCAGTTTACTAGGCCACACCAAGATATAATGAGGTGCTTTGTATGCACTGTGTGTAAGAGAGAAAATCAGTTCACCAAATGCTTTTTTTCCCCCTTTGGTGATGACTTACAGTTGGGGGGAAGCTTTGTGAATTTGAGGGAACATAAGGATGCTGGAAGGAGCATTGTGTGTCCAGGGAATCGGATAGAAAACAAAAAAGGATTTTGATGTCCGTGCCCTCAATGTCACCCTAGAGCAAATAAGGAAAGGGAAGAATTGTGTGATAAAGGCTGTGACATCAGAAAAATGAGCAAAGTAATTTTGCAGTTATAGTTAGAAAATCATTAAAGTCTGATGTTTAATAGGTACCTGAAATGAAGAAGGTAAGCAGAATGTCAAGGTCCTTTTATAGAGCTTAAAGATTACAAAACAAATCAAAGGTTCTGGCAGCTTCTCAGACACTTGCAAGCTGGAGAATTCACAGAGCAACAAGGTGCATGGGGTTTCTCTTTTTTTCCTTTCCTTGAACAAAAGCAAATTTGAACAAAAAGGGTACAGTGTATGTAGCAACAATGCTGCCTGATGATGTACACGATAAGACCTTTAAATTTTACCCATTTTCTGAAATCTATTATTGCTTCCTATGGATTTCAATAGGAACAATTTAGATAGATATGCTTTTCAAAGTATTTTTAAAAAGTCAAGGTCAACCAAAAACATAAGACAGTCCTAAAATTCAACAGGATTCTCTCCAAGAGATAAGATTAATACTCTATAATTATGTTCCAAAGATTATAAAACACATGGTCTTTTACTAACATATTATTAAAAAATTTTTTTTAATGTTTATTTTTGAGAGAGAGAGAGAGAGAGAGAGAGAGAGAGCAAGCGCACATGCTAGTGGGGCAGGGGCAGAGATAGAGGGAGACACAGAATCTGAAGCAGCTCCACACTCAGCTATCAGCCCAGAGCCCTATGCAAGTCTCAAACTCGTGAACCACAAAATCATTACCTGAGCCAAAGTAGGACGCTCTGCTGACCAACCCACTCAGGCACCCCTCTTACTAATATATTATTGATTCGTGATGTATTAACAAATTAATTTCCAGAGGGGTGGAAGAAATTAGAAAATTAGTAATTGGATTAAAGTTAACTTTTAATTTTTCAAGGTAACATAAATATAGAGATTTTGCTTTTCCATTTTCCATTGAGTGGAAAGAGAGGAATGAAATTATGCTTAATTCTAATTTTAAGACAAAGCTGATAAGAGCTACAAATTCATCTCTGTAGGGCTTTACTTAAAATTAATTCATTTCATAAACTATACTAAATATCATTTTCAGGTACTGTACTTGAGTTGTGTGAATTTCCGAGGTAGAAAAACAAGTCTAATTACAGAACAGAAAGGCGTCTTGGACCAGATGTCATTGGATCCATTATAAAAGATGAAGATAAATACTATACGATCTTCCTTTTCTGTGGAATCTAAAAAAACAAAAAAGATAGAAATTTGTCTAAGTCTGAGATGGCCATTTTGAGATTTTCGAATGAGAGTGATATGATTGAATTTTACAGTGTCAATTGAATTTGCCAGTAGGGTTGTACAATAATTTGGAATTGGAGAGACTGAGACATGGAGGATAGTTAAAAGGCATAAGCCTAGGTGGGCATAGGAGGAAAGGGAATAACATTGGCTAGTGTTAGGAGGAGAGTTAGGAGAAGTGTTAGCAAAGTATAGGGGGCTCAGGAACAATTTTGACTTGAGTAGTTTGTTTGCTGTAGCAAAAAGAACATCCAGAGGACAATGGGAGATCATATTTAAAAGTTAGGTTAGTCTTGAATGATGTGCTACAAACTTTGAAATTCATTTACTAGAAAGTTGAAGTTGGATTATTGAAGAGTTTTCAGTAGGTGAATGACATGATTAATTAATGGGTTTGTTGTCATGGAATATGGTTGCTAAAATACCATTAAAATGTGTACTGACTACAAAAAGCACATCCAAAACACATTAGTATATTAATGAAATGGAATCATCTGAGGGTGTAGGATTTCTTTATTATTGCTCTGTTACTACAGAACTGAACATCAACTTTGTGTCTATTACATGTATCTGTATATGAACATTTATGTATCAGTCCTGAATTTCAAAAGATATTATTGAAAATGAGATCTATAGGCATGTGATTAGTGTGCACATATTACTTCCTTTTTCAGTTGTCATTTATGATTCCATATTTTAATTTTCCATCCATTTCAAGGTATCATGTGATTTTTAATTGCTATACACCAGATCCTCTTACAGACAGTCTTGCACACAAAGCTTATGGTCTTTAACTACATTCTGTCTGGAACCAGATGTTTTAGACACTATTCTGTGTGGACAGATTATATACACGTTAGACTTGCTTCAAAGTTAATTGGTGTCATCCTGTGCCAAATACTTGTTGTGGGTAAATTTGAGCCTACTACTATTTTTTTAAAATAATCAAGTAAAGCATTTAGGAAATATAATCAAAATGCCAAAAATATGTATTTGTATTCTGGCAATTTTGTCCTTTTACACATATATCATTTGTGTCAAAGCTCTGAGTCACAACCATTGTCCTCAAATTTTACTGAATGTGTTTTTGTTCATCTTTGTCAGATGTGCCTTCCTTGAACTACATGAAAGCTACACTCTTCAATGTGATGAATTGTGGATAGGTTTTATTATACAAAGGAAGACCCAACAATTCTTAAACTTGAGAATCTTTAGTGACAAGAATTATCTTTCACTTATATAGGAACATATGCTATTGACCAACATCAGTAGGCTTGGCATTTGAGTCCTTGTTGTGGTAAGAGCAGTGATGACTTTATAACTTTAACAGAACTCCTAAATCCAAATGTTGTAAATATTTTCCAACAATTTCAAAAGTATAAAGAATAATGCGATAAAAAACTTAACATGAAGTTTGTCAAGTCTTAACATCAATAACATTTACATTGGCTGTCATGTGAAATAAATAAATGTTAGATGTGGAGATAGTGGGTCTTTTTTCTCCTTATGACCTGCTGTTTTTTGCTGTTTTTTTTTTTTTTTTTTTTTTTTTGTGATGTCCCTCAGCATATGTATGCATTGTTTGGATGACAGCCAGTGAGCCCAGAAGAATTTGAGATCAGATTTTGGAGCTCACTTTTCTGTGGTTCCTTCTCTGGGAATTTGCTCCTCAAGTTGCAGTCAGTTTGGTTGTCTCAAACTCCAACCTATTTTCCTTCTCCCTTAGAGATCACTGCTTTCTGATAAGGTGTTTTCTACCGAGTGAATTGGAGTATATCTTCGGGAAAAAATCTAGAATAAATGTTGACCTCCTGTCATGCCTATCTTCGGTCAATGATAATGGCCTCTCCATTTCTTGCTCATAGGGATTCTTCAATGCTTTTGAAAAGCAATATCTTACATATCATATAGCTTTTACAAGTTTGGTGGGAGATCTATTCTAATAATATCTAGTGTATAAGGACCAAAATTCAATGTCACATAGCATCTCTTTTAAGGTTATGGTTTCTGATTGCTTGTTACTAGTTTATGGGAATTCAAGATATGAAAATTTTCATGAGTTAATGATTTGTAGGAAAAATGAAGAGCTTTCTCATTAGTTCTAATATTTTGCCTTTATATCCTTTTGTGTTTTCTTATGTAGCCAATTTTTTTTTTCTGTAAATGATGGCAGTGTTCTAGTTCATTTATAGTCCTTTTGCTTGAAATTTATTTTTCTTTCTTACAATTTTGCTAGGACATCTCTTTCAATGTTGAATAGATGATACTATACTGGGCTTCTTTTGCAACTTATTTCTGATTTAAACATTATTTTCTTAAGTTTATTTATTTATTTTGAGACAGAGGGGGAATGGAGAGAAAGGTCAAGCAGGGGAGGGGTAGAGAGTGAGGGAGAGAGAGAGAATCCCAAGCAGGCTCCTTACTGTCAGCAAGGAGCCCTATGCGGGGTTAGATCTCATGAACTGTGAGATCATGACCTGAGCTGAAATCAAGAGTCGGATGTTTATGAACTGAGCCACCCAGGTGCCCTCTTATTTCTGATTTTAAAAAGAATGCTTATAACATTTAGAATGATTATATCTCTTTGCTTTTCAAGAGTAGTTATTATTACCGGGTACTTACTAGTAATGCTTCTTTTAACTTTTGAGAAGTCTCCAAGGACTTCTACTTCTGGGAAGGATATAGCAAAATATAATGGCAGGCCAATAGTCTCCACAACTAGAAAAAAATTGGAGAAATTGGAAGAATCCTATTTGTAAGGTATTATTGGGCTTTGAAAACAGTTAAGATAAAGTGAAATTATAGAGAGTAGAGCACCTTTCCAGGGTGAAATGATGATTGCTAGCCATTGTTTTCTCTATGTCAATTTGGGAATATTGAAAGTGAATGAGGTTTGTACTTAGACTGGTCAGGGAGCCTCTACTAGAGGGAAGAAAAATCGGGAAAAAATCAGGAAAGCTTTTAGATATCAAATACGGCTGGAACAACAATTGGAAATTTAAGGGGCCTTAGGTACACAACAAGTTGTAACAAATGTATGTTTTCTGGATTTTTAGATGTACAGGGAATAGAGGAATCAAGCCAAAAAGTGGAGTGAAATCTTTTGCATTAGCTATTGAGCAAATGACCTGTTAGGAAAGTGAGTGGACTCAAGTACATTGCTGGATTCATGCTCATTACATCTACCAGATTTTGAAACTTTGTGAGGAACATGCATTTTGTAAACTGTGAGAGAGCTCAATCATCTGCGTTGTTTTACGATGAAAGAAACAAATACCCAACAATCTCTGTCAAAACATGAGAAGGTCACACTAGAAGAATGAGATGAATCAGAAGTAGACTCATTATCATTAAATCTTCAATCACTGAGCTTGTACCAGCTCAGTTTCTTGATTACATTGCTATAATCAACTCCTGATACCACCTTACAAAAACAGAAGGAACTCTTCCTGATGGAAGATAATATTATCTACTGCCCTTATAATTCTTTTGTGGGTCATTTCTGGAAAATAATAGAATATTACTAGGTGTTCAAGGAGGAAAGAAGACATATTGATAATAAAAACAAAACACACACTAGAAGCAGACCTATATATGATCCAGATATTGGAGCTGGCAGACAAGAATTGTGACTGAAATATCAAAAATTAAGAAATATATGAGGAAAAAATCAATAAAAATATATAACTTCAGTAAAATAGAAATCTATACAAATAATAAAATGGAAAGTCCATAGCTGGAAAATATTACACAGAACTAAAGAATTCAGAAGATGAATATAATAACAGATTGTACAAAGCAGAATGCAGGATGAGATAATTCAAAAATAGGTCAGTAGAAAATACTATATGCAGAGAGAAAAAATAAAAAGTAAAATTAAAAAATAAAACATTATGAAACACATGGGGATACTAAAAAGTCTTAATATAATTATAATTGGAATCCCAGAAAGAGATGGGAAAACATGTATCAGAGGCAAAATTCAGAGAGCAAATAATTGACAATTTTCAAGATTTGAACAAGATACAAATTCAGCCATTCAAAAAGCTTACCAAGTATCAGGCAGGACAAATATAAAAAAATACACTAAGCACATCATAGTAAAACTGTTAAGAATAAAAGGCAAAAAAAAAAGGAGAAGCATTCAAAAAATAAAAAGTAAAAAAGAACACATTGCTTTCAAAGCAATATCAGAATGATAGTTGACTTTTAGAAGAAATGATGAAAGCCAGAAAAAAATTAGATGATATTTCTAGAAAATAACTGTCAGCTAAGATTTCTATATCCAAAAATATGTTCTTTAAAAAATTAGAGTAAAATACATTTTGAGACAAAGCTTGTATGTAGAACTAAAGTTTGACCAAAATAACATAAGAGGCAAGAGAGATAACTGTCTTTTGAAGTTCTATGCTTCCAGATGGTATCAGGAAAGTAGTAAGAATAAATATTTTGTTAGTTTGAAATAACTCAGTGATACTTGTTCTAATATCTACCAAAACCACTACAAGAATAGTAAAAGAATAAATAATCTATATGTTATTTCAAAACACAAAAGAACTAATAATTTGTTTTCTTTTATCCAGAGGTTAAGAAAGAAAAAGTACATGAAGCAGATGGACTAAATAGAAAAAAATAGTGATAGTGTAGATCTAAATCAAACTGTACTTATATTTTATGTAAATGAATAAATATTATAAGTAAAGATCATTTTGTTTGGATTAAAAAAACCCTATATTTTTCTTAGGAGATAAACACTTCAAATATAAGGACATAGAGAGGTTAAAAATCAATTAATGAAAATAAATGTATTATACAAATTCTAAACAAAAGTAAGCTTGTTTAGCTATACTGATGTTAGAATAAACTTTGAGGCAAGAAATATTAAAAGTAAGAAGAGATACTTCATAATAATTAAGGGGCTAATCCAATATAATATATCATAATTTTAAATCTGCATACGACCAAAAACATAGCTTGAAAACATACAAAGTAGAAATTTGCAAAACTAAAAATAAAAAGAAACAAATCCACTATTATAGTGGAAGATGTTAATACACCTCTGTCAATGACTAATACACATACCAAAATATTTAAGCATATATGAGATTAGAGTTTATAGTTAACAATATGTCCTAATTGGGACACACACACACGCACACACATGATGACAGAATTCACAATTGTTTTCTAATCTTATACACTTACCTAAATTGTCCATTTGCTGGCATGAAGTTGTTCAACACAACTGAAAAGATTGAGGTAAAACGATTATATTCTATGATCATGATGTTATTAAACTAGAACAAATGACAAAAATATAACTAGAAAAATTCCCTGGACAGAATAACATATATTTGTAAGTAATGCATGAGTCAAAGAAGAACTCAAGTCCAAAATTATAAGTTATTTTAAGCTGAATATGAATGATGATGCAGTGTATTAAATCTTATGAAATGTAGATAAAACAGAGATCAGAGGCAAATTTACTACCTTATAGGTAGGAAAGCATTAGCACCTCAAAATTAAAGAAAGTAAAATGAAAGAAGTAATAAATATAAGAGCTGAGGACAATAAAAGAAAAAACAAATGTGCAATAAAGAAAATATAGACAAAAGCTAATCTTTGAAAAAGTTAGTAAAATGATCTAAGCCTATCAAGACTAATTATGAAAAAAAGTGTAAAACATAAATTACCAACATGAAGAATTAAAGGGATATACCCCAATTCTTACTGACATAAGAAAGACAATAAAATATTATGAATAACTGTACACCAATAAATTTGACCATTATTAATTTCTAAAAGAAGAAATAAAACCATGTCTGTATAGTCTGAAAACTATAAAAGAATTGTATCTGTTATTAAAAATCTCTCATTTTCAGGACTAAATGACTTTCTTTTATCTATTTAAAGAAAGAAATAACACCCATTCTGTACAAATTCAGAGTAGAACAAGATTGAGACCGTAATAACTTGACTTGAAGTGTGACAGATTGTGAGATGAAAATTTTTGGACCGTCACCTCTCATAAATATAGACACATAGACTTATTTGAAGAAGACGTGATTGTGTATAGTGAAATTCCTAAATACTCCATAGTCAAACTATTATAAACAGTAAGTGAATTTATCAAGTTTTTTCAATATGTCAATATAAAAAACAACTGTTTTTCTTTCTATATTCCAGCAACAAATAGAAAATAAAAATTCAAAATTGTAGTAATTACTGTGACATAAAAACTTCTACATACCTAAAAATTTATATAATAAAAATAAGCAAGAATTTTACATTGAAAACCATGAAATGTTAATTGAGAAAAAAATTTAATGCCTAAGTAAATAAAGGATATACCATGTTCACATAATTGGAAGACTCATTATTGTAAAGAGTTTTAATTCTACCATAAATTCATCTAGATTCAGTACAATCCCTATTTTTGAAGAAATTGACAAACATAATAAAATTTACATGCAAACACAAATAGAAAAAGTAACTGCTGAAAACTTCAAAAGGAATAATAAAATTGTAGGACTTACACTAGGATATATAAAAACGTATTTTATTTTTTTATATAAATACATTTTAAAGCTTTAATTTTAAAAGTATGTTATAGGAAAAATATTAGGAAAAATATGAAATAGTAGAGTTCCTAGAATCAGGCTTGTTCATATGCAATCACCTGATTTATGACAATATTAATTTTTAGGCTTATTGGTTATATGATAGTCTTTTTAATAAGTGACGCTATGTCAGTCAGTACCTATATAGGAAAAAATCCATCTTGGTATATCTTTGCTTCACCCTAGACACAAAAATTAGTTATCAATATATTGCTGATATAAATGCAATCCTCACACCAGACACAAAAAACTAATTATCAACATGTTGCTGATATAAATGCAATCAGTAAAACACTGACACATTTAGAGGAAAATATAGAACTCTTTTGTGGTCTTACTGTAAGCAAATTTTTTTTTCAGAAAGACACAAAAAGCATTAACTATTAAAAAAATCGATAAACTGTAAAATGTAATAATTAAGAACTGCTATTGACTAAAAAATACCATTAGGAGAGTTCCAAAGCAACCCACATAGTGGGAGAATTTATTAGCCATAGGATATATGACATATGTCTCCAAAATGTATTTTTAAAATTTAAAATTTTTTAAATTTAAAACTAAAGTAATAAAAAGACAAAAAGCCCCACTTGAAAAATGGGGAAAAGGCTTGAAGAGATATTATATAAATGAGAATATCCACATGAAGATTAATTTTGCGACTTCAGTGTTTATCCAGGGAATGCAACATAAAACTCCACCTATAACCATGGGGCAAATTGTTAAAAACTATCAAGTATTGGAGAGGAACTCTCATACTTTGCTAATGAAAATGTACATTAGAGCATTGCTTTAAAAAACTGCTTGGCTGTATCTGCTAAAGTTCAGTGTGTCCATACGTTATGGTTCAGCTATTCCTCCTTGGGATACACAGGAATGTATGAAGACATGCAAATAGGTAATTACCTTAAATTGTGCCCTGTAGTGTTTATATCATCATCAATAATGATTTTAAAAAAATCTGTGAAAAAATCTGTAATAAGTGTTCATTAACAGGAGACTGACAAGTATACGGTGCTGCAGTTACACACTAGAACACTATATAACAATCAGTAATAATACAAGGACTTTAACTACACACAACGTGAAAAGTTCCTATTTGATCAATCTGGTCACCCTTTAAGTTAAATTTCAGATTATATTTGATGTCACTTGCAGGTTAATTATATATGGCTCCTATCAGATTCATTCCAATTTGTTACCAATTTTTAAAATGTGGGTGATATGTTAAATTTTTAAATCATTTTTATTGCACTGTAAGATACATAGAAAAAAGCACATAAATCATAGGTATACAGCCTATAACTTCTACATAGTTAAAACATCTATGGAATCAACCCCCAAATCAAGACGCTTAACACTATCACGGCTCGAGGAGCTCCTCAACTTATGCCCTTTTTCTTTCACTACCCACTACCCACACCTGCCAAGAATAACTGATATTCTTACTTCTAACACTGTAGGCTGGTTTGGCTATTTGGTGAATGCATGTAAGTGGCATGACACCATATTTATTGATTTATGACTTCTTTTAGTCAATATTATGCCTACATGTTGTTTTATGTATCGATGGTTGTATCTATGTGGTAAATTAAAATCATATTTTTCATAACACCTATCTGAATTCCTAGGATATTCTTAATTCAGTTGTGATGAACTTTTTTATACATGGAAAGAATCAGTTTTCTAATTTTAAGAATCCTTTAATTTTCCTTAAGAAATAATCTCTTCCTATATTCTTTCTCATTTTGCCCTTAAGTGACTTTCATATTAATGTAATGTCCATTACCTAAAGTGAATGCTCTCTTATTTGAGTCTCAAGGACATATTTTTTAAGGGAGAGATTACTTGTTAATTTGTGGTTTTAGAGAGCTTATATAAATTGTCTCAGACAGTAACATTTTGAGTGTGTGTGTGTGTGTGTGTGTGTGTGTGTGTGTGTGAGTGATCAGTGTAGACTGGTGATTCCAGTGACTCTTAATTGGGGAGCCATTTTCCCCCAAGAGAACATTAAGGCAATGTCTGGAGACATAATTGTCACAACTCTGAGGGTGCTGCAGGCATCTAGTGGATAGAGACCAACTATGCTGCTAAATATCCTGCAATGTACAGGCAGCCTCTGGCAATGAATAATTACATCAATAGTACTAAGGATGAGAAACACTGGTATAGACTAACTGGTTACTTTAAGGGTTGTAAGTCTTTTGCTGAGCCATGTTTGCCAGAAATGAATTTTTCTAGAAATGTAACCCTTTTTATTAAATGTTCGTATTCATTGGCTAACTTTGTTCTTAGTTTTCCTTTACTATTTTTAATCTCTTCTATAATTAAAGCTCTGTTTGCTACTTATTGTTAATATTATGTTTGTGGGTGTTTGCATTGGCTTTTGCCTTGTGCCAGTGGTACGTTAGTCAAACTGGTGCTTTTATATTAACTTTACAGCTAAAGATTTGTGGGGCCATACAGTTTGATAGTTTGATTTAGAACTTCAGATTCATGTTAGGCTCAGGCCTATTTTGAATTCTCAGAAACGGCTCTTTATTCATCCAAAGTCCATAAGTTTACTTGTGGTCTCTCATTACCTATATGTATGTGTGTTTATATATGTATCTCCAATCTTTTACTGAGGGCACACTCTCAGCTTTATGAGGGAGTCTTGGTGATAATTCCTTATCTGGCTCAGACACAAAGCATTATCTTCACCTGAGCATTAAAATCCAAGATCCTTTGTTGTTAAGGAAAGGAATGAACTATTCTCCACAGCCCAGCCAAATTATCAGCTCATGTATCTCTTCCCTTACTTTTAGCTTCCTTTTCCAATTTTGGTTCCTGAAAATTTCTTATAAGTATAATTAAATATTTTCCAGGTGGTTAAAAGTGTGCTTTAAAATGTTATCCTACATTTCTAGCTGTTTGGGATCAGGTGGATTTTCAAATTACTTAGATCATCATATTGCTGGAAACAGGAGTCACTCCATTAAAATAAATAGCATTTTTGCAAGTTGCTTGAAATAACTTTCTCATAATCTTGACTGACTGTATATGTCACTTGCCACTTCAAGAGAATTCCTTGATTTAACAGGGTATAGCTACAATAATGAAATGAAGAGAATAACATCTATGGTATATTTTTTGGGTAGAAATAGTTTGGTCAGTGTTCTAGGACAAAACCGTCATTGCTAGGGGGTGCCTGGCTGTCTCGGTCTGTTAAACATCTGACTTCAGCTGGGTCATGTTCTCATGGTTCCTGGGTTCCAGCCTCACTTTGGGCTCTGTGCTGACAGCTCAGAGCCTGAAGCCTGCTTCGGATTCTGTGTCTCTCTCTATCCCTGCCCTCCCCCACTCATGCTCGCTCTCTCTCTCTCTCTCTCTCTCTCTCTCTCAAAAATGAATAAACGCTAAAATTTTTTTTTTTTTTAAAAGGTCATTGTCAGGCCTTATTCTCTTATGTCAAATCAAGAATATATGTAAGTTATCTGATGTTGAGACATTTTTCTTTTTCTCTTTCTTTCTTTCTTTCTTTCTTTCTTTCTTTCTTTCTTAACTCTTCTGGAGAAGTTCCCATTATAATAGGCAACTCCCTCCTCCTCATGAATTCCTGTTAGTCCTGGAAAATACAAACAATGCTAGATTTACTATTTAATCATTAACTTAAAAAATGGAGTCTTTGTAAGAGTTAATGTTTTTCAGTTATCAGCAATTGAGAATTGCTAACTTAATTATAAATGTATGAATTTAATAAACAGTTACTGATTTACTAGAATAAAGGAAAAACCTGAAGAAGCAGGCTTGGTAAAATCAAGAACTATGGCAGTTTTAGGCATTTAGGTTTTAGGAATTATTGTATACTTTCTTCAGAACTCCCGGGATGAAACAGCTCCAACTCTTTTCAATCTGTGTCACTCAGGTTGATTGAAATTCTTTGGAAAGAAAATCAGATTGACCCAGCTTTGGTCTTGTGTCCATCTCTTATCTAGTAGAAACAGAGAATCTTTACGGAAAGTCTCACAAGGACTCACAAAGGGAAAGCTTGGTTTTTGTACCTATTAGATACAGTAGCATGCCTCCACATAACAAACAACCACAGAATCTCATTGTCATATAACAATAAACAATTATTTCTATTCATGTCTCAGTGGGTTGGCTGTGGTTTGGCTGATGTTGGCTGGGCTTATCTGTACTTGGCTCTAGGATGGATGTTTTAGCTCTGCTCCACATTTTTCTTATTTTTCTGGGACTTGTGCATGGCATAGGGACATCTGTTTTTCAAGGCAATGGCTGAAGGAGACAGAGGACACTGATATAAGTGTATTTGAAGCCAATGTGTCATATCTTCTAACATTCTGCTGACCAAGGCAAGTAACCTAGCCAACCTTGCATCAGTGAGGTGGGAACTCACTATTGAAAGAACTGCCAAGGATAAGAATACAAGTTGGGGCTGGGGGAGGGATATTGAGAACAAAAATACAATCTACTCCTGCTGTCTAAAGGGTAATTTGGGTGCTTTAGCAAAAGATTGGCAAAAAGATACGAGACTGGGAAAAATTTCATATGTAAACCACAATGTCTAAGATGTCCCTCAAAAAGTACACTGCATAAAGAATTGAATAACTTCTTTTATGCAAGAAGAGAAACTTGGAAAACTAATTTTTATTAACTATATTTTAGAAAAGGAAAAGTTTATTTCTTTTAAATCATGCATAATTTAATTTTGTAACCTAATCAGGCTCCAGTTTAGTCTCTTGGTAAGAAATCTGGTAAAATAATTTTCAAAGGTCACAGATAGGGCTGAATCTAGAGACCATCATGATACTTTCTCCCTTGTTTTACCCAAATACACTTCTTTCCTTTGAAAACATTTATGTCTAATAAATCATATTAATATGTACATGATTTCAATCATAATGGAGGAAAGAAATGTTATGTATTTTGGGGAGCTCTGAGGTACAATCCTGAAGTCTCTTCCCACTGACTTTATTCACCAATCCTCCACTGTGCTTTAGTTTCCTGACTCATAATGGTAGACGTAAAAAACACAGGGCCATTATAAAGAAATGACAGGTGAAAAGATGACAGATTGCATTTAAGGTAATACGTGAAGACATACCCCTAAAGTGAGGTATTTTCAAGGGTTCTGTCCTTAGGTAAGGTCAAGGGAATGAATTTAAGAGTTTAGGAGGAGAAAGTAAGATGTAGGAAAGCAACAAAGTACTTATCTCTTCAAGAAGAAAGCAAAAGTCTCAAAAGCACCCTTTTTAAATTTACTTGGATGATGTCTTAATTGTCTGGACTCTGTACACTTGAGGTCTGTTACTCTTCTTGGAATTTTTCTATGTTGAGCATATTGTCCACCCAACATCTGCTTGCATTCCCATAGTGACATGGCTCTTCTTAAATATTTCTTAGGTTTCTTCTCTGTTTAGTTTTCTAATAGCTGGGATCTGGACCTAATATCCAGGATGGTGTCTAGCACGCTATGTGTGCGCTTTGAATTTTAGAGAAAGAAGGAAAGCAAAAAAAGGAAGTCTTCATTGTCAGTGTATCCTGAAGGGAAAACAGTCTATCAGTGCCCATCTGTGGAGAACCTGGATTTTCCCAGGAGTACACATTATACCATTAGACGATGAGGACTTGGCAGTAGATTTCCACTTTAGAGATCCAGAGTTCTTGTTTGTTGTGCCTGTCTCCTCTTGGGCTTGTCTGCCTCTTCGTTCTTCTAAGCGTGACAGTGATATCAGCTGAATTTCATTCCAACTCTCCTCCTGAAATTGGAAAGCTTTGAATTTCCCCCTTGGCTGCAAGGATCAAGTTTAAATGCTCTTTCAGCCTCTTGCTGCATAGGGAGCCTACAGGATATATTCTGTCTTTGCCATGGAGAACAGGCCTCTCAAGCATGTGGTGGAAAACCTAAGGGGGTTGCTTGTATACTGGAATTGGCCAGTGTAGTGAGCAGCTTGCTTCAGCCCTTATTGCAAACATGTTAATTCAGGCTTAGTTATGCTAAAACCTCGAAGGCCTGCCCTTTAAAAATTAAATCTGTTCTTTCACACAATTATTGGCAGAATATAAATTATACTAAGGTCCTAACTAAAGCTTTACCACAGCTGTGAGAATAGTTAAGCACAAATCAGCTAGCTTAGCCTGAAAAACTGCCTGTGGCATGGGGGAAGTAGAACTTTGGTCACATGTGTTTTACTTTTCAGTGTATCAAATTGCTGTCATGGCAAAGGACTGTTTCCTGAATAATATTTCAGAGGTCTGGGCTACTGCCCTTTTGGAGTGATCCACCTGCAAATTGGCTTATCAGAGAGATTTCGGGGGCCCAAAGCTGTATTTTAAAATGATCCAGGGTTATTAGTATGTTTGAATACTTCTTGTTTGGGTCTTCTCCTATGTTTGAACTGGCATTAACAATCTAACAATATATTAAACTTAACCATACGAAATTGACATTCAACCAGTTTTGATCTATAAAAATGGCAGTTTCACCATAGTTCAGCCTAATAGCTTTGATTTATAAAGTCATGTAAATAATTCTTATTTTAGTGTTTTAGATATTTTAATCACTAAAATATCAATCAGTTGATGAATATGAACAGTGGGGAAATTGTCTCATCTTGAATTCTCTTTTTGAGACCATAGAGCTTTGGGGCACGGTTTCATTTTGATTGATGTAGTTCTTCAGAAAGGAAAGGAGTCTTCATGCTCTCTCTTTTTTTTCCCTTTCTTTCTCTTTCTTTCTCTCTCTTTCTTCCTTCCTTTCTTTCTCTCCCTCTTTCTTTCTTTCTCTCCCTCTTTCTTTCTCTCTTTCTTTATTTCCCTTCCTTCCTTCCTTCCTTCCTTCCTTCCTTCCTTCCTTCCTTCCAAGGCAGATATCCTGATGGTTAGGGACTCTCTGTTTTTTCCCTTTTTCTGGCTTCTTCCTTTCAAGAAAAGTCCTCACTTTGTTCTCTCTACTTAGTTGATAGTTTGCATTAGATGAGAAAAAAACATCTTCAGAGTTTTACTTAGAGTTATGAAGAGGAACCTCGCCTTTCTTTCCATAACTTCTAGAAGCCAGAATAAGCTCAAGCAGCTGCTTCTTGCTTCTGAGCCAGGGTACTTTACTGGTAAGAGCTGCCACTGAGTCAGCCCTCCTTTTTACTCATGGTGTCATCCTGAATAGGTTAACCTACCTATTTGAGCAACAGTTTCATCATTGGTAAAATGGGGTTAATTCCATCTACCTCACAGGACTAACATAACGACTACATTTATAATAGGCCATGAAGTGAGCTCTGTCCATAGTAGATACTCAGTAGAATGTATCCTTTTTATTTCTTTGGGTTCATTCAGCCCAAGATAAATTGCAAAGGAAGGAATATGCAGTTTCAGACTTTCTTTTCTTTTGCCACAGCTGATTGGGGTAATTAAAAGAGAAATTGCAAGGAGTTTTATCTTCTGCACCTCTTTCACTAAAAGTTTTATTCCCCTAGTGTAGGACTCTGCTCTAGGAGGGTAATGTTTTGTGCCTTTGTTGTCTTCCACGGACATGCCTGAGGAATTTTCAGTGGTTTGTGGAGTATAAGGGACAGGGAACTACCAACATGATTTTCAAAACACATTTCAAAAAAAAAAAAAAAGAATATTTGTGATTGTGCATATCACCTGTGTGAAAGCACTTTGCAGTATTAGTTATACTATAAGTTGAAACTGATAGTTCTAAGTAATAGTATTACCATTCCCAAAATTCTAATGAACTCAAGTGCAGATTTCTATATCTATGGCTGTAGGTGTGTCTGAAAGAGCAGGCCTAGGCCAGCTGACTAGTGACTATGTCCCTGACATGGCCGCAGAAAGAGGTTCCCGCTCAAACCTCAGACCACGCCTCCTCCTCTTGAGTAACTTATGTTTTCTAAGAAAGCAGGTTACCGATTGATGCATTCTTCTGAAGTCTGAGGTGGGAAGAAGGGGAGTGTGAGAGGCGTGGAAAGTGTGAGTAGAAGAGGGAGGGCTTCTCTCAGGTAGGGGCCAGAGGCAGGAGCCCTCAACCCTGTCCAGGCTTAGAATGACCTGGGAGCATTTTACCCCTCCCCCAGACCAATTAATCAGAGTCTCTGGGGATGGTGTTTGGTGCTAGGTATTTATATAGCACAGCAAGGCTGACAGCCAATGGTTAATAGGTGACCAGTGAGAAATGTTCTGTATACACTGAGGCCAAACATGTTAGAGATCCTCAGACACAGTGGTTCTTAAGCTTCAGGTGCATCAGAATCTCCTGGAAGACTTGTTCAAACACAGATTGCTGAGCCCCACCCCCAGAGTTTCTGATTCAGTGGGTCTGTAACCACCAGGCCCAACATTTGCATCTTTAACAAGATCCAGGTGACACTGATAATTGCTGATCTGGGACCACACCTTGGCAGGCATTGTTCTATCCTTCCCCAGCCAATCGGCTGAGGCCATGATCCCTATAAAACCTTTGTGCTTTTGAAACCCCCTCTCTCTCTCTCTGGTATCTCACCGCTGCGTCGGTGCAGGTAGGGGATTGAGCTCGAGCTAGCTCGAATAAAGGCTCTTTTGCTTTTGCATCGGACTCGGCTCCCTGGTGGTCTTTGGGGATCAAGAATTCTGGGCATAACATGTCCATGTGATTTATTCTGCAAGTCTTGAGGATTGGTAAGGACAAAGAGAGATGATAAACTCTTAAACCAGTGACTCTGCTTATAGAGTATATAAGACATGGGAATGATTTTTATTACTTAATTCAGCATTTTTTGGGATAGCTACGAAAAGTCCAGCACTATGCTAGGGAAACATAGTCTCTCTTGCTGTTATTGTCTTGGTCTGTACTGAACTATATTTCCTTACTCAACCCCTATTGAAGAAGCCTCTCTGAGAGACCTCTGTCAGCTTTCTGGAAAGTCTGCTCAGAAACAGAGAGCTCTCTGTGTTGTATCTTTAGGGAACAGAAGTGTGATAGTTGATCGCTGAACTGGGTGCAAGTACACCTATAGAACTGAGTGAACTGCCAACTGGAAATAGCTCCTTCCTAATTCAAATGATCTTCTTTATTTGTTTAATTTTGCCTTTAACTACCAGTATTGCCTTGGGAAAATTCAATTCTCTTTGGAAACACAGGTTAGAAGGGAGCCTCGGAGTGTAAAACGGAGGGACAGAAATACCAAAGAATCTATGTTTATTGTCCAAATCATACTTTTTTTTTTTCTTTCTGTAGTTCTTGTATTCTCAGCCCATGAGAAGAGCTAAGAGAAGCAAATTTTTACTTCAAGGCTTGAGAATACATTTTACACATGTTATATATAACATTGCCAGAGGCGGGATTTAAACTATTTTGAATTTCTGTAATTGGTGTCCGGGTAACATAGTGGAGGGCTTCTGTGTAGTTTCAGGTGTTTTACTTGTATTTGCTTTTATTTTTTTCTCATAATATTAGATTCTTAATCAAAGTTTTCTTGTTAAGTGAACTTTGGTGTAAAGTTGATGTTTTCTACCCAGACTTCCCCAGAAAATATAGCACTTGAGTTACTGTGGGACATATTACATAACATACATGATATACCTACTAATTTGTTAATGACCAAAATTTAAAAGATTCTATAATGTAGATTCCGTTATTGATGTGAGATATAATAATGTGTTGCCTTACATTTTTCACAAATGAATTGAGAACATCCATTTTGGTTGAATGCAATTATTTATAATAACATGATTATAATATGTGGCATAAAATATAAGTTTTACATAAAAGCAGGTGTTCCTTTTCAAGCAAAATTCTTTTTACTTTAGAAGTGTTATACTCTGAGCAAAGATAACTCAGATAATTGCACTATTATCTCAATAGCCAACCTATTTTTTTAGATTGATCTTTTTGTTTACAAAATGCAAGTATTCCTTTGGAGGAATTTTCATTAGTTGTTCTGTAGAAACTCTCATTCCTATTGCTGATCGCATTTTGTTAATGGTGCATTAAAAATATACAGAAGCTTTTAGGTTAGCTAAATGTTGCATAGTAAATTTTTGAGAGACGGGTACTAGCATATGCAAGTATATCTTATATAGGAGAGCGTTAACTTATTGCACCTCATGCCTTTCAGATTATTTGTAGTTTTAACCTATTGAACAAAGTGGAGATCATTGACCATTGTAAATTGTTTTGGTAAAACTACATACTATGTCTTCAGGGTCCCTTTATCTTTCAGATGTGTAAGCATGCTAAACTCAGAAATGGAGGTATGAAGAGTCCAAGTGATGGGGAGGGAGAAAGTCAAGAATGATTTGTGCAATGATTTTCTGGTGGGGGAAGCGACAAAAGGGGGTTGTTTTACTGTTAGACCTATCAATGGATGCAAACAAAAGTAAATTTTGTATTTGATATTAACAGGAATTTGGCAACGATGAATCATGGAACTTGAAAAATGTAAAGCAAAGGGATTCAGAAAAAGAAATAAAAGGAAGGAACAGAAAGAAGTGGACAGGATATATGGTTTCCTGGTCTCTTGGTTGCTTACAATGATTTCATTAAATTCCATTGAGAAATGAAGATAGAAAAAATCAGGTCATTTGTAATATAATAATAGTCAATTTATTTTGGTATATAGTATTCTAGATCTAGGTCTTGGAACAATTCCCAGGGGATACTCTACATAGACTCTTAAACTCTTCATCATTCAGTAAGAATAGCCTTTGTGCCACTAAGACCCCAGACAGAATCAGGAAGGTTTATGCCCAAAATCTGTGTTGGTTTGGTGATTTAGGATCTCTACTGATCACTAATTTCATTTAGAATAAGAATTCCCCCAAAGAGGCCAGTTTTAGCATATAGGCAACAGAATCCAATTTAAGAATACTTAAAAAGTTTGAAACAAAGAATGGGGTGGAAACAGCTGAGTACCTCATTTGAAATAGTCTGTATTGGTTATTCTAGTGTGAACTACTGAGCTCTCAACACCGGTATATTGCTGACATTTCCGGAAAGGTGTAGATGGGACATTAGTGTTTTGAGATCCAGTTTCCTCTTCCATTAACCTCAGGTATGAATTGTCTCTCCTCAAAATAAATGCTCAGCTATTCCTTGGAGAAAGCCTTACGCCTTTAGGTTTCACCTTTATGGCATTTCTGCCTCACCAACTCAGATTTCATCAAGGCTACTAATACAGTTCTAGGTTTACCTAATGCTGTTTTACCATTCCATAAACATACACAAAGCAAAAGATTTTTGAAGTCTGAAGGATGGTCTCTCTTTATCTGCAGATAGATTAATGCTTACTAAAAGAACCTTCTGAAAAAACTAACTCAATGCTGGAGCTGTCAACTGAAGCAGGAGAGTTCTAAGAGATTTTCAGGCATTGAATAGCTCTAATGGTTCTCCCCATTTATTCACACATACATTATGCTGTGGTTATTTCTTGCCTCTCAGTTTAAGCTGTCATTTCATCAACGAGGACTAGGATTAAAAACTATTTGAGTTGCAGCATAATAGTGTCTTATTCAGCTTTTACATTGAACCATCTTATTTAAACTGAGTTTCAAAAATATTTATTAATAACTTACCTATGTGCTATTTGATAGCTAAAGGTAAATTAAGGGGGATTAACATTAACTGTACGGTATAGCACTAGAGTTAAAAAATTAACCACCACAGTGAGACATATCAAAAAGTGAATAGCAGGAACAGACCAGAGTTTGGTTGTAATCTCATTATGGAAGCATGTGTTTGACTTTCACAAGATTTCTACATTTCAAACCCAACACCAAATTTCACAAATAAAGTGACATCGGATACTTGTAAAGCATGAGAGATAAGTCATTAAGATAGATTTAGATCAGAACACTGTAAGTAAAATAAATACATAAAGTTCGGATTTCTAAATTTAGTGTTTTTATTTCCTAAGATTTAGGCAGTATTAACTGCTACAAGAGACAAGAGCTACAAGAGACAGATAGTAGAACTATCTAGACAGGGAAATGTCTGTTTCTATACTAGAACTCTCATAGATACTCATGATTCTGGGGAAATATATGTAATTTTCTCTAAGTAGGAGGTGGGACAAATCAGTAGTTTCCAACAAATAACATTGCAGATGTAATTCCAGTATCACCAGCTGCTCTAAATGAAACCCAGCGATGCCAGAAGACTCACTTTTTGTTCAGTCTTGCCCTTAGTGCACCTACCAACTCCCACCTGCTCCTGAGAAAATACAGTTTATAACATCTGTAATAACCAGAGTATGGCTAGTTTCATGTTCACAATGAGTTTTTAGTAAAAAGTTGCTGATGATTAAAAAAAAAAAAAAAAAAAGAGGACTGTTAATACAATGCAAATGACACGGAAGGCTTGTGTTGGTGGCGTTTATTTCCTAAAGCAATGGTTATCTGAGCATTGCTTTTACAAATAATTAAATCTCCATTCAGAAAGAATTATTACAAGTTTTGCTGCCAGAGACTTTTTCTTATGAGTATTCTGATTAATTGAAGGGACACTTACGATCTATGAACACATTTTGAAATCACTTTTATAAATTAATTTTATAAATACACACTGTATATTCTATTCTGTAAGTGGGTCAAATAATTCTTATCTCCTGAAAGTTCAGATTCACTATTCTAGCTTGTATTTTTTCATTATTTTGTGTTGTATAGCAGCTATCAAATGAATTCAATTATTTTCTTTTACTGGACGTTTGAAAATTGTTAGTTGTCCCTTCAAGTAAAGTGAACATATGCAACAGTAGCAATATCAGTATCATTTACTCTTTGTAAATTTCTTTTCTGGATTGAGTGTTGTTTAATAGTGTTCTGAAATCATAATTTCTGCTGCACGTCATCGTCATCATAATCATTAATATTTATTGAGAGCTTCTAATGTAACAGGCTATCTATCTATCTATCTATCTATCTATCTATCTATCTATGTATCTATTTATCTATCTATCTATATCTGTTCCTAGATCCACATCTATATGTCTGAAACCGGAGTTTATATAATCTCGAATGAGACAGACAAATAATGGAAAAGTTTATCCCAAGGAAAGCTGGGTTAATAGCACATTGATTGAGACCGTGGTCAGACTTAATAATACAATCCCCTCTGGGCCTTTGAGGTCTGTGGGCATGTGAACACCCATTTTAACTTTCTGCGTTCTCAGTTTCCCACTGGAAACAATTTTTTTTTCCCCTGTAAAAAAGACTAAGGAAACAATAAACAATTAGAAATTTTTTAAAAAGTTGTGTTCTTGGGCGACTGGATGGCTCAGTTGGTTAAGTGTCTGACTCTGGTTCAGGTCCTGATCTCGCAGTTCATGGGTTTGAGCCCAATATTGGGCTCTGTGCTGACAGCTCACAGCCTGGAGCCTGCTTCAGGTTCTGTGTCTCCCTCTCTCTGTGCCCCTCCCATGCTCATGCTCTGTCTCTCTCAAATAATAAACATTAAAAAAAAAAGTTGTGTTCTTAATTATACTAAGTGGAATAAGTCAGACAGAGAAAGACAAATACCATATGATTTTACTTATATGTGGAAACTACAAACCGAAACAAATGAACAAACTAAACAAAACAGAAACAGACTTGTAATTAAAGAAAACAAACTTGGTTATGAGAAGGGGGAGTGGTTTGGAGGGCAGGCAAAATAGATGAATGGGATTAAGAGCTACAAACTTCCAGTTAAAAACAAATCATAGAGATGTAATATACAACATAGGCAATGTAACGAATAATACTGTAATAACTTTATATGGTGACAGTTGGTAACTGAACTTATGGTGGGGAGTATCTTGTAATATATAAAAATATTGAATTGCCATAATATTTACCTGAAAGGAACAGAAAATTGTGTGTTAATTATACTTCAATAAAAAAAAAGTAGGTAACTATATAAAATTAGAAAAAGTACAGAGTGAATGAAACTGAATCAAAATTATTAGTTGAAACAACGAGTGCAATGAATAACAGTCATGATAATGCTGAAAAATTAAACCGATGAAGAAGCTGAAAAATTGGAGAAAAGATGTGATATGGAGGACAGACCCAACACATAAATGATATCGGTTCCAGATTGAAAAATAATAACTTATGGAGATGTCGTAATTTAAAAAATAATTACACTATACTATCCTAACTTGGAAAAACTTGAATCTTTGAATTGAAAAGGATTACTGTATGTAAATCAAAATTCACTTAAGAAATTTATATTTATATATGTATTTTTAAAAATACATATTTCTGGTAGATACTTGTTTTACATTAAAAAAATTTTAGAGACTGCAAGCATTCAGTTAGGAATATAAAACAGGTTCAGACAAAGGAAAAAGGATAATCACACTGATTTCATATGTCTCATAAAAGATTTGGATTAGCATCCAGAGAGTTTCCTCAAATCTGAGAATTCTCTATGTGAAGACAACAGAAAAGTATTCTCAGATTTCTCACATTCTCTTCCTAAAGAATACATTCAAATAAAGGCATAAAAATCATGACTGGATGAAAGAGTAATATTCCTACTGAGGGATTGAAGCCAATTAAATAAAGATCTGTCTTATAAATTAATGCAGTTTTCAAAGAAAATTTCCGAGCTGACAGAAGATGATTCCATAGAAGTAATTACAAGATACTGACATTTCACATTTTTTTTAAACATGAGAAAAGAATGGTGGTCACTGGAAAAAGTTTATAAGGATTGGCATACTAATATTGGGCGCTATGCTTGGTGGGTTAATAGATTGTTTTCTTATTATCACTGATAACTAGACAAAGTAAGGTGAACTAAATACAAGCAAACAGATTACAGTAAAAACATATCTTTCAAATCATTAGGAAAAAAAGTAATGAGAACACACATCGAGAAGGTTATAAAACAGATTGCAATAGCTAATCCCAATTTTACAGACACATTTTATACATATGTAAATATAAATTATTCAAAAACATTAGTTTATTCCATTGAAAGATATTATATTTAGGTGTTGGCAGATTATTATAGATTTTTCATTTGTTATTATTTTATACATTTTAAAAATGACTATCAATTATATGATTATAAAACAATAGTAATTTATTTTATTAGGTCATAAAATTTAAACAAATTTTATATACATACAATGACATGGGTCAATACTGCTTTTTTTTTTTAATGTTTATTTATATTTGAGAGAGAGAGAGAGAGATAGTGCACAAGCAAGGGGAAGGGCAGAGAGAGAGAGAGACGGAGACAGAATATGACGCAGGCTCCAGGCTCTGAGCTGTCAGCACAGAGCCCGACACAGGGCTCAAACTCATGAAACGTGTGATCATGACCTGAGCCGAAGTCAGATGCCCAGCAGACTGAGCCATCCAGGCACCCTGACATGGGTCAGTACTTCCATAGAGTATTTTTAGTGATGAAACTAAAGAGATAAATTAAATCTGATTATTTTTTAATTATTTAATTAAAAAAATTAATGTTTATTTAGAGAGAGAAACAGAGAGAGAGAGAGGGAGAGAGAGAGAATTCCAAGCAGGCTTCTTGCTGTCAGTGCAGAGCTGAATGTGGGGCTTGAACTCACAAATTGTGAGATTACGACCTGAGCTGAAATCAGAGTTGGATACTTAACTGACTGAGCCACCCAGGCACCCCTTGAATTACTTAATTTAAGTCAGTTATGTTTTTAATATATAATGGGAGCAACACTTATTAAAGAAAGAGAGGCTTAGTTGTGTATTTATGATATATTCAACTTAATACAAAATGGGAATTGAAAGTAATATAACATGCAAATTGAGAGAAATAGTTAAGGTGAGCCTTAAAATTGTACTGTAATGTAAATGCATGCATGCAACATTATCTTAAAGAGTCTAAGAAATTGCATTGAAAAAAAATGTTCAAAGCAAGACCAAAATTGGGTTTCATTTTGTTTTGAGTTATCTTTCAGAAAAGTGCACAAATACAGGAATGAACATTTTGGGAATGAGCATATCTGATATTGTTATTTTAATATTTTTAAAAATTAAGTATAATTAACATAGTTTTATATTAGTTCCAGGTGTACACTATAATTCTTCCACATTTCTGTACATGCCTCAGTGCTTATGAAAGTAAGTGTACTCTTAATTCCCTTTATCTATTTCGCTCATTATCTCACTCACCTCCCCTCCTCTCTGGCAACCACCAATTTGTTCTCTGTATTTAAGAGTCTGGTTTTTTGTCTGTCTCTTTTTGTCTTTGTTTATTTGCTTGTCTTGTTTCCTTAATTCCACATACAAGTGAAATCGTAAGGTATTTGTCTTTCTCTGACTGACTTAATTTCACTTTAGCGTCATACCCTCTAGGTCCATCCTTATTGTTACAAGCGACAAGATTTTATTCTTTTAATAATTCTCATTCACAGTTTTATAAGTGAATGAGGAAGGATGCTAAGAATTTGCCCTTCTGTTACAATTTCAAAAAGAAAAATTAGGTAGGAAATAACACATGTCTGAATTTTGGGCAAGGAAGAGTTTACCTCCAATTCCGGGCTGATTTAAGGGCTATTTAAAGTTGAGTTGGTTAGGGCGCCTGGGTGGTTCAGTCGGTTAAGCAGCTGACTTCGGCTCAGGTCATGATCTCGCGGTCAGTGAGTTCAAGCCCCGCGTCGGGCTCTGTGCTGACAGCTCGGAGCCTGGAGCCTGTTTCAGATTCTGTGTCTCCCTCTCTCTGACCCTCCCCCGTTCATGCTCTGTCTCTCTCTGTCTCAAAAATAAATAAACTTTAAAAAAAAAAAATTAAAGTTGAGTTGGTTAATTACTAAAAAGTAGGAAGCTCATCTTAGAGAAAAGTTAATCGTATGTACTGTTTAAAATTGAAATTAGATTGAGAAATCAGAATACCTTCATATTTTAAAATTATATTGCTATAGAAACAAAGATTACATCCTCTTGTAAAAGTACCCTTTTATAAAAACTTTGCATGGTAAATATTTTTTATTCCACAATTTCCTCAGAAGAGTTGAATAGAAGAAATCTTATGAGCTGGATGTGCTAGAATCTATTTTGGTCCTTGGAAATTGCATTTGTCACCCACTTTTCTCTTTCCAATACCCACCCACCACAGGCTGACTCAATAGGTGGAGCAGGTGTCATGAGTTCCAGTGAGCTCATGAAGTGTTGAGTGTTGTTGCCACTGCAGGCACTACTGTGCTCTTATTCTTCAGTCCCAGTGGGAACTCACCCTTCTTTGTTGGCCCAGATATTTAGTTGACTTGCGCAAGAATTTGGGCAACACTCATTTTCAGTTGTTTTATTTCTTCCTGGCCTGATTTTGCAGATAAATGGATCCGAGGTTAGAGAAATGGTGATACTTTTTGACCAAATGTCAGGTACAGAAATTCTCTTGAAATGTCCTTCTTTGTTACGTTGGCTAAACATACAACTTCCACTTATGAGGCTTAAGAGCTTCTAAGAGTTGAAACCATTTTCTTCATAATTATACCACATATGAAGTTAGTTTCTCCTATGTCCAGTTTTAGGAGAAGGTAAGAGGAAAGTCCTTCAGCATCTTCTTACATTTATTTAAAACAAGCCGTGGTGAATTCAGGGTTTGAAATACATTGATTCTTATTCTATAAATTAATCTCCTTTTTGTTTAGTTAGACTTATATGCTAATAAATGATTTTATCTTATGTAGGTTAAGCATTATGAAATTTTATTGTATGATTAAGAAAATAAAGCTAAGTCACAAATATCTGTATATGTAGGTAATTCATTTTTCCTGCTCATCCCCAAACTTAATTTGAGCTCGCTAAAGGTGCTGAATTTACATTAATTGTGAAGACAGCCTGGCCTCATAGAGGAAATACTTAGACTTTCTTAGTTTTGAGCCTAGCTCTCCACCGCTTTCATAAATTAGTAGGATAGAACATTGGAGAAATTAATAAAAGCCTAAAAGGTTCATATTTTTCATCTATAAATGGGGAAAAAAGATAAATACCGCATAGGAACATTTTGAGGGTTTAATGAGGCAATATATTTTATTTTTATTTATTTTTTTTAATGTTTATTTATTTTTGAGACAGAGACAAAGCATGAACGGGGGAGGGGCAGAGAGAGCGGGAGACACAGAATCAGAAGCAGGCTCCAGGCTCTGAGCCGTCAACTCAGAGCCCGACGCGGGGCTCGAACTCACGGACCGCGAGATCATGACCTGAGCTGAAGTCCGACGCTTAACCGACTGAGCCACCCAGGCGCCCCGAGGCAATATATTTTAAATGCTTGCCATTGTTTAATTCATGGTTGATATAAAAAACTATTTTCTGCTTCTGACCATCCTTTGTTGAAAGTTCTAACCAGCTGTGAAATAAATGTTCTAAAGCAGGCACAAAGAGAAGAAACCTAGACAATTCATAGACCAAAAAAAAATAAATAAATAAATAAAAAAAATAACCTAAAACAAAATGGTCTCTGGATGATCATCTGCAGTTATAGCAGTTGAGATAGATACTATCTTTCTTACTCTTTTGTAAATGACTTTGAGAGAATTACTAACCTCTTATAAACATCTTCAGTTTTCAAAGGAATATTCTATGGCATTTAGGATTTAGGATTTATGTATGTATCCAAACTCATCAAATTGTGTACATTTAATATGTGCAGATTTTGTATATACATTCTACCCCAGTAAAACTAAAAAAAAAAAAAAAAAAAAAAAAAAAAACTCAGTAAATAATGACTCAAGAGATTCTTTGAAAAATACAGTGAAGTATGTTTCCAGTTTATTATTCTTAGTGTATTCTTTCTTTCACTAAATGTTACTAGATTTCATAATTCTCTTAATATTTAGCAAAGTAAAGCAATGTCTAATGTAACAATTCAGGCAAATACCCCTGAGAATGAGGTTCAGTGAGGTATTTTAAAATTATCATTGCTCACAGACACCAACTGTTGCAAAGACTGCTATGTATCTGTATCAGTTAGCTACTGCTATAATAATGATATATAACAAACAGCTCCACAGCCCTACCTCCCCCATCTCAGTAGCTTGTAAGAACAAGCTTATTGTCACACTTAACAGGTTTGCAGGCTGATCTAGGCTGGGCTAAAATGAGTTGCTCTGATTCAGGCTGTGGGTTGGCTGGCTTGCTTCCAGACTCCTATCTGCTCAGGTTCTGGTCTATTTCACATGTCTCTCATCCTCCTTGGGGCATGTTCTTCTCAAGGTTAAGGAAGAAATACAAGGGCTAACTAAAAATCCCTCACCACATTTAATTTTTTGCTTTTATGGCTTCTGCTAATTTTTCCTCTGACCAAAGCCAGTATTAACGGAATGGGAAAATATATAGTGGTCTCTCCCCTGAGATGTACTGCAAAATCATATGACAAAAAGAGTAGATAGATACATGGAGGGAGTGAAAATGTGAGAAGAATGATCCAATCAATGTACTATGGTGTTCTCCAAACTTTTTTCCCTAAGCAAACAATCAAATTGCATTTTCCTTGCAGATAGGTGGTCCCAAGTATCTGAATGATGCCAGTGCAATGTGGTTAGAAGTGAGGAATGCCACTTACATGCTTGGCTCATATAAAATATGTCTGTTCTGCATGCTATTCTCCATGCTCTCTCTTTACTTGTCTGCTGGCCGAATGTAGGGGAGACCAAGGCCCTAGAATAATATATCTGAGTTATACAATGGAAGGAAACTGGACCTTCATTTTATATAATGGACTCTCTAAATAGCCTCACACTGGTCTATGACATTAGGGATAAATAAACTTACTGTGTGAATCTTCTCATATTTTTGGCATTATATGTAATAGTAGTCTACCATATTTGACTCTGCAACTTATTAACATCTATTCTAAATATTCAGGTGTCTAAAATAATTTCACCCATGATTCTTAAAATAAGAGATAAGAGACCGTCTTCAACAATTCTGTCAAGAATGTGGGGGATCTAATAGGACATGACCCTGGAGCTGCATCATTTGGTGAATTGAGGGGAGAAAGTGGTTACAGACTTAGAAAGCTATTATTTATAGGGGTAGGATGGATTTCAGTGGATGCATATGCATATTTAAAGGTGCTTTCACACTTAGTAATAGCTTAAATATGACAGAAGTGGTTGGGGAAAAACTTGAAAAGCTGCAAGCATAAATTTTGTTCCTTAATCTAATTACTCTCCCCCCACCAAAATTATTACATATACATGGCAAAACAATTCAAATTGTGTAAAAGGATATACAGTTAAAAGCTAAGTCTCCATGTCTTCTTCCTAGACATAACCAAGTTAATGATTTCCTATATAAATCCTCAAAATGTTTTTCTGCATGTATACCCTACATATGTCTTGTGGTAATTCTTAATGCTGGTATGAATATTGATCTCTATACTTTCAAGAATTAAGCGTTAAAACCTACACCTTTTTTTATCCACTGCTGTATAACTAATGCCAGATGGTACCTTGACAATATCTGAGGTGATGCTGTGTGACAGTACCTATTGTGATGATCAGAATTTATGCTTCAAAGATTTTATGACTTGCAGAAGATGCCAAATTTCCATCTAACCAAAAATATTATGTTCATTCCCAATGCAATGTTAAAATATTCAAATTTACTTTGATTTATTTCTGCTTGGGAATGCAATCTGGAATTTAAGGAATGTGTGTTTTCTGTAGCAAAATGATGCATGATTGCAGGTGAAATTATGTAATTTCTGTGAGTAGAAGAACGAGGGTGTACAATCTGAATCTAAGCTGTTCCACTCACTTTTCTGTAAGTGCCTTGGGTTAGAGATTATTTCTCTTCAAGTGACAGGGTCTTTTGTGTATCTTTACCTCTGCCCTCAGTAGGAGCTTGTTTAGGGGACTGAGAGTCCAGTTTCTAAAGCTGCAAACCACCCTTTGTGTGAAGAGGAATTGTGAGAGGTCATTTGTACCACTGGCGTCCAGATGGCTTTGAAATTTTGAAGAAGCTCGGTGTGGAGGCTGTTTGGAATCAAGGGCAGATTTGAAACCATATGGGACTGTTTTAGTCTAGAAAAGTTAAAATTTATAAAGAGGAATGACTAAAAATAAACCCACTCTTGGGCAGTGGCTAGGGGAGGAGCCATCCCTCAGAGTTTGGAATACTGGGTTCTTGGCTTCTTGTCACAAAAATGTGAATTTTCTCCACCCCTCTCCTCCCCTTTCTTGGCCTCCTGTGACCCTCCATCACTTTGTTTCCTGCTTGCTTTTTCTGAATGGGGACTTTATAATTTTGTTGTTTACTGTCTGTGGTGCAGGGACTGTTACTGTCAGGTCTGTTGAAAGGCTGCCATGGAAAGGGTCAGCGTAGTCATTTGTTTTTTATGGAACCTCCTTTCTACGCCGGCAAAGCCCTAAATCATACCCTTGTTCTAGTAGACAAAGTAAGTGACAAAATGGGTATTTAAAACAGGGGAAATAAAACATCACTCAAAAATCCCTAACAGAATTGTTTATTTTACTCTCACCTTTAATCACAAGTAGAATTATTCTTTATTCACAAATACAGTGAATCTAAGCTTTTAGCTGAGCATTTAGTGGAACATCTACCCAGTAAGCTTTGCTTATGTTGCAGACAGCTACCCTGAGGAGTGATTTGAATTTAAATGTGATTCCCTTATTAGTTTCTGCTAACTGCAAATATCCCAGGCACTTAATTAAGTGGCTGAGTAATGTATGAATGCTCACTTCTGCTTGTCATGCAGAACAAAGTGATGTATTTATATTCCATGCACAATATGAAATTTAATGACACGGGCAACAGTAATTTAGAAAACCTTTGTTTTTATTGTCCTTGTTTTTGCTTAAGCAATTTCTCCGCTTTGTCATAGTTTGGCCAGGACAGTGATATAAGACTTGGTCCAAATGTTAGCTGCTGGCAGGTGACATTTCCTAATAAACCAGAGGTTCTGTGCCATCTAATGACTTAAAACATTGGTGGGTTTTCATTAACTATGTTATCTTGGCATTTGTTCCTTACTATAATTTTTAATTTAGGAACAGAGAACACTTGTTTTATTTAGCTGTTTAACCGTTGAAACAGAAGGGAAAAGGTAGATTCTCCTAGGGTTTGAATGAATACATTGGATTGCAAAGTAAACAAATAAAAAAGCAGCTAGTACTGCTTTTTGAACACTAGATTGTGTGGACAAAAACATTGAGGCCACGTCTCCTGATAAGTATTTCAGAGAACGCTTTTCATGTCTGTAAGTTTTCAAAACTTATATATATATTTATATATATATATATATTTTATATACATAAATGTACATATATAGATTATATATATGTTATATAAATATATATAAATTATATGTTTATAAGTATATATGTAAATTTCAGGAATCCAAAAAAGCCAGGAGTGTTTTGTTTGACATTCAAGGTCAGTCCCAAAGGCAGGACCCCGGTTTCCCCTTTCTCCCAATTTCTTTGGGTCTCTCTCTCTCTTATGTTTGCATAGTACTTCAAATACCTCTAAATTAAATGTTTATGTTTTGGGCTGTGCATATGTTTGTTCATTTGGACAGCTGTTTGATTTGTCAGATGGTGCTTTTGTGGTGCAAAGCAGAAGGAATTCATGTCCTCTCTATTTCAGTTCCTTTGCTCTACGTGTGGGGTTGGGAGGCTCCTTTAATTGGAGTCTCAGCTCTCTCTGTCTGTTCTGGAAATCCTAACCTCAATTAGTCGATTCTCTTTATTTAGACAATTTCATTTGTTTCCTAATGGACCTCGGTAGGTGATGAATTGGGTCAAAGTTGCAGCATATGACTTCCTGGTATAAAATGTGTTTTATATCCTGAATTCTGTACCACAAGAAAGCTGCAGCCTTCATCTGAACTATAATTCCTGACTGGTTGGGGAAGTGTGTGTAAATTATGTAGTCCTGCTTTCACAGACCTGCATCATCTCATTCCTGCCAGCCCCAGGCACACCCTACCCAGGACCACCCTACCCAAGGCAGGTTTGCTGGGAGAATGCGGGGTTCTCACGGTTACTGACGGAGAAGCCCCACTGCATGGTCAGTTCTTGGCAGTGCTTTTCCTTGGTGTCTCACTAATCATAAACTGTTCTGTGTAAAATGATTCTTACATTCGGCAAAATTCATAGTTTTGATTTGGACATATTTCAGTCTTTGCTGCTCTTCTCTTATCAAACCCCCAATTTTAGGTGTGCTGACAAGTCATTGAGCAAGGGAGTGGGAAAACACTATAAAAGCAGCAAAAATGCCAGGAGCTGTTCTGATCTCCTAATATCTGTGCACTTGCGTTTGATGGGCTTTCTTTTGCTGGCTCTGAAATCAAATCTTCTGCCTCAGCCCTTTCAGCCACTGTGACCTCACCATATGCCCCTGACTGGAGAGAAGCCCAGGTTGGCTGCTTGTGATCAGAGTCCACATATGTTGAGGGGAGGGACCCCGGAAGGCGGCTGACAGTATTCCTTCAGTTGGCAATCCCTTTAGGGAAAAGAAAGATGCATCCTATGCCTGCTTTTATGCTACAGACTGTATTCAAACTCCAGTTCAGAGTGACCATGGCCACTCATAGCACCTTTCCTCAACCCTCCAGCTAGAGAGCTCGGCTGTGGACCTTATTCATCTTGGCAGAGAAGTAACTTCCTTCTTTGCTTTTCCTCTTTTTTTTTTTTTTTTCTTCCCTTTGTATGAAGAGCAGTGTAGTTCAACATTCAACTAATCAGCAGTGACAAGCCCCATTTGACTGCTCACTTCTCCAGTGAAGCTTCCAGCTTTTAGGCATCAAGATTAGTGAGGCTCTCTTCTGGGTGGACCAGTTTGTTTCTCAGTGACATAAGAGCATTGCCTGGGGTGTGCACTACGTAAGGCTTGTCAGTTGAGATACAATTTTGCTCTTTTGATGGATTTTTCAAATATTTACTACAAGCTAAAGAGACTAGAAATATATATGACCCTCTGCCTCTCCTAACCACATTAGATTATTTTTATTTAAAAATTTTTTAACGTTTATTTATTCTGAGAGAGAGAGCGCGTGCATGCACGCGCACGCGCAAGCGAGAGGGGGAGGGGCAGAGAGCGAGGGAGACACAGAATTCCAAGCAGGCTCCAGGCTCCAAGCTGTCAGCATAGAGCCCAATGCAGGACTAGAACTCACAGACCTCGAGATCATACCCTGAGCTGAAGCTGGATACATAACCCACTGAGCCACCCAGGCACCTCATGCATTAGCTTCTTTTTATTTGAACATCTGGTCCTACCATAAGGGCAGAATATCAGGGTTGGAAAGATACTTAGAAGTTTAGTCTATACATCCATCTGGTCTTCATTCATAACCATAGTACCTTTCTAAATGTCATGTAGCCTAGATTTGAATGCTTTCAGAACCAAGAGACTCATTTTCTTCAAAAGCAGACACTTTTGTCTTTGGATAATTTTGTTAAATAGGGCATCCACACACGCACACACACACAGACACACACAGACACACACACACACACACACACACACAAACACACACTGTGCCCTTGCCACTAAATCACCTCTCTTCTTTCCTTGCATTGTACCATGGGAATCTGGAGGATAGATGTAAAATGGAACACTTACTGATTCTTGCTAAAGTCCAGCTCCAGTTTCCCATACCAGCCTATCAAGATATTTTTTATCTTAATCTGATATGCAAGGTATTTATTCTCTCCCCTGATTTGACATCAGCAAGCGTGATTGGTGCATTTTATTGACATGCAGTGTAGACTAGTACTTAAGTGGTGTTGTGGGTGAGACGAGTCTGGGTTCTAAGCCCGGCACCACTGCATAACCAGCTGTCCAGACTGTGAGTCTAAGTTTCTTATTTTATGGGAGAAGTTCTATTTATTTCCTCCAAACTTAGTATAACCTTTAAATTTTTTAACAAAAAGAAACACAGGATAAGTTTTGAATTACCTTCCAAATGTAATTGTTACACCATCAGAGTCAAGTATCATCTTCTTAAAATCACTTTGTTAAGGTATGATTCACATGTAAAAAGCTGTACATGTTTAATGTATACAACTTGATGAGTTTGGGGATGAATATATACCTGTGAAACATCATTACCATCAAGGTCATAGACATATCCATCGCCTTCCAAAGTTTCCTACCATTCCCTTTGTTATTATTACTGAGGTTTTTGTTTTTTTGTTTTTTTGGCTTTTGTTTGGAGAGCCTAAGTTTTGTATCTATAAGAAAAGGATACGATGATAGTACTGCTTCATAGAGTGGCTTTCGGGAGTGCAGGGGATGATATAAAAAGGATGCTTTGCAAAGTGTTTTGCATATACTATTTAATAAATGCCATTATTATTGCTATTATTACTTCCTATCCTATATTCACAATGAGGGGCACAATGTTTATAAGGAGTGAAGCAAGGCTGGGCCCTTCTTATTATATATCTAGATATTTCTCAGATTGGTGTGGGATCAGTTGGTGTGGGATCAATTAGTAAAATATCTGGACATAATTTTTTAATAGTTAAGAGCATAACTGCTTCTAGCATCCAGATCATTTTTATCCATATTTTTCATATGGTTATTTTAAGACATTTTCAATCTGCAATAAAGACTGACAAATAAAGGTAGACTGTTAGTATTTGTTCTCCATGAAACTAGATTATTAGGACTCACCCTTTTTTTCCCTTCATCTAAGTATTTCTTTTATTAAATTCTCTGTAGTATTTTACAGAATATATTTCAAGCAGAATCTACCTATTTTTTGGAAGTGGTAACTATATTACCCATCTCCATTTTTCTATCATCTTCAGTGTTCTTCTGTGGTTGCCTGTCAAGCCAGTAATCTGCTTTGCAAGTGCTCTCCTTGACTCTGTTAGGCATTCTTTAAGCTTCTCTTCCATGAATGTTATTTTAGGATTCTGATAGTTGAGAGTTGTTACACCAATTTGGCATTGTTAAATGATGAAAAGACAGCTAAATCAATTTTATCTTAAGAACTCCTGGACTTTGTATCTCTTTGGAACCTGAGATTCAGTCAAACAAATGTTCAGAAAGGGAAGAGGACACACACACTCAGGTACTCTTTGTGGAGTATGTTCATTAGTTATTGGGATATAAATCGAAGTAAGGAAAATGTATTGAGCACTATGTGCAAGGTATTGTTTGAGTTCATTTCATAAACCTTATTTTATTTGCTTTTGAAAACAATCTCATGATGTGCAGTGATGTTACTGACTTTTCATACAGCAACAAACTGAAGTTCAGAGAGATTAAAGGAGCTTTTCCAAGACACTTGTATAAGTAAGTAGCGGAGTCTAAATTTAAGGTCTCACAGTCATTGGGCTCTTACAGACTTGAGAAGAGTGTATGCATTATAAACGAATAAAATACTACATATATGTGGAAATTTGATATTTCATAAATTGGTGTCTGTAGTCAATTTAAATTTCATTTTATTCATGCTCTTGGGAGAAGCATACAGAATGTGTGTGTGTGTGTGTGTGTGTGTGTGTGTGTGTATATATACATACATATATATATATATATATATATATATATATATATATATATATATATAAATACCATATGTATACCATCAATCTAGGAGGGTGGTTCTCCTTTTCCTGGCTCTTCTGAGATAAAACTGGCTTGGGGAATTAAAATAGTGGTGGTGTTGGTGGTAGTGGTGATGGTGGTGTTAAATATTTTAGAAAAAACCAAACTGTAGCAGAGTGTACTAGTTTCAACTTACTTTCAGTTTGCTGAAATCAACCAGGCTAAGCATGGAAAAAGATTGGTTAGTGTTGTGCTTGTTTACAAAGTGAATGACATTAATTTACTCTAAAGTCCATCTTCTTTGAATAAATTTAGACAACAGGTCAAATTCAGGATTATAAATTCCATAGGCCTAAGTACAGAAGGGATTTTATCTAAGAAGTCTGCACCTTCACTAATCTAAGCTTTCTATTTATTGGAGAGAGAAAAGTGTTAAGAGGCAGTCCTACCTGCTAGTTCAAGGGTACTTTATACTCCTGACAAGTTTCTGCAGAAGTCTCACTAATCACATGTTGGTTAAAGCTGGCAACCCTGCTTTTTTCATTTTCTCACTATGCAATGCAACATTCTCCATTTCTAGGAGCATCTTGGAGTATAATCCAACTGTCTGGTCTTACTTGACATATATATATATATACTTACATATATATATATATATATATATATATATATATATATATCATCAGATACCAGATTGAAATTGCTAATGCATACCCTGCTTTAGCAAATTAGCATGACTCTAATGCATATTTACATTTGATGATACAGAAATAGCCTCACATGGCTATAGAGTAACAAGAGGTTGTTTCCCAACACGTGGAATGTACTGAAAAGTTTTAAATGAGTTGTTGTTCTCCTTGCAAAGTAAAGGTACCTCTGGAATTGTAAATTCTGTCAAGTTCCAAATAAAAGGCTCAGTGTTGTTAAAAGATAAATTAAGGCACATTAAAATTTTAAGGGCTTATTTGAGCAATCATCAATTCAAATCGGGTAGCAGCAAACCAAAAGTGGCTAGGAGTACTCCTAGACAGGAGCTGGGAAGAGGTTTTCATAGAGCAGATGGAAGCAAAGCAAGGACATTATTTGATTGGCCATAGCTTAAGTGATCACCTTTTTTAGGAAAATCTAGTTGACTGTTTGTGATTGGTTTCTTGAGTTTCATTTTCTTGAGTTTCATTTTCTTATATACAAGTGTATTGACTCTGGCTTAGTTTTCTGTTTGCTTCCATAGGCTACCAAGGCATGAGAGCCACCCCAGTCTAATGGCCTTGTTTAATTACCGTAATGATGTGAGTCTGGGAAATAGAGAAGGAAAGCCTCATTGCTGCTGCTTATAATTTTCTTCTTTCACTAATAACAATAGTATGAGGCCATTCAGCATTTACATATTACTGAACATGGTTCCTTCATAAGCATTTTGAAGTTGCTTGAATTCTAGTTTAACAGAAATATTTTATAGAAGTGCCCTAGTTCCTGCCTCTGTCAATGCCCTGCCCTCATGCTTCCATGCCATGACCAAAGATCTGAGCCAAAGGCCAATCTCGATTCTACTAAATGGAATTTGGAGTTCTGATTTCATTGTCCACTCTAATCACTGACAATCCTGACTGACTACCAGAACACTTGTGAATCTTTCCTTTCAAAAATCACTCAGACTCTTATTTCTGCAGGTCTTAAAGAAGCACTTCAGACAATTCTCTTGAGAAGCCACTAGTCTAGTCAGGATTGGACGATACCATTCCCCTCCCTAGCTGTCACTCTCCCTTTCTCTTTCTTTTCTTGACCATAAATATTTTTAAACATTTAATTGTACACTGGGCACCATTATATAAAGACCACTAAGACCTCTCCTGCCTTCAAAGAAATTATGGTCTCTCTTACCATGTGCATTGTCATCTATTAAAAATTTTTTTTAATGCTTGTTTATTTTTGAGAGACAGAGTCAGAGCACGAGGTGGGGTGGGGCAGAGAGAGAGGGAAATACAGAATCTGAAGCAGGCCCCAGGCTCTGAACTGTCAGCACAGAGCCTGACATGGAACTCGAACACATGAACCATGAGATCATGACCTGAGCCAAAGTCGGATGCTTCACTGTCTTAGCCACCCAGACACCCTACCATGTACACTGTCATCTTCAAGAAGAGTTGTACCCTGCCACAAACAAAACAAAACAAAGCTCTTTTGAATCTTTTTACAGAGCTGCTTTCTAGGCCTTTTTATCATTCTTATTCTCTTCATGGTTACCCTATATGCTACAGATGATTACCATGACTCATAAGTAGATCCAATATGTATATTTATAATTCTTTTTAAAAACATATTAAAGAACAATTAGACAATGAGAGCAGTCTTTGTAAATTACCTTCCTTTCAGTTACTTCATATCTGCTTTTTACTTATATACTATGGTTATCTTTTCCTAAAGTATTTTTCTTTTTTTTAAGTTTATTTATTTATTTTGAGAGAGAGACAGAGAGTGTGAGTCGGGAGGGCCAAAGAGAGAGGGAGAGAGAATCTCAAGGCAGGCTCTGTGCTGTCAGTGTGGACAGAGCCTAATGCAGAGCTTGAATTCACAAACTGTGAGATCATGACCTGAGCTGAAATCAAGAGTGGACGCTTAACTGACTGAGCTACCCAGGCACCCCTTCCCAAAGTGTTTCTAAGTCATCCATTGTGTAATCAAACTCTCTTTGTAAGCCAACACCTATTGCTATCAATAACTGCTATCATTACTATAAGGTCCACTACCTGTTAGGTACTCAATTAGGCATCTTGTTGATGTGTGGAGATGTTGATGAGTATACAGCATATACAGTATGGATCAGAATACCTCAAATATGAAATATAGGTTATGGTAATAATAATAATAATAATAATAATAATAATAATAATAATAAAAACACTATTTTATACTAACAATAATTTATACATTAGACTTAGTACCCATATTATATCTGGGCAAGTTGATTATCAAAGAGTGTTGTCTGTTGACTCATGCCTGAATATTGCTGCTCTGGAATTTGAACCCAGTTTCAGGAATTCCAAAATAATAAAATATATCATCTTATCACAGGACTAGCAATTATGGCAATTAATCTGTTCTTAGAGTCCTTGAAGTCTTTCCAACTTTTTAATACCTGGAATTACTTTCACAAATCTTTGCATTTTATTAAAAAAAGAAAGGAGAAAAAAAAAAAAACAACTTAGGAACCAGCCATGTATATACATACCTACCCTAACAAATGAAGTAGTGAGTTTATAAAGAAATAAGGTAAGTCAAATAAAGATGATAGATTCATATTTTCTGATGTTTACTGCTATGTATTTTATCACTCATTAATTTCTCTCTTTATTTAAAAATATTTCTCAAGTTTTTACTATGTAAGATAAACAATATTATTCATTTAGGTTAGAAGATTACCTTTCTGGGGCACCTGTGTGGCTCAGTCAGTTAAGCATCCAACTCCTGATTTCAGCTCACATCATGATCTCCATGTTCAATGAGTTTGAACCCCGCATCGGGCTCTGTGCTGGACAGTGGAGAGCCTGTTTGGGATTCTCTTTCTCTCCCTCTCTCTGCCCCTCCCCTGCATGCATGCATGTGCTTTCTCTCTCTCAGAAGAAATAAATTAAAAAAAAAAGATTACCTTTTCATAGGAAATAAGTGAAACTAAACTAATTTTCCTTAACTCCCACTATAATTACTAGGAAATTATACTGGAAATATTTAGCACTTACTTGACTTCCAGGTACTGGATCGACAAAATATGCACATGTGACCTCTTCTTAACTACCTTGGTAAATTATCACATAGTGAATGGATTCCCAAATATGTTTTAATTTAATTTAAAATGGTAAAAGTAGCCAAAGAATGTATCTCTCCAAGAACTTTTAGAAAATAGCAGCAGAACTATCTTCTTTTGTTAATTTAAGAGCAAACCTGCCTACAAATAGGAGGGTAAATTAAAAGGTTTTCTGCTATCCTTTCCAGCCCTGGTATTGTACTGTTGAACTTATCTATGATACTCATTCCTGAAGCTCAGCAGACAATCACACATAGAGGTCTGCCTGAAAACAGAGATAATAAGCTTGAATGACCTGACTATCCATGTTCTCTCATGGTCAAATACAGACACACACACATACACAAATATATACGCATTCTCTCCATACATACCCACACACACTCTCCTCCCATACTGTAATTTGTAACACAGCTCTGCAAAGATTGGTGAAACTCACACTCTGCATAGATTTTATTGGGGCGTTTTGTGTATAGTTAAATGTTTCTTCTTGACCAATCAAGAATATCTCAACATATTCTCTACTTCATAAGTCTACCTCAGAAAGACAGCTGTGCTAGCAAGCATTCATTTTTACTATGAATTAGTTGGCTTCTCTATCTTACTGAGGTGTGTGGCTGGCTGTAACAAGACTGCTGGATACTTGATGTAACTAGTTTCGTCCCTGATGCAAAATACCAGGTATAATATTGAACAGTTTTGTTCTTGCTGATTTACTGTCACCCGTGTTTGAGGAGTGGTATATTTGGCATGCTTTCAGAAATAAAATTGTGGTTCTCTAACAGTTGTTTTATTCTGTACGAAGTGAACAGTTTCAGAATATTTATTCATAAGAAAACAATTCTCTTCTTTCCTTCTCTCTCCCTCTCCCTCCATCCCTCTCTCCCTTTGTCACTCCCTCTCTCACTCCTCCCTCATACTCCCACCTCTTTTCTTACTTTCTCTGTTATCTATTTACCCCTCCCTACCTCCTAATTTTGAGTTCCTTGAAAGGTCAAGTACTGGGGCGCCTGGGTGGCGCAGTCGGTTAAGCGTCCGACTTCAGCCAGGTCACGATCTCGCGGTCCGTGAGTTCGAGCCCTGCGTCAGGCTCTGGGCTGATGGCTCAGAGCCTGGAGCCTGTTTCCGATTCTGTGTCTCCCTCTCTCTCTGCCCCTCCCCCGTTCATGCTCTGTCTCTCTCTGTCCCAAAAATAAATAAACGTTGAAAAAAAAAATTAAAAAAAAAAAAAAGAAAGGTCAAGTACTTAACTAACAAAATTATTTTGAGGGAGATTTCATAGGTTAATATTTGCTTCAATTTTAGAACACCAAAATCTCAAGATTACAATTAAAGGGACATTTCTATAATTAGTAACTGCCCCTATTAAATAAAAATAAACACACATTAAAACTTTTTTTTAATGTTTATTTTTGAGAGAGAGAGAGAGAGAGACAGAGACAGAGACAGACAGAGCAAGTGGGGGAGGGGCAGAAAGAGAGGGAGACACAGAATCTGAATGAAGCAAGCTCCAGGCTCTGAGCTGTCTTCACAGAGCCTGATGCAGATGCGGGGCTTGAACTCACAGGCCGTGAGATCGTGACCTGGGCTGAAGTCAGACGCTCAACCGACTGAGCCACCCAGGTGCCCCTAAACACACATTTTTAATTTAAACAAAAAAAATACTTCATGCTCAAAGGCTGCTCCATTGTCATTCAAGTTTTCAAAAACACCTGGGGAAACTGAGGTTCTAAGTTTTGTTTACAGAGTATATATATACTTCTCATTTTCTTTGTCTAAAAAAGCTGGGGATTTGAAATGTAAGTTTTTCCACTCTCTGTTTTTAATATTGTAGAGGATTAAATATAAACTTTAAGATTCCCTTTTAAAATGGTCAGGATTTTTTTTAACATCAATATGTTTATTTTGTTTAGTTTACCTGTTTAATTCATAGCTCAAAGGTAATTATGTGGGGGGTTGTCTAACCAGACTTCTTGCTTCTTATTCTCCTGGAACTGAGAATAGAAATGAAAAGCTTTCTCCTGGTAATTTCCCACTGGATATTTGAATTCTCATGAAGGAATATTCTGTATTAATTGTCCTTTGGCTTAGAAATAGTTAGTATAACTTTTTTCAAGCCCTCCAGACAAAAGTGGCAGTTTTCTTATTCTATTTTTAATAAGTGTCTTCCATAATTAAATTCATGTTCTTCTTCATTTATGGACAGATTTTATAAACTAAGAGACAGCTTCCATAGATATGTATCGCTTAGTTCTGTTCGCAAACATGAATATATACATGTGAATGTGCTTCATTCTATTTTACCTCTCATACTATCTGTATTTGTGCTTTTCACATACTATTTTACATATTCATTAGATGGCCTATGGTTTTGTTTTAGTTTTATAAAATTAAACCTAAATACCCTAATAGCCAGAATTCTACTTCTCTATGCTCATATATACCTACTGTACAATAGTAAATATTGTTCTATAGTCAGGTTGCCTCTCTTAACACCTCTGAAAACTGCAGCTGCGTCTAGACCCAGGGCAGAAGCCTGTTCTCTCAGCTGGCCATGTCATCACATCCCCCAGAAGCACTTTTCAAGGCTTCCTCCTCTCAGAAGGCATCCCTGCCCCTTTCTCTTAGTGTCTCCTCCTCCTTTGAATCCCTTTTGCACTAGGACTCTGAAGCACAGATTTTAATTATTTTGTATTGTTAATGTAACTCTTCAATGAGATACTATGATTCTGAAGGACAGAATTTCTTACTATGGTTCTTTGATCAGAGAAGCAAGTGCATTGGAATTTACACACACATATTAATTGGAGTGTGCTACATTTAAAGTTTAGAAGAGTGCATCATATTGCCAAATGTACACAAGTTTTTTTTAATTTGTTATGATTATTTAGAATATAATTCCTTAAAATTTGTAAGTTAGGAATAATTAGGCCACAGAGAAATTATTAATTAAAATTCTTTATTTTCTCTGATAAGGTCATACTTTAAAATACATATTTACTCTTAAATTATATATTGAAATTTTATATTTTTTTCAGTACTCATATGTCTAAATCACTTTTTATTTTAAGGGGTAGCGTTGCCTGATGAGTCATTTCATATAAATAAAATTAAAACATCATATACCAACTGTAAGTTAAATATGCCTTATTATAATAAATCTTGACCTGGATTCAGCAGTTTGATGGAGAATGTTGCAATCCTATTATGACTAATAAAATACATATAATTGTTATTTCTTCTGCCTCCTCTCCATGTGAAATCACATAGTTTAAACTTCATCAATTGGAGCAGGGATATCTTTCTGGGAACCTTTAGTGTCGTCTATGCCAGATTAAGTGTCACCCAAAAGGTCCTAAATCAGACAGCCTTTCTTAACTTCATTCAGGTTTCTTCTAGCATTAGCAATTTCCTTGAAGTTATATGGTATTCTTTATGTGCGCTAGTGCAAAATGAAAGGCAGTGCACATTTAATTTCCCAACTACTTAAAGCTTTGGATTCTAAATAGTAATAATGAGATTATACAATTTATGTATTTGTTTTTAAATTTTACTGCTTAAATTTTTTTTTAATGTTTATTTTTGAGAGAGAGAGAGAGAGCGTGAGTAGGGGAGGGGCAGAGAGACAGGGAGACAGAATCTGAAGCAGGCTCCAGGCTCTGCGCTATCAGCACAGGTCTGACGTGGGGCTCAAACCCACAGACCGTGAGATCATGACCTGAGCCGAAGTCTGACGCTTAACCAACTGAGGCACCCAGGTGCCCCTACAATTTATTTTTAAATAAATTCTTTTATTTAAACTGTTTTCTGGATCTTCATATTTATTGAGAATATGTATAAAACTCTTAACTCACTCCCTGAATCAGAGTTCTCAGTGTATGTTAACTATTATTATTCAAGTCATCTAGCTCTAAGCTGAATGGTATCTATATTAAAGAGAAAAAATGATGATTATATAAGTGCAAACTTTGCTTATCTTAGTCAGACATCAAAGTCAAGGAAAACTTGCATGTATATAATTTTTTACCTGTATAAATTCACTTTCTGAGATTGTTTTATTTGTAATGGTGTTAAGGTGTTATGCAAAGGTCACCTCCTTGAGATTGAAAAGTTTGTTGCCATGGTTTTGGCTACATACTAACCTTAAGCTCTGTATAACCAAATTTCTTTAGGCCTCACCTTTGTAACTTAAAAAAAAAAAAAAAGATTGGGTTAAAGATAATTTTTAAGGTCACACTTAAAATTCTATTAGAGAACATGTGTTTAGTGACACTGAACTGATATGTTAGAGATGGACAATATGATTCTAAAATGTCTTTCTGCCATTCACTTCTGGCAATGCATTAAGGAAAATCTCATTTTCTTTGAACAAGTTGGAAGAGAGGAAGACATATATGCAGATATTTCTTGGTGTAAGAATTGGAGTGGATGGAGAGTACTAGGTAAAATATCCAGTCTAGGAATTTGTGTATTTCATTGTCTGTTTACAGTTTCTATTCATTGTGTTACGGCTCCTTTGATGCTATCAACATACCTTGCAACTCAGCTCTCACAGAGGTTTGAAGGGCAGCATTTAACTTTTAGTTAGCAGGCTCAATTCATTTATTCATTTATTCAAATTATTTTGGCTGAGTGTTTGTATGGAAACTGCCTGACATATTCCCAGCTTGTTCACTGATTACCTTTCTCATGTTAGACAAGTTATGTAACTTCTTTAAAACTATTCCCTTGGGGCGCCTGGGTGGCGCAGTCGGTTAAGCGTCCGACTTCAGCCAGGTCACGATCTCGCGGTCCGTGAGTTCGAGCCCCGCGTCAGGCTCTGGGCTGATGGCTCAGAGCCTGGAGCCTGTTTCCGATTCTGTGTCTCCCTCTCTCTCTGCCCCTCCCCCATTCATGCTCTGTCTCTCTCTGTCCCAAAAATAAATAAACGTTGAAAAAAAAATAATAAAAAAAAATAAAACTATTCCCTTATTTTTGAAAAAAAGATATTTTGAAGATTAAATTAGATTTATATATGTGTGTGTGCATGCACACACACATACATACATATGTATGCATACATACATGTATTACTCTTGCTAATCTTTTAGGCTCAAAGTCATTTACATGTGTATATATGTATATATATAAGCAAGAGTATAACATATATTAGCAAGAGTAATACAGGATAAAACCTTAAAAAAATGGCAGCTATATGTACTTTTACGTCAATGTTCTCTGTTCTGGAAAAAGTTTCAACAATATCTTGAATGAATGGAAAAGAATTTGATAGAGAAATAGGAGGGATAAACTACTCTAATACACCCTCAGTTAAAATATGTTGTAGAGAGGTTTATATCATTTTATTTTAAGTGGGACATTTTCTGTTTTTTTATTCTTTTTTTCCAATAGCAAACACATTAAGACAAAAACATGAGTAGAATACATTTTAAATATATAAAATATGAGAGGCAATGAAGAGAAATTATAACAACAAAAAGTTGGGTGGTTGCCTGATGTTGTGAGAGTTTACTGAAATTTTTTTCTAGACATTAAGCCTCTCTGGTATTGGATTTACAGGGTTATTTGTCAAAGAAACATCTCTGTTCATTTTCTGTTGACAGAATTTTTTCTTTTTATTATGGAAATTTTCTATCACACAAATATAGAGAGAATAGTGTAATGAACCTTCATATGTACAATGTAATAGAATATTGATTTGTTAAAACATAAAGGAATTTCAGTATCACTCCAGAAACTCAGTGTGGATCCAGATTTTAAAGCTTACCTAAATAAAATCAACTGTGACACCAGGCCAATATAAGCTTTAGTAAATATTTGGATTATAAGATATTCTCAGATTATAGGACATAGTTTGTACTGAAATTTATTGGGAATTGCTATTTATTGTTAATAGTTATTGTCACCAGCTGTCTTCTTATTAGTCAACAAAAGAGGATAAGTAAAAGACAAAACAACTGAAGAGTTCTTAAATAGAACTGAGAACATAAAAAAGTATATAGACAAATATAAAATAATTATGCTGTGGGAAGACAAAATAGACACAATTCTTCCTATTACCCCTCTAAGTACAACTAAAAACATGAACAAAACACAACAAAAACAAAACAAAAACTGTGAGACATTGAAAGGTGGTGAGAAGAAGGAAGACTGGCCAGGGAGCTTAAGATCCAGGATGAGTTCTCTGTTTTCTTTTGCCTCATATATTCCCAGACCTGGAACAGAAGGAGTTCACAAATTGGAAATGCCAGTGAATGCAAACAGACAAAGAAAATGCCCCAACAAAAGCATGTTCTTCTAGCCAAAGACTCATGAAAGGGACAGCCTGTAAAGACAGAATGTTTTAGATAATATCTGCTCTACTTCAGCCAAACTCACAGAAAAACTATGGACTCATCCCGCTTAATCCCATGCTGACAAAGGCTAAGTGGGAGCCTAGTCTTACTTATAGTCTCATGAACTTTTAAAGAAGCACCCAACAGCCCACCAGGGTGGTGTCAGTAAAGATCAAGAAGGGAGATGGGATATTCATTCTTGATGATCAGTAATGAGGCTCCCCAGTAATATCAGTGGCGAGTGCAGATGGCGACCTTGATATCCACAAAACCTAGCACTATGAAAGGGACCCCACTCAGGTGGGGTCAAAGGACATTTAATAATGAGTTAAACTTATACCCTCACCCAGTGCTACCAGGGCCATCACCACCATGGTGTCAACAGAGATGACTTAGAAGGCTGAAAATCTCACTGTTTTGTTTTTTTTTTTTTTTTTTTTTTTTTTTTAAAGCAGTAAATAGGAACATTGTTCCTTCGGGTGTTAATGAAGGTGAGTAAGAAAATTGGACTACAGTATCTACCTAGCACTAGTCAGATGCCTCCCTGACTTTCCTTGTGAGAGTACTATACAAGAAAATTGTTTTTAAAAGTTTTAAATAAGAGACAGAGTCTCATAACACTCAAATGTATAGGTGTTAATTTAAATGTATAGGTCTTGCAGCAAGAACCAGGAATATATCAAACCGGATGAAAAAAAGATTATCAATAGATATCAACACGGAGAAGATAAAGATGTTAGAATTATCTGACAGAGGTTTTACTTTTTTTTTTTTTAATAGTCTTTTATTTTGAGAGAGAGATTGAGTGCAAGTTGGGGAGGGCCAGAGAGAGAGAGGGAGAGAGAGAGGATCCCAAGCAGGCTCCACCGACACGGGGCTCAATCTCACAAACTGTGAGATCATGACCTGAGCCAAAATCAAGAGTCAGACACTTAACTGACTGAGCCACCCAGGTGCCCATCTGACAAAGATTTTAAAGTATGCATGATAAAAATGCATCAAGGAGCAATTAAAAACACGGGAAACAAATGAAAAAAATAGCCTAAATAAAGAAATAGAAAGTCTTAACATTGAAAGAGAAGATATAAATAAGAAGAATCAAATGGAAATATTAGAAATGAAAAAGACAAGTGAAATGAAGAGCTCAGACTTCCAGGGAAGATGGTGGAGTATGAGGACCCTAGGCTCACCTTCCCCATTGATACAACTAGATAACACTCACATCAGTGTAAATAACCCAGAAAATGACCCGAAGACCAACAGAACAAACTCCACAACTAAAGGTAGAAAAGAAACGGCATCAAAGAGGTTAGGAAGGGCAGAGATGTGTTTGGAAACTAAATGGCCTTGTGGGACTGTCCTTGGGGAAGGAGGGATGCCAAATGTATGGAAAGGGGAGAGTAACAGACCCCCACACCTCTGGGGGGGCGTGCCCACATAGGAAAGACAAATCTCTATAACACTTGGTTTTGAACACCAGAGGAGCCGAATTTTGTGATTTCCTACCACCAGTGGGACTTAAAACCTGGAATTAAAAAAAAAAAAAAAATCAGAGGGCTTGATTCTAGGAGAGCTGGTGGGTGAGAAAACCACAGTCCCCTCCCTTAAAGAGACAGTAAAACAAACAGTCCATGGAGATACAGCATAGAAGCAGCAGTTTGATAGGCACCTGGGGCATATGGGAAGAAGAATTATTCAGTAACTTCACAGTGCATCTCTGAGGGATACAAGTTGCTGGAGAACTCCTCCAGGAACAAAATACCTGGCAGGCACCATTTCCCTTCCCTACTCTGAGCATAAAATGGAGCCGCCTTTAGGACTCTGTACATAGCTTGCTAGCACTGCCACCCCCTCCCCATTATCCCACACTGTGCTTATGCTAATCAACCCATCTAGACAGCCTGTCTCAGTCCCTGAGCTAACAAGTCTGTCCCACAGAGGAATGTCAGGTTACAAAGCTTACTAGCATCAGTGAAGCATTGCTCTAGCCCCCTTGAGCTGTGCTTTGGGAGATCGGCCCTCTCCAATACAGTCTTGGCCAGAGCTCCTACAGGGAGGTGCCATAGGCCCAGTAGCATGCAAGCAGCCCTGCAATGGCCAGCACCACTCCTTCCCTAGAGAGAGGAAAAGATAATCACATATACCCCAGTCAGACGGAGACTCTTTAGAAGAACTAAAGCTTCTTAAGGGACAACATAGGGAAAGTTACCTATAATTTGGTATTACTTCATTTTTGGCAAATACCTGGTCTGACTTAACTCAAACCTAAATCATCCAAAGACTGGCCCAATAACACCATAGTGTTCAAATACTGCACATGACCAACAAAGAGAGCCATTGTAGACAATTGAACTGAAGGAAAAACCTTCTCAACCACAACAGTAGGTCTCACACATTACACATAAGAGACACCCCTGAAGTGTCATGTTCTGAAGAACAGGGGACAGTGCCCAGTAGGGCACTATAGGACCTCTTCTTCATAAAGTCATTACTTTCAAGCACAGAGATGAAGCTGTCTTTCCTAGCACAAAGAAACAGATGCAGAGAGTTAGACAAAATGAGAAGACAGAGGTATATGTCCCAAATGAAAGAACAAAACAGAATCACAGCAAGAAACCTAAGCAAAATGGAAATAAGTAATATGCCTAATAGGGAATTTAATGATCATAAAAGATAGTCATTAGACTTGAGAAAAGAGTGGAGGACATCAGTGAGACCATTAACAATGAGATTAAAACAAACAAACAAACAAACAAACAATCAAACTATAAGAAGAAGAATGAATCAGTGACCTGGAGGACAAAGTAATGGAAAGTAATCAAGCTGAACAGGTGCAAGGGAAAAAAATATACAAAATGAGAATAGACTTAGGGAACTCAATGTCACTATCAGGTGTTATAACATTTGCATTAAGGGATCCCAGAAGGAGGGGATAAATCAAAGGGGACAGAAAATTTATTTGAAGAAATGGGTGAAAACTTCCCAAATCTGGAGGAGGAAACAGAAATTCCAATCCAGGAGGCACAGAGAGCCCCCAACAAAATCAACCCAAAACACATAGTAATTAAGATGGCAAAAAGTAGTGGTAAAAAGAGAATTATAAAAGGAGCAAGAGAAAATAATTACATACAAGAGAAACCCCATAAGTCTATCAGCTTATTTTTCATCAAAAACTTTGCAAGCCATAAGTGAGTGGCATGACATATTCAAAGTGTGAAAAGAAAGAAAAAAACCCAACAGCTTGCAACCAAAAATACTCCATCCAGCCAGGCTATCAATCAGAATAGGAGAGATAAAGAGTTCCCCAGACAAACAAGAGTTAAAGGAATTCATCACAACCAAACAGACCTACAAGAATGTGAAAGGTGACTCTTTGGGTGGAAAGCAAAGACCATGAGCAAGAGTAAGGAAATTAGGAACCAGCAAAGCAGTAAAAATAAGCATATGTGTAAAAATCAGCCTAGGGACTCACAAAATAAAAGGATGTGAAGTATGACACCATATACCTAAAACATGGCAGAGAGAGAAGTAAAGAATGGGTTCAAATTTAAGTGACCATCAATTTAATATAGACTGCTATATACAGAAGATATTGTGTACAGACCTAATGATAGTCACAGATCAAAAACCAATATTGGACATGCAAAAAATGAAGAGAAAGGATTCCAAGTATATCACCAAAGAAAGCCAATTAATCATGAAAGAATAAACAAGAGAAGAAAGAAATGGAGAAAAACTTCAAAACAACCGTAAAACAAGAACAAAGTAGTAATAGGTAAAAATAAGTTATTACTTTGAATGTAATTAGGCAAAATGCTTCATTCAAAAGACATAGTGTGATGGAATGGTTAACAAAAAAAATTCGTCTATATGGCACCTACAAAGGACTCATTTCAGACCTAAAGACACATGCAGATTGAAAGTGAAGGGATGGACAAGTGTTTATTATGGAAATGGATGTGAAAAGAAAACCATGTTAGGAATACTCATATTTGACATAATAGACTTAAAAACAAAGACTGTAGCAAGAGACAAATATTGACACTATATAATCATTAAAGGGACAATCAACAAGATAATTTAACAACTGTAAATATTTATGCACCAACATAGAGGCACCCAGATATTTAAAGCAGTTAAAAACAAGCATAAATAAATTAATTTACAATGATACAATAATAGTAGGGGACTTTAACACCCACTTACATCATTGGACATATCATCTAAACAAAAAATAAGGAAAGAGTGACTTTGAGTGACACACTGGACAGATGAATTTAACAGATATATTCAGGACATTCTATCCCAAAACAGCCAAATCAACAAAATACACATTCTTTTCAAGTGCACATGGAAAATTCTCCAGAATCTATCACATATTAGACCACAAAACAAGTCTCAACAAATTCAAAAAAGATCAAAGTCATTCCATGTATCTTTTCTGACCATAATGCTATGAAATTAGAAATAAATCTCAAGAAAAAATCTGGAAAGACTACAAATACATGGAAGTTAAATAACATACTAGTAAGCAATAAATGGGCAAACTAGGAAATAAAATAAGAAATAAAAATGAACATGGAAATAAATGAAAATCAAAACACTATAGTTCAAAACCTCTGAGATGCAACAAAAGCTGTTATGAGGGGGAAGTTTATAGCAATACAGGTCTACCGCAGGAAGCAAGAAAAATCTCAAGTGAACAACCTAACCTTACACTTAATAAAGCTAGAAAAAGAAGAACAAATAAAACCCCCAAGCCTGCAGAAGAAAATAATAAAGGTTAGAGCAGAAATAAGTGAAATAGAAACTAAAAAAACAGTGGAACAGATCAGTGAAACCAGGAGGTGGTTCTTTGAAAACATAAGCAAAATTGATAAACCTCTATCCAGACTCATAAAACAGAGAGAGAGAGAGAGAGAGAGAGAGAGAGAGAGAGAGAGAGGAAGAGAGGACTCAAATAAACAAAATCAGAAATGAAATAGAAATAACAACCCAAGCCCACAGACTACAAAGAATTACAGGAGAATGTTATGAAGAATTATATATCAACAAATTGGACAACTTAGAAGAAATGGGTAACTTCCTAGATACATAATCTCCCAAAATTGAATCAGGAAGAAAAAAAAATTTTTGAACAGATTGATTACCAGCAATGAAATTGAGTCAGTAATCTAAAAACTCCCAGCAAGTAAAAGTTGAGGACCAGATAGCTTTACAGTTGAATTCTACCATACAGTTAAAGAAGAGTTAATACTTACTGTTCTCAAACTAGGTGCACCTGGGTGGCTCAGTTGGTTGAGCCACCGACTTTGGCTCAGGTCATGATCTCACAGCTCATGAGTTTGAGCCCCACATTGGGCTCTGTGCTGACAGGTTGGAGCCTGGAGCCTGCTTCGGATTCTGTGTCTCCCTCTCTCTCTGCCCCTAACCCACTCGCATTCTGTCTCTGTCTCTCTCAAAAATAAATAAACATTAAAAAGATTTAAAAAAATACTTATTGTTCTCAAACTATTCCAAAAAGTAGAAGGAAAGCTTCCTGATTCTTTCTATGAAGTCAGCTTGACCCTGATACCAGATAAAGACACCACAAAACTATGGGCCAACATCTCTGATGACCATAGATGCAAAAATCCTCAACAAAATATTAGCAAACCAAATCCAGCAATATATTAAAAAAGTCATTTTTTTATGATCAAGTGGAATTTATTCCCAGGATGCAGGTGTGGTTCAAAATTTGCAAATCAATCAACATGATACATCACATCAACAAGAGAAAGGATGAGAGCCATGTGATCCTTGCATAGATGCAGAAAAAAAAAAAAAAAACATTTGACAAAATACAACATCCACTTGTGATAAAAACCCTCAGCAAAGTAGGTTTAGAGGGAATGTGCGTCAACATAAGAAAGTCCATATATGAAAAACCCACAGCTAACATCATTCTCAATGGTGAAAAACTGAGAGCTTTCCCTCTAAGTTCAGGAATAAAACCAACATGTCCACTCTCACCACTTCATTCAACATAGTATTGGAAGTCCTAGCCAGAGCACGCAGTCAAGCAAAAGAAAGGAAAGGCATCCAGATTGGTAAGGAAGAAATAAAACATTCACTATTTGCAGATGACATGATACTATATAGAGAAAATCCTAAAGACTCCACCAAAATTCCACTAGAACTGTAAAATGAATTCAGGAAGGTCTCAAGACAACAAAATCAATATACAGAAATCTATTACATTTCTATACACTGATAATGAAGCAACAGAAAGAAAATAAGAAAGCAATCTCATTTACAATTGCACCACAAATAATAAAAATCTAGGAATAAACTTAATCAAGGAGGCAAAAGAACTGTCCTCTGAAAATTGCAAAACGTGATGAAAGAAATTGAAGATGACACAAACAAATGGAAAGATATTCCATACTCATTGATAGGAAGAATAAATATTGTTACAATGTCCATACTTACCAAATAAATCTACAGATGTCATCTTTATCAAAATGCCAACAGCATTTTTCACAGAATTAGAACAAATGTTTCTAAAATTTGTATGGAACCAAAAAAGACCCCAAGTATCCAAAATAATCTTGAAAAAAAAGCCGCAGGTATTAAAATTCCAGATATCAGGTTATACTACAAACCTGTAGTAGTCAAAATAGTATGGTTCTAGTACAAAAATAGACACATATATCAGTGGAAATGGTAGAAAGCCCAGAAATAAACCCTTAATTATATGGTCAATTACTCTTTGACAAAGCAGGAAAGAATATGCAATGGGTAGTCTCTTCAAGAAATAGTGTTGGGAAAACTGGACAGCTGAATGCAAAAGAATGACATTGGACCACTTTACACCATACACAAAAATAAACTCAAAATGGATTACAGACCTAAATGTGAGACCTGAAACCATGACCATCCTAGAAGAGATCACAGACATAATTTCTCTGACATTGGCTATAACCAGACTTTTCTACGTACATCCTTTGAGGCAAGGGAAACAAAAACAAAAGTAAACTACTTGATACATCAAAGTAGAAACCTTCTGCAAAGCCAAGGAAACCAACAAAACTAAAAAACAACCTATGGGATGGGAGAAGACTTTTGCAAATGGCATATCTGATAAAGGGTTAGTATCCAAAAAAAAAAAAAAAAAAGGTTATAAAAATCAACTGCCCCCAAACAAGTAATCCTATTAAACATGAACAGAAGGCATGAACAGGTATTTCTCCATAGAAGACATACAGATGGCCAGTAGACACATGAAAAGATGCTCAACATCACTTATCATCAGGGAAAGACAAATCAAAACCACAATGAGATACCACCTCACACCTGTTAGAATGGTTAAAATCAGCAACACAAGAACCAAGCTTTGGTGAGGATGTGGAGTAAACGGAACTTTCTTGCACTGTTGGTGGGAATACAAATTTGTGCAGCCACTGTGGAAAATAGTGTGGAGGTTCCTCAAAGAATTAAAAATAGAATTACCCTACCATTCAGTAATTACACTACTGTGTATTTACCTAAAGAATTCAAAAACACTAATTCAAAAGAATATTTACACTCCTATGTTTATTTAAGCTTATTTATAATAACCAAATTATGGAAGCAGCCCAAGGGTTCATCAATAGATAAACAGTACACACACACACACACACACACACACACACACACACACACACACTGTGGAATATTATTCAGCCATAAAAAAGGATGGAATCATGCTATTTGCAATATTATTGATGGAGCTTAAGAGTATAATGCTATGTAAAATAAGTCAGAGAAAGACAAATACCATACGATTTCACTCATGTGGAATTTATAGAACAAAACAAATTAACGAGGGGAAAAAAAAGAGGGAGACAAACCAAGAGACAGACTCTTAAGTAGGGCAGATGGCAGGGGTGACACCAGAGGGCGGATGGCAGGTGATGGAGATTAATAGTACACTTATGATGAGCACTGAGTAATGTAACAAATTGTTGAATATTGTACACCTAAAACTAATATAACATTGTATATTAAATATATTGGAATTAATATTAAAAACTCAATAAAATTACAAAAAAAAGCTCAATGGATGGGCTTAATGGAAGGATGGAAGGGCAGAGGAAAGAATCAGTGAACTAGATGTAGAAAATAAAAATAACCCAATCTTGAATGACAAGAAATAGACTGAACAACATGAACAGAGTCTGGGGGACATTAGGAACCATAAAAAACGTCATAAAAATTCATACTACCAAGGTCCCAGAAAAACAGAGGAGAAGAAATCAAGGTTTAAAAAGTACTTGAAGAAATAATTTTTGACAAATATCCACAGAGGGCAAATGACATAAACGTACAGTTTCAAAGAACTAGGGAAACCCCAACTTAAATAACTTAAGAAATCTATACCAAGACACATCATAAACTTCTGAAAACTTAACACAGACAAAAAGCTTGAAAACAGCCAGAGAAAACCAAGACCTTACCTGTAGGGGAAGGTCGGTAAGAATGACAGTAGAAGAAGGTAAAGAAAAGGTAAAGGGAAGTAGGTTTTCTATAGATCACATGAACTGGTGAAATGATGACACCTGTGAGCTAGGCTACGTGTGTGTGTATATATAAAGTAATACCTAGAGCACCCACTAAAAAAGCTAAACACAGTGACATGCTCAAAAAACACCATTTATTAAACAAAATAGAATTCTTAATAAAATGTTTAATCCAGAGGAATTCAGGAAAAAGAAAGCAGAGAAACAAATAAACAAAAAAGTAAAATAGAACAGAAATAAAATGGCTAATTTAAGCCCTAACACATTAGTAATTACATTAAATGTAAATTGTTTAAATACACCAATTTAAAGACAAACTGGGAGAGTAGATTTAAAAAATGACATAACTTTATGCTGTCAGAAAGAAACTCACTTCAAACGTAATGTTACAGGGAAGTTGAAAGTAAAAGGGTGGCAAAAGGTATATATGCAAACATTAGTTAAGGAAAGCAACGACTGTTAATATCAGGTAAAGTAGCTTTAAGAAAAAAGAAAATTAGCAGAGATTTATTACATTATGATTAAAAGTCAATCCACCAAGAGGACATAGCCATCCTAAGTGTTGCACCAAGTAACAGAATTGTACAATATGTGAAGCAAAAGTGGTGCAATCGAAAGGAGAAATAGAAAAATCCACAATTATCATCTACCAATGGGATGTAGTCAGCAATAAAATGAAATAAAGTATTGATACACACAGCAACCTGACTGAATCTCCTGGAAATTGTGCTGAGTGAAAAAAGCCAATACTAACAAGTATGATTCAATTTCTGTAACATTTTTGAACTGACACAATTTTTAAAATGGTGGGGGGTGGTAAGGAAGAGGTAGGGTTAGGAGGGAACTAGATGTGACTATAAAAAACAACATGAAGGATTCCTGTGGTGATGAAATTTTGTATATTTTGACTGTATTATCAGTGTCAATATCCTGGTTGTGATGTTGTACTAGTTTTACAAGATATTACTATTAGAGGGAATTGGGGTAAGTGATACAACAATGATCTTTCTGTATTATTTCTTATGACTGCACATGAATCTACAATTACCTCAACATTAAAGTTAAATTTTAAAAAGTATATAGGCAAACTAACAAACTATAATACTGAAAGACAAAGGTTAATATGATTAAAAGTGTTATCCAAAGAAGAGGAGTATGAAATGTCACTATAAAAAAATAAATGAAAACGTCAAGCATGTTTTCAGCATTATGGAAGTCCAAACCAGAAAAATGCATTTTTTTGTATGGGCCATTGGTTGTTTTATAAATTTGCATTGGAGACTTGGAAATCAAGCCAGAATGCTTCTCTTGTCATTTTTAATATTATGCTTCTAAGTTACCTTATTTTTGTAGTCAATTCAAGAAGATCTGAGTATTGAGTTTTCAAAGGTATTTCCTGCAAATTCTTCCCTCTCTCATGAACATTCTATGCCCCCAATCAAGAGATAAGGTGAATTCCACCCTCCTCCCCCGATTCCTGAGACTGCTTTTATCAACAGTATGCCGAAGTGACCCTGATGTCAGTTTGGGCCTAGCATTTAATTGGCATTAGGTTTGTTTTTTCCTTTCTTGAAATTCTTTTTCTGGAGGAAGGTAGCCAATAAGTAAGTTTCTATCTGGAGATACTTGTGAGGTAGTAAGATGAGCAAATTGAGAAGCTCTGTGGCGAGAGGGAGATGGTCAACAAATATGCAAGTGTTCCTGCCCTCCCAGCAGAGGCACCAGATATGTAAGTGAAGAAGCCATCTTGGACATGACTGGTCAAATCTTCAGATGACTATCTCAGCCATCATCTTACTGCAAAGGCATCAGAAACCCAAGTGAGAAGTGCCTGGGTGAACCCAGTCAACCACAACAGAGCCCTGGAAGACAATACTGTATCGTGTTAAGCCCCTGGGTTCTAGAGTGATTGGTTGCGGTGTGATAACTAGAACACACTCCTGGTAAATGAGGCCAGGTTGAAAATATGTTTCCCCGTAAAGAATTAAAACTATTTGTGCTTACGCCAAATGTCTGTGATTCCATTTTCCATAGGTGTAAGAAAGAACTAGTCATTATAGTTACATGTTTTATGTATATACATATGCATATGTACAGCAACATATTTTTAATTTTTTTTTTAAGTTTATTTATTTTGAGAGAGACCTAGTACGAACCGGATGGGGCGGAGATGGAGAATCTCAAGCAGGATCTGTGCTGTCAGCGCAGATCCCGACGTGGGGCTTAAACTCACAAAACTGTGAGATCATGACCTGAGCCAAAATCAAGAGTCAGATGCTCAACCAAATGAGCCACCCAGGCGCCCCATAGTAACATAATTTTGTTAAGTTTATTTTTTTATTTATTTTGAGAGAGAAAGAGACAGGAGACAGAGTGTGTGCAAGTGGGAGAGGTGCAAAGAGAGAGGGAGAGAGAGAACCCCAAGCAGACTCCGTGCTGTCAGTGCAGAGCCCAAACACGAGGCTCAGTCTCACGAGTCATGAGATCATGACCTGAGTGAAAACAAGAGTCGGAGGCTTAACTGACTGAGCCAGCCAGGTGCCCCAACATATATTTTTGTTTGGGAATTTTTAGTCCATATTATGCAAATCTGTTGCCATGTTGAATAATCTTGGCTTCTGACATCTTTCCAAATAAATGATATTTTTATACCTTTAGTAATTTTAAGTTCTGTTTTTTAATCTTATTTATAATGTATTGATTGATGATATTAAATATATTAATTTATCGATTGATACTGCAAAAATGTTCTGTATTTATACTAACAGAATATTTAAGTCAAAATTAAAAGTGAAAGAAATGGCAATTATCATTTTTTAATATTAAAACTGCATATCCATAGAAGCGGTTTTGTTCTTATAGAAAAAACTCCTTGCATTTACACCCTTATTCTGAAGTAATGTGTTGGATTAAACTAAGATTTTGGACTTGTGTTCAACAGTTAGAGACCATTAGAGAATTGTTATGTTAGTTATTATCTATTACTTTTTGTTTGTTTATCTTTAGAATCAAGGCATTAAGTACTATCAATAAATGGATGCTTAAGGGGCACCTGGGTGGTTCAGCTGGTTAAGTGTCTGACTCTGGATGTCAGCTCAGGTCATGACCTCACAGTTCATGATTTCGAGCCCCACATTGGGTTCTGCACTGGCAGCATGGAGCCTGCTTGGGGTTCTTTTTCTTTCCCTCTCTTTCTGCCCCTCCCCTTCTCACATACACACTCTCTCTCAAAATAAATAAACTAATTAAAAATAAACAAATAAAGGCATAGTTCTTGCGAAACTAATATTTGGCTTTCTTAAGAGAAAACTTAAAATGTATTATCATTTTAAAATTGATCCTACAGGGGCGCCTGGGTGGCGCAGTCGGTTAAGCGTCCGACTTCAGCCAGGTCACGATCTCGTGGTCCGTGAGTTCGAGCCCCGCGTCGGGCTCTGGGCTGATGGCTCAGAGCCTGGAGCCTGTTTCCGATTCTGTGTCTCCCTCTCTCTCTGCCCCTCCCCTGTTCATGCTCTGTCTCTCTCTGTCCCAAAAATAAATAAACGTTGAAAAAAAAAATTAAAAAAAAAATAAAATAAAATAAAATTGATCCTACAGATTATTTAGCAAAATTTTATTCTTGTTTGACTTTAATATGTATCTTTTAAAGTTTTGAAAACAAAATTATCTGTTTAAACATTTATATAACTCATTATAGAAAGTGTGGAAAATTTAGAAAAGTTTAAAGAAGAAAGTCATCCTCCATATTTTCATCCTCCATATTTGTCTCTCCCAGAGACAGCTGATACTAGTTAATGCTTTGGCAATTATCCTAGAAGTGTTACATAATGGTGATTATATGGAATCTACAAAATTATATGACCCTATTAAAATTAGATTTCTTATTATAAAGCAATGCATATTCACTTGAGAATATTTGGAAAGTAAACATGCAAAGTAAAACATTGATCATGTAGAATTCTAATTCCCAAAGATAGCATTCATATATTGGTATATTTAGTCACTTTATCTACATATTTTAATATGAAGATGATAATTCTGTATATAGTAATTTAAAGCATAATTAGCACAGTACCTCCAGGTCCTAGATGGATAATAACATGGAAAAAAAAATCTTAGGAAGAAATAATTTCTGCCACTGAGTGGTATATTAGTTTTTAACAATGACTCAGTTCATATATTATAAATCACATATATATTTTTTAAATTTTATTTTGGAGAGAGAGCATTCATGTGAGGGAGAGGCAGATGGAGAGAAAGAAAATCTAAGCAGGCTCCGTGCCCAGTGTGGAGCCTGACCTGAGCCAAAACAAAGAGTCAGACACTCAACCAACTGAGCCACCCAGGCTACCCTAGGAACCTCATACAATATGTGCTTCAGTGGCTGGCTTATTTTGCTTAGCATAATGTTTTCAGGGTTCATCCATGTGTCAATATTTCACTCCTTTTAAAGGTTGAATGGTACTAGTTTTGATATGTTGTGTTTTCATTTTTTTTTTCCATTTTAGTTTGGAGAGATTTTGGTTACTTTTTCTCAAATATATATAATATATATTTATTACATATATTTTTTGCTATATATTATGTATTTATTAAATATATACTAATAAGTAATAACGTATAAATAATTTAAACATAATAAATAATATATTTATTATTATGTATAATAGTGTCTATTACTATGTTTTGAAGTTCACCAGAGTCTTTTAGTGTAATGTCTATCCACTGCATTCTATTTTAATCCCAGGTGTTGTATTGTTCATCTCTAGATGTTTTATTTTTATATTTTATTCTATCTCCTTTACCTCAACTTAACTTTTAGATCATATAATGCAGTTATAATAAGTTGTTTTAAGGTCCTCATCTGCTAGTTCTAAAATTTTTTTATCATTTCTGGGCCTGTTTTTATTCATTATTTTATCTCCTTGTGATGTATTTTCTTGTCATTTAGCATGCCTGGCTTATTTTGACGGGATGCCAGGTATTCTGATGTTGAACTTTAGAATGCTGAATATTTTTGTTTTATAATTAATATTCTTGAATTTTGTTCTGGGATGAAGGTAAGGTGCTTATAAATAATTTTGTCCTTGTGAGTTTTACTTTTAAGATTTCTTGGGCAAGATCAGACCAGCATTTATTCTAAGCTCAATTATTCCCTTCTATGGTGATAAGACTCTTCTGGATAGTCAATCCAGTGACCTAAGATTTATAAGGTTTTCAAAACTGGGTGGTGGAAACAGACATCATTGCTGTGCCTAAGTGAGTGCTGGGCACTGTTATTTCTAATCCTTTTGGGTTATTCTTTCTCTAGCCTCACATAGTTTCCTCCTATGCATCCCCTGATCAGTGAGACCACTGATACTAAATACTTGACCACAAAATACTTGAGGGGTATTCAATCAGTGCAGATCTCCATCATTCAGTATGCAGAAGAATTCTCTCTGGTATTCTTCCATTTGAATTATATCTGTCCTAGTCTCCCTGGACTCTTTAGTTATGTTTCTTCAACTCAGAAATGTGCTAGGCTCTACCTGGTTTCCCCTTCCTAATTTCTGAAAAATCTTGCAAGGCAGTAAGCTTTGTCAATCAAGGGGCACATCACATTTGTTTTCTTTCTTTCAGTGATTACTGTCCTCTGTTGCTTGATACATAGTTTCTTGAAAACCGTTGTTTCATCTGTTTTGCCCAATTTTTTGGTAGTTTTATTCAAGAGAGTCAATCCAGTCTGTATTAGTCCATCTAAGCCAGAAGAGGAATTGATATTTCTTTTGATTTATCTCTTAGTTGGCTGACAAGAATATCTTGAGTTTTTGCAAGGAAAAATTTGTGATTTATTTTATGAGCCCTTGCCTACATGAGCATGTCTCTAAAAGTTGCCTTAACTCATAAAAAAAGAATTACTTAACTGGGCATAAAAATCCTTGGATCCTATTCTTTTGTACAAAACATTTCTTGGAGATGTATTAGATTGCCTTCTGTCAGAGTGTTTCAAAGAAATCCTGAGCCTAATTTACCTTCATTGTTTAGATATATTCTCTTCATTTTTATTGCGAAATAGTACTTTACCTGTATGTGCCCTAATTTAATAGGCCAATTAAATTTTTTTTTTAAGTATGCCACACATGGAGTTAAAACTCAAGACCCTGAGATCAAGAGTTGCATGCTTTACCAACTGAGACAGCCAGCTGTCCCAATAAGCCAATTTTAATTTTGGTTCTCTTAACTCTTTCTTTGACGTAAGCCACTTACATCTCTAAATAATTTGATGATATTCTTGATATTTTAGATTTAGATATTATGTATTTATTGTGGAAGATGTTGATGTACTTTTTTATCCCTCACTGTAATCAAAACACATACAATTCCCATCTTCCTACCTTCCCCATGTAGGGATATTCAAAGTCTAGTTATTTCAGTATTAAGTGTTCATTATGACTTTATAAACTCCATTTAGAGCTATGTAAAATACTATCATTAATTTTTTTCTTACAGGACTTTTTGATCTTTCTGGAGTACAAATTGTCCTTTTTGCTTATATTCTTGTCATGAATTTGTCCCTAATCTCTCCTCAAGTTGTGTAACTATTTGCTTAATGCATTAAAAATATCAGAAATTCTGTCAATTTTAGCTACATTGAAATGTTCCTGGAAAGTTTGATGTGATCCAACCTGATTGGTCTACTTTTAAGATGCAGTGTGAGATTGTGATCCTGAAGGTCTCTTTTGATTAACATTATTTCTTGCATTCTATTTCTTTCTCTTTTTTAAAATTATTCCTTTATTTTTGTGGAGAGTATTCTCTAGTGGTTTTCTAAGTAGCCATACATTGAAGGCAATATATTTAAGATCTTGAATTTCTCATATTGTATTTTGCTACTCACTGATTATTTGTTTAAGTCAAGTGTTCTAGGTTGGAAATCAATTGCTCTATGAAGTTAGAAGGCAGAGCTACTGTTGAGAAGTCTGATAGCATCATTGTCTTAATCTTTAGCAGGAAGCCTGTTTCTCTTTTTATTTTCTGTTTCTCTTTATAGCTTTTTGGATTAGCTCTTTGCTCTTAAGTTCTGAAATATCATGGAGATATCCTTATCATGAGTCAACTTTCATTCATGGTTTGGGGTATTCATTCAGTGAATCTTTTCTGTCTACAAATTTATGTTTTTCTATTTTGAGGCATTTAAAAGATAGTTTCCTTGATTATTTTCTCTCCTTTTTAAAAAATTATTTTATCTTTTGGAAATTCATTGCTTTTTATCTTAGACTTCTTGGACTGATCTGCTATTTTTTTGTGTGTTTTCTTTCATATTTCTCATTTTAATGTTTTTTTCCTGTCCTTTTTACAAAATTCCTTGAACCTCATAATCCGATCCATGTTTTTCATTTCTGCTATTTTCTTATTTCCAATGTACATTTTCTGTTTTTAATGCTTTTGTAATGCTTTCTAAATAGGATCATTTATAAAATCGATATAATATCCCTTCTTAACTTTCTGAAAGTATTGATGAGATTTTTTTAAATTATGGAATAATTTTGCTCCATAAACTGTTTTCTCTTAGTGTATTTTTTTTTATGTTTGCACAATCATTGTCTTTTGTTTCAGAACTTTTCCCTGGATATCTAGTTGAAATCTCTGTGTGTGTACACGAACAGAGTTTACCATTACTTGCCTTCAGTGTAGGGTAATGTGGCCAGGTTTATTTGTTGAAAAATCTTCATGATCATTATTTTAAATCTTATCTCTTCTTTTGGTCATAGTCCTCAGAGAACATTGTAGTATCCTGCATGGAAGCCTCATTGTGCAAGCCAAAGAAGGACAAGTTATGAATACATAATTCTGGGTGAAGACTTTAACTTAAATTCCTTTTTTTTTTTTTTTTTTTTTTGTCGTCCTGTATGGTATGATTGCCTTTAACTTTGCTGGAAAGCTACCAGTACAGAGAGACTCCATCTTGTTTTCTTCACAGAATAAAGATTCTGCCTTCTCACTGATGGGAAAAGACAGCAATAAAACTTCACTAGCTGGTTAAGGAGATCTGGGGGTTTGACTTATTTTTGAACAGATTTTCACATAAACGTTGTTTCAGACTTATTATCTTCCCCACTTCCAAATTTCTGTTACTCAATACCAGAGCTTTCCCCACTAACATCTTAGGATCCAGTTTCTCAGTACCAGGAAGTTAGTAACCTCTTGTTTTTCTGCATTCTAGCTTATGAAATTCTGTTGCTCTTTACAATCTATCTTGCTCTTTGGTCTCTCATACTGATGATATCTTAAAAGTTCTTGGCTCTTATTTTATTGGGATTTGGAGAAGGACTGGAAATAAACAAATTCAATAATTCTTCTCTAATGGACTTCCCTCTTCAAATTACCTCTTGTTAGTAACTTAAAAATGTTTCCAAAATATACCTTAAGTTTGATTTATTTGCCAGTTGTTTTATCTGCAGTATGTAGCGGGCATTGTCAGTTTTCATTTTCAGGGTATTTTTAGATCAGGAAATTTTGGTTTTCTTTATTTTACTGTACATTGTAACAGTATACTGATATTCTTGGGCCAGTTGTGTGTGTGCTGTTCCCTGTATTCTCCCCCTCTCTTTTCTTCTCTCTTACCATTTATTTTTATTTCCACTCTTTCTTTTGGTATCTAAGAGTTTGTCAAATTATCACTGACACCTCTGATTTACTATCCTAAAATGTAAGTTAGGGCTTCTAATGCTTCCATTTCAAATTCCAATTTTGTTATTGAAAATTGTTTCCTCAGCACACTTATCATAGTGTGTTGTTTCTTTCTTTTCTTGTTCCCTTCTTGACTTCCTGCTCTTATCTCTACAATTTTTGTTTTTGTTATATTCTGTTAAGAAGAAGTCAGAAAAAGATAGTTTGTCTTGTGTATGCTGACTACAGTTGTGTTTTGTTTGGCTGCATAACTTTTTCTTGTTGTTATTCATTTATTTTGTTGGTAATCAACATGGTAGGAAAGAAAAGAAGGAAGGGAGGGAGGTAGGATAGAAGGGAAGAAGGAAGGTCGGAGAAATACAGAAATTTTTAAAAATCCTCATATTTCCACAATCAGAAATCTATTAACAATAAGCCCTTACTCATGCTTGACATTTAGATGGTGCTGATTAGTGTCTGTGTTTTTAGATGTAGTCTGTAGTGGCCAGTTTTCCAATCCTTCCCACCCTCTATATGGTCCCTGTAGATATTGAAATAGCTGACTTTGTCTCTGTAGACTACTGAATAGTCTCACACACACACACACACACACACACACACACACACACACATTTACTCTAACATGCACATCTTTTTTTCTTTTGATTCGTGTAGTTGAAGAGGTACTATATTGTGTTCTTCCTCAGATTCTTCCAGTGTTTTCTTTATTTTGTTCTGCGGTATATTTTCTATATGTTTCTAGTTATTGTTTTTTATTTTCTCCTTACTCATCCTTGATTGAGAAGAGAGCTTTTTAATTCAGTGTCCCTCCACAGGTAGGGTGTGTGGCCATTTCCTTGGTTCTGTTCACTAACATTTGGAAGATGCTAGAATTCCCTCCCCTGCTCTAGAGTTGGAGGGCATAGTGATGAACACTGTGCCATGCCTAGTTTCTAGTACCTAGGAGGCTCTACTTGACAACTTACCTCTTATTTTGGGAAATCTCATGTACTAATTTGTTCTCTGATCCTCTAGACTGGAGTCCATGAAAAAGCATAATTTGCAAAATGCACTTCTAGGAATCTTCCGATTCCTCGCTTCTACCTAAAGTACTTCACATCTAGAGATAATCTGAATGAAAATTAATGTTTATATCCACCATACTTTCTTCTTGTTTCTTTTTGAAGTTTTAATATTTAAATGGATTAAAAACTATGAAGTCAAGGGGGTTGCAAACAATGATCTGGTCACTTCACAAAATTTCTCCCTCATAGTAGGAAGGATAGCTGAGTGGTTTTCTATACAAAACTACCAAGAACATATTGAGGGACTATATGACATGTAAAAGAAAATGAATATTCCTACCTTCTGTTATGTGGTTGAGGTTACTTAATTTTATAAGCATGAGTTAGACACTTTCCTTTTCTCAGTATAGCTCCTTAGGAGTTAGTAAAATTTTCTTTCAAGTTCTGAACACTTTTGTCATCTCAGTTTTGGTAGTCCCTGCTTTTATTGATTTATGTTGTTCTTTTCTACATCTATTTATTGCTAATTCTTCATAGGTAGTTTAGAATGTTAGGAGAAATGTGTCTGAAACTAATTAACTCCCCTTTTTTAAATAAAAAATGTTTTTATGTTGTCAATATGGTTTCTTATTTCATTTTTGGTCATGGGATAACTGCATTTACCCATGATTAGAATTGTATATAAAGATATGTGACTACTAAAAATAAAATTTTATGCCCTATAGTAATTAATTACTGTTATAGTTTTAATGTAGTTATTTGATTATCTTCAATTGTATAAAGTGTATAAATGCATAGTATTCATAATATTTAAAGCATTGTTTCTTATTCTCACATTTAGGACCAAAAGATGGTATTTAAAAATTAAAGTTAAGCAATATCATAACCAGAATATTTTTTAACTTAGGATCTGAGCATTACTAGGAATGGTATGTACACCAGGCGAACTTGGGAGGTATGTGATCTTTGTGTTAGTACCTCCTGCTGCTGAGTTCATGATGTAGGCAAGAAAAGCCTTGCAGAGATTAATGAGGGATGATCCCTGGTAGCTATTTTGAAAGAAATGATTTTGCTTATTTACATTCAACAAAACCAAATCAATCTGCAAACAGAAATAGGGAAAAAGTCAGCCTTTCTTTGTGTTTAAATTCTGTATTCCAGTATCATTTGCTGAAATGGCCATTCACATGGAATTGGGCAAAAAAAAAAAAAAAAAGTTACATATTCACAGAGATAGGATCTTTATTTGTCAAATTTCCTTTGTTTCTTTTAGCTGAATATTATAATGAATGCTTTTATATTTAACGGGGAAAATAGCCCTGATGAAGAATAGCTAGGCAAAGAGAAACTGTGCTTAAGTTCTCTCTGAAACATTAAAGACACAAACTAGCAGGTTTATTCAGCTTCTAAAAATGTCAGTTTATGAAAATATCTATATTTTATGAGTTACCTGTATTGTTCTCACCATTAAAAATGCAGATGTTTTAACTCATCTTTTAAAATCCACTCCTTTGGGTAAGGAGAGAAAATCCTACATGGGAAGAGGGGGCAGAAACATGTTTACCAACAGGAAATAAGATTTGTTTTTTGTCTCATTTGTAGCTAGGTATAGCCCTAACAATAAATTCTGACCAGTATTTGACATTTCCAGGACATATCTTCAGAAACAAAAAGTGTATCATCTTCTTTTCTTGCTCCTTTGTACTTACTGAAAGGCACAATAGTTGGAGTTCAAAATGCTACCTGGACCAGGAAGTAGAAGGCACGTATTGATGGTCATGGAGCACACAATGTGAAGGATTGCTTAACTCTTGAATGTTTATTTTTGGATTTCATTTATATGTGAGAGAAATAAGTTTCTCTCTCTCTTAGTTTTTTTATGTGTTCGTTTTTTTTTGTTTGTTTGTTTTGTTTTGTCTTGTTGCTTGTATTCAAACCCATTTTGCCAGATGCAGTTTTTCACTCTTCATTCTATTTTTCTAATATTATCTTATTTTCTATTACTAAAGTCCAGCCAGACTAGATGTTCAGTTTCCTTTAAGTAAGCACTATGCCTTTTCAGGCTTGACCCTTTGTTCAACTTACTCTTTCTGCATGATACAAGATATTCCCTGATATGTTTGGAATTCTCTTCTCCTCAAGCACATTTCAGCTTTCTTACATTGCAGCGGAGTGATTTTTCTCTAAATTCCTACAATATTATTTTATGGAATTTTCCATAAGTAGATTACATTATAGGTTTCCTGAGGGATGGAATAAGTTTATTGCAACAAATATACAGTGAGCACCTATTTCATGTTAGGTATTAGGTAGGGGTGACTGAGGTAGGAGGGTGATAGAGATTGTGTCTCTGCCCACAAAGATTTCTTAATTTACTGAAAGGAAGGTATTATTATTATTTTTTTTAATCTTTTTTAACGTTTATTTATTTTTTTTGAGAAAGAGAGAGACAGAGCATGAACAGGGGAGGGTCAGAGAGAGGGAGACACAGAATCTGAAACAGGCTCCAGGCTCTGAGCTGTCAGCACAGAGCCCGACGCGGGGCTCGAACTCACGGACCACGAGATCATGACCTGAGCCGAAGTCGGCCGTTTAACCAACTGAGCCACCCAGGTGCCCCAGGAAGGTATTATTTTTACAAGTAATAGTAGAAAATGAACACAACATAATGAAAAACACATTGTAGAATTACAAATGAAAAAGTGATTAATTCTTCTGAGGACGGAATGGAAGGAAGCCTCAAGTGATTTCTCCAAGTAGATGATATTTGGGTTGACCTCAAAGGATCAATGTGCATTTACTTAGAAGGCAATGTGGAGGAAACTGTATCATAAAGGTGAAAAACAGCTCTGCACCTTGAGAGAGCTCTGGATATCCAACCAGATATCCAGAATCAACTGGATATCCAGTTGATTTTGTGATGAAGAGAGTTGGAAGAAATAAAGGCTTTGTTAGAAAAGAAAGCACTGAAAATGAATGTAAGCATGGGACAAAGGAATATGTGCTTAACATTTGTATGTTTTGATTTGTTTTTTCATAAAAAGGAAACATCTGAAGAAGAGATGAGAAAGATATTAAGTGGTGGTAATTGATGTGGGCAGACTGAAGGGCATGGATCTAACACATTGGCCAATGTGGCAACACATGAAACTGAGACAGTGGAAAATGTATCACACTTAAAGAGACTTTGAGTGAGAAACATAAGGAAGAAGAAAGACTGCTTCGGCTAGCTTCTGTTTTGAGTTTTTGTTGTGGTTGTTTGTTATTTGTTTGGGTTTTTAGTAAATTTGGAGACATACTAAGTTTCTAAGAGAAAGTTGCTATAGGATTGTGGGTTTGGAAATTAAGATGTAGAACAGCAGCTGTGGAGAGTTAGAAAAAGAAGGAAAGGAATGAAGAGGGATGGAGGAGGCCAGTGTGAGTATGCAGTTAAAGTGAGGGGCCAAAGTATTCATGCCCAGGTTAGGAAGGAGATCGAGAGCTGACTAATGGACTAAGGAAATAAGTAGTGGCGAAGAAATTAGAAATTCCCTTAGAACAGGTGTGGTAGGACTAGTGTACTTTTTTGCTTTCCTTCATAGTATGTAACATAATACCTTCTATTAAGTGAGTTGTCATAAATGCTTATTGCATTAATACATTGTCGTTCGTCCAAAATTACCTTGTTATTCTTATATTTTCATTTAAACTTTGTGAGTTCTTAGGGGAGAAAAACAAGAAAGAGGTTCTTCTCTAGAAACGCTGTGGGATATGGTGGCGCAGGACAAATTTATCTCCATTTGTGGTTGTTCAGTAAGACCTCATGGGCTGAATTTAGTCACGGTAACCTTCACTGTAGCTTTCTAATAGGGTTGACTATATCTCCTTTTTAACATGTGTATATATATATACATATATATATATATATATATATATGTATATATATGATGAGAGTATCTATTTTTCACTTATTTTGTGAACAGAGATGAGCTGTACAGAGGAAAACACAGATATAGAGAAGCATAGTCTAAGTTGAGCATTAGGTAAACAGCCCAGAGGCTCAAAGATTTGTCACAATATACGAGGCTTCTCTGAGATCACAGTATTGCTTCTTATTAGAAAAGATCTAGCATTTATAGAAAGTGCCATTTAAGGGACTGTAGCTCAGAGGGGAAAAAAAAGCAATATTCCGGTAGGCTGCCTTTTGAAGCAATAAACACCTTTTATGTCATTTAATAATGGCTTGGATAGGTTTGAAGAACTATGTGTCACAGTATTCTGGAAACAAGGAATATAAGTTTGGTGAACTCTTTCAGTCATTTGAATCTTAAATCAACCAGCCACAGTGTCTTAAAGCAGCTTATTTGGTTCATTTAATCTTGTGGGTATAGTAGGGATAAAATTCCCAGGCTTATTGTTTCATTTATAGTTGATATGGAAAATTAGTACACACTACTGTTTTCTCTTTTCTGTGGCATGTAGCAAACCAATATATGGTTTTATGGAGAAAAAGCTTATGTTTTCCCTGTTTATGATAGACAAAACAAGCCATTTCTCAATATAATAGATCATAACCCCCACTGAGCTCTAGACAAGAGACTGACAGATTTTGTTTGGTTCACAAAAAGTTGAACAATTTAGTGTTTAGAATATATAATTTATTTATCAACCTATAAAGCTTGGCCAGATAGAAATTTCTTTTCAAATTTTTGGGGTTTTTTTGTTTGTTTTTTTTTCCCATATTTTATTAATTTGAGGAATTATTGCTGGTAAACTGCCCCCATATTGGAAGTTAAAAATTGTATTTACTTAACCTATCTTCCAGTAATTTTAGGTGTTGGCATAATAAATAGGCTATCACCTTCCTCCTCAGCCTGCCTTCATTTTCTTCATATTGCTTTACATACTTACAAAATTTTTTTAATGTTTATTCATTTTTGAGAGAGAGAGACAGAGCACGAGTGGGGCAGGGCTAGTGAGAGAGGGAGACAAAGAGTCTGAAGCAGGCTTCGGGCTCTGAGCTGTCAGCACAAAGCTGGATGTGGGGCTCAAAGCCATGAAATGGGAGATCATGACTTGAGCCAAAGTTGGAAGCTTAACCAACTGAGCCACCCAGGTGCCCCTCTTTACATACTTTTGAAATAATCTTATTCATGATATAGATTACCTGCCTGAGAAATCCTAAGTAAACCAATCAATTTTCATGCAATGATAATGTCATACATCAATCATTTCATAGGCTGTATTCAGTATTGTTAATATATTTTGCATTCAAATATTCAAACTAATTTTATTTGAAAATATTCAGGCTGGAGGTGAAAATCTAGCTGCAAGAGATTGTCATTAGTTTCCAGATTAACAACTGTCACCAGGAATGCTGAAATATTGCTTAGCCCATAACCTCATTGGATTGAGCTGAATTAAAAAAATAAAAATAAAAAATAAAAACAATAAAACAAAAACAAAAAAAAACCTACTTACAGTAGAAAATAAGTAGATGAATTTTGTTTTATTTCAGAGTATTATATGTATTTGGCATGTCTGTTTAACAAGTAGAGTAATGATTAATACCTCATCACATCTCCTTTGCTATACCATTAATCAGAGATAATTTAGTACTAGTGTGGGCAGAATAAATAATCTTATACATTGGTCTTGACTTTGATTCTTTTTACTTTTTCTTTTTCTTCTGTCAAGCTAGCATCCAACAGCTAAAAGAGGAAGACTCTGGTCTAATGGCAACTAAGTTAAGAATGGATGAGTTATAATAAGTGAAACCTTATTGATATCTCACTAATAAGAATATGTGAATAGTGTGAAAATAATAAAGGCAAGGCAGAGTGTATGCGTTTATGTTCTTCATACACCACTGATTAAAACACTTTAAAGTATACTTCTGTGTCTGTATGTATTTTCATAAGGGCTAGGCAAGACTTTGAAAAGTTATCAGATATATTGCTGTGGAGAACATGACCACATCTAAACTATCACACAATATCTTGGATAAGAGTTCTGTGGGCTCTAGAATGAAATATCCTGGATTTGAATCTCAATTCTGTCACTCATTAGTCATGGATCTGAATAACAATTTAATGTTTCTAGATCTATCTTGACATCTGTGAAAGGGACATAGTTATAGAGAAGTTGGGAAGATGGTGTAAAATAATCCATTTAAATGGGCTTCCGAAGTCCACTCAGTAAACAATAGCTATTATTTTTGTTGGGGTAACATATCTTGTGTAAATGCCTTAGCAAAATAGATTCCCTCAGACCACTTTTATTTTGTCAAGCCAAAGTCCTTTGTGTTGTGTATTCTAAATTATTTCTACATAGTTTAGGTCAAAATCCTTCATGTGTCAAAATTAAAACAGAAAATTATATATGCTTATTTTCTCATCTTCCTATATAAAAGTTATCACTACTACTTACATTGTAGGTTTTACTATTCTACTCCTGAATGTCTCATAAAACTTGACTTGGTGGGATTTTAATTTGTTGGCAAAGGTAGCTTGCATAATTGAAATATTTTGACCCTAAACAGTAGTAGAAGAGAAAGAAAAGAAGTGCTCCATACTCACACTTAGCAGACTAGGTGATTTAGACCAGTCCTCCTATCAAAACAAGTAAAAATGTTGGGTAACATAATTTGCGATATTTTTTGAAAGCTCTGAGATACTGAGAGAATGTCAGAAATTACAATTTCTAAAAGAAAGCTGAAACTAGATAGGTAAGTGGACCAATGGAGATTTGCAGAGTCTAATGAAACTGAGATTAGCCTTTGATTGCCATTCAAGACAATAATGGAAGGGATCAAATCTCAGGACCAAGAAAAGTATATTAGACAACACTTTATGAAGCAGAAGCTCTAAAAGACTATACTCTCAGGGTAAGGAGGAAACAAAATAAACCTGCCTCCTCCTCACAGAGAAGTAAAATAACACATTATGGAAATTGTAACCACAAGCCCAGTAACTTACAAATATGCAGTAAAAATTAGTATTAACTGAACGTACCCAAAACTCTGAAACCACAAATTTTGTTTAAAATGTTCCCAGACTCATGGTACTCCCAGGTGTGTAGCAGAAACTACATGAATCATCTCTAGAGGAATATAGTTCATCCTCGAGCTTAAGTAATTTACATGAATAAATTTGGGCAGAAAATGATAAAATCATAGGAAAAAAAGAAACATACATGTCAGCAAGGCACAATGAGTTAGAAATCAGAAAAAAACAACAGCGTAATCAGACTCATAAGTCTTCAAATTCTGACATAATCAGACACATATTATAAACCAACAGTAGTTACTATATTTAAAGAGATCAAAATACCAGATCTCAAAATATGTCTAGAAAAATAAAACTGTTTTATGACCTGAAAATACAACAATGGAAATTTAATACCCAATGTACACCTTTTAGGGCCGATTGGACACAGACAAAGAGAGAATTAGTGAATTAGAATACAGATCAGAAGAAATTAAAAAGTACATAAAAGCAAAGGTCAGAAAGAAATAAGAGAAAGGATAAGAAATGTAGAAGATAGAGTAAAAGCTTTAATCATTTATATAGAAAGAGAAGGTCATGAAATGTGGCAATAAATAATATTTTATTACTTATTACCTGAAATTGGCCCAGAAGTGATGAAAGTCACTAAAGCATAGATCTAGTCCAGAGGATCTCAAGCAGGGAAAATAAAAAGAAATTCCCACCTAGCCATATTGTTGCGAAACTTATAGGTACAAAACAGAGGGGGGCGAATTACAAATCAGGTTTAAAGGAGCAGCAGCTAATCTCTCAACAATAATGAAAGCTAGAAGACAATGAAATAATTTCTTTAATGTTCTGACAAAATAATTATAAATGTAGTTTTCTGTATCCAGAAAAAGTATCTTGAAAGAAAGAAGGGAAAATAAATAATCAGATCTTCCCCCTCCAAAAAAAACAACTGTTTTCTTATCTAATTAATTTATCTATACTTATTTTTTTGTATAAAAGCATTTAAAGTCTACCCGATTTAGATTCTGGTATCACTAAGAGATATGGAAGTTTCTCTTTCAGCATAGAAACTAATGGGATATAATCATAGTCATTATAAGTTCACTTTGTTAAGATTCTTCTAAAGGAAAACAAGATTCTACAGCAGCATCCAAAACTTTGGTACTTTTCCTGACACTTCTGTATCCTCATGGAATGTTTCTCTGGTTCTTCTGGTTAGTTTGATAAGCTATATTAGGAATTATGACAATGGAATAAAGGTCATATACTCATCTCCAGTATAGGCCAGTATACTTAGTGCTTTTTCAGTGGTCATAGACCATCACTAACACCCATAACATGTTTGAGAACAAGGATAAGAGTATAAATAAATCAGAATGAACATGTAACCACCATAAAAAAATCTTTAAAGGGCTTATCCTACTAACAGTAAAGAATCATTCTTAATTCATCAGATCAAGACAAAAAAAAATAGATGTGGAAAAAGTCAGCACCATATTTTAGAAGACTGAACCCTTTCTGATGTTAAACCCATATGACTTTGGATAGGTTTCCTCAGTTTCCCCATTTAGCAATCCAAAATGGACTACCGTAAATAGAAAATGTTCTGTAGCACCTTCAGATTCTCTCAGATAGTTACTTTCAGTGTTATACAAAGTATTAAATTCATCTTACAGAGTTTGAAAGTACATCAAATGCAGTAATGAGGAAAGGGGGAAAATCTATGAGTTTCAGACATTTCCTCTGAGACTTGTAAAATATGCATTAGAAGTGAGCAATTTAAGCACCATGAATTTTATTACCAACCCAAAAGTTATCCTGAGCCTTATATTTTAGCTGATTTACATTCATGCTGTCTTCAGGGGACAATAATGAGTTCAGTCTTGCTTGTATCTGGGTCCAGGTTGTATGGTGCATACAGGAAAAGTTGCTTAGTTAAAGTAATGTAAGCAGAACCCTACATTATTATTTTATAATTTGCTCTCTACTTCTAAAGAAAAATTGTTAGCCAAATGTAATATTTTTACAAAGTTTTTCCCAAGCTGATGTCTTCCTGTTAACTTTTCTTAATCTTCAATTCTGGTTTATGTTTCTTGTAGATTTTCATTACAATTATTTTTTCCCATTTTTTTTTAATTTTTGCACATAATAAAAAGAAAGCATAATGGCAAACCTGTATCAATGCATTTTCATTTCAACTATGTCTTTATCTACACATCTATTTATCTATCTATTATCCATCTACCTTAAGATTGTGCCTATTGATAATACCATTGCTTAAATAAAAGAGCATATCAAACATACTCATTGAAATTATATAATGAAGAGTTTAAATTAATTTCTTGGTGGATGGATAATATATATTTTATATGTCCTTTTATCTATTTCTGGGAAGAACACCAAGGAAACAAGAAGGTCGATATTATACAGAGTAAAACAGCCCAAATTTTTCAAGCTCTTTTTATCTCTGTACTCAGTAGCATATATTCCAGTCACATGCAAAACAAAACACAAAAGCTGTGCAAAGCTGAGTTTGTTTCCTTATTAAAGGATAGACCATGAACTGTTGGTGTTATATAGTGCCTCAAGCTACAATTGTTCAGCTGTCTCTTTTCTTGACTTAGCCATCTTAGATTAGTAGCTTGATTTTCCAATCTCAGATCCCACAACAGTGTTGTGATTCACACTTGTGATGTGCCTCCAATTAAATTTAGAATCCCAACTAAAATTTTCTTCAATATATTGCCTTAATTTCCATAACTACTTATGTAATATTATACTAAATACCTGATGGGTAAGCCAGGGGAAGGATCTGAGAGAAGCTATACAAATATTGATGACATTGCTGAAGCTACAACTAAGTAAATAATTTAATACAGGTTTTTCTTTTTGCTAGTATGTTTGTAAGTTTTGCATCAAATATTTTGAATTTCATCTAAGATGATTGAAAACACCACACAGAATCTACAGTCTTTAAAATTCAATCTACCTAAAATCTGTATCTTTTGAGATACATCCTTGATTTTCCAACTGGTTTGTTAATGTTCTCAAAACCAATATTTATGATTCTGGCTGCAACATTCTCCAAAGAATATAAATATAATAATGTCATTATAATCCTGCAAAAGTAGTAGAAATGATGTGTACAGTGATTTAATGAAATTTCCCCTATAGATGATGATCAACATTAAAATGGTAATGTTAATGGAATGCTCACTGTATGCCAAATATTCTAGGAAGCACTTTATATGCATTATATCATTTAATGTGAATCATCCCAATAATACCATTAATATATTCTTAGTACTAAGAAGGAAACTATTATTTAAATATTGCGTCACCTACTTAGTTCTGGAGACTGAATTTGACTTTGTCTGATTTCAGAGTTTGTGTTATTACACTGTATGCTATTCTGTTTTTCAATATGCTGTTGAATATTCTGGAATGGGCTTAAGTATTTGATATGAATAGGGAAATGTGGGGTTTTAAGGTCATTTAATAGCAAGTTTAACTGTTAGTTCTCAAAGCATATTCTCTTTTTTTCTCTGAAATTATAAAATGCAAACCCCATCTTGAATAATGACATCTTTGGTTGGTTTCTTAACAGTTGTCAGCATCTTTGCCACATGGTTGGAGGGCAGATATCAGTTTGTCACCATATAATATATTCTCCCTATCTGGTTGGGAGCATAGAGCAGGTGCTTGGAAGTCTTGCTGTCATCCATTCTCCACACATGACTAGTCCATGTTGAGCTGAATTATGGTGAATATCACTTAAGAGCTGCTGTAGTGGCTGCACTCCAAGACCTGGCTATAATCTTGCCTATGATTTGAAATTCAGCAGAGCACCTAGAGGAAATTGTTAAAACCACTCAAGAAATCAGATTATGCTTATATCTTTTTTAAGTCTTATCATCTTGTAATACATGGCAGGTGTATCAGTGTAATTCTGGAGAAGTGAAGCTTGACCTTGAGATTGGAACACAGTTGAAATACCTATTTGATGGTTTGCTATCAAACACTGTACTTTTTTCAAAAGTTTATTTACTTTTTAGAGAGAGAGTGAGTGAGCATATGTGTGAGCTGGGGAAGGGCAGAGAGAGAGAGAGTGAACCTCAGTCAGGCTCTGTGATACCAGCGAGGAGCCCAACTAGGGACTAGATCCCATGAAACATGAGATCATGACCTGAGCCGAAATCGAGTAGACACTTAACCAACTGAGCCACCCAGGCGCCCCTTAAACACTGTACTTCTTACAAGTAATTTCTGATGTTTTTAATCTGCTGGGTTACAATAGGGAAACTCAGATTAAAATTGACAACAAAAGTTTATGTAAACAGACTTTCAGGAGATCATTTTTATTAATTCAGAGTATTTATATTAAACCTGTAAAGGATAAATCTTGCCTTGATTTGAAAATGTTTTAAATAAAAATAAGATATAAAAGTATTACAAATTAGAGAAGTCCTAGTCACTCTGAAAAATAATCCCCTTTAAATTTTTTTTAAAAATACGTGTGAACATCTTATAAATGACTTGATTGAAATACATTTATTACAATTTTCCTGTATCATATACCTAATGTATATAGCAGATATATGTGGACTCTGGAAACTTCATGATAAGGTTTAGATTTTTAGATGTGTAGCAAAACTTCAGATGTAGGTGGACTTTGAATACATTTGAGAAGCAAGTGTGCTGTGAAGTGAAATATATTATTTGAAGAGAGCATACTTAAGTTATATAAAAGGGAAGATTTTTTGGTTTCCAGAGCTCAGGTTTGAATTTTCTTCTGTTCATTTATTTCCCAGCAGGTGTCTCTATATAGCAGCTTTACTCAGAAAGAACAAGATGACAAGAACTAATTGTACAAAAAATAAAATAATGAAGCAACTAGAGAAATGAACTGGTTTTGGGGCATATCTGTGTTGACTATATAGAGTCAAACTACTTTAAAGATATGTACTATCCATAAGTAGTTAGATAGAATATTTTTATTTGGTTCTTGATTTTCTTTGTTTAAACAGCTTTTTCAGAAGAACCTAGAGGAAGCCTTTGAAGCAGTTTATAGTACTTATAATCCAAATACAAACACAGACCTTTTCTAACACGGTATTAATTTATATTTTGACATCTTGATCTGATAACTTCTTCATCGTTGTGGATGAAACATATGAGAAATAAGGCTGAAATCTTTGCTGTGATCCTAGTGATTTCAAATTAACAGTGGGCAGTAGAGAGATTAAAAAGTAGAAAGAAATGTAAAATAATATTATACAAAGATGTCATTTATCCAGTTTTTCTTGACCAGTGGTATAATATATAAAGTTACTTTGTTCTATTTAGAATGAGATGTAAAAGATTGAACATTTTTAGTGCTTAATGGTCAATTGCAAGCTTTTCAACCAAAAAAAGAAATTAAGCTTTGATGGATCGCAATTGAATTTCTACCCTAATTTAAGTGTAATCAAGAATTTTAACTTTAAATATAAAAGGAATTAAGTGCTATCCTGTCTTTTTATTGTAATAGCAGGTGCAATGCCCCATAATTCTGAGACGAACAATGAAATCAATAAATACTTAAAATTCTAAATAGTATTAATAGTTTCTAAACTAAATTTAAGTGTTAGCATGCAGGATTTCTATTTCCCAGGAAATAAAAATGTACTTAGTTTAAAAATGTTTGAAAGTTATAAATATACATGTAATAATAAAAACATGAATATAAAAAGGTATTAATTTCATAAAAAGTTTAAAGGTGGATAAAATTCCTGACTGGCTTCATATCATGGATAACATTTGCTGTTCATTTAGGAACTTTTAGTACATAATTAGAAATTTTAATACCTCAGAACCAAGTATGTAACAAAAGTATATGAATATGTTGGACAATTAGAAGTTATGGAATAATTATACTCGATCAGGTCCCAATTTTCCTTTCCCTCTGGTGTTACAATTTCTTTTATCCTTAATGATTTAAAAAATAGATATGTTGATTGGTAAGGCCACTAAGAGATTTTGCGGTCTACCATTATACTTTCTGAAAGGGATGAATTTTTCCAAATCATTCTACTTAGGTAATCTATTTAGACAATCTCTCTGGAAATTATAAGAAAATATCTTCTGGTTTAAGATGATGGACTGAAAATCCGTTTGCCACTCTTTTCTACCAGAGCCTCTTTTAAATGATGAAAATATAATTACAATAGCAAATTAGTAATGAGAAACAAGGAAGGGAGTAGTGAGAAGATTGGAAAATTTGAAAATTCCCAGGAAAAAGGAGACTGCATACAGTTTCTTTTAAAGAAATCAGAATATATAAGCTATATCCCAAGAATAAGCATGGGTTTGTCCAAGGAGCCAAGGAGAAGCTCCAAGTTCTAAATCAACAAATAAAAGGAAAGAATCATAAAGCCAAAAAGATAGAGTCCATGAGGAAAAGGGTTTCATTTGTCTTGTTCATTGCTGTAACTCCAACATCTAGAATTGTACTTGACACATAAATCATTTAATACTTCTTACAGAATTTTACTCCTGGGTGGGTAAAGAAAGCCATCTTTCTTTTATGCCTCATTTGTTCTTGTGATAGCTAATCAAGATGGAGAGTAGTAGAACCTAAACTTTGTTTATACTATCAGGCTCCATTTTTCCCTCTGGGAATCTTCCTAAGACATAGGAACAATGATGTGCTGGAGTTGGCCTCTAAGGCCTCATGAGAAACAGCTGTTGATTTTTTAGGAATGTTGAAAAAAATTTTTTTAGGAATTTTGTAAGAGAGTTTTGGATGCAGACATTATGAATTCTATAATATAAACTACACTTAAGTAGGTTATATTAAAAAGAGAGGCAATAAATAGTCAAAATTCATTATTTCCTAATTATTTTGCTACATTTTACTATTATTTATGCTTTTGGAGTTATTTACATCTATCTTCATAGTAGAAAAACCATAATGGTGTAGCACTGGGCACTTCTTTCCAATTCTGTGTTCAGTGCTAAAAATTCACTCTAAGAATATTAACATCACAAATACAACAGCAAATGCTTCAAATAAGGGCTTTTATTCCCCCTGGGAGACCTAATTTTTAAGTATTTACCATCATATCAATACATAAAGTCCACTTCTTAAAAAACATGAGGTGTCTTTCTCAGGCTTTGATCAGAAGATAAACACAATTCTTACAAACAATTTTTATTTTGGCAAGTTTCATAGTTACATCAGACAGAATGATAGAATAAATAAACCATATGCTCTCTTTATCTCAGTTCACCAACTGTTAATATTTTGTCCCAGTTGCTCTAATTTGCTCTTTCTTCATAAGCATTTCACAAATCCTTCCTCCCCCAATTCACTGAACCAGATAAAAATAACTTGTGGATGTATGATGGACATTCTCTTTACATAACCACGAAAGTCAAGAAATGTGGCCTATCCCTTAGCCAAAAAATATAACCTTGGTACAATAACCTTATCTCATATTCATTCTCTACCTACTCTCAAGTGATGTCCAAAATGTCTTTGGTAGCTCTGAACTAGAACCAATCAAAGGTCACTCACTACATCTGATAATCATGTCTCTTTGGTCTTCTTTAATCTAGATTAAAACCCCCATCTTTTTATGTTTCTGTGTTTGGTCTTTTACACTAATGACCTTTTAAATGAGCCTAGGCTAGTTGTCATGCCGAGTTTTCCATTCTCTGAATCTGTTTGATTGTTTTCTCATGATTAATCAATGTGCTCTATTTCACACTGCATTATATAAGGAGGCATGTAACATGCGTTTGTCCTACCATATGTTGTTTAGTTGCTTAAAGTGCCAAACAAAATGCTATCTATTATAAAGGTGAAGTTTCCCTTAAATGAGTAAATAATATGTAGAGGAATGTCTAAATCTGAGGTTGTCTAAATTTCTTATTTCTCATAACCTTTACCCCAGTAATTTTAACATCTATTACTGGTCTTTGTCTGAATCAATATCATTATTGTGAATACTGATACAAGTGGTACTTTAAATTATATTTAATGGTTCAGAGTTCTTAGAATTATTTGACAAATAAAGCACACATGACACAACCATAATTATAGTAATTAAGAATGAAAATTTTATAAATCATAAAAATTTAAAACCAATAAGACAACAAAAATTTGATTTAGGTAAATGGAGAAATGATATACTTCCAATTACCTCATTTTTCATAGCAAGGAGTCATTTATATCAAAGATTGCTGTCAAGATTATTTTATGGACATTATCTATAGTTGTACAGGCAAATTCTAAAACAAGATTTCTCAATAGCAGCGCTATTGATTCTTTTGGATGGGATCATTCTTTGTCGTAAAGGTCTGTCCTATGTAGGATGTTTAACAGCATCTCAAGTCTCTACCCATTCAATGCCAGTAGGAATCCCTAATTGTTGCAACCAAAAACGTCTCCAGACTTGGCAAATGTTCCATGGGTGGTAAAATTACCCTTGTTCAGAACCACTGCATTTTATAAATATATCTATCAACCCATGATGGGAGGGAAAAGAGGCAGATAGTATTGTAACTGTATTATGTCATTCCTTATAGCATAAATTCCTTATATAACTGCCTGTTTATGGCAAATTAAGAAAGAGTTATATTGGGGTGCCTGGGTGTTCAGTTGCTTAAGTGTTGGACTCTTGATCTCAGCTTAGCTCTTGAACTCAGAATCTTGAGTTCAAGCCCTGCATTGGACTCCACACTGAGCATTAAGCCTACCTAAAAAAAAAAAAAGTTATATAACTTAAATTGATAATGGAGATAAATACAAGTATTAAAATATAAACTTTCCTATTTTCCTAATAACTTTTCCTATTAAAATATAAACTAAAGAGGATGGATGAGAGAGGAATATATTTCCTTGCATGTTCAATTTTTCCGCTTTAATATTTTTCTTACGTGAGTGTATATCATGACTTTAGTGAGTTAAAACTAGAATGGGTGTGAATATACAAACAAATGAATACATTTCAGAGAACATAGACCGTTTTTAAGCAAAGGGCAAGGTAATTAATTCTATCTCTCTTTCCCTTCTTCCACAAATTTTCCTAATTACAGTGATTCTTCCTCTTGTCTTCTCTCCCAGACTGGAACCCCCTGGTTCCACAATGCCCTTTTAAGATATTTGGTGCTACAAAAACATTATTTAGTGTGAGCTAAAGCCTTTTTCTCATGCTGTACCTTTTTCTCATGCTCGTTTGCTCCACTATATTGGAGTAGAAATACTAATAAGATTGGTGGGAATGGAGGAAAGGGATCTGGTTCGCCTCTTGGATTTGTCACTAAGTATTTGATTTTTCAAACTTCAATAGATCACTTACATTTCCAGATGCTTGAGAGCTTGTCTTTAAAATAAATGCAATTGTTTAGATGACTCAATTCTCTAATGGCTCTAAAATTTCAAATTTCTTGGAAAAAAATGAAACAACATTCTCTTTATCCCTACAATCTATTATTATATTTGAATGAATGACAAAAATGCTATTTTTGCAGAAAACAAATCCTGAAGAAGAATAATTGCAACACTTTAAGCTTAAATTTTTGGGGGGAGGTTAACCCATTAAAATAACATTTATATATATACTGATCCATATATTTATGTATTGAAAAGCATTATATAATGACTACTTAGATACATTTATTGGAATTAAATGAACAGATTGGTAAACTTACCTTTCAAAGAATGAATCCAGTTTATATCTTTTTTCTTTAAACTAAATCTTATTTCTTACAAGTGGTTGGCTCTATTGGCTTGACTTGAGATGTACAAATATATATAGAACATTTTTCTGGGAGTTATCTAAAAAGAAGAAAACTTTCCTCCCAGGTAGGCACTTAGACTACATGGATGACACTACATGGATGACAGTACTCACATTAATAAGATACTCAAAATCTGCAGTCGTTGGGGAAATACAAATAGAAACCAGGAGATACCGTTACACGCCTGTTGGGATGGCTAAGACAATACCAAGGGCTTTCAAGGATACAGAGTAACTGGAACTATTAAATAATGCTGGTGGGAATAAAAATGATACAGCCATTGTAGAAAAAATAGTTTGGAAGGTTCTTAAAAAGTTAAACAGAAGCTTATCATATGACTTAGTAATTTTACTCCTAGATATTTACCTGAGAGAAATTAAAACTTCCGACCACACACAAAAACCCGTGCATGAATGTTAATAATGGTCTTTTTTATTACTGTCAAAATAGGACAAATCCAACTGGTAAATAGATAAATTGTGATCAAGCTATACAATGTAATATTCCTCAGCAATAACAAAGGAACAAATTAATGATAAAAACAACAACACAGGTGAATCTCAAATGCACATGCTAAGTGGCAGAAGCCAGATAAAAAGTTATATACAGTATGATTGTATCTATATGGCATTCTGGGAAAATTTGCCATGAGCTAGGGTAGTGGGAGGGGTTGACTATAAAGGCAGCAAGAGGAAATTTTTTAGGGTGATGAAATTGTTTTGTATCTTAATTGCAGTCCTGTTTATTTGACGGTAAGCATTTACCAAAAATTTATAGAACTGTACATTGAAAAGAGTGAAATTTATTTCATATAAATTTAAAAAGTAGAGTACTAACAATGACAACCATGATAACAAAAGTCTCGATGAGAAACAATGCAAAAAACTGACACAACAAGAGGAAGTGACTTATGGCATTAATACAAATTGTCTATTAGAAATTCAAATCTCAGCTTTTGTGTTATCTCCTCAAAAAGACTTCCTGATCATTGAGTGTAGTGTCTACCTGTCATTCTTTATCACAGCATCTTAATTCTCTGCCTTGCACTTATTTCTAGTCTAATGTTTTCTCATTTACTTATTCTTTAAATTATTTTTTTGAGTTTATTTATTTTAAAAGAGATAGCGTGAATGGGGAAGGGGTAGAGAGAGAGAGAGCGAGAGTAAGAGAGAATCCCAAGCAAGCTCTGTGCTGTCAGCACAAAGCCCCTTGCAGAGACTGAACTCACAAACTGTGAGATCATGACCTGATCCGAAACCAAGAGTTGGACCCTTAACTGACTGAGACCCCAGGCTCCCCTAAATTATTTTTACTTATGTGTATGCCTGTGTTAGAATGTAAGCTCAGTAAGAGCAAAGACTTCTCCTGTCTTATTCACAACTGGGAACCAAGGACTTAGAATACCACTTGGTATAAAGCATTTTATATATATATATATATATATATATATATACACACATATATATAATGTTAAATGACTGAATGGGAATAAAATCAGTCTTGGTAATTCAACGTTAGATAGGTAAAATTTTTAATGAAACGACCATGTCATGTGAAAAAAATTGATCACAATTAGGGGTGCCTGGGTGGTTCAGTTGGTTAAGCATCTGACTCTTGATCTCAGCTCAGGTCATGATCTCAAGGTTGGTGAGTTCGAACTCTGCATCAGGCTCTGGGCTGATGGTGTGGAGCCTGCTTGGGATTCTGTCTTTCTTTCTGTCTCTCTGCCCCTCCCCTGCTTGTGCAGTCTCTGTCTCTGTCTCTGTCTCTCTCAAAATAAATAAGTAAACATAAAAAATTTGATCCCAATTGAAATAACAAGTGGAAATGTCCAAAAAGCAGTGTGTATGTATTTAATAAATATCCATGGGTTATTAATATTAACTGAAAAGTAAAGTGATAAGGGATAAACTTGACTAAAATATTGAGTATATTAGGAAAAGATAAATGAAAATATAAAGTATAAAAAGAATTTGAACTAAAAGTTCAAGATCAATATGGAAAAACAGTTCAATTTCAAACCATCCAGGGGCACCTGGGTGGCTCATTCGGTTAAGTGTCTGACTTCAGCTCAGGTCATGATCTCGCTGTTCATGTATTCGAACCCCGCATCAGGCTCTGTGCTGACAGCTCAGAGCCTGGAGCCTGCTTGAGATTCTGTGTCTCCCTCTCTCTCTGCCCCTCCCCTGTTTGCACTCTGTCTCTCTCTCAAAACTAAATAAACATTTAAAAAAATTAAAAAATACAAAACCATCTATAAGATGAAAGAAAGAGGGGCACCTGGGTGGCTCAGTTGGTTAAGCCTCCAACTCTTGATTTCAGCTCAGGTCGTGATCTCTTGGTTCATGAGTTTCAGCCACACATTGGGCTCTGTGCTGATGGTGCAGAGCCTGCTTGGGCTTCTCATTCTCCCTCTCTGTCTCTGTCCCTCTCTCACTCACTCTCCGTCTCTGTCTCTCTCTCTCTCTCTCTAAATTAATAAATGAACATTTAAAAAATGATGAAATAAAGAAAAGGGTATAGTTTTATGCATTATTTGGGCAAGAGCAACATCGTATAGTTTGCACATCTTGGACGAAAAGCAACTAGTGTCAGGATTGTCACCAAGAAAGGACTGCACATATTCAAGATGGTACTGTTTAGGCTATGAGTCTACTCCCCACATTAAAATGAAATATTGTAAGGAGTTGGTTGTGTATCCCTGGCTTAGACATAAGAATAGGTGTCATGGTGGAATCACCCAATTAGGACTTACTCCTCTATTTATTTACTTATGAAATTAAAAAGGGGGACTAAGAAAAATTGGGTTTGGGTTTTGTGTAAGTATGCAAATCTAAGCTTGCTTATTTGAAAACATCTGGTGTTCTGCACATGAACATTTTTTTCTCAATGACCTATCACAATCAGTTTAATTGTGAAAAACTTGTAGAGAGCAGATTGATGTTGTTTTGACTTCTCTGCTTATCAATATCACTGCAAAGAGTGGTTCCTAGATGGCAGACCTGACAGTTTCTTCTCCAGCAGCCCTGGGTTCTTATTCCTGGTTTGATACATTTACTTGCAGCTGAGGTCATTGGAAACATGTGCCAACATTCCTGCCGTTTACTTACACTCTTCAGGTGACTCTTTTGACAAGGCTCCGAATATCTATCCTTAAAAGATAATAATTTTCTAACAAAGGGAAATAATATCAACTATCAACTAAGTATTGCAAAATACTTATTAGATCAATCTTTTTCTATATAAAAACATAAAATGGTAACTTAAGAGATGGGACAGAAGAGGTTCCCACAAGAAAGAAGAGATGCTGAACTAAGATGTTTGAAAGGAGAAAGAAATCTCATTGGCTGAGAGCTGGAAAGTATATGGATACTATCTGAATATAGATTGGTATTTATTTTAGTGTAGAGAATAAAGGAGATGTTTTCTTTGAAAAAGAGTATGGTCTGTGTTGTATGGTATTTCAAAACTTAAAGCTTAGTAGAAAAAATCAAAACTAGGCCTGTCCAAGAATAGGGAGTTGTCTGTTATTTTGGCAATATTCTAAGATTAATATCCAAAGATCCCATTATATCTCTATAAATGAAAAGATAAGAAAAAGACAATGAACAATGCCTCAAGTATAATTCTTTATGTCTCTAAAGAAGAACTACAAAGACGTGAGAGAGTTCACTGTAGAACACAGATCAGTTTCATATAGCATTGAACATAAATTTGGAGTATAAAGGTTAAGTTTAAAAACGGTTTGAGAATCTCTTATGGTTTGCCTCTGTCTCTGATTATATCTTATTTTTCCCTTCCTTTCTCCTATGTTCATCTGTTTTCATTCTTAAATTCCACATATGAGTGTACTCATATGATAAATACAGAGAACAAAAGGAGGGTTGCTGGAGGGATATTCGGCAGGGGAATGGGCTAAATGGCTGATGGATGCTTGTGATGAGCACTGGGTGTTATATATAAGTGATGAATCACTAAATTCTACCCTGAATTAATTATTACACTATATGTTAACTAACTGGGATTTAAATAAAATCTAAAAATTTAAAAAATAAATATAGAAAATAAAGATTTGAAATCATTCAGGAAATGTATTAAATATTTTTTAAAAATAAGCAAAGAGAAACATAAAAAGAAAATAAGAATGGGAATAATATTCATTGCATTCACTCAGTGAAGAAACCAAAGCAATGACTCACAGTTTATGAGAAAAAATATTTCTCTCATTTAGAAAAAAAAATTAAAATAAGAATTAATTGGTGGACAGGAACTAAAAACAAAAATAACATTCAAATAAGAAATAACATTCAATAATGCTTTTAATAGGATTTTAATTATTGAAATTACATAGAGAAATTAGAAAACTTTGGGCTATTTAATGAGCAGCGTGTACACATTGTTATAACCACTGTGCATAAGTAAGCTAAATTATTCTTCTCTCAATGTTATTGACCTCATTCCATAATATTAATAATTATTACAATAGCAAGCATTTATGCAGTACTTACTATGTATACATCCTTTTTATGAACAGCAAGACCAGAAGTCAAATAGCAAAGCCACTTAGGCAATTATGTAGTTAAATTTATGTTTCTTAACTAAAGATCAGAAGCCTTATAGCATTAATGGATGATATACTGTGTCTTATATCCTCATAGATGATTAATAAGCACAGATTTAGATAAATTAAATAAATGAATGATACCAAAATATTTGTCAAGTATATTTACGTATAAAGTTATTTATATATAAATTCTCTTGAAAATTAGACATTGATCTTAACTTTGCTTCCCATTTTATATTCTTCTTTCCTTGACTTTTTCTGCACTAAACTATTCTTTTTTTTGCCATAAAACTAAGAAAACATATGCATCAGCATATCCTATAGCCAGTGGATACTAATAGTTAATTTATTGGCAGGTTTCATGCAAAATTAATAATGGAAGAGAAATAACAGGCTGAGTGTATTAAATTTTCCTGTTAGAAAATACTACCTAATTTTTTTTTTGGTCTAGACATATATCTCTTTGGTAGAGAGCAGGGCATAAAAGGGCATGTTTATAGCTATTAAATATTTATTTTCAAAAAAGAGAAAGTAAGTTCATATGACCGCCAATAGATATTTTAGAATTTTGAAGTTAAAAAAAAAAAACCTAGAAACTTTAAGAAGCAACAGTTACCAACAGTTATTGTTTATAGTTTCATTCTCCCAAGAGATAAATTAGATGCAACGTGCATTTGTGAAAAGAGGATTGGATCAGGAATCCGCAGGCCTAGGTTGGAGCTCTAAACCCTGCAGCAAAGTACAGCTAAGTCCTTAGTCAAAGTACTTTACTTTCCTAAGCCTCCCTTTTCTTCACTTTTATGTAGGGAATGATTATATATATTTTGACTATCTAAACTCGTCATTTTGAATAATGATGTTATAAATGAAAACATTTTATACATTCTATAAGCACTACAATATATTCAGAGTAAGTCCAATAATAAAGCAGATGGCAGTTGTGCTAAGAGACTATAGACTTCCTGGTCCAGACTACAATATTTGAGAGGACTACTCAGAAAAGCTAGAGGCAGTGTAATTAAGGGTGTATATATCATTCTTGTGGTCAAGGAGGGAAGCCAGAAGTCAAGGCCACAGAAGACATAGGAACCATCATTTCCAAAGTGTGAGACAAAGCTGTTAGCAGGAAATTATTTATAGAGTCAAGAGCCAAAAGAAACAGGAAAAAGACAAGAAATCTATCACCTGTGGGGATGGATGGTTGTGAGGGAGGCAGTTGACAATTGGAGGGCACAAAAGGCACTTTATTGTGCTTATTTTATGACCCTGAGCCTGGAGTCTGATGAATTAAAGGGGCAATACTGTGCTGGGTGACATTTAAGAGAGAATACCCGTAGGCGATAACTTTCATATTAACCCTCATAAGGTTGGTACCATTCTCTCCTTTACATCATGAACAAGAAATATTATTATTACATCTCCCTGTAATATACAGAGAGATAAAAGGATATACCAACCTTTGCATAGTTAACAGTTATAGTAATGTGGCCTATGGAACCTGTGGTTTTAGTTTTCAGACTCTTTGGGAAAGTATGGTCACACAGAGCTACCTATAAAGTTAAAATTATCTATATCCCACAGTTATTAACTCAAAGCTTATTCTTTGATGTTATGAGCTAATTAGTTTAGTCTTGTAATGCACTTGTTACAGTGGTCTACAAAATCAATTAAAAAAAAAAAAAGGGGCGCCTGGGTGGCGCAGTCGGTTAAGCGTCCGACTTCAGCCAGGTCACGATCTCGCGGTCCGTGAGTTCGAGCCCCGCGTCGGGCTCTGGGCTGATGGCTCAGAGCCTGGAGCCTGTTTCCGATTCTGTGTCTCCCTCTCTCTCTGCCCCTCCCCCGTTCATGCTCTGTCTCTCTCTGTCCCAAAAATAAATAAACGTTAAAAAAAATTAAAACAAAAACAAAAACAAAAAAAAACAGCCAGGGGCGCCTGGGTGGCTCAGTCGGTGGTTGAGCGTCTGTGTTCGGCTCAGGTCATGATTTCGCGGCCTATGAATTCAAGCCCTGTGTCAGGCTCTGTGCTGACAGCTCAGAGCCTGGAGCCTGCTTCAGATTCTGTGTCTCCCTCTCTCCCTCCCCCGTTCATGCTCTGTCTCACTCTCTCTCTCTCAAAACTAAATAAACATTAAAAAAAAAAGCCAAACTCCTTTTTCTGTCAGAATCCAATAACTTTAAACAAGGTACACAGAAAAGTTTTGTATTTTTATGTAATAAAGAACTGTGTTCACAGTAATGGTTCTTACACATTAAAATTACTGGTTTTACCAATTACATGAAATAAAAAAACATTAAGTGAGTTAAAGAATAATACTCTGTATTAAGTCCTAAAGGCCATATACAGGTCAAGGCAACAGTTGGTATTCTCATGGCAAGAGAATATTTAAGTGTCAGTTCAAGCTAGGAAAAACAAAGCATAAGACTATGCTGGTCAATGACTTCATGAATGATACTAAGAAATTGTCAGAGGTAGATAAAATAAGTTTAACATATTTTTAATCCATTTTATAATACCTATGTCTTTGAAAACTGGTAACATGTAAAACCAGGATGATTTCGGAAGTCATTCATGAATATCTATTTATATATACACTGCTTTATTGAGTAGTTTGTTGTTCAATTTATCATTTTCTTGTTAATGAGGACATCTTATATATTCCACATAAACTGGAATACAGTATAGCAGTGTAAAAGGGAAGATAAATGAATTTGCACTATTTTAACTGCCAATTTTAGTTTTGCTGTAAATTTGACAAAATGAACAAGGGAATATGAAGACTAGGTTTGTTCAGCTTGAGTGATGGCCATGTTTCACTGGTGGTTTTATAATAGCAAGATTTGAAACATCATCCAGGCATGCTTTAGTGTAGATTTTGAGTATAACATAGGCATCAAATACAATATCTATTCCATGAAATTTTTATTTATGACCTCTTTATCTAAGTATAACTATGTCCACATCTTTTTCCTTCAGTACTGAAGAGTGAATTTTAACTATCTTTATTTTAAAAAGTCAAAGTTTTACCAAACTGTACATTTCCAACAAAGTAAAAACAAAATTCACAGAAGGAAAACACTAAATTGTTTTTGTTAAGCACCACTGTTGTCGCCTGATTTGTCCTTTATCTCAGCCCTAATGTTTCTTGCTAACCATGTGAGATAATGAATATTCTCGTAGTCCAACTGAATAGGCTGAGACTAATGGAAATTAATAATATATTTTAGATATGCAAAGAGGACTTTCTACCATACCTACATTAACTCCAGTTCTTTTTCTCTAAAAGGGTTGAAAATATTTTTTTGCTGAAAATTAACCACACTTACTCTTCATCTTAACTCCAAGAAAAAATGGTAAAGGTTATTATCCTCAAATTACATATTTGAAGAACTTTATTGAATTGACCTCTTTCTCTTCCCCTCCTCTTTGTATTGATAAAAGAAAAAAAAAAAACTAAACACATTTTATTCTTATCTTTGCACAGAATAATTTAAAAATTTTATTACTAAGTTAACATATATCAGAATAAACTTTTTGAATGAACATAATTTCATTTATCTAGAGTAAATACATAAGTATAAGATCGCTGGGTCATATGGTGGAACTTTATGAGAAACTAGTGAACTATTTCTCAAAGAACCCACACCATTTTGCGTTCCCAGGAACAATTTATCAGAGTTTCAATCCTCTTCTTTCTCCTCATCCTCATTAACGTTTGATACTATCAATATTTTTTTATTTTCGTTATTCTTACTGATGTGTAGGTTTAATTTGCATTTTCACAAAATTTTGAGTAAATGTTTGATGTTGAACATCTTTTCATGTGTTTATTTTCCATAAGTTCATCCTCATCAGTGATGTGTTTGTTCAAGTCTTTGCTCATTTTAGAATTAGGTTATTTGTTTTATTTCTTTTATTAGGTTGTCAAGAATTCCTAATATATTCTGGATATATTGTAGATATATTTTTGGTCAGATATGTGCTCTGCAAATATAGTCTTCTTGTTGGTAGCTTGTCTTTTAATTTTCTTGGTAGTGCTTACATGAAACAAACGTTTTTAATTTTGGTGAATTCTAACTTATCAATTATTTTTCAGTTATGGATTGTGTTTGTGTGTCATACCTAAGAGCTTTTTACCTAGCCATAGATCATGATGATTTTCTCCTATGTTGTCTTCTAAGATTTTTATAGTATTCATTTTATATTTATATTTAATTCATTTTATATTTATAATCCAATTTGAATTACTTTTTGTAAATGGAGAGAGCTGTAGATTGAGGTTCATTTTTTTTTGCATATGGTTATTCAATTGTTCCTACACCATTTATTGACAAAATTCTCCATTCTCCACTCAGTTGCTTTGGCACCTTTGTTGAAAATCAACTGACCAGATTTGTTAGTTCTGCTTCTTAATTCTCTTCTTGTTCCATTGATCTTTGTACCTACTCTTTTTCCAAAGTCTTGATTACTATAGCATTATTTTCAGTCCTAAAATCAGATAGTGGCATTCTTCTTATTTCATTCTTCTTTTCTAAAAATGTTTTGTCATTCTATTTCTAGTGTCTTTTCAGAGAAACTTTAGAATTAGCTTCACAGATGAATTTCCTTGAATTTCTGCTATACCTTTTGTTAAACTTCTAGATTTCAAGGTTGTACATGAGATGAATTGACTACAGAAACAAGTGTATTAAAAACACATTACACAATTTAAACAGATAGGAAACTTGGAATTCTTACTAATGAGAATCATATTAATATCTCATAATAGCATGTCAAAGTGATTTTTAAAGACTGCACTTAGGTATTAGAATTTATCCTCTGTTATGCGCTACATACTAGTTTCCAGAAACATGAAATATTTGTTTAAGAAAAGGAAAAGTATGAAATATATGAACATTAGAATAAAATACTCTGTTAATAACAGAACAAAGTGAGCATTCTAAAAAGGTTTAAAAGTACTGTGATCCCATAGAGAGTTTATGTGTATGAGAAGAGAAGAGGGAGTAAGAAAGGGAGGGGCTTCCAGAAAATTGGCTGAAGGAAAAGTACTAGCCATAGAATCTGCCAAATCAAACAGACATCTGATGTCCAAGAATAGCTTTGGGAATATTGTCCTATTGCTCCGTTGGAGCCCTTGAGTAACTAGCAGAGGGATATGCTGTTTCTCTTCATCACCCCCTGGAGGCTTTAAATGAAACAAGTGCTTTCTTTCAGGAAGATTATTAAAGGAAGAAAAAGGTATTTGAGACAATGAAAAAGATGGTCCGTTAGGAGGTTGGGAACATGACAGAGTAGGAGGACCCTGAGTTTGCCCTGTTCCATGTTTACAACTAGGTATCTTTCACATCCAAGTCAATAAACTGGAGAGTGATCTGAAGACTGACAGATCTTGATCCCAAACTGTACAACTACATATAAAGAAGCTGCATCTAAAAGGTTAGGAAGGTCACAAAGGCAGAGGGAGGCTGCCTGCAAAAAAGGAGGGAACTGTGCACATGGAAAGGGCAGAGAAACAGGCCCTTGCACCATGGGTCTCATATGGGGAAGACTAATCCCCATATCTTTTGGCTTTGAAAAACAGAGGGGCTGAATTCTGCGAGTTTGTATAACAAGTGGGACTTGAAGTCTGGAACTTTAAAAATCAGCTGGCTCAGCACTGGGGGACCTGGGAGGGTGAGTGATAGCTCGGGTTGCTGCTCTCAAGGAGGTAGCAGCCTGCATGGACAGGCAACATAAAAATGGCAGTTTATACAATCCCAGAAACAAAAAGAACACAGATATGTTCATACTGATTTCAGAGCAGGTTGGGAGACTTACCTGAAAACAAGAGAGCTGGCAAGTGTATTTCCCCCACTGCGCACCCACCAGCATAAACACAGAGTCACTTGTAAGAGGCAGAGCTGCACAGATACCTGCTACCTGGCCTTCTAGCACTGTGCTACACCCACAAATTCTCCTGAGGACTTGCCAACTCCAAGCCTGCTGGCCTCTGCCTTGGGCAAAGGGCAAATTTTGTTAGAGCTGAGTGTGTGCCCTTCTTAGCCACAAGGTGCACGGTGGCTGCTATGTGCCACACCCAGCCACTGTGCCCACAGCCATGTGCTCCCAGCTGCTATCCCATGCCATGCCCAACTGCCAGGCTGTGGCCAGCCATTGCATGACACCAGTCGTATCCCAGCCACCATGGTGCCTCCAGGTCCAGCCTTGCCAAGCCATCGAGGCACACTAGACCTACCCTCACACCCCTGGTTTCCCAGTACACAGTCCCTAGCTGCTGTAGCACTTTGGGGAATCCAGCGTAGGACTAGTAGCTAAGTGTAACTTTTGTTAAAAACACCACACAGCTCCCAAATTTCCCTATAGGCATGCCCCCTCAGAGCTGGCCTATCTGGGCCCCACTAACACCACAGAGAGCAAGCAAAGTCAAAAACAAGCAGAGAGTTAGTGCAAATATCTGCACTGAAAGGAAAAATGACTCAGACACAATAGCAGGTCATAAGTAGCACACATAGGATACTCTCCTGAAGTGTTAGGTTCTTTTGAATAGGGGACACTGCATTGCAGGGAACTTCAAGATCTCTTTATCATAAAGTCACTAATTTTAAGAGCAGAGGACACAGATGATTTTCTTTCTTTTTCTTTTTTAAAATTTTTTGGTAATTTTTTTTTTAATTTTTGAGAGAGAGACAGACAGCAAGAGGGGCAGGGGCAGAGAGATAGAGAGAGACATAGAATTCAAAGCAGGCTCCAGGCTCCAAGCTGTCAACACAGAGCCCGATGTGGGGCTCAAACTCACAAGCTGTGAGATCATGACTGGAGCTAAAGTTGGTTGATTAACTGACTGAACAACCCAGGCGCCCCCACAGCTGACTTTCTTAATCCACGGAAACAACGCAGAGAGGCAGACAAAATGAGGAGATGGAGAAATTTATCCCCAAGTGAAAGAACAGGACAAGGTCATAGCCAGAGCTCTAAGTGAAACAGATATAAGTAACATGCTTGATAGAGAATTTAAAGCAATGATCATAAGATACTCATGGGATTTGAGAAGAGTGGAAGACATTAGTGAGACCCTTGACAATGAGATAAGGGATAACATCGGAGAGAAAAAAATTTAAAAGCAGAAAGACAAAAGAAGTCAGTAACTTACAAGGGAAAACCCATAAGGCTAGTGAGAGATTTTTCAACAGAAACTTTACAAGCCAGAAGCGAGTGGCATGATATATTCAAAGAGATGAAAGGGAAAAATCTTCAGCCAATAATATTCTGTCCAGCAAGGTTGTCATTTGGAACAAAAGGAGAGGTAAAGAGTTTCCCAGACACACAAAAACTAAGGGAGCATGATCATGAAACCAGCCCTGCAAGAAATATTAAAGGGGACTCTGAGTGAAAAGGAAAGTCCAAAAGTAACAGTATAGACGTAGGAAACTCAAAGGCAGTAAAAATGAATATTTCTGTAAAAAAATCAGTCAAGGAACTCACAAAGGATATAAAAAGGATATAAATCACAAAGGATATAACATACAATAACATATACCTAAAATATGGGGAGGAGAGGACAAAAAATGTGTCCAAACTTAAATAAGCATCAACTTTGTGCAGAAGAGGTTATATACAAAACTTATGGTTACCATGTATCAAAAACCACTAATAAATATGGAAAGAATAAAGAGGAAAAAATCCAATTATACCACTAAGTAAAATCAGCAAAACACGAAAGAAAGTCAAGAAAGGATGAGAGAGAGAAAATCTTCAGAAATAATCACAAAAAAATATTAAATGGCAATGAGTATATCATAACAATAATAACTTTGAATGTAAATAAACTAAATATCCCAATTAAAATGCATAAAGAGACAGAATGGATATAAAAACAAGACCCATTTAAATGCGGCCTGGAAGAGACTCATTATAGACCTGAAGTCACCTGCAAATTGAAAGAGAGAGGATGGAAATACATCTATCATGCAGATAGATGTCAAAAGAAAGCCAGAGTAGAAATATTTATATTGGACACAATAGATTTTCAAACAAAGACTTAACAAGAGATAATAATCATTATAATCATTAAGGGGACAATACAATAAGAAGTTTTTTTTAACAATTATAAATATTTATACACCCACTATAGGAGCACCCAAATACATAAAACAATAACAACCATAAAGGAACTAATCCATAATAATACAGTAATAGTAGGGGACCTTAACACCCCACTTACATCAATGGACAGACCATCCAAACATAAAACAAAGAAACAACAGCTTTTAATGATGCACTGAACAGATGGACTTAACAGATATATTCAGAACATGCCATGCTAAAACAGCAGAATACACTTATTTTCAAGTACACTTGGAACATTCTCCAGAATATATCACATATTAGCCTGCAAAATAAACCGTAGCAAATTCAGGAGATTGAAATCATACCATGTGTATTTTTTGACCATGCTATGAAACTAGAAAGGAATCACACACACACACACACGCACACACACACACACACACACACACACACACACACACATCTCTGGAAAGACCACAAATACATGGAGGTTAAATAACATGCTACTGAACAATGAATGGATCAACCAGGAAATAAGGGAAGAAATAAAAAACTACATGGAAACAAATGAAAATGAAAACAAAAATCCAAAACCTCTGGAATGTAGCAAAAGGAGTTAAGAGGGACATTTATAGCAATATAGGCCTATCTCAAAAAGGAAGAAAAATCTCAAGTAAACAACCTAACCTTAAACCTAAAGGAGATAGAAAAAGAACAACAAATAAAACCTAAAACCAGTAGAAGTAAAGGAATAATAAAGGTTAGAGCAGAAATAAATGCTATAGAAACTAAAACAAACAAAAAATAAACAATAGAATAGATCAATGAAATAAGGAGCTGGTTCTTTGATAAAGCTAGACTTATCAAGAAAAAAAGAGAAAGGACTCAAATACGTAAAATCACAAATGAGAGAGGAGAAATAACAACTACCATCAAAGAAATACAAACAACTATGAGAGAATATTATGAAAAACTATATGCCAACAAATTGGACAGCCTAGAAGAAATGGATAAATTCCTAGAAACATATAAACTTAAAAAAAACATATAAACTATCAAAACTGAAACAGGAAGAAATAGAAAATTTGAACAGACTGATTACAAGCAATAAAATTGAATCAGTAATAAAAGAACTCCCAACAAACAAAAGTCTTGGGCCAGATAACTTCACAGGTGAGTTCTACTAAACATTTAAATAAGACTTAATACTTATTGGGGTGCTGGGTGGCTCAGTCAGTTAAGCGTCCGACTTAACTCAGGTCACGATCTCGCGGTCCGTGAGTTCAAGCCCCACGTCGGGCTCTGGGCTGATGGCTCAGAGCCTGGAGCCTGCTTCCGATTCTGTGTCTCCCTCTCTCTCTGCCCCTCCCCCGTTCATGCTCTGTCTCTCTCTGTCTCAAAAATAAATAAACGTTAAAAAAAATTTAAAAAGACTTAATACTTATCAAACTATTTCAAAAAATAGAAAAGGAAGGAAAATTTCCAAATTCATTCTATGAAGCCAGCATGACCTCAAATGGTCATGATACCAAAACCATCTAAAGACACCACTGCAAAAAAGGACTACAGGCCAATATCTTTAATGACACAGATGCAAAAAATCCTCTACAAAATATTCACAAACTGAATCCAACAATACATTAAAAAAATAATTCACCACAATCAAGTGGGATTTATTCCTGGGTTGCACATGTGGTTCAATATTTGTAAATCAATCAATATGATGCATCACATCAACAAGAGAAAGGATAAGTACCATATGATCTTTTCCATAGATGCAGAAAAAGCATATGACAAAGTACATGATCCATTCATGATAAAAAAGACTCTCAACAAAATAGAATTAGGGGGAACATACCTCAACATAATAAAGGCCATGTATGAAAACCCCCAGGTAGTATCATCCTTTATGGTGAAAAGCTAAGAGCTTTTCCCCTGTGGTCAAGAACAAGACAAGGATGTACACTCTTATCACTTTTATTCAATATAGTACTGTAAGTCCTAGCCACAGGAATCAGACAACAAAAAGAAATTAAAGGCATCCAAATGGGTATGGAAGAAGTATAACTTTCACTATTTGCAGATGACATTTATATACATAGAAAACCTGAAAAACTCCACCAAAAACCTTCTAGAACTGATAAACAAATTCAGTAAAGTCAGAGGATACAAAATCAATGTACAGAAATCTGTTGCATTTCTATACACCAATAATGAAGCAGCAGAAAGAGAAATTAAGAAAATATACCATTTACAGTTGCACCAAAAATAATAACATACTTAGGAATAAACCTAACCAAAGTGGTAAAGGACCTGTACTCTGAAAACTACATAACACTGATGAAAGAAATTGAAGATGATACAAAGAAATGGAAAGGCATTCCATGCTCATGGGTTGGAGGAACAGATATTGTCAAAATGTCTAAATTACTGAAAACAATCTACATATTTAATGTAATCTCTATCAAAATGACAACAGCATTTTTCATAGTGCTAGAACAAACAATCCTAAAATTTGTATGGAACCACAAAAGACTCTGAATAGCCAAAGCATTCTTGAAAAAGCAATGCAAAGCTGGAGCCATCAATTCCAGAAAATCCAGAAATAAACCCACTATTATTTGGTCAATTAATATTTGACAAAGCTGGAAAGAATATTCATTGAGAAAGGACAGTCTCTTCAATAAACAGTTTGGGGAAATTGGACAGCTACCTGCAAACAGTGTTGGGAAAACTGGACCACTTTATTATACACAAAAACAAATTCAAACACATTAAAAACCCAAATGTGAGACCTGAAACCATTAAAATCCTAGAAGAGAACACAGGCAGCAACTTATTTGACACTGGCCACAGCAACTTCTTTCTAATATGTCTTCTGAGGCAAGGGAAACAAAAGCAAAAATAAACTGTTGAGACTACATCAAAATAAAATGCTTCTGCCTGCGAAGGAAACAATCAACTGAGCTAAAAGACAACCTATGGGGGCGCCTGGGTGGCGCAATCGGTTAAGCGTCCGACTTCAGCCAGGTCACGATCTCGCGGTCCGTGAGTTCGAGCCCCGCGTCGGGCTCTGGGCTGATGGCTCAGAGCCTGGAGCCTGTTTCTGATTCTGTGTCTCCCTCTCTCTCTGCCCCTCCCCCGTTCATGCTCTGTCTCTCTCTGTCCCAAAAATAAATAAACGTTGAAAAAAAAAAATTAAAAAAAAAAAAAAAAAAAAGACAACCTATGGAATGGGAGAAGATATTTGCAAATGGCATATCTGATAATAGGTTCATATCCAAAATATATAAAGACTTATAAAACTCAGCACCTCAAAAAATGGGCAGAAGACATGAATAGACATTTCTCCAAAGAAAATATAGGGATGGGAAGAGATACATGAAAAGATGCTCAACATCACTCATCATCAACACTACAATGAGATATTACCTCACACCAATTAGTTTTAATTTTTTTTAATGTTTATTTTTGAGAGAGATAGAGACAGAGTGCAAGCAGGAGAGGGGAAGAGAGAGAAAGAAACACATACACAGAATCTGAAGAGGTTCCAGGCTCCAAGCTGTCAGCACAGAACCCAAAGCAGGCTCGAACTCCCCAACTGCATGACCTAGGCCAAAGTCGGATGCTTAAGCAACTGAGGCACCCAGGCACCCCAACCTCACATCAGCTAGAATGGCTAAAATCAACAACACAAGAAACAACAGGTATTGGCTAGGATGTGGAGAAAAAGGAGTACTAATGTACTCTTGGTAAGAATGCAAATTGGTGCATCCACCTTGGAACACAGAATGGAGGTTCATAGAAGATTAAAAATGGTGGGGCACCTGGGTGGCTCAGTCAGTTGAGCATATGACTTCTGCTCAGGTCACAATCTCACAGTTTGTGAGTTCAAGCGCCTCATTGGGCTCTGTTCTGACAGCTCATAGCCTGGAGCCTGCTTTGGATTCTGTGTCTCCTTTCTCTCTGATCCTCCCCTGCTTGTGTGCTGTCTCCCCCACCCCTGCAAATAAATAAGTAAAACATTTAAAAAACAAGACAATAAAAAAATGGACTACCCTATTATTCAGTAATAATATTAGGGTATTTACCCAAAGAATACAAGAGCACTAATCAAAAGAGACAGGCACCCCTATGTTTATTGCAACATTATTTTCCATAGCCAAGATATGGAGGCAGCCCAAGTTTCCATTGATAGACGAATGGATGAAGAAGAAGTGGTATGGGTGTGTGTGTGTGTGTGTGTGTGTGTGTGTGTGTGTGTAATCATGCAATGTTACTCAGCCATAAAAAGAATGAAGTCGTGCCGTTTGCAATGACATAGATGAAGCTAGAAAGTGTAATACTAAGTGACATAACTCAGTCAGGGGAAGACAAATACCATATGATTTCACCCATATGTGGAATATAAGAAACAAAACAAACAAGTAAAGGAAAAAAAATAAGAGAGAAATCAAGAAATAAACTCTTAATTATAGAGAACAAACTAATGGTTATCAGAGGAGAGGTGTATGTTGAGGATGGATTAAATAGATGATGGAAATCAAGGACTATATGTGTCATGAAGAGCACCGGGTGATGTAGTAAAGTCTTGAATTACTATAGTGTACACCTGAAACTAGTACAACACTGTGTGTTAACTAACTAGAATTAAAACAAAAACTTAAAATTTCAAAAGCACAATAAGGGGCACCTGGGTGTCTCAATCGGTTATGTGTCTGACTTTGCCTCAGGTCATGATCTCACAGATCATGGGTTGAGCCCTGCATCTGGCTCTGTGCTAACAGTGTGGAGCCTGCTTGGGATTCTCTCTGTCTCCCTCTCTCTCTCTGCCCCTCCCTTACTCTCATTTTCTCTCTCTCAAAATAAATAAACTTAAAAAATATTTTTAAAAAGACAATAAAAAATAAAAATGGCCAAACTGCTTCATATTTTCTGTGTTGTTTCATCTTTTAATTGTCACTTTACATGGTCCATATGGTGCTTTACTAGATAGACTAGCACATCTAGAGCACAATATATTTTTTTGACATGATTATTTATTTATCTTGAGAGAAAGAGAAAGAGAGAATATGAGCAGGATAGGGGCAGAGAGAGAGGGAGAGAGAGAATCCGTAGCACAGAGCCCCACACAGGGCTGATCCCACAAACCGTGAGACCATGACCTGAGCCAAAATCAAGACTCAGATGCTGGACCTGAGCAGAAATCAAGAGTCAGATGCTTAACTGACTGAGCCACCAGGCACTCCTAGAGCAGAATATTTTAAAGAAAGATGCAAAAGAATATTGTCTGGAGAACTAAAAGAAACAAAAGGAAAGGAAGCTCCTAGTTTCTTTAAAATTTTAAGCACGGTAAAACCCCTTTGTTTTCTGTCCTAATATATCGCATCCTTATACAAATTATCAAAGTCCATGTAGGTATAATTTTTTTGATTGGTAGTTTTTTCCATATAATGTAGGAAACACACAGTTTTTTCCCTCTCCATTAATACCATTGTATATGTACAAAAATCTTCAGGCAACAATAAACTTCATCCCTGTTTTTCTAGCTCTTTTCTCGTTTAGTTTGTAGAGATTAATTTTAAAGGGAGAACACATACATTATATCGCTAGATGCCTGAATGTCTATCAATAGTGCAATTTGATGAAACACAGAGCAAATATCAACACAGTGAACTCTGAATTGTTACCTGGCACCCTTCCACTAAAAAGGATTTCTGCCTCCTTTTCAAGACTGATTCATCTGCAGTTCACAAACAATCTAGCATTGAAATATTTGAGGCACCTACTCCTTTGAGGTCACTGGAAAGGCAAAGAATGAGATCACTCCATATAAAAGAAAATTGTGGCACCTTCTCAGCAAATAAAATGTTCAGTCTCAATTTCGTGCTGGAGTATGAAGTATAGTCTCTGAAGAGAAAGCCAGTTTGGTTTGTTATAGTAGGATTTGTAACTGCAGGTGGAAAAGTTTTTCCAGTCTGTGAAGTATACTGCGAAATATTTACTGTGAAGAACCTGGAATAATGCTAGCCAGTAGCTATAAAAATAAAAGAGGTTTAATTTGAGAAGCTTTATACTTTTTTTTTTTTAAATAAGAACTGCTCCATTATTCTCAGTGCAGACAAAGGTTGAGTCAAGTTTGTGATGCAGTAAATGAAAAGTTAACAGTTCAGCTCATCACTTCAAGCGAATCCATATAGATTCACTGCATTTGTTTCTCTCCCTGTTCTCCCTTGCCCTGCACTTCTTCATTTTGATTAGCTCATTCTCTTAGCTGGTGAAGCAAGTATTTGTCCTTCAAGTCCAATAAGTTCTAACTGTCATTAATCACAAGTTTCTTTGGTAAGTGTTTAAAAAGTCTAATCAGAGAGGAAGAGCACTAAAGAGAAAATACACAGCCCTTTCCAGCAAAAAAAAAAAAATCCAGTAAAAGGGCAAGCATGAAGATAGCTGAGTTTTGAAATCTTAGATAATATAAAACCAACAATCAAACTGTATGTCTTTTAATTTTATTTTCAAATACATTTATACATTTGAAAAATCAGTTATATCCCCTGATCTATATATGGAATAGTGTAAATCAATTAATTCTGTATTGAATTCAGTCCCCTTTTGTGTCAGTTGCACATCATCTTTAATGATAATAAAAGTTTTATGAGGAACATTAAATAGGCAATGGTTTTGGAGACGTAATATCAGATTCCAAGAAATAAAATGCCAGACCCAAATTAATACTACATTGTTATTTTGTATCTTCACACATACATTATTATTTACTAATTGGAATTCTCTTAGTGCCTAAATCCTAGAAGCTGGAAATTAGGCTCTAAAGGAATCACAATATAATTGGAAACATCGGGCGCCTGGGTGGCTCAGTTGGTTGAGCATCTGACTTCAGCTCAGGTCATGATCCTGCAGTTTGTGAGTTCAAGCCCCACATCAGTGCAGAGCCCACTTTGGATCCTCTGTACCCCTGTGTCTCTGCCCCTGCCCCTCCCCCATTTATGTTCTCTCTCAAAAAGTAAAGAAACATTTTTTTTTAATTGGAAACATGTATGACAAGGTAAGGAGCCTCCTTTAGCTGGAACCTCTGTCTGGTGTATGAATCCCTTCAATATCAGCCACAAAGAGGATGTTGAAGAGAGAGAACAGGCGTTGGAATATGTAAACATCTTTTAGTATTTCCAGTGAAGGCATATCTCTACCTTCTTAAGACAACCCATGTCAGCTGCTTTTTTTCCCACTTCATTTCAACCATCATTTATTGAGACCTATTACATATCAGGTAATTATCAGGCTATGCTCATACAAAGAAGAATAAAACTTGTTATGAAATCTTAATTATTGTGAAGAAAGGAGTAAAAAGAGAGAGTAATATAAAGCAATATTTTATTATAATTATCAGAATGTCAATACATTGTGTTAGAATGTTGTGAAAAAATAGATGAGTTTTCACTAAACTACTAAGGGAGAAATGTTAGAAGAATTTCTGGAGTAGACGACATGTGAGCTGAGTCTTAAAAGACAAGGTGTTGATTATCAGAAGAAATGATGGTGTGAGGGAAGAGTTTGGGCAAGTGATGTAATCCTGAGCCCTGATATGTAATAGGGGTCAAATTCTTAGCATAATTTGTTCAGTGCTTTTTAAATAATTGTTGCTTAAGTGGAAGGACATAGGGGGAAAAAAAGCTAGAGAAGCATGTGGGGCAAGACCACATAAATCATTGTATATATATATAAACATTTAGATTTTTTGATAAACAGAATAATTTGGAGGATTTTAGGGAGATGGGTGTCATCAACTATATGCTTCAGATAAATCACTCTTTGGTGGGGTGGGGGATGGGCTTCAGAGACTTTGAAGGTAAGATGAATAGTATATTTCAGTATTTTAGGCCAAAGAAGTTGAAAGGCTAAGTGGGCAGAGTGGGCCCAGAAATAAATATGATTATCCAGATTCAGTCAATACTTCCTAGGTAAACTTGTCCAGCCAAACATACAGATTAGGAGTAAGGCTGAGGACTACTAAAAATAATAGTAAGACCCAGGGGTTTCTGGCTAGGTGTCTGGACTGTTGGTAAAATTATGAATTGACATGTGGAATTTAGAACAGAAACCAAATTTGGAAGGAATATGAGTTCCATTTTCGGCATCTGGACTTCAAAAGAGCCCTGATATATCAAAGTGGGGAAGTCTGAAAGGTAAGTATATGTACATGTTTAGTGTATATCTCTGTTAGGAGAGATCATGGTTAATCATGGTTAATGGCTGTTACTTTTGAAATCATAAGAGCATAGGGAATAGTTAAAAATCACAAAAGCAGTAGAGATAAAGAGAACTTTGGTATAAGAAAATTCATGTGGTGGAGAGGAAAGGATTGAGTGTGCCAGCACTTATGAGATAAAAAAGAAAAGGCCAAGACATTACTTAGAAGAAAATTAGAGGAGTTTAGTGTTATAAAATGAGGGGAGTAGAAAGTTTCAAGCAATAGGAAGTGGTCCTACAATATTAAAAACAGCAGGTAAATCAACTAACAAAAATTAAGACTGAAAATATCTGTTGTATTTAGGAGTTAGTAATGTCTGGGTTAAGAACAGTTTTAGTGGAGACACAAGTGAGACTGCAGTGGACTGACAAGGAATGACATGAAGAAGAAGAGCAATTATAAAGGCAAAACACCCTGTCAAATATTTACCATAAAAAGGATGTGTGATATCACCGATGCAAAGGAAATGTAATCCATTTGCAAATTACCTCACTTTTCTGCTACCTAACATCCCAAGTTTTATAATGAAAGTTCTATTGTTTGGTGCAAGAGTTTTTCCATAAAGTCAAACCTTCTTCCACCAAGAGTGGTAAATATTATGAATAGTATATGTTGTATTGCCATAATATATATTTTATTTTATCCTTTTGTGAAAGTTGATTTTAATATTTCTGATAGAAGGGATCGAAAAGGATTTTACAGAATCTTGACTTTGTGTTTTTGAACCACTTTCAATGATTTTTTTTTTTAATCTCAGGCAATCGGACCAAATCTCCTTTTGGTAGGTTTTTATTAAAGTGTATACTTACAATTCAAGAACTATAGCTGGCTATTTCAGACATCTCTGTTGTTTAACACTAAAGCAATGTGCTTGATTTCTTAAAAATCTGTTATTTTCACTTACACTGATATATTCCTGATAGCCAGAATTCAGTGCAGAGTGATAGGCGTTCTTTTTACTCTCTCTGGCTATATTAGAAGAGGAAACTTGCAGCTCAGCAAGTCTGCAATTTATGAGGTATTGTATGTATGACAACCTCCACCTACCGTGGGTCTTACTGTTGCTACTTTCCTTTTCCTCCTGTGTAATTCTATTCCTAAACCTTACCCAACATAATCCCTTCCATGCCTTACATGTAGTCTTAACAATATTCAATCTACTATATTTGGAGTGGTCTGTTTTTATTGTTACATAAGATTGCTTTTATTTAACCAACCTTATTTTTTCAATTGTTTAAAAGAAGCTTTTTAATTAGTATATAAGCTAAAATGTAATGAATATTGTCAACCTTTCACTTTATGGCCTACTATTTATGTATGTATATATGTATGTATGTATGTATGTATGTATGTATGTATGTATGTCTGGTAAACAAAACAAAACCCTTGCTGCCTTCTGTGGCTTAATGTTTACTCCTCAAATTTTTTTTTTAATTTAGTGGAGAAGGGATTGACTACAAAGGAGAATGAGGGAACTTTTGCGGGGGGGGATGGAAATGTTTCATTGTGGATGGCATCATGCATTGGTAAAATCCATCAACTGTATTTCAAAAAAGGATGAATTTTGGTGGATGCATGATTATACCTCAACAAGCCTGAATTCTAAAAATGTGTCTTGAATTCAGACAATTAATTTGGATATTGCAAAATATGTGTAGGATATCGAGAAAGAAATTAGCCTACCAAATACTAAAAGTATTATAAAATTGCAATGAAAGCATTATGGATGTGGTCCATGAATCAATAGAAAGAACAATTGGTTAGACAGATATAGAACTACCTAATGCATAAATACATAACAATGCATAAGAATTTAGTTCCAAAAGAAAAAAAAAAGCAAATACGCAGGTCAATTTGCCTCTGTTAGAATCCCCCCTCCACAGTTTACCCATTGTATGGTTCAAATCAATAGAAAGATCCAAACTATCCTTCAGTTTCACCATCAGTTAAATAATAATGCTTACTTGACAGGGGTCATGTAAAAATTAGATGAGGTAATACACATAAAGCAGAGGCTCTTAACCATTAAGGTCCATGGATAGATTTTAGGGGCCTGGAATTTGATGAAAAAATCACATTTTCATTTTGTTCAAGGTGTAACTAAAATGTACTGTTCCCTCTGATCACGAGTATAGGCACTAAATTACAATAGTATTAGAAGGAGCTGTGACATAACCATTAGATATTACAGATATTTTTATAATGCGTTACAACTTTTTCAAGTATCTCAAAATCTTTTTTACATTCATCATTACCCCAAAATCTGGTTTTTATGAAACATACCATCAGATCATATGCTACTGAATTCATTGGTCAAATATTAGGCAACTCTGTATCTAGTAGTAATTCATCCACCAAGTGATGAAGTCAGATGGTCCTATATCAAGTGACCCAGTCACTGACTGGTAACTGTCATTTACAGTTCTCTGACTACAATTGTTCGTTGATCAACACAGAAAGGAGCTGAGTCACTTTTTTTCATTGTTTCAAGTTCTCAGAATTGGGCAATTCAAATAAAACATGTGAACTCCTGTAAGAGGTAAATGTAGGCATCCGTATAAGCCATAATATCAATTTGTTCCGTTAATTCTGGATTTGTGATTCCTCTTCATTCCAGCCACCTGCTGACTTGATTTCTTCCTTTTACACTTAGTTTAGTATTCATTATTCATTTATAATCGTTGCTTTGTTTTATGCAGAATTTCCAAGTGTTTGCAGGGGAAGGGGTTGTAACTTTAACTTCATCTGCCATATTGTTGGACCTAGAAGAGCTTTCCTCTTCTATAACACATACAAATTCTCTGCTGAATTTTGGGTTCTGTGGATTTTCATCCAGTTAGATATTTTTTAAACATACAACTTTATGGGTCCCCTACCTTCCTTTAGTTCTGTTTCATTTGAAATATGTTTTTCTTTCCGTTGCCCTCCTCTGGCCTTGAGATACTAAATGTTAATGTGCTATTTACCCCTTTGTTTAGAAAAAGATAAATTCATAGGTGATGTCACCTTAGAATTAAGGTATATTTCATTATTTTTGTAAATCTGTTCTCTAGGAAACTGAAACTTCCAGAACTATTATTCTTAATTTTATAAATCTAATGGTATTCTAAAGACAGTATTCTTTGCCTAGAAGGCTCTTAATGAATCTGATTCTTTGCATCATAAGCCTAGAGTCTGGAATATTCATGTCCCTGGTAAACTTAACAGGTACCCACTTACCCCTACCAATGTTCCCTGACATAGATCCTGACGAAGCAAGATTTCAGTTCTGTTAGCCACCTTGAATTTTATGCCTTGTAGAAACAGACTGTTCTCATGAGGATGTTCTGAGTCATCCCTAATCCATGGATCATGAGAAGATATTTTTTCTTGTTCTTTTAAGCATTTTTTCCTGAAAAATTATGCTTTCTTGTTTCTGCCCTCCTCTGCTGTTTTCATCTAAAATTTTCCAATCTGTGAATTATATCCTGAGAATATCGTAAATATGTAAATAGGTTTATAGACTGTCTCAGCATTCTCGATTGTCAGGAATAAAATACCACTGACAGATTTAGCACCCCACACAGGCAAAAGCATCCTTTAGTACCAAGGAAGGCTTTTACCATCTGGCACCCTGCTAGGTTGTGGAACGCAAAAGGTCCTCCGAAGTACTTATTATAATTCATACACCATGAGAAGCTGACTGATGTTTTATTCCCTTTTTAAGGTCTTTCTTCAGACCTGGACCTCCTAACTTAGAATATAAACTTCTTAACAAGTACCATCACATATCTTTTCTCAGTTCCAAAGAGAAAATAAAATAGATGGCTTCAACCAATTAAAGGACATCGTGAGTGGAACTGAAAGAAATGTGTAGGATGGATGGAGATTGCACCAGAATGTTAACAGCCACAAGAAGACAAAAGGTAAAGAGCAAAAAGGTCACTGAACAAATATTTTAATAATGCTTTATTTGAAATTCCATCAGTTACACATTATTACCTTTTCCATGCTGCAGAAACTCAGGAGGGATAACGTGAACAGTATTATTTATAATACAACAAACCTCAGCACCTCCAGGGCACACATCATCCACCAAGCACTTTGCCATGTATTGCCTTATTTTCTGACTTTAAAATGTTGCTTTTCTCCAGAGAAGGAAACTATGTGCAGAATCAAACTGAAATGAGTTTAACAAAGAGGGTTTCTTACTGTCAGTTCAGTACAATGAAGTTCTTAATCAGAATATTAATGGTTACTCAGTGACAGTCTGCCCAGGGACTATATTAAGTGTGTTACACATTTTTACTCATTTCATCTTCACAGCTCAGCTCTGAGGTAGATACCATTAAGGTCTTTGTTTTATAGAAGAAAAAAACCCTGAAAATTTATACAGCTGAAATAGCTATCGCAACATTTTCCATGTAGTGACATACATTCATGTACTGTGTGATCCTGGTTAGGTTATTCAGTCTCTACCTCTCTTCATCTAAAAAAATGGGATGCATAGAGCATGCATGTATAATTGTTTTGAAACCTGAAGAGCTTTGTCTTTTTCGAATCTAAGCAAGTTCCAGAACACTCTTTTCCATCTTAGTTGTTCACTGCACTGATTATGAGAAGCCACAGAAAAGCGTCACAGAAAGCCTGCTCATGCCTTGTCTGATGTGACTCAACACAGTCTACCCAGGATGCTTCAAACACAGATGCTTTTATTAACTTATCCCTGGAAGATGCAATTGTTTACCGCAGTTCAGGGGGTGGAGGGGTAGCCAGGCACAGATATAAGGAAATAACTCCCCAGTTTTAAAGTCGAAGTTTTATATATAGCCTCTGAGAATCAATAGGTTTTAACCATAATTTATATTTTCAAAGTCTCTAACAAACCAGAAATGCAGATAATTGTGTATAAAACTAGATAACATAACGTTCCTAATCAGAAACTTGTGTTCATATCAATTAGCAATCCTCTGAGGATCCCTGCCAGATCTTTTCTGTGTCATTAGGCTTCCATGGATGTTAGGTGTGAGTTAATGCCTTCACAGTTTTATGATGTCGAACAGCTTTTTTTCATTGTTGTGCCGGGTATGTGTTGGGGGAAGGGTAGAACTAAAAACTAGCACATAAGACTCATCACATAAAACCTCAATGACAGCAGGGAAAAGTATGAAAAACATCTGGAATCCTGAGTTTTGGTTTTAAAGGCAGTTTGGAAGGCAGTTTGATCATTTAAAAAAAAATTGATGATCTGGAGATAAGAGGAAAGTAAAAGATACTGACTTTTAATGTGCAGAAAATCCTGACATCTCTGCCTTTCATTAATGTATCCTGAAAATGACCATTTCTTAACTTTCTACCTTTAATACTCTGGCTGAAGCTCTTATTACCTGTGACTTGGAATACTGAACCCAATAAGACAACCAGATTGAAACTGATGAAGTGTAAATTTGACCCTGTCATTCCCCACCTCAAAACTGTGATGCTATCCCAAGTCAATCAACAAAAATGCCAGTCCTTTCAGTGTGACAAAAGAAGGCATTACTCTTCTGACTTCACCACCGACTCTTTCCCTCCATCTCTGCCCCACCTATATCAGCCTCTTGATTGTTTCTCAAATGTTTCAGTTTGCTCCCACCTCACAGATTTTTGATCTGGCTTGTCCCTCTGCCAGAAACACTTTTCTCTCAGACAACTGCAACAGAATGGACTGTTACTCAATTTAGAACAGGGACATCGCTTCTTCACTTGTTATACCTGTACATTTTGAACATATGTGTGTGTACCTACATACACATTTACATTCTCAAAAAATTTAAATAGCTTGAGTCCATAGTATTAATATTGGAGTAGAGACATTATATTATCTGTATTAAATATCATAACACTATTATCTTTTTGATAAACAGTAAATTGGGTGGGAGATAATTGGTATGTATAAATGTTTTCCGTATTAAGTATGCTACTAGTTATGTTCAAACATATGAAAATATTTTGTGGGAATAGTCATTATTTTAGGTTGTGGGATTTATAGGACTTTTTATATCTTTCTGAGTTTTAAAGGTTTATGTTATAATACGTATACTTTATTTATTTTTGTCATATTAATAGTTTATCAGTTTTTTATTTTAATCAATGAAATGGTCACTTTTTAGAAAGTCTAATTGTACTAAAAGTTTATGTAAAAATAAATAGCACCTCTCTGTTGTTCTCTGCCCCTCCCTTAAGACTGTTCCCTAGGAGTTCTGACTTTATTCTTTTAGCCTTATCTTTGGTTATTTATCTCTGCTGTATAAAATCATGTGCATATAATGCTATTTATTGTGCATCCATTTTAATCATCATTTAATGATTTCCTCTTATGGAAGATCAGGATTTTCCTTTCTTTTGTACCACCCCTTTGAAATCCCTTTAAAATTTTGACTTGAGTCAAATTTTCTGGTTAAATTGATTGTGAGTCTTTGTATGATGTGACAATATAAATATTACCCACTGCTAAGGAAAGTTGTGTAAAATATGTATTGTATCACTTACATCATTTATTTTCCCTGATTAATATTTGCCTCATTTTCCATTTACATAGTTTATATGTGCCTATTTTTTCATTATCAATCTACCAAGAGTATTATTTTCCACAACCTCTATTCCACTAGAGATTTTGTCATTTCCATTTTATCCGGAAGACCATCTTTCATCCTATTGTGCCGTTCTGGGCCATTTGCTTTTTGGAGCTACTCTGTCTTTGTGGACTTCCTGTATCCTGGAGATTTCCTTTTCTTTCCTTCTTCTGCTAAAATTTATTCCCTGTTTCTTGGTTTATTTCTTTGTTTATCTGAAACACATCTTCTAGTAGTTCCATGAAAGGAAAAATGGGCTGTATATTTCTTGAATCTCTACATGTCTAAACAAGAATTTATTTTACTCACCCTCACCCCCAATTAATTGATAAATGAGTCGAATGCAGAATTCTAAATTGAAAGTCATGTACTTGCAGAATTGTGATGGCTTAAGTCCATGTTTTTCTGGCTGTTGGTATAGAGAATTTCTGTGATATGTGATTCTTGTTCCTTTGTATGGAGACTTTTTTACTCTCTGATGATATTAATTTTTTTCTTTATCCTTGATGTGAGGAAAATTGAAGATGGTATTCTTTGATGTAGAATGTTTTTGTTTTATCATACAAGACCCTCTGTCAGCTCTTTATATGTAGAGGCACATGTCTACCATTTATAGAAATTATTGTTATTATTTCTTTGATAATTTCTTTCCATCTGTTTTTATTAGTATCATTTTATTTAATTTTTATTACTAATATAATGGAAATCTTGAATATCCTTTAATTTTTTAAAAATCTATTCTCTTTGATTATTAATGTGTATCTTTTTTTGATTATTAATGTATATATTTCCTTGACTTTATCTTCCATGCCTTCCTTTTTTTAAATCTCAGTGTTATATTTTTAGTTTTCAACATACCTTATGCTATCTAATTATTCTTAATTTTACTATTATTATTTTATTAATTTAATATTGATTTTTTATTTTCTCTTACTATTGCCCAACAAGGTTCTGCATAAGCTGGCATCAGCTTATTGTATGATTTATTCCCTTCATACTTGCAATTTTATTTTAAAATGCACCTCTTCAGTTCCCTTTATAGCAATCCAAATTTGAATTTTATAATTACTTATACTGTTTTAATGTGTTTATTATCCCTCTATCTTTTCTAGAATATTCTTGATGGTAAAAGTATCTTTTTTTTTAGTTCTGAATGTCCTTGACTATGTATAATGCTTGGTGCATAATCAAGTATTGGTTGGTGTTGATGAGAAGGAGATGAATGTGATGTAGAGTAGGAGAGGATGTATTAGGGGAAGTCATAACCATACAAAATGAATGTTATATTTAGAAATTTAATGTAGAAATTTAATGTATTATATTCATGGATGTAGGGAAACATATGCTAGTCAGTAAGATATTATAAAGAATTAGAAATTGTAAAGAAGGAGGAGGAGGATGGGGCATCTGGGTGGCACAGTCAGTTAAGTATCCGACTCGTGACCTTGTCTCAAGTCATGATCTCACACTTTGTGGGTTCGAGCCCTGCATCAGGCTCTGTGCTGATGGCAAGGTGCCTGCTTGAGATTGTCTCTCCTTCTCTCTGCCCTTCCCCGGCCTGTGCGTGCTCTCTCTCTCTCTCTCTCTCTCTCTCTCTTGCTTTCTCTCTCTCCCTCTCTGTCTCTCTAAAGATAAATAGATAAACTTAAAAGAAAAAGAAGGAGGAGGAAGTGGAGGAGGAGAAGGAGAAGAAGAAGAAAGCCAGAGTGATTAGTTTCTTCCAACTTAAGAACAATGTGAAGCAAGAACACAACTGGTGTTTGATCAAATGAGACAGATCAGTTGAGGCAAAACTAGAATGAATTGTGCAGGTCCCATTCAGAGTTAGTCAGGCTGTAGACCCCAAGCTCATGACCATGATATTAAGATGAAAATGCTTCCTTCAAATGAAGTAATTGTAGTGAAGTGTCTAATGCCAGGAGATTATACTAGCTTCACCTTGGAATAACCTTTTGGCAAGAAATTAGGAGCGGTTTTGTAGAACATAAGGAAGTGACCTTGGTTATAAATAAAATATATTGCTTTGAGTTTGCAATCCAGGGTGTTTCCTGGTTCCTTTGTCTTGCTTTGACTCCTATAGATGTTCTTGTAATTAGTGTAAGGAAACCACATTACTTCACCTCTTCTTGATTCCACTTTTTTTTTTCATGTAAGAAACCCCTTGTCTAGAGGATAGTGCAACTCATTTGACTCATTCTTCTGATGGTTTTGTGAAACAGCTTGGTGTAAAAGCAGTTATAGTAGCTTGATGTTTTCATATCCCTTGCTGCCACCACGGATAGTAAACCCTGTGTAAAGAAGTAAAACAAGTACAAGAGAGCTACTATTTGAAAGATAACGTTGAATGAATCCAGAAAGGTACACATTATACATTTGTTCAGCAAGAAGCTATGTGACCTTTTGAAGGGCATTTCAGTTCTGGGTGCATTAGCTCCCTGAGAATTATATATTTGTGATGTGGTCCATTGGGCTTTTGCAGAGCAAGTGTCATGAGGGCAGTAAAGTAGAATGGATTGTTACCTACACAGGATGCCTGGAGTCCCGAAAATGAACTGAATGGGTGGCAGAAGGAGGCAGTAGCATCAGTATATTTTGGTTATCACCAGGACCTGAAACAGGGTAAGAGGCACGAGGCTCATTTTTGATAATGAAATTTCATTGTTCAATCTATAGTAATGCCAATGCCACCTTGACATGGGGCAGCGTAGGTTCAAGGATGTTTCATTCTGGGAAATTTTATTACAAGGAGAGTTCAGAATGATGTGTAGGATTGAGAAATTATATGAAGGGGAGAGATGAAGTTCCAACGACAAACTTCTGACAGGCATGAAAAACTATAAGGAAGTTATAAGTGGAAAATCAATCAAGGGATAGATCTAACTCATTAATCAGAATTAAAGCAGCAAATAAATATTTAGACACTTTGAAAAAGAAGAATTATCACTTCCAGGGACCTTTTGAAGTTTAAAGTTATTTCAAATGGAACTAGTTACTTAGGAAGTGATACAAGTTCCATCTTTTCAGAGGACCACTGGCATACACATGTGGTAAAAGCATTTATTCTGACAAAGCAATACCTTATTCTTACTCATTCATTCATTTCACTAACCATTTAGCTCTTGGGGGAGTTGTTTAAATATTTATTGCTTCTTCATATTTATTATGCAGCACGCCAGAGACTGCTGGGTTTCTAAAGGAATATAGTATCTTACACTCTAATAGTCTGGAAGTTTGTATTCACATCCAGGACTTCTTCCTGCTCCTCTGCAAACTCATCCTTTGTTTTATTATTATTCATTGGAATAGGGGAACAACTGTAAACTATGTCAAGAGTTCTTTCTTTTCTTCTTGGCAACTATTATTAGCTCATTCTATAGAAAAATGACTTAATAAAATTGTTTCTTCTAGCCTCTGTTTAAAGGCCCGTCTCGTTTCCCAAGCTCTTAAAAACTATCCAAGCTTTTTCAAAGCCTACTTCAAATTGGGGACCAATGTTAGATGTAATATTCCTTAGAAAACTAGGTGAATGTTACCTCTTTAGATATGATGCTTTTCTCACTTTTAAGTACAGAGTGTTCCATTTTTTTAAATGTTTTATTTATTTTTGAAAGAGAGCACGAGAAGGAGAGAGGCAGAGAGGGCAGCAGAAGATCCAAAGCGGGCTCTGTGCTGACAGCCAGCCTGATGCAGGGCTTAAACTCACAAACTATAGATCATGACCTGAGCCAAAGTCCTATGCTCAACCAACTGAGCCACCCAAGCACTTCTGGTTTTTGTTTTTGTTTTTTAATGTTTATTTTATTTTTTGAGAGAGACACAGAGACAGAGCGTGAGCAGGGGAGGGCAGAGAGAGAGGGAGACACGGAATCCGAAGCGGGCTCCAGGGGTTCAAACTCACGATCCTTCGAGCTGTGAGATCATGACCTAAGCCAAAGTCAGCCTCTCAACCGACTGACTGAGCCACCCAGGCGCCCCTGGTTTGTTTTTAATGTGATCTTATTTACCTTTTACCTGACCCCTCAAAAAAAAAAGTAAAGAAATGATCAGCCTAGGAACTTAATTGATTATGAAATTACCTTTATCAATCCTATTTTAAGACTCAAATACGAAAGATTGATACCCCTCCAAAATATATATTAAAAATTCCTCTTTATAAAAAATACAGGATTCTGTTTGATGGACTCTGCATTTCCAATTTCAAGAAAAACCTATTTTCCAACTCAATTACAAGTTTTTGAAAAAGGTGTGATACTCTCTGCAAAAAAAGATGCTAGAATTCCTGGATTTGAAAACATCTGGAAGAAGGCAGTGGAAGATCACCATCTAGTCTGCAACAATTGTAGCGTTATCAGAAAGTGGTCCACAACCTGACCTTTCGGCTATTGATGCTGCTTGTTTGTTTCCTTGTTTGATTGTTCCTTTCCCTAGCCTATGTTTCAGCAAAAGTCACTACATTTTCCCAGGCCTAGGGTCTTACCTCAATCATTTGCCACTCAACTAAACTGCAGAAAGTTTGGCCCATGCTTTTAAAACTTTGAATTCCTAACTTAAAATTCTGCAGTGTTTATTTATTCTTTCTTGTTTCAGGCTAGCCGTTGGTAATGTCATTATTGTATAACCTGAGGTGGCAATGAGAAATCAGGAATGAAATTGCAGATCTGAAATTTATCGGCTGTTAACTTGGACAGATTTAACCTTGTTGAATTTCAGTTTCCTCATCTGCAAAATGGAAAAATCAATGTCTATCTTATAATATTGTTGTGGGTGGCCACTGAAAGAATGCATATAAAGGACTAAGGATACTACTGGTGATATTAAGGGTAAAAATGCTACTCTCCTTCTCCTTTCTTCACTGGTTTCCCTTCCTCAACTAAAACTAGGTTTCACTTTTTCAGCAGCTACTATGCATAACGGGCAACAGAATATGGCCATGCAGCCTGATTTTTTTGTTGTTATCAATATATTAAATAACCTAATAAAACTTTAAAATTTTATAAAATCAGTTTACTTATAAAGGAGGGCTTCTTTTTTTAATTTTTTAATGTTTATTTATATTTGGGAGAGAGAGAGAGAGAATGTGTGAGCTGGCCAGGGGCAGAGGGAGACAGAGATAGACTCTGAAGCTGGTTCCAGGCTCTGAGCTGTCAGCACAGAGCCCTACTTGGGGCTCCAACTCACAAGCGGTGAGGTCATGACCTGAGCCAAAGTCAGATCCTCAACCAACTGAGCCACACAGGGCCCCGATAAAGAAAGACTTCTAATTTCAATTGGTTGGCTCATTTGGGGACATCTTTTATGAAGTTCTTTCAAAAATCTTAAAGTAGCATTTACCCAGCATCAACTAGTAAAAGGAAGCAAGTACAAGGAAAACGAATGCTAGGAGATTATTGTTATGTCAAGATAAAAATAAGTGAAGATATATGAATACACTGAAAAGTAGAGAACAAAACCCCAATGAAAGAGCAAAGTGGCAAGTACTTGACACATCATCATCTAATTAGAAAACAGTGTTTATACCTCTTTTCTTTGGCAAATAAAACTCCATTTCACTCTGGATTATCTAGAGGCTGTTAATAAACAGGAAGGACTCTATGGAGTATGGACAGGTATATGTGCATAACAGATTGAAGGAAATAATGATGACAGAAACAGCTCCTGCCTCCTACCTCCTGCCGCAGAGACATCTTAATAGAGGTGAAAGAAATACTTTCCTTTTTAAAGCCATTTTACGAAATGGTTATAGACCTCCAGGGCAGAACAGGGAGGCAGATCAGGAAATATTTATGCAGAGGAGAGATGCCTATAAAAACTGTAGAACATTGATCATAAGGGACTGCAGAATTACCCTGACACTAACTAAAATTGGAGCAGGACAATGGCCACCAACGGTGTGTATTTTTAAGACATCACAGGCCAATGGCTGATAAAGCAACTGTTGGAACAGAAAACAGTCTTTATCTTAAGGGTCTGATCATATAACCATGCAAACTCCACTTTTAAATAGTAATGAGAGTTTTAAGGAACCTTAAGAGTCATGACCTGATTTCCCTTGCTTGAGTTACTTTCTGGTAGTAAGTCAGAACAGAGGTGCTTATTCACTCTTGGAGGCTAGGAGGACGCTAAAGCAGTATGGTGCTAAGTGTTTCCCAGTGGGATAAAAATCTGAATAAGCTTCCCCGAGTGTATAATGCTACCAACAAAGACTAGAAGATAAAAATCCCATTGAACACAGGTATATGTTTTCTTTGACTCAGCTTTACAGCAACAAGGTCACAAGGGCAAAACTGTGCAAATTGGACTTCAATAACTTTGTCTCATCCTCAGCGGAACACCTGCCTTTCTGAGGAGAGTAGCTCTACATTGCTTCCTTCCTTCCTGCCCAAACAAACTTGGAGCTAGCTGTTGCACGTAATGGGAACTGATAAAAGAAACCAATTCACATTAAGGATTTAATGACACAACTGTTTAATTTGTCCCTTCTTTCCAAGAGGGAAATTGCAGGCATCTGGCCTTAACTCCCAGGAAAAGATTTTTGAAAGTAGCCCTGAATCACTCTGCACCAGCATCCACCTAGAATTTGTCAGATGGTTGCAAACTTGAGTTGCTATTAACTCTCAACATCCTTTAGACTGGTAGGGAGGTATTTACAGGAAGATAATTCTAATTTGAATTTGACTACATGTCCTTAAAGGACAGTTCAACACAGAGTGAAAAACAACCTTGAGGTATCCCTGCTCCAATGTGTATGAGTAATACATTTACTAAACCTATACAATCAAACAAAAGTTGGTTAAATATTGTGACCAGAATCAGTTTCTTCTTTTCTCACTTAATCGGAAAGGAGGAAAGCAGGAACAACTCTTGCTAAAGTTAATGTGGTTTGATTATTCAAGAGAAGAGCCTTCAACTCAGGTAAATATTACAGTAACTCTAAAGTTCTTGAATACACTTTCTTCCTTGACCCTTGTATCTTTTATACTAGAACCTGTTTCCATGCATCCATGTAGTTCAAAACCATTACTAGATATGACAACAATAAGCGTCAGATTCCTTACGTAGGAACCAATTTTTTGTAGGTATGCATTTCCCTAAAAAGACACAATGTGAGCAGATGTATTTAACATGCATGTGCACGTGAACGCACACACACACGTACCTTCCCACACAAAGGGAAGGTCACTGTACAACAAAAATATCCTGTTCTGGTTTATTATTGTGGCATGACAAAGAACCTCCAAACCTCATGACTGAAATCTATAATTGGTTAGTTTATGAGTCTGCAATTTTGGCAGGGTTTAGTGAGGTAATGCAGCTCTCTGTTCCACAAGGCTGAGCAATCCACTTGCAGTAGGGCTCACTCAGACAGCTGGTAAAGTGGCTGTCTGTTGGCTAAGAGCTCAGCTGAAACTGAGGGTCAAGGGCTTCGGTTCATCTTCACCTGATTCTTTCCAGAGGCTGCCTGACTTGCTCTGGGCATGGCGACTGGGTCCCAAAAGTGAGCATCCCAACAGACTCAAGAAGGGGAATTTTGCCAGTTTACTGAGGCATGAATTCAGAATCAGAAACAGTGTTACTTAGTCCTTATTTTACTAGTCAAGCATTCACAGAGCCCACATTCAAAAAGAAGAAACATATAACCTACCTCTTAATTGGAAAAGGGGTAAAGAATTTGGGGTCCATATTTTAAAATACTACATAGATCTTTTAAAAACTCCCTTGGTAAAAGAGAATTTAGTTCACAGAAGCTGTACAGAAACTGTCTACTGTTTAAAATCTAGTATGACTCCTTTAGAAAATCTTCCTATTATTGTTTATTTCTTATTACTGATACTACATTATTCCTACACCATCAGAGCCACTCTTGTGATTTCTACCTGATTTACCAGAACAGAGGTTAATTCACTGTGCTGTGATAAGTGACCCATTCTGGAAAGTGACTTCACCCTGGCAAACCACTTTAGCAGTTTTTCACATTCTATTGCAATAATCTGAAAGAGTTAATGTACCCCTTTGAAAGGCTAACAAACAAGGAAGGGTCTTAGGTGCTGAAAAAATCGGATTCATTATGTAAAATGGTGCATGAACTCTCTCCCCTAACTCTGGGAGGACTTTCTGAAGCAAATGGAAATTTTGTGCTTACATTAAGTCTACCGTAAAGATTACTGCAGATGAATTTAAAATCTTGGCCAAATGACTTAACAAAGAAATGAAGGAAACGCACACACACACGCACACACACACACACACACACACAGATGCCCCAAATTTGAACATACAACATAAGCGTATCTATTTCTTTTGTCCCATTTATAGGTTTTCCAATAATTTGAAAATAAACAAAACCTTCTGGCTTTGCATGTCTGTGGGGAGTTTGGGACTTTAGGTACACATATTTGAGAATCTTTTGCATAAATCTGCATATGTTTACATGCAATGACAGACATACTGCCGCTTCCCAAATGTGGCTGGGATAATTTAATCTTCTGCAACATTTTGCATAGCATATGTAGGTGTAATATGCTCAGAAACATTACCTGAATATATGCAAAGTACACTTAGCTCATGCTTATATAGTTCTCATATCAAAGGATGTAGTTAGAACACATTTTGCAGCTTTACTCTGGGCGTCTAAAGAACTCAAACCAAATTATTGATAAAATGAGCTTTTTTAAAATTTAAATTAAAAATACTTCTAGATTTGCTTATTGCACTTTCTTTGAGCTCATTTGTACTTTTGTGGATGTCTTCTTGTGTTGTTTTTTTGCAGTTATTACATATGTTTTTTTAGTTATTCAGCACTGTGAGTTGAGAGATATTATAACAAGGATTACGAGAGCATTTAGTCCAAAACAGTAAAGCAGTAAGCAATAAAAATAATAAAAAATAATATTGGCCCAAGTATAAATTGTCTTTGAATGTAAGACACCAGTGCATTTTTAAAAAGGGAAATACTTTAAAATATACAAAATATTGAATCATACGGGCACCATGCTTTTAATGTTTTGTTGATAGAAACATACCCTCTCTTTTTATAGCTCTTTGATTTCATAGGCTAACTCTTTGTTAGAAATTTCTTAATCTAAACAAATGTTTAATTTTCATCTACCCAGGAAATGTAATGTCTCTTGTAAAATATTGTAAAAATATAAGTAAACAAAAAGAACAAAAGGCACCTATAGTCCTAATCATCTAAAGTACTGTTACTAGTTCATCCAAATTTTTTTCCTTTTATTATCATACTTTATTTGTACAAAGTATCACGTGCATTTCTTTCCATTAAGTAATACTGGTAAATATGTTTCTATGTCATCTAAGTATTTTCTCTAACATCCTATGGGTTGCATAATTTTAGTTATCACTTTATTGGAGGCAACTTTCTTGGATCCTCTCTTAGGTATTACCTTTAGTTAGAGATCATCTCTAAAGGAACATGCATCATACAGAACAAAGCAATTAAGCAAATTCATATTATTTTTGAACAAATGTTGAAGCAGCTCTTCATCTGACTACGAGTCACTTCCTTCTACTCATCCTCCCCTCTTGCAGGATTGGAAGCTTCTATACTGAGTGGCCTTCATTCATTCATGTGATCAATCTCCATTTATCTCATTACTGTTTGCAATAGCACCAACACCAAGAATGTAATGACCACTGCAGGAGCATTATTTACCCATGTTCACAAACATAGAGTTGCATTTTTTAGGCGTATGATTTAAAAACTAATGAGCCTCACATTCATGAATGGTGAAGATAAAAATTTTAAAAGCTCCCATCATTTTATTTTATGTGTTATATCCTAAACTCTCACATAGTTAAACACAGATTTCATTTTATACCTAGAAAACCTGATTAGGTTGTGGCACTGCTTATAACACCTCAACCAGCCCTGTTACTTCTGCAACTCAAGCTAAAATCCTAAATGTGACACAATATCTCCTTCATCATCTACTCCTGCCTCACCTTCCCATGTCTCACTCTGACCTTCTCTAACCCACAACTTCTGCATTCGTATTGAACCAGCTGAAGTAACAACCTGCTCTTTCTGCGTGGAATATCTTTCCTTCTGTTTTCACTTGACTGTTGTCTTCTCTACGTTCAAGACTCAGCTCAGGCTTGTGCTCCCTCAGAAGCCATCCTATTCTGAATCAGGTTCCCTTTCTCTGTACACCACAATGCTATGTTTTCATGTTCCATGTGTCGCCTCCGCTGTGAGCTCCTTGAGGATGGAAATGAAGGAAGGAAATTAGTTTGCTGGGGCCTTTGCAAACAGTATTTTCAGATGGGTTGGGATGTAGGTGGCCCTACAGATAGTTCTCATTGTGCTCTCTGTGAACCTGTCCAAGAATAAATTGTGCATGTGCAAATCTAGTCTCTCCCTCTGCATATTGGAGAGCATATGTATGCCAGAGCCCAGTGGCTTTGTGGCACTAGCCACAATCTAACTCTGAGTAATAAGTATGCTCCGTGTTACATATGGAGTTCTCTATTGTTTTGTTTCTGTTTCAAGTCTGTGACTGAAAGAATCTATATATGACACTTGTTCGTGCTCCTCATTCATTCCTGTGGTCACCATCTATATCATAACTACCAGATGCCAGGAGCAAACATGAGCAATGGCATGACAAAGAACTGCTGTTGCTTATGCAGAACAACTCACCCATCGTTTGTCTTTAGATTTCTGAGGTATGCCTTTGCCCTACCACATTCTTGCCTTTGTTGGCTGTTTCAACTGCTGTGTTATTAAACAGTGAGATCCTGGGAGCCATGGAATATAATGAAAAACATGACTCTGGACCTTGAAGTGCCTTCAGAATAAATGGGGTGCAAAAGAATAATGTGTAAATGGGGCACAAGAGACGTATAAACATTTTAGAAATTCTAGTAATGTAAGCAATAATATGAACTAATATTTAATATATACCTCATAGAGTTGTGAGTATTAAATGAACTATTGTATGTAGAACATTTGGGCAGTGTCTGAGTATCGAATGCTTTATAAGTGTTTGCTATTATTACTATTTACTAATTATATGCTAGATGCTGTGGTAAGCATTTTACATATATGAACCTTATATAATTCTCATTCAGATCCTTATATAACCCTGTGAAATTGTTGTATTATCATCATCCCCATCTTATAAGTGAAAAAATTGAGGCTTAGAGACATAAGTAACTTAGCATAGGTTATCTAGAATTCATGTCCCTTCTCATTCAACTTCTCTTTTCACTGCAGAGAGCTGCCTCATATTTATCTAGCAGTTAGAATGCCTTTGATTCTGCTACTGTAAAGTTAGCCCTAAAATGATTTTACTTCATATTTATTGGAAGTACTAAGTGCCTCTTGGTTGTAGATAAATAGAGGGCAATGGTGTCAGTGAGACCGAAGAAAAATGGTAGAACATTTTCCTTTTAATTTTCTACTCACTTAATTTTTTTACCATCATATGGCTCTAGTAAAGGTCACATAGAGTTCACTGTTCAAGCGAATGGTTATTTTAAAATACTTTATTCAAGTCTCCTCTAACTCAACATTCAATTAATTTTAGATTTTGTATTGATAATTTTCCTCAGTAAAGATAAATTAACTCTTTAAATCAAAGCTGTAGAAGTTAAGTATTGACTGTAGTGAATAATAGGGTCTCTTTAATTTCTTCCAACAGCATCTAAAGAGTTGTAAATTTTCAAATCTATGCTTCTGTTAGTAGGGAGTTCAGTTATTTTCAAACACAAATTACAAATCTATAACTAGGTATTGAAGACAAATTTTTAAATAACTTTATTATTATCAGTGTTTTTTCTAGTTCTACTTTCCTACTGAAAACGTTCCTATAAAGGTTGGTGTAAGTGCAATTTTAACTGTTAACCTTCATATTACTTTGAGGGTCTCTGATAGGACTAATTATTGACATCTCTTTTCTCTCCAGATTCTAAACCAATTGAGAAATAACTATGAGTCAAGCAGAGAGTGAACTATTATCATTATTACCAGTAAAGTCAGAACATGGCGTATGGCTTAGATTTAAAGCTAAATCAGGTTTAGCTCTGAACTGACTTCACTTACCTCTTCATTGCATAGGAATCCAGCAACTCAACCCCATTTCTTCAAGGGCCAGGTTCTGTCCCAGTGGGCATAAAGTAAGGGAAGAGGAGATGGCACGTTGATTCCAGACAGGCAGGTCCAAGAGAGGCTAAGCTATGCATGCTTACAGACAGACCCTCTTCCTAAAGCTTTACATTAGATCATCTCATTGCTTCTCCATTCGAGATGGTCAGGAGGATTGGGTAAGTGATGACTTTGGAAGGTTGTAGAGAGGAAGAGAAGAGGATACAGAAGCTGTCTCTCAATATTCCTTAGGAATTCCTATTTTACAGTCTGATGTAAGGACATGGGTAAATGGTAGGGCAGTTCCCTCTACATATTTATATATTTCTAAATTCTAAAAATGTCTAAAAATGATAAAGCATAGCATTATGTTATATGATAATAATAGCCTATTGGGAAAGAGAGACTTTTTTTATGTTTATTTATTTTGGAGAAAACGCAAGCAGGGAAGGGACAGAGGATCTGAAGCAGGCTCTGTGCTGACAGCAGTGATCACGATGTGGGGCTTGAACTCACAAACTGTGAGACTGTGACCTGTGCTGAAGTTGGATGCTCAACTGACCGAGCCACCAGGGTGCTCCGGGAAAAAAAAAGAGACTTTTAAGAACCCATGACAATGGAGCATATTAAAAACAGTAAATACGATGAAACAAAGAAGCATGGGATACTATGAGAAATATTGGAGAGACCCTTACTCAGCTTAGGGGACTTGGAAAGTGTTCCCAGAAGAGTAACCATGATACCTGAATTGTCAACATAGAAGATAACCAGTTAATGAAGACTTGCATTGGTCATAATGGTCTATGGGGGAAAGGTGTTTATAGTATTTTGTGCCCAGGGGAGATTTGATATGTCAAGACATCTAAGAATACAGGCTGTTTGGAAAAAGAACTCAATATACAGTTCAGTGTTGGAATGTGATAACAAGGAAATTGGAGAGGCAGGTAGAAGCCAGTTCACAAAGTTTCATGCATTAGGATAAAAAGTTCATGTTTTGTTGGAAATTCAGTGGGGAGTCATTGCTAGACTTAATGAGGGGAATATATCCCTGAGATCTCTTGGTATGTATCTGGAAAACAGTTTGTAGGATCAGGCTTGGAAGCAGGAGAAGCTTTAAAAGTTTATGCAAATCTAGATTAGAACAAATGAAGGTGGGGAGGGAGCATTTTTGAGAAATATTAAGATGGTACAATTTATGAGATAAGTAGAAAAGTGTAGGTAGATACGATAAATTATTGAGTGTGGGATTAAGGCATAGAAAGAGAACATTATTCACCAAGATATCTGATACTTCATACTTAGCTCTAAAACAATGCTTAACATAATCAATTATAGTTATTTGTTTCTTATCTATCTACTGTCTGTACTCTCATAAGTGTATTACCAACATTTTTTTCTGGAGTACAAAGAACTAAGGGATTTTAAGGGGAAAACATAATGAAATTTGCTAATTGAGCAGCCCTACTGGATCTGTTTTTACAAATGTGAGTGCAGATGAGTAGGAGGGAATATAAGATAATACTTATGTTTTGCTTAAGTCTCAAAGCCCTAAAACTGTATTGTAACAGATGAGATTCTTAGCAGTTGGTAAAAAGTCTCACAATTAAGAGAGGTTTCTTTGCTTCAGCACAGCATTTATGTTTATAACATTTACGTTACACACAACCCAATATCTTTATTTTTTTTTTTAAGTTATATTCTAAGGGCACTTGCTAAATTTATACTTTGGGGATCTGTGTGTTTATGAGTTTGTGTGTGTGTGTGTGTGTGTGTGTGTGTGTGTGTGTGTATACATGTAAAATTTACCTTCAGTATATATTTTTAAAATATATTAAAATATTTTTTCTTACTCCAATGTTGAGAGCATTTTGACTCATTTATATTTTTGTATTTAGTCCCCTTTGAAGAAAAAAATAAGACAAAATAAAAACAAACAAAAAACCACTTTGTTCAAATATGTCCTTGTACAGTATGGTACTCATCAGATTTATTTGCCTATCTGGCCATTCTTTCTCTGCTTCTTCCACAATCATGCTCGAGGAACTTTCTCTGACCTTCTTCATCCATATCATAAAATAAACAAAGATGCACAGGGTACTGTAGGAAACATTTGGAGGGGTGCATCATTCAGCCGAGGGGGTGTCAGCCTTGGAAAGTTTCTCAGAAGAGATAGTGTAATATCCAAACAGTGATGGTCAGTGTGGGAGAACACTATGTAATGAAGAACTGTAGAGGTGATTGTGGTCAGCATGAACCCGCACCAAGACAGAATTAAATGATTTCCAAAGGTAGTCGGTATGTTCATATGGGACTAAGTAGATTTCTTCTTTGAGAACATATAATACAGATCAGTAAATTCCATCTCTTTCTGAATCTCTTCTGAGAAAGAAGTAGATACTTGGAAGCTGTTGTCAGTGAACATTTTATTCCAGGTAGCACAGGAATTAGAAAAACCTGCCAAAGCCAGTGGATGAATACAACACATCTGTGGAGAGAACCAGAGATCAACGGTGGGGAGAGAGTCCTTCCTGTGTTCTCTTGAGTACTCGCATGCCTTATTTCAGCCCATTTTCGGGTTTAAGGTTCTGCTGTGTCCCTGTCCTTGGGTTCCATAAGACACTAAATTTTCTCAGAATAGTTCAATACATTTTTCTGTTACTCACAAGAAAGGGTTTTATATAACATGGGTATAACACAAGAAGGTTTCTTTGGTGGTTGCTGATTGGGCTGCCAGAAGGGACAACACCAATGTGTTTTGTGAAAATGTGATATGTCTCCTGTAAAGCATTTTCCTATGCTTTTGCCACTTGAATATACTTTCACCAAAGTACTATAACTTCTAAGCTGTAACACTTTTCAAGGTGAAAGCGATGCTAAGTGGTTGTGCAAAAGAATGCAGTCTGCATTGTTAGAAGAGGTTAGGGATAGGATCTCAACAAAATCACTATGGAACCAACCTGCTCAGCAATGGTGTGACTAGTCAACCAAAGTAAAATTTACAAGAGTGAGGAAAGGACGAGCAGAAAATACACTGTTGCCCAGGTTGTTCCATGGAGTTTGTGAAAATATGCAGCAACATGTTCTCTTGCCTGGGTTGGATGTAGACAAGACAGACACTGGGGAGAAATGTGAGGAGTTTGGGGAGGTAGGTGTTGTGTGTTGTGGATAGTTTCTCTCCAATTAAAATATATTCAGTTTTTCTCAATTCTAGTTTCCAAGGCAATGGTGGATCCATCAAACTAATCACTATCAATGGGGTTCAAATGCCATGAAATATCTGTACTATTGTACAAATAATATAATGTACATATAATGTAATCTGTGTATTATAAGTAAACTAGTATTTCCAGAACAGTACTAGTCACTAAAGTCACTTAGATGTGTAACACCTTAATCAAGAATCACTGTTAGAGTGGTAAGAATTTCAGATACCATGGAAAAGTGATTAAGTGGGGTTTATGGTATCTCATTTAGGATGCCAGGTGTGATATGAGGTTCTTGAACAGAGGACAGAGATTACAGTTTGATATCTTTGTAGCCTTGGAAACTAGTTTGTTATCTGCCTCGCGGTAGGCACTTGCTTAGTTTAGTAAATGAATGAGTTAGAGAATGTTTACTTCTCTTGCCTGTGTAGAGAGTGCTGTGTCAGTCAGATACCTATGGCAAACAGCAGAATTACATTCTATCTGATTTAGGCAGAAAAGGAATTTATTACATTCCTTTCGTTATTCAAAGTGTTGTTTGTAAGGCTGGAAAACCAATTCTGAGATGACAGGATCAGAAACAAAGGCAAAAATAACAAAGTAGGACTGGCCCTATGAGAGCATTATGCCACCAGTGGTGAACATTATTCATTGCAGCTAACCCCTCAACACTTCTGATAAAAGAATCGGATGCCACTTTTACCACCATCTGTTCCTATTGCCCAGAGACATGTGCAAAGAGAATGGCGGCAGAGCAGATTCCCTAGCTCACATCTAAAGTCTGGTGCAGACTCATCTGATTGGACGATACACTCCCTAGGCACAAGAGAGGCTGTGAATATAAAAATCTACCAGTTTCAGATTTCTGGGTAAGAGGTGGGTTATACCTCCCACCAGGAATCCTAAAAAGGAAGATTACCCAAATATAGAAAGATTTAGGATAGTAACGGCCAAAAAGAAACAACAACAACCACAAAAAGCCTACTTCAAGATCCCCTGGAGATGGATTTGGAAGGTTTATGGGTACAAGATGTTGTCATGCATCAGTCCCAGTTTCTGTGTATGTAGCTAACACCGAATAAATTGATTCTTTCTTTACCAGCTCATTTGCACTTCTCCACATTGCAAAGTGACTATCCAGCTAGCCATCAATCCCTACTTCCCCCTCCTCATCCCACTCTCCAAACACCACCACCAACATGACTCAGACATTTTTCAGGTTGCAAAAGCTTGACAAACAGAGTACTTGTGTTTCTTTAAAGAGTTAAATTAATGCTCAGGAACAAGAAGTTATTGACTAGAATTTCAGCACAAAAGAGAATTATACTGCTTTAAGTGTAAGGTTTAAATAGGAGAACAATTCCATGAGGAAATGAGAAAGATACAAAGAAAACAGTGGTCAGAAACATTTAAGTTGATCAGTGGTGAACATTGTCAGGCTGACTGGACTCGAATCCTAGTTTTATCACTTAAAATTGTGTGACATAACCTCACTTAACCTCCCCTTGCCTGAGTTTTTCCATTATTACAGAATTCAGAGATTTGTTATGAGGGTTAAATTAACATATACTTTTCACTTCCATGATATTCTCTTTGGATAAAGATTGCTTGTAAAAGGCATAGAGCAGGGTGTATAGTAAACTTCTGTTTATAACATGGAGGGGGATGAATTATATTCATTTTATTGTATATGGATAAGTAATTTCTGAAATGACATAAAAAACCTGCCAGCAATAGTTACTGTGAAGATGAGAAGAGTAACTAGGCAGAGGGGAAGCAGCAATGGATGTATTTTGTCTGAGTTTTATATTTGAAGCATGTATATCAATTCCTAGTCATAAACTATGTATTGATTTTTTTAAATAGAAATACATAGGAAATTTACAAAATGTACCTAGGAAAATTCTGGTAAGGAGTCTGAGAAAAAAAAATTAGTCTAACAGATATTAAAATAAAAAGCTTTGAAAACTTAAAGGGTGTAGTTCAAAAGAGAGACATATCAAAGAAAAAGGCCAGATATTTCAGAAATAGAAAAAATACATATGAAGATTAAATATATGTTAAAAGTGGTGTCTAAGGTCAACTAGAGGAGAGATAGAGTATTTAGTAACTGGTATTAGGACAACTGGGAAGACATCTGATAAACGTGAATTTTGACCACTGTCTCAACGTGCAATATGATATATTCCAAATAGGTGAAAGATTTAAATATAAGGAATCAACTCTAAAAGCGCTAGGGGAAAACATGAGGTGATTCGCTTATAAATTTGGGGTGCAAGGAACTTTGGGACTTTGACTCAAATTGCAAAAGGCATAAAGAAAATTGCTGTTAAACAGAAGAAATAGACAACAAGACAGCGAAAGTCAGAGACAGAGAGTGAGATAGAGTAAGAAGAAAGTAAATCATGATCATTACATTGACACATTTCCCAAAATTTAATACTACTCTGACAGAGGAACTGTGGGAGAATAGGCACTTATAAACAGCTATTTATATGTCATACATTTGTATACTTCTTACAATGGGTAAATTGAAAAATACATTAAGATTATGGAAAAATATATTAAAAGTATAGGGGCGCCTGGGTGGCTCAGTCGGTTAAGTGTCTGACTTTGGCTCAGGTCATGATCTCATCGTTGATGAGTTTGAGCCCCGCATCAGGCTCTGTGCTGGCGGTTCAGAGCCTGGAGCTTCTTCGGATTCTGTGTCTCCCTCTCTCTCTGCCCCTCCCCTGCTCATGCTCTGTCTCTCTCTGTCTCTCAAAAAAAAATAAACATTGAAAAAAAAATTTTTAAAGTAGATACCCTTTAACGTAGTACTTCCACTTCTGGGAATTTGTACTAGAATTCTACTTACCTCTCCTCAAATCTGCAAATATGCAAGCAATTTATTATGGTAGTGTTTCATTTAATTTCAGCTATATGAAAGCTACATTTTATATGGATCAAAAATGGTTGAATGTTAGCAGTCTCATATATTTTGGCCTGTAAAAGCAAATGATTGAAGGAAATATTCATTAATAGGATGTGGTTCAGTAAACTATGTTGCATTAAGGCAAAGTAATAACATGGAAATAATTAGGATGATCTGTTCATACGCCTATGGAAATAGTGTCAATATATGTTGTTTTATTGAAACAAACAAACAAGATTTTTAAGTTTGTACCATATACTGTATTTTGTGTACTAATAAGGGAAGTTAAAGGTACATGTTATATTTAAGTGCATAAACATAAAAACCCTTAAAATTTATCATAGTGGTTAGCTTTTGGCAGGAAGTGAATCAGAGCTTCAGCATACGGACATAACATTTGGAGGGGAGATTCACATGGAATTAGGAAATATACGACCCTCATAGGGGAGGGCAGCTGTGTGGATAGGGCCCAGAGGTACATGTGGGAGGGAGTTTGCATTACCTGTGTTTTAATACATTTTGATATTTGAACCGTACAAATTGTGTGTGTGTGTGAGTGTGTGTGTGTTTTACCTATGCATAAATATTTCCTGTATAAAACAGGCAATTTCTTCACGGTCACTGTGGGCTAGGTGATTTTTCTTTATTCACGTTAGGTTACAATATCATAGCATGGTTAATAAAATATTTTGATGTATAAAGCTACCTTGTTGACATTACCAATATTTAATGGGCTAAAGTAAAATTAATTTAATTAGTATTTCTTTAACTGTCCAGAAAATGTTTCAAGTAGCCTACTTTGGTACAGTGGTAGAAATAAGGATTCAGAGTCTGAGCTCTGCTACATACATACCTCCCATGTGGTCTTTACAGAGTCAGCACCTCTAAACCTGTGTTTTCTTACCTGCAAAATTACAAAAGTAGTTAAAACCACTCTTTATTGATCAAAAATATTTATAAAATTTTTGCATATTAAAATTTTTTGAGTAAAAATTTTTGAAAGTTTGTTTTGAGGTATAAATATTCATAATATTAGAAGTTCCTGTGTTTTTCTCTGTGGGTAAAGAGTCCAAAGGAGTATGTGAGCTGCTAAATACATACAAAAAGTAGAATCTTACAGACTGTTAGGAAATGGTCAACGAGTAGAGTGTCGGGCAAGTATAAGTGTCACATAGCACATAGTGGGCCACAGCACCACTATCAGCAGCAACATTAACTCAAGAATGACATTTATTTACGAAATCCTATTTGTTAGATTCTGTGTGGCACATCCCATTCAATTGTTACAAAATCGCCATTGTACAGTTACCCAGTATTAGGCAAACAATGAAAGTATCAGATCTGGTGTTTGAAAACAGGGCTTGTTGACTCCAAAGCTCATGTATCCTTACCACTATTCCATTTAGTTTCAAATTTTAGTGGACATTAAAATATATCAGGAGTGCATATTTTTCTGACCTTGTCCCATAGATTTGCTGGGCCTGAGTTACCGGCATTGTATCATCTTTTCCAGCGGTTCTGATGCTATTGGCCACTAGGTAATGTAAGGAATACCATGCTATTTCCAACTGCCTCTTAATCCGCATCCCTGACAAAGTATCTGCAAATGACTTCTGTTGGTAAGCCTCTGTGTTTGCAACAAAGATGGCAACCAAGGGGACCACTGTTTCTCTATGCTGTGCTTTCAGGCTCTGGGTCTCCAGGGTCAGCCTTTCAGATGATGATGGAGGGAAAGAGAAGGGGTTGTAGAATGCGACTTCTTTGATGGAATGGCAACAGAATTAGGAATAATCTGCCTCATCTGGGTTCTAAATCCATCCTTGGAAATTAGAATTCAGGTCTGCTCTAAGGTTTTATTTTAGTGTTTGCAGTTTTTAGAGTTCAAAATGATTCTGAGAATTAGCCATGTCTGAAATCAACTGGGCTAAATCCTTTCAAACTTTTTTCTTCTCCGCTCTGTTCTATGATTAAATAATTTCACAAGTCTTGCTCAAAGAATCAAATAGTAAATTTTATGCAGTTGTATTGTGTCCTATTAGGATAGTCTTTTCTTATTTTTAACAAGTAAGTTTTTGAATACTTGTTTGTACAAGGCACAGAGCAAGGTGCATGGGTGGATGCAAATCTGGAGCAGGCATGTGGGAGATGAGGCATGTCCATAAGTAAAGTGTACTACAAAGTTGAAAGTCTGTTGAGAATCAAGACGCATGAGGAGTGCTGTGAGAAGTCAGCAGAGGAGAAGAGACAGAATTTTTAGTGGGGGGATTTGGGAAAACTTCACAGAAGAAATGATACTGGTCTAGGCTTTGAAGAGTCGATATGATTTCAACTAACTAAAGTAGCATGGAAAATCATACCAGGCAGAAAGAGCACTATGATCCCACACGGGGAATATATTCAGATTTAACCAAAGCATGTTTTTTTTAATAGCAGTAATGAATTAATGGGTTTACATGTATAATATATTTAACAATATATTCTTACCATAAAAAAAACTCTTAATATTAGTAAACCCTGTAGATCATAACCTATCAAAGAATCTAGAAAAGTAAGTTAAAACAAGGTCCTATATATACATAGGTCATTATGTAGTAACCACAGTACAAGGTAGGAAGAGCTATATAGTAGCTACCTGTCAACTACTAGGGGACTGTTTTCAGAACTGCATTCTATGTAACATGGAAGTCTCAGGAATTGTCTATAGGTGCTAAGGGAAAAAAACTTTTGGTCAATAAATCTGGGAATTGCTCGTTGAAACAAATTCAGTTACTTATTATTTTCCCCCCTGTGGAACTTTCCAGACCATTAATATACCATGCAGTATATCTCCAATTTCTTTAACCATAGTTTGTTTATTTAACTATTATTATTTGTTATTATTTACTTAATTTGTTTGTAGAGCACATATTAATATCTTGAGCGCTAATATTCTGCTGAACACATTTTAGAAAAATGTGTTGGAAAACACTGTAAAGGAGTCAGTCATCCCTTTTCTGGAGTAAGGAAAGAGCTCATGGAAAACTAAAAAAAAATACATTAATGATAAATTGTTATAAATATGCATTTTAATGGTAGTATATAATTTTAGTTTATTCATAAGTTCCATATTATTTAATTGTGTCATATCTCATATATATTTTATAGGAACTAGAATGGTTCCTATAGAATATTTTCTTTATCTTAGGGCTGCTTCTCAGATGGGGAAAAAAAAATCTCTTTACCGTAGTAGTGCATCTTATTTCACTGTCAAAATGCAAGCATTCATTTTACTGAAAAGCAATATTCAAGGAGTCCTATAGTCCTCATATTTATTTTGAGCCTTGGATATTTTGATGAGTATCTTCAAATATTTCCAGGGTAACAAGTCAAAGGAAGACTATAGTGGATGTACTTTTAAAATTTTAATTAGTTATCTTTTCATTACTAATTACATAGTGGTGCCCATACTATATTTTCACAGTTTTTTTTCTTGTTGTTGTTAAGACCACATGGATGAGAATAATCATGAAATTGCTCTTTGAACATTAATAGTGTCCCCCCATCCTTCTATGATTTTCAATTGTTTAAACATTTTCCATGCTGGTTGAGTTAATTTATATCCCCACAAAATGGCTAAAAAGGTGTAAAAAACTTATAAAAGTTGACAGTGCCCTATTAACTTTGTAGCTAAAGACGAAATGTTAATTTTGGTTTGTAGAACAATATTGCACTAAAAGTATATGGCCCAAACTCAGGAGTTTCTGAAATGGATAGGAATATTGCAGTCCACAATAAAGTAAACCTGCAAACAAAACCCAGGCCATGTTGCAAGCTAAGTGATGAGGAAAATGTGACTGATTTCCTTTGAATTCAACAGAGCTTTTCATTTTACATTCATTGTGTAGCTTTTTCGAACAGATTTTACTGAAAGCCAGAGAGATGAGAATATTAGCCCAAGGTTAACAAATATGTACTAGAAAGAGCTAGAACTCAAAGACTTTATTTATATATATATATATATATATTATATACATTCTGTCATCTTTCCTAATTCTTTGCTTTTAGACAGGTTATCCTATTTTTTTCTCTAAATTCTCCTCAGGCTTCCAGAGGCTGTGTCACTGTTATTTTCTTTTTTCTGTTTATCTTGTTTATGAAAAGAAAATAAAAATAAAGCCATCTGTTTATTTAGCACCTACTTCGGGCCCCTCAGCTTTTAAGGCTAGGATAGATATACAAGGCATGTGCATATCCACAGTCTTCTCCAATGGTAACACATATACAAGTCAGATAGTTTGGCTCCATCTTGAATGTTATAGAGAAAGTAATAATTTTTAAATTATCATGAAGGAATTCCAGCCTTACTTTCAGTTCTTGATGTTTTTAAAATCAGCAACATAATGTCCTAAAACTTGAAGTTTGGCTTATATCCAACTGTGTACTTGACATCTCTGCTTGGATTCTTAATTGGCATAACAAGATTAACAAGTTCAAATCCCATTTATCAACTCATCCCTTTCCCAATGTTTCTTATGTGAGTACATGATAACACCATATATTCAGTTGCTCAGGCCAAAAATCTTGGAGTTTTCTGTGGTTCTTCTCTTTTTCTCATCCCCCACATGCAGTCCATCTTTGTTGGCTCTACTGTCAAAATGTATTCCAAATATGACATCTTACCATGATCTTTATCATTATCCTCTTATTTCATTGTCCATACTACTGCAAAAATGTCCTGATTGGTTTCTGCTTCTGCTCTTTTACTACTCTAACCTATCCCCCAAATGTCAGATAGAATGAAACTTTTAAAACTGAAGTTGGATTCGGGCTCCTGGGTGGCTCAGTCAGTTAAGCATCTGACTTTGGCTCAGGTCATGATCTCATGGTTCGTGAGTTCGAGCCCTGCGTCTGACTCTGTGGTGATGGCTCAGAGCCTGGAACCTGCTTTGGATTCTGTGTCTCCCTCTCTCTCTGTCCCTTCCCTGCTTGTGCACTCTCTCTCCCTCTCTCTCTCAAAAATAAATAAACATTAAAAAATTTTAAACTAAAATTTGATTATTACATTTCTGTTCTCAAACACTTAACACACTTAGAATAAATTCTAAATTTTAAAATCTTTTGCTTGATCTATAATATTCTATATGATCTCAACCCCTGTGTGTGTTCTTACCTCATTTCCTACTTGCTTACTTACTTCTAGTATCACTTCTAGCATCAGCTCTGGTTGAATTTTGACCTACCAAGCACACAAATACTTCAAGTTGTTTTCCCTTATTATTCTTTCTGCTTAGGGTTATCTTTGCCGAAATATCTGTAATACTTTGTCCTTCACTTTTCTCTGTTATTCATTCAAATATTTGTTCTGTGGAAATAATTTCCCTGACCACCTTACCTGTTACAATAATCTCTACATTCCCTTACCATTTAGCCTTCTTTATTATTCTTTTTTATCTCTTAGTACTGCTTAGCATTATAACATGTAGCATAATGGTTATTATCTACCTTCCCAGTTGAATGTTTGCTCCACAACTGCAATTGTTTACTGCTATATTTCAAGTGTTCAGTACAGTGCATGACTCATAGATGACACCTAGTAAGTATTAAATATTTAAATAACTTATGTAATTAAGCAATTAAGTATTTGCAAATGTGAACAAAGGTAGACACACACAAATATCAAATTGTAATTCTAAGTTCTATAAAGGACATTTGACTGAGTCAAGGAGATAGGGAAACGCTTCTCTGAGGAAGAGCAGCTGTAAGCCTAGAACGAAAGAGGGCAGTGCAGTTAACTAGGTGAAGAAAGAAATGGAAGTCTTCTGAGTATTTCAGGAGCATGCCAAGTATGAGACTCTAAAGCAAGAAGGTCCATGTGGCTGGAGCAGAGACAGCAGGAGGCAAGCATGAGTAGAGGGATGTTATACAAGGATAGTTAGAAAGGTAAGTCACAGCTGGATCCTGAAAGCCTTTGTTGTCTATGTTAATCAGGTGCTTGGGGCGCCTGGGTGGCGCAGTCGGTTAAGCGTCCGACTTCAGCCAGGTCACGATCTCGCCGTCCATGAGTTCGAGCCCCGCGTCAGGCTCTGGGCTGATGGCTCAGAGCCTGGAGCCTGTTTCCGATTCTGTGTCTCCCTCTCTCTCTGCCCCTCCCCCATTCATGCTCTGTCTCTCTCTGTCCCAAAAATAAATAAACATTGAAAAAAAAATTAAAAAAAAAAATCAAGTGCTGTTTTCATCTTAACCACAATAGAAAATCTTTTTGGCATTTTAAGCAGGGTAGTGTCATGGTTTTTCAAAAATTTTTTAAAAAAATGTTTATGATGAGAGTGTGGAGTTTGAAATATGGAAAAGTGATGATTGAAACAGTCCAGGAGAGAGATTACCAAAATTTACCAAGGGGAAGGTAGTAAAAAGCTGTTCTCCTTAGTCCTGGGTAATAAAGGAGTACATTGTCTATAGAGAATTTAAAAAGAATAATGTAAACAATAAAAAGTCCAACCATTTTTTTATTATCACTGTGTGCCAGTAATTCTAAACAATGTTGGTGATTAAAATAGTCTGCTCAGTTGGTATACCATAGGAGATGATAAATAATAGCTTGGACCAGAGAGTTAGCCATTTCTTCATTCAAAAATATTTTTGAATATCGTCTATGTGTCAGGCACTATTGCAGACATGTTAATGCAGGGGTGAACAAAAAGATAAAAATTTCTGCCCACAGGGAGCCTACATTTTTGCAAGGAAGATTGACAATAGTAAATACATATGTAGCATCTCAGGTGGTGATAAGTTTTTTGATCAGTACAAGAGTAAATGTTAATTAAGCATTTGGCTATTAAGGGCCAAGAGCTCAGAGGAAATAGCTGAACTCAAGATAAAATTCTGATGGTCATCTGTTGGTAGGTAGCTATGTTAATCATGAGTATAAAACGGAACTAAGGAAGTAAGTATGGAGTGAAAAGAACCAGTCTAAATCCTAGCATTGAGATGCCCCAGTATTTGCCATCCAGATAAAGATGATGCTTTCTTTTCTTTTCTTTTCTTTTCTTTTCTTTTCTTTTCTTTTCTTTTCTTTCTTTCTATCTATCTATCTTTCTAAGGTGACATAAGGAGTAGTGAATAGATATAGGGCATATCAAGGACTGATGAAGCCATTACAAGATGATTAAAAGATCAATATCTCAAAGAAAGTTGATCATAACACCAGCGCTTTAAGGATGTACTGCTTTGTTCTTAGAAAACTTTGAAATTGCCTGGATTGAATATTTATATTTTCCTATTAAAAGGATGAACAAGCTTCTGGGATAGCTAGACTAATCTCCCCACTACACTAATTTCCCTGTCACTCCCTTTCTAAAACATCCTTCAACAGCTTCTCTCTCATGAAATGGAATAGAAAGTTGAAAGGTCTGACATTCAGTGTCCTTCATGATTCAGTCTTAACTTTTCAAGTATGACCTCTACTCCGCCCCTAGATAAACCTTTTTCTCCTGGCCACCTAGGCATTAAGTGTCCCTTTAATAGCCTGGAATATTCTTTTTTTTTTTTTTTTTTTTTCCTGTGCTTATATCATTTCAGTTTTTTGGAATGCCCTCCTCATTCAATGTCAGACCCATTCCTGTCATTTCTCTTCTAGAAAGTCTTCCGATTTTTACTCTGGGAACCATGAGAATAATTTATCAATACTCTAATATGATCAAGGATGGAGTCTGTTTATTATGTATTTGTGTCCCTCACAACATCTCGCTCACATCTCTGTTTGTTCAATATTAAATAGATATTTATTGAATGGCTATTATGAGCCAGGCACTGGCAAGAACCAAACAGATAGCTGCTGGTTGTACAACTGTAGTTGCTTCCCTTTTAAGTGCTGGGATGAGCCTATCTGACAGCGTGCAGAGCTCTGGTATTCAAGGTGATGTGCAATAGCAGAGAATTCTATGAATTCTATGGCTGATTTCATGCTTTTTTTGTTAGTTTTGTACATGACTCATGTTAGTTTCCACAGTATCAGTGTTTGAAAGAAAAGAACAATTCCTTCTTTCTTTGGAAAATGATGAAACCTTAATATTTAAAAGCCTTTCTGTACAAAGCTGTTGGTATGAAATATCACAACATCACGTCTGATAGTTCAATTTAAATATTAATGAAAACCTTAAGCTTTATCTGGAATAGTTAATTTGGAATTTCAATTCATATTCACATCCTCGTGCAAAAAAGAGAGAGAAGAAAGGGGGAGCTTGTGTGTTTTAAAGGATTTGTGAATAAGATTCCCCAGCAGACGCACTGTTTGCAGACAAAGCAGCACAGATGTTACTTGTCTGTCATAGAGAATGCCACTCTGTAATGAGGCTCACTTGACTTGGTGTGTGTATGTGCCTGAATGTGTGTATGACAAAGCTAAATCACTGCAAAACTCAATGGTAAGCACCAATCTGCCATATACATAGCATGTTCTGTAGGAGAACAACAGAAGCAGAGAGCAAGAAAACAAGGCGCTAGTCTGTGAAATCTAGTTTTAAAATGGGGCAAAAGAAGTGTGGATTGTAGATTATCTAGAATCCGTGAGTTGATTTCCTGGTTGATAAATAACATTAAAGTTTAATTATATGACATAAAATAGTAAACATGTACAAAGTATAGTTTTATAGAATACCTAAGAAAACTCTTAGGTAAATGGCATTTGGAGAATGTATATCTGTGTCCCTGTGGATTCAGGCATAGGAACAGCTTGCTTCTTTTCAATCTTTTTATGAATGCCCCCAAGAAAATATTCTTGAATTTGGCTCATTGTGTTATATGAACGGTGATTGATCTTGTCAGGAGAAAGTCAACCATACTTAGCCCCTTGCAAAGCAAACAGCACGGCCAATATCTTAGTCAAGTTCTCTTTGCTGCTGCTTCAGCTGTCAAAGTCACTGGTGCAATGCAGCATTCAAGGTAATTTCCATTTAGTGGTGAAAGCTGTTTTCTTCAATTTCTTGGCTTCTTTGTCTTTTTCCTTGCCCCCTATCCATCCAATACCATTCCCGTGTCATTGGCACACTTACATTTGCCTCACCTCGCTGATTTCTCCCCACCTGCACGACATGCCTAGAGCCCCAGTGCTGCTGATGCATTATCCATCCAGGGTTTTGTTGTGTGGTGACATTCCAGAGCAGAGCTCAGCCCACGGGCATCTGCCAATGCGCTGGAGCTCTCCTCTCCAGCAATTATTCAGTTTGATTACACACGATGATAAGCTATTAAGAGCCACTCATGCACAGCCCTTTATTTACCAACAGTTGAAATCTCCCGTTTGCTTCCACTGTGTAAGAAACTAATTGTGGTGAAGTAAACAAAAGGGAAGGGCAGTCACCTATTGTGGGGAACAGTGCTACAAGGTAGTGAGTTTGTCTCCCAAATAAAAATGGTGTCAACAGATCACTTGGATCCATCTTCCCTAACTGACATGTAGGGCAGCTGGAGAAGAAGTGCATCTAGTGGGTATGACCATGTAATCTAGTTTTTAGAACCCCTATTCCTGTGTCTAGTCATTTAGATGAACATTCTATTAGGCCAGAAAAGGGATGATCTTTTATATACACTCATACCTCATCAACAAAATGCAGGTTGGGATTTTGAAGAGTGCCTATACGAGGAAAGTTCTCTTTAACAAAAATGGTAACAGCAGCTATTTAGCTCTCCATGTCTCCGTTTATAATCTGTAGAGTGCTGCTTTGTTAATTTGGTTACAAGTGTATTTTCTGTGTAAATATTCACAGCAAATAATGCTTTGCATAGAAATTCCTATTATTATCACTCTCCAACTCAAAAAAAAGTGCCTAATGGCAGACTTATATGTTGAGTGCATATAAGTACCAGTTGTTGGTGACCCTCTTTCCATTGTTAGATCTAAACGAGCAATTTTCGAACAGAATCTTTTATTCTGAAAAGAAATCTATCTGTAACAAGGCACCCTTAATTCCCTCAAACATGGTCATCTTAAATAGTTATGAACATCCAGTCTAAAAAAACTCCATCTCTAATGCCCTTTTTCCTCCTTTCCCCATCCCCATCTTCCCAACCCCCAAAACAGACGTTTGGAGCCTGGAGGAGAAAGAGGAAATTAATTTGTTTATCGGGTAGTGTTGGAAAGTAAATGGCTTTCCTTTGAGGGTTTCTTTCCTTCTTTTCAGTGCATTGAATTTAGAGTCCTTCCTCCCCTACCTCTTTTCCCGTTTGTTAATGCACTGCCTCCTCCCAGGGCAGCATCAATAAAGAGACCTGGAGATCCTGTTTTGAGTTTGTTTACTCTCAGCCACAACTGGGAATATGATTTCTAGCAGTATACAATGAAATCTTGCTGTTGTAGGAGGAAGAAAAGGAGATGAAAACTGAAATGTCCTGTGGAGTTCACTGCAATAAGAAGGGACTGCACCCATGTAAATGAATGCCACACCAATTTATGTATTTATAAACTATTTTCTATATGTCCATATGGGAAGTGGGTTCAATAACATGCACAACCAATGTACTGTAGGTAAGGATAACTATAGGGATGACAATGCTAATATATTTTTGTACACACCACAACTGCTCATAGGTACTAAACTGGCATGTCTATTTTATTTTATGCACATGTTTTTCAGTGACTCATCGCTGAAAGTCAGTCAGTGAGATAAATGTTTTAGACCTACCTACAACTAACCCCTAGCTCTTTGGAAAACAAAAGACAAAAACCCTCTAAACATACTGTCTTGTCTTTTCTCTTTTTTTCTTTTTCTTTTTTCTCTCCAAGTTCATTTATTTTGAGAGGAAGAGAGAGGGAGGGGCAGAGAGAGAGGGAGAGAGAAAATCCCAAACAGACTGCATGCTTGTCAGCACGAAGCCCAATGTGGGGCTCAAACTCACAAACCATGAGATCATGACCTGAGCCATGGTTGGATACTTAATCAACAGAGCCACCCAGGAACCCTATCTCTTCTAATTAAGGCCATCAAATCACAGCTATTTTGGGGTAGATCTGGAAAGGTAAGAGATCTGATTGGTTTATACAGAATGTTTGAGGTGTCTACATGATGATTATATTCTGAATTGTCTATCTTCATCAACTAATACTCAGAATATCTAAATATTTCTAAGAGAACTACAGTTAAATTGTTTTTCAGATTTGCAGACATTATGAACTTAGCAAATCATTTCTGGAAACCTTAAAACATTAAAATATGAATATTGTAAAACTTAATACTTGGAAATCTTTTTGGAAACTTGAGAAATGTAAAAAAAATCCTCTTATGTTTCAAATTTTTATGATGATATAATAATAATACCACTTACTGCTCTATTCCTTCTAAACCAAGGTAAAGAAGATATACCATTGTCCACATTTCCTGTTTCCCAATCTAGTTGTAGTATCATATGTTTATAAACAGTATTCACAGAAGCTAGAATTTCTGATATAAATGTTTTAATTTTTCTCATTAGAAATGACCCCAAGGTTATTTTAAATTAACTATTCAGAATGCATATAGCTTTAAAATGAAATTAACAGTTTTATTTAAATGCTATGAGAAAAAAATACATAAGTTCAAAAAATATATATATAAGTTCACACATTCTATATTAAATAAAATTCATAGAAACAAATTAACCCAGACACTCTCCAGGTATTTAAAAAAAGATACCAATATTCAGAGATATAAACTTATAAACCTATCTATATAGATAGATAGATATGTATAGATATCTATAGATATAAACATAAAACAATGCTTTATGAGAACTTATGAGAACTTTAGTTTCTTCAGTTCCTAAGAAATTATTCTTCTTAGTTTTATTCCAAATAGAAATTTCCCTTAATGGTGGCATTTAGTAAAAAACAATTCTCATCCTTTAGTCTACGAGGACATTAGTTAAGACTTTCTTTCCGTACATAGACTATGATAGACTTTCCATAGACTATCTTTCCATATTCCATAGAACTCATAATATGCTGGAAATCTTAGGTTGTTTGGCTTCTAGACTATTACATTGTTTTCAAGATATGCGATCAGAAAGAATATTTCCTATTGTTTTGTCCATAGACCACTCTAGCAGTGCAGCTTTAAAGCAACTACCAGAGCAAGATACTAACTTAAACAATGTCAAAAAGCAATTGGCATGGCTATTGATTGGTATTAGTCTGTTTATTACACTGGACATTCTAATACTCATCTATGGTAAAAACATTTAGCATGGTGATCAATAGGATTATTACGAGTTATGAAAAGTACAGAAGAAAATTTGGAAGTTCTCTCCAATTCATCTTTGGTATTTTCTGTTGTAACAATTATATTTGTTAAAATGAGATTCACTCCTGACTGCCACACTTACTTTAAAATACATCCTGTAAAGTGTGCCAGCATTTTCCCCAGGCAGTTTTTTGTTTTGTTTTGTTTTGTTTTGTTGGTTTTTGTTTTCTTAATTTTTCTTTTAATAATGCTCTTCCCCTGTTGGTACACTTGGCAAAACCTACTCATCCTTCAAGAACCCAGCTTTTTGTGGCCTGTTGTATAAAGCCATTGTCTCTTTATGCAAATTAGCCCTCTTCCTTTTAGGGTCCACAGACCTTTGTCCCCAGTTCCCATAGAACCATGATTCTGTTGTGTACGAATTGTCTCTCTTCCAGTCTGTGTTCCTGACTAGAATATGTGCTTTGTGAGGGCAGGGATTATGTCTCAAACCATATCTGCCATATGGTAAAATGCTCCAAGGACATAGTGGTAAAGTGATAGGGAAGTTTTTATTTAAATGTGCTTTCAAGCTCTTCTTTTGTTTAGAGAGCAGTGGAGTTTCCCTGGGTGGAGGTGGGGCAGGGAGGAATAAATTGCAAGCATCTGCAGGGCAAGGGACTTGCTTTTTGTCTTCTCAGAGCCTGGAATGTAAATGCTGTCTGTAGTGGGCCTTTGGTGAGTGCTGTAACGAGTCACTCATCTTTAAAGCAGGTCATGTTCTCAACTGAAAATACCTTAGGCCTGTCAGTTATAAGTGTTATAATAAAGATACTCTTTATAAGTAAATTCACTGTCTGATGTTAGAAAAGTAACTAAACATTATTTAAAAATGCTTTTGCTATAGATACTCCACAATTAAAACAAACACATACACTAACAAAAGTAGTGTGTCTTTATTGTCTTCAGGACATTCACTTACTCACTTATATGTCCATTCATTTATTTTCTCATTCATTCAGTGATTATTGATTATATGCTATCTAGTATGTGTACACAGTACTAGTTTTCATGTGGTTTACAGGATGGCATTGAAGACAGATGTTAAAGAGGTAATCACACAAATAATGATAAAATACAACCATGAAAAGTGCTCCTTGCTACTAGAGAGGTTGTAAAGGAACCTTAATCTTGTAAGGGATGGAGGAGGTTTGGGAGGATGAAGGAAGGAATCTGAGGAAATGTCATTTAAACTAAATCCAGAAGTAGGAGAGATTGCTGGTCAAAGGGCTGAAGGGAGGGAAGAAAGAAGTGAGCCTTTAAGGTAAAAGGAATGTTGAGGTAAAGTTCTAATGCATGAAGGTGTATTTTAACAGGCAAGAATAAAGTGAGTGGGGAGAGACAAGGGAAGAGTCAGGAGATAGAAATTGAGAATTCGATAGGAGTCAAAGGAAAACAAAGGCGTTTGTGAAGTTGTCTGTTCTTTTTTTATTATTTTATTTTTTAAAATGTTTTTATTTATTTTTGAGAGAGAATCAGAGACAGAGCCCAAGTGGTGGGGGGGGGGTGCAGAGAGAGAGAGGGAGACACCAAATCCAAAGCAGACTCCAGACTCTGAGCTGTCAGCACAGAGTCCAATGTGGGGCTTGAACTCAAAAGCCATGAGATCATGACCTGAGCCGAGGTTGGGCGCTTAACTGACTGAGCCACTCAGGCGCCCCTGTCAGTTCTTCTTTTAAACCAATATTTATATTTTTAGTATTCTGAAGGTATTTTAGGCAAGCATAAAAAATTTCTAATTTCAATCTAAAATACTTTTTAAATAATTATTCTTTATATGGATTGCCAATAACTCATATTTAAGGGACATGAAATTGGAAAATATAGGAGCTGGTTATAGGAGTTTGTGACTAATTGAACAGTTCTGGCTCTCATGAATAGGAAGAAAAGAGTCGGTGTGATGAACATTTAAGGAGGTAGAGCCAGGTTTAAACAGTAGCTACCCCCCAGAGCACTCAGTTTTCCAGACAAAAGCCATGTCTTAGATTTGCTGTTAGAAGAAAAGAATAGCTCAACTAGCTCTGGGCAAGCAGTGGTAAGGAACCCTAAGGAACCAAATGGACTGTGCAGTAAGGTTCCCAAAATAGGAATTTTCACATAAACTCCTATCCCTAGCACCTCTATGTAAATCACATAGATGACAAGCTATTGTTTTTTGCTATACTGAAATGCACAGACCTTGTGTATCAACAGAGTCTAAAGCAGGATGTATCACTATGGCAACTATACCTCCAATCTCAAACCATAAAATGGACATTCTGTGATATGCAGAATTTTTTTGAGATAGTAGTCTCACGCAGTTCCTAGGGGTCTGCTAGCAGAGACGAGATAGGAGTAAGAAGTCAGTACATACTGTTATGTAGCTTAACAGGCAGCATCTCTCTACAGCTCATTTCCTCCAGTTTGTCCTGCCATTATTCAGAGATTGTTATCTGTCTCAAAGTATGACTTTGGCATTGTGAGGAAGAGGTTGGCCACTGACAAATGTTTCCTCATGGCTTTGACTTTCTGTATTACCCTGAATTGATTGTAGGTGGTTTTGTACAGATTGCTAGGCATTATCATGTATTTTCTTTTCAATGTTATTCTTGAAACACTTCAGGTAAGAGATACTAAATTTTCATCTGTTCATGTTTGTCTGTATATTTGCTTATAAATAATATACTGTAGGAAATTTAAAATACCTAGAAACTAATTGTGGTATATCCCCATGCCATATTAATATGTTTACTGTGTTTGATGGATTAATATAGAGATGATCAATACAGAACTCATATTTGTAAGTGATATGTTACTCGGAATCTTTTGGGATAAGGATTAAAGGATTAAGAGTTATACTGCTGATTACACAGCCTTCTGAAGAAGTTTATTTTTTAAAATTCCTTTGTCAAATTCAAACAAAAAATTTATGAAAAAAGAATTCTTCACTTTGAATTAGTGAATTGAATGTATCAAGACACTTGTAGCTAGAAAGCAATATTATTTTAAACCTTTCTTACATTGATAGAAAATATCAACTCTTTGATAGGAGAGCTTCTAAGTTGAAAAATGTGACTTTTCAATATATTCATGAACACTAATATTTTATTATTTAAAACTTGAAAGTTCTGGTCAAGCATATCAAACAGTAAGTGAGGATATTAACAACTTGGATATTCACAACAATTTAAGCATGCCCGGTTTTGTTTCTCTTTCTTTTCACATGCTTGTAGACACAAAATATCTTCAATATCAATGATTTATTCTCTCAACAACTCTGTTAAGGAGAGAAAGAAAGGTTGACACGATCAAGTTAATTCTTAAGGAAAAATGCGGGAAGAGAAATAAATCACTTTCAAATATTTTTCATGACTAGAAGGCCTCCCTTTTATTTACATTCATTTTGCACTTGACTCCTCATTAACATATGCCCTTATTCATCTTTTCATTAGCAGGGATTCATAGCAACCTAGAAAGAGACAGACAGACATTGTAAGCTTTCTTGCATGATAGGGTGGAGGACAAAGTTGTCTTGTTTGTATAACTTTAGCCTCTTTGATATTACTGAGGAGTAATAGAGCAACCTCACAAGAGCAACCCTGAATTATAGACGTTGGGATGATGAATGAGCAATTCATCCAGAGCTTCCTTTGGATAGGCAAACAGTCTTAGACCTGTGTGTGAACTACTCTCCAGGCAGCTGGGGAATAGGTCAAGTCAATGTCATTATTCCCCTGAAAGTACTTTCTGTTCTAGGCATGGGGTCTTTTCAAGGCAGCAAGAAGTATCACATAGATGACTCAGCGTCATGCACAGGTGCTGGTTGGATTCAACCCTTGGACCTGGGATTACAGCCTATTCAGATCATCAGTGAGATGTTAAAGAATTCTAGTCCAGGATCAAAAACAAAGCAACAAAGCAAGCATTCTCCTGGTTTTTTTTTGTTCTTTTTTGTTTTTTCCCCAGTTGGTTTCCCGTGATCCTTTTTAAGTATAAATTCTATTTATTTTCCTAAAATTCATAGATTACTGCCTTAGATGATTTATTAACTGTTTAATTTTTCTTTGTGACATTACTCAACCATTTTTTTTCCGGCTTTACTCTCTTCATCCATAAAACTGAGGATACTATAACCTAATTCACAGTGCTATTTCCAGTATTAAAGAGATAACGCATGGAAAACTCAGGCAAAAGCTTCGGTACATAGAAAGTCAGTCCTCTTCCAAACATATAAATCAGAGATTTAGCCCTCCTAAGTATCTTGTTCTCATTCTTCAACTGTTTTTGGTAGTTAGCTACTAAAGGCAAACATGTAAAACCTTAACTAATATGTCTATATGGAAAACTGGAACTCTGTTAAGGAGTTTTAGACCAGATTTTATGGTCTGATCCAGCAGTTGCCTAGTATTATATTGTGGTCCTGTCTTAGATTGGTTACCTATACATATCCTTACAAGAATGCATCAGAAACTGGAGAAGTTAGAGGCAAAGTGAAATCTCCAATTCTTTAAGTTGGAGCCTCTCTCTGTCCTTGTAGAGTTCAACTAGATTGTCCTGATTCCCTTTGACTTTTTAAAGAAAGACAATAAATGAAGTTAAAGCACTATTTCCAAATTCCTTCATGGTGATGGGGAATCATTTAAAGGTGGAACAAAATGCTTTTCCATGTATTAACTCATAGTCTGTTTTAGAAATCTATAGGAAAAAAAAAAACATAAAACGATGTTTTGATTAAATAAAAGTTAGAATGTATTAGATATCTTAAAAGTTTGATTTTAATTTTTTCACATAGTTAGATATTTTTTTAAATATTTATTTTTGAGAGAGAGAGCTCCAGTGGAGAAGGGTCTGCAGGGAGGGGGACAGAGGATCTGAATCCGGCTCCACACTGACAGCAGTGAGCCTGATGTGGGGTCGAACTCATGAACTGTGTGTAACATGAAGCAGAGTGTGGTCAAAATCCTTATCTCAAAACTTATCTTGAAAAATATAGCCAATAAGGTCATTTTAAAGTAGGAATAATGTTTTGATTACTATTAATAGAATATTATTATTATTATTATTAAACTTAATGCTTCCTAAAATTCCACTATATCAGAAAACCCAGTATAACTTAATTTTCTCTTAATGGTTACTAGGGGTCTTGTACATGTAAATGAAATTTCATATCTAAATAGTCTATTGTAATAAAGAATGTATCAATATAATTTTAGTCGACAATATAATTTTAGAATAATCATTCTAAGATCTGGTTTAAGTTTATCCATATTGAAAGAGCAAAAAATGTACATAATAACCAAAGCATGAAAACCTTTGGTAGAGGTTTGTAGAAACAAATCTTACTTTCATATCCTAATGATTACCCAAATGTACATATGAATCAAATTCTATTCCTTCTTCTAATTTTTTAGTAAGTCCCAAATTTTTGTTACAATTAGTTAAATTACAGCCAAGGTTGACTCTGGACATGAAATTATAAATCATGGGGAAAATACTCTGGTTCTTTATCAAACATTGCAATGAAACAAATCATCTTAATTTCCAAGAATACATTATTATTTTTATTTTCTCTCTAATAAGATTCTCAGTTCCTGAGTACAACATGTTTTGGGCAAGTAACTTTAGAGTGTACACTCTAAGACTTATTTTGGGGTTGGTTTGGGAGGAAGCTGATTAAAATTTAACTGAAACAACTTGTCATAGCATACAAAGAAAAAGGGATAATTGAGAAAACATTTTGAAAATAAAGCTTAACTTGGTAATCTTCTATATAATATCTTGCTAAAATTTCAGCTATCAAGTAATATTTGGCCAATGAAATGAATATAACATCAGCTAGATATTTCATTAATGTATAGGGGGCTATCTTAGTAACTATTATTTATTATTCATTCAACAAACATTTACCAAGCATTATAGGATGCATTGTATCTTTTTAACAAATTTTTTACTTAAAAAATTTGTCCTTTTTTTTAAATTTAAATTTCAGTTAGTTAACATACAATGTAATATTGGTTTCAGGAGTAGAATTCAGTGATTCATCAATTACGTCCAATACCCAGTGCTCATCACAAGTGCCCTCCTTAATGCCCATCACCCATCTAGTCCATCTCCCCCCTACCTCCCTCCATCAACCCATGGTTTGTTCTCTATTATTAAGAGTGCTTTATGATTTGTTTCCCTCTCTTCTCTTCTCCCTCCTTCCCATATGTTCATCTATTTTGAATTCCACATATGAATGAAATCATATGGTATTTGTCTTTCTCTGATTGACTGATTTTGCTAGCTCCATCCACGTCATTGTAAATGTGTGTGTGTGTGTGAGTATACACACACATGTATACACACACACACACACACACACACAATAGATCTTCTTTATTCATCAGTCAATGGACATTTGGGCTTTTTCCATAGTTTGGCTATTGTTGATAATGCTGCTATAAATAGTGTGGTGCATGTATCCTTTCAAATCTGTATTTTTGTATCATTTGAGTAAATACTTAATAGTGCAATTGATGGATTGTAGGGTAGTTCTATTTTTAGTTTCTTGAGGAACCTCCATACTGTTCTCCAGAGTGGCTGCACCACTTTGCATTCCCACCAACAGTGCAAGAGGGTTACCCTTTCTCTGAATCCCCTCCAATACCTGTTGTTTCTTGTGTTGTTGATTTTAGCCATTCTGACACGTATCTCATCATGGTTTTGATTTGTATTTCCAAGATTATGAGTGATGCTGAGCATCTTTTCATGTGTCTGTTAACCATCTGATGTCTTCTTTGCAAAAGTGTCTATTCATGTCTTCTGCCCATTTCTTAACTGGGTTACATTTTTTTTGGGTGTTGAGTTTGATAAGTTCTTTACAGATTTTGGGTACTAACCCTTTATCAGATATGTTGTTTTCAGGTACCTTGTACAGTCTGTAGGATGCCTTGTAGTTTTGTTGATTGTTTCCTTCAATGTGCAGAAATTTTTTTATCTTGATGAAGTCTCAGCAGTTCCTGTTTGCTTTTGTTTCCCTTGCCTTCAGCGATGTGTCTAGTGAGAAGTTGTTCCCGCCAAGGTCAAAGAGGTTGCTGCCTGTGTTCTCCTGTAGGATTTTGATGGTTTCCTGTCTCACATTTAGGTGTGTCACCCATTTTGAATTTATTTTTGTGTATGGTGTAAAATAAGTGGTCCAGTTTTATTCTTCTGCATGTCACTGTCAAGTTTTCCCAATACCATTTGTTGAAGACACTTCTTTTTTCCATTGGATATTCTTTCCTGCTTTGTCAAAGATTCATTGACCATTGTGGGTCTGATGCATAGTATCTTGTTAAATGTTTAAACACTTGAAATAAAATTGTGTCGGTAAAGATTTATACAAACTGGGGGGCTGGGGGGTCAGTTAGTTAAGCGTCTGACTTCGGCTCAGGTGATGATCTCATGGTTTATGAATTCGATCCCCATGTCGGTCTCTGTGCTGCCAGTTCAGAGCTGGAGCCTGCTTCGGATTCTGTGTCTCATTCTCTCTCTGCCCCTCCCTCACTTGTGCTCTGTCTCTCTCTGTCTCTCAAAAATAAATAAATGTAAAAAAAAAATAAGAAAAATTTATACAAACTGATTCACAATTCAAATCAAAGTAAAAGTACTTGATAATGACACAGGACTTCAGAGAAAGGGGAAAGTGATTTCTGAGGGAAATCCAATTAAAGATGTGCCATATAAGCAAGCAAGTGTTGAGGAGAATGGGCATGATTTGTATAGATAGACAGAGGAAGAAGATAAAAAAGCATTCTGAAATAAAGGTAACATAAATAGAAGCCTGAGATAAAAAAGGAGCGTATTGTATTTAAGAGACAGGAAACTATAAAGGTCTCAATGGAATATTTATAGTAGTGTGAAATAAGGTTAGAGAAAATTTTGAAAGTCAAGCTGAGGTTTTAGAATTTATAAAATGAGCACTAGGAAATTACGAGAAGTTTTGGAAGAACAAGAACTTTGGAAAAAAACCCTACCCCTGATGATGGTATTTCAGAATATTTCTGAGAATTTTCGTATTCTTTGACCAAACAATGACAGTTCTAGGAATTTATCCTGAGGGGGGAAAATCAGAGGTGACTTAAAAATGAATGTTCTACAATGCTATTAATAACATTGAGAAACTGAATTTTGCCTAAATGTCCAACAACAGGAACATGGTTAAATGAATTATGATACCTCTTGGAATATGACATGCTCTTTAAACCCCAAGTTTTAAAAGAAAATCTATCACACAAAAACGTAATACTACTGAGTAAATTAGGCTGAAAAACAGATTCTGGTAATACTTAAAAGTACACAAAAATATTAACTCTGGTTATCAATTGATGAGGAATACTCTGGGTGATTATTTTGTCCTTTTCTGGATTTACAAACTTTGTACCATGGAGTTTCCATAATTTTGTAATTTTCCAAAAACATAACAATCATAAAGCAATATGTGATAAGATATTGACATAAAGACTTATATACTTTGGAAAAAGCAATGTGTGAGAGTATAGTGGTGAGATATGGGGAGGCAGGAGGCATATATAACTGTATATGCTTGAAAGGATGATTGGAATGGAAAGAATAGGTGGGTGAAAGAAACACGATCAGGATTTGTTATCTGCTTGGATATAAGGTATGAAGGAAAAATATTGTCAAAATTTCAAGCCTGAAAATTGATTGAAATGAAAACCAGTACTTTCACTGATAAAAATCAATGATTACTTTAGTATTGAATTATTACATTTTAGGATAATAAGTACCCAGAATTTGAGGATAGAGTTTATGTGAAAAAGAAGAAGCTAAGAATATGCATTTAAGGATCACCAAGTAGTATCTTAAACTGTTAGAGATGATCAGCTAGAAAATGAAAAGACAGCAGAAAGAATGGAAGCCCCACTTGAGCCTTGGAGAATAAAATCCATAATTAGAGGAAGATAAACAGCAAATAACCTAGGAAAAGTGCTCGATGAGCACGAAGTTGGAGAACAGAGTAATCCACAATGTCACTGGAAAACAAAAAAAGGGGGAGTGAGTGTTTCAATGTGACAGTTGTTAGTGTTGTCAAATATGGTAGTGTTCTGAAAAAAATGTGTTGCAAAAATAATTCACCAACATAGAACAATAAGGGGTTGGACAGAGAAAAGGCTTATGTGAATCCTTAGCAAGTGCAAACTTAAAGTTGGATTAGAAACTGTGCTGTTTAAAAATTTGGTACCAAATGGAGAAGGTGTGACTATTTGGGAGTTGTCTTTTGCTACCTACCTATAGTCTATGTGCACAATGGTGTCCATGAATGAAGTGCATAGTGCTTTCTCTATTATTTTTGTATCAGGCAAATACCTTAGATACAATCGAGAATTTCACAAAGTGTTTTCCTAAAGTTCCAATTCCATAGGATATTACTAGTGTGAGAGTTGCATAAATAAAGTTCTGGAGTAAAGTGATTTGGGGAAATACTGAATTATACAAAGCTAAGGTTTCTTTAAAGAAAGGCTTCAATAACTTTTACCATTTTTATATGTACTGTGAATTTCCAAAGAGGGGCTTTGTAAGAAAACAATTTCCAAAATTAATGGAGCGTAGAATTCTTTTTTCATGGAGCACCTCCTAGACTAGTTTTCTGTGGACTTGGTGGTTGGCAATAATGACAGATTACTATTATGAGAAGTTTGGCCTCTCTCCACCCTCAAGGATCACCTATCCTACAACTTCAGTTTTGATTCCTTTAAGCTCAGAGAAGCAGAGATGCTAATTTACTGTACATTTGTGGAAATCCTCCTCATCTTTCACAGTTTTTTATTTTGATTTACTTAGTAAAGGGACACCTGGTTGGTTCAGTCGGTCGAGTGTCCGACTTAGGCCTACGTCATGATCTTGCTATTCCTGAGTTCAAGCCCCACATGGGGCTCTGTGCTGACAGCCCAGAGCCTGGAGCCTGCTTCAGATTCTGTGTCTCCCTCTCTCTTTACCCCCCCCTCCCCTGCTCATGCTCTATCTCTCTCAAAAATAAATATTAAAAAAATAATAATTCTTGAATAAATGAATTAATTAATGGTTCTTTCATGCATGTGTGAATTCTGAAACTCTATAGAAAGTGTTTGGTTATAGGAGGTTATAGAAACCTGAAATGATTTAGAAATTCAATATGTATTTTCACTTATTGAATCACTTCCTTTGGAATTTTCTCCACACTAGTAAGTATTCCAGAATTCAAGAGTTTTTATTTAAAGCTATGTTTTACAAATATTAAACAAGAAACTTCTCCCAATACTTCATCTCCCTTCTTTCTCCTTTTTTTTTTTCTAATTACCTTCCTTTCCTTCATCATTTAAAATGAACAGATGGGCTATTCCAAAGTTTTTGCAAATCTACTTGCTAAACATTCTTACAGACTAAGCAACAATTGAAAATGAAATCCAACAGTTGTTTTACTGCTCTCCCATCAACTGGAGCAATAAAATGATTCCATGGGAGCGTTTCTGCCACTAGAAAATGCGATACTGTCATTTTCCTTTTCCTTTTCCTTTCGTAAGTGATAATAGATGATTTCTTCTTGTTTCTCCCTCTCTTCTCTCTTGTCTTCTACATATGGCCAGTGCTTTCAAATTCTTTTAGCTGCAGAAGTTTTCTTTAAAAATATCTTATGTATGTCTCTAGTTACAGAAAAGTAGAATCTGTATGGCAATTGGGGAAATGTAGTAGGAGGTGAACTCCCACCTTGTTTTAAGCTTCTGCTGTGGCCTCTGTGATGTATCCACGGAACATAAATGCAAAACTCGTGGGCCGAAAGTTTAGCTTTTTTTCTAAAGAATGCAGGACTGTATAGTTGACATTTTAATCTAAAGCTTGCCCTTCTATAGCAGAACTTCCCAGGCCTCATAGTTATGGCCAATTCTTTAATACTAATAATCAATGATAGAATTTTTAAAAGTCATTCAATAAACTGAAAACACAGAATCATACTTTGACTTGTTTGCCTGTTTTATGGAGGATCATAAGCTGTGTTTTTGTCTGAAAATAAATAAATAAATAAATAAATAAATAAATAAATAAATAAATAAGGAAGAGGAAATAATAGGGGTGTAGATGATTTAGAGCATTAATCCAAATGAGACATAAAGAAATTTACCTCTAGGCTAGTAATCTGAATCTTTCCCTGAACAATAACAACTAAAAATTGTCAACCTCTGACAGCTGTTGGATGGTTGATAGAAAATGCGGTAGGATTCTCCATCTTGTTCACATTATGCAGGTGTCCACATTTAAAAAAAAATCATAATTGGCACTAATTAAGACTATTGTTGGCAGCTTCAGCAAGAAGGCCAGACACTGAGTGGGCAGGAAGATCTGCCTGGCTTCTCAGCCCCAGACTTCCCGGCAGGTCACTGCTGAATTGCATTAACAAAGCGAAGTTATTCTTATTCTTCTAATTCTGTAGAAAGAAAAACCTCAATTTGCTGTTACTAGCAAAATAAACAATTCCAGTACATTTACTACTACACATTTATTACATATATTGGAAGATCCAGGCTCAGGATTATCTTTGGTAATAAGAATGGGTGCCCATATCATGCACCGTCCTGTATGAGAAAGCAGTGTAGCCAGACCCCTGGCACAAGATCTGCACAGTTAACATCTGCACGATTGACAGGAGAGGTGATTCTTATTAAGTGTGAGATGGGCCTGATTCAGCCGATATCCATGAGTGTTGCTTTTAGGACTTGCTGCAGATGCCTTTGTTATGGCCTTTGTGTATCAACGTACTGTGTGACTCATATTTGCCACCGAACACGTGTGACTTTTGTCTTGTTTACACATGAAAATAAAATCGGCAATCAAACGTATTGTCTTGGGATTCCCATCCTGAAGAGTATTTTTATATTTTCAGTGATGCTGAGATTGTAAGCATAGAAGATTCTTCCTTGGTTGAGGAAGAGAGTAAGGGCGCATCTCTTTGTGGGCCAATCAATGTGAAAAATGTGCATGGGGTTGGTGTTTTGTTAAGTGTATTTACAGATTATTCAGTCTTCCAGACCCACACTCAGTTTTACATTCAGATGCAGGCCTGGGTTGGGGATGGGAGGGAAACGAAGCTCTGAAGTGGGGTACCTAATCATAGGAAGGTTTGCAATTTTGTTAGGAATAATAGAGAAGCAATATTGAGAGAGCTGTGGGGTTAATGAACACGGATGTGGCTTTCATGTGCAAATTTCTTTTGATTAGATGAAACAACAATTCCCAGAGTTGAGACTGGTGTCCACACACCCAGGCCTGCATCTGCATGTAAATGGCTTCATTAGAGGCCAGATCTGTGTGCACTGATGAACTGTACAAGGCACTCACAGAGTCTTCGCTTCACGGGCTGCTTTCTTGCTGTGTCTGTTTCCTGTTCAGAAAATAAGTGATATATTTCTCCTTTCTGCCAAGCTGCTGAGAAAAGGGATAGATTGAGATCATGAAGGAGTGAGGGTAGTGTACTGTGAGCATATTTGTTCTTTTTCTTATTCGTACAGACTGCCAGTTGGAAACGTATCCTTTCATATTTCCAAGTAAAATTAAACTTCCTCAAATTTACCCGGCAGTTATCAAGGTTAGAGTTTTTGTGGTTTGCCATTCAATGCTGACAGGAGAATGGCCCTTGTGTCGAACAAGGGTATCACTGAATATACAAAGAATTTGGCTGTCTGCTCATTCTACCTAGGTTGAACCAGACCTCTAAAATGTCCTGGGTTTTTCCTTTATGATTCAGGGCTTACTGCTAAGGAGAGCAGTCTCCTTTGTGAGAGAAAAGGATACAAGATGTTTTCAACGTTTGGTTAATGAAATTCTGAAGCATCATTAGTTTGGAATATTTCTAGGTAATTTTCATCAATAATCAATTAATTTATAAATTGAACTGGTTTGCTTTCAGCTATAGTCCATTGATTTTAGATGGAGCTCATTGGTACCTGTGCTTGGGTAGTGCTTTGTGGACTATGAAGTAATAAGACCTATATTCTATAATAAAAATAGTTGCCATGTTAGGGCGCCAGGGTGGCTCAGTCAGGTGAGCGTCTGACTTCGGCTTAGGTCACGACCTCACAGTTGGTGAGTTCGAGCCCCCCACTGGGCTCTCTGCTCTCAGCACAGAGCCCACTTCAGATCCTCTGTCCCCCTTTCTGCCTCTCCCCCACTCATGCTCTCTTTCTCAAAATAAATAAACTTAAAAAAAAATAGTTGCCTTGTTATTTCTGCTCAAAATTTTTAGGGGAGCAGTTTTAATAACTTTACTGAGGTTTATTTTACAAATTATAAAATGCATAGATTTTTAAGTGCAGTGAAGAATTTTACTAAATCTGTACACAATAATCAAGATATAGAACATTTTCTGACCCCAGCAGATTTCCTTGTGCCCCTTCCTAATCCACTTTCCCCTATCCCCCTGCCTTTTTTTTTTTTTTTAATTTTTTTTTAACGTTTATTTATTTTTGAGACAGAGAGAGACAGAGCGTGAACAGGGGAGGGGCAGAGAGAGAGGGAGACACAGAATCCGAAACAGGCTCCAGGCTCCAAGCTGTCAGCACAGAGCCCGACGCGGGGCTCGAACTCACGGACCGTGAGATCATGACCTGAGCCGAAGTCGGACGCCTAACCGACCAAGCCACCCAGGCGCCCCTATCCCCCTGCCTTTGATGACATTGATCTGCTTTTGATAAATGTTTTAGGTTTTCTTCCCTGTAGCTTTAAATAAATGGCATCACGTGTATTCTTTTGTATCTGACTTTTTTCTCAGCATAATGTTTTAAATATGTACCCACATCATTGTCTGTATTTGTAACTTATTCCTTTTTACTGCTGAGTAGTATTCATGTGGATACACCATGATTTGTTTACCCATTTACCTGCTGATGTTCTTTTGAGCTGTTTCCAGTTGTGGGCTGTAATGAATAAACCTGCTGTAAACATTTGTGTCCAAATCTTTATTGGGACTTACATTTTTATTTCTTCTGGTTAATACCTGCGATTGCTGGTTCATATGGTAAGATTATGCTGAACTTTACCAGAAACTTCCAAATTGTGCTAATGTGGCTATATTCCATTTTGCCTTCCCACTAGCAATGTGTAAGAATTCCAGTTGTTCCATATTCTAGCCAAAATTCAATATTGACAATCTTTTAAATTTTAGTCCTTCTAGTGACTATTAAATGGTATTTCACTGTCATTTAAATTTTCATTTCCCTGGGAATTAATAACGTTGAACATTTGTTTCCTGTTTATGTTGGCCTTGAATGTGTCTTCTTTTGTGAAGTTCAGTTCCTATTTTTGATACTTTTGCATTCTCTGTATTGATACATATGAGTTCTTTAAATATTGTGGATAGAAGCTCATTTTCAGTAATATGGATTGCAAATATTTTCTCCTGGTTAGTGTCATGCCTTTGCATTTTCCTGATCATGTCTTTCCAAGAGAATTTTTTAAGTCATGAAGCTCAATTTATCATTTATGTTATTATTTTTTATGAACTCTCTAAAAAATTGTCTTCTGTAAGGTCACAAAGAGTTGCTTCCTAGAAGTTTTATAGTTTTGACTTTTATGTTTAATTCTAGGTCCATTTCAGGCTAGTTTTTGTGTATGGTGTAGGGTAAGATTTGAAAGTGTTGGTCCTTTTTCTCTGATAATGATATTCAGTTATCATATCACTGGTTGTTAAAAAACACCTACCTTTTCACCATTGAATTGCTGTAGCAATTTTTCTAAAATCAAGTAGGTGTATATTTGTGGGTTCATTTCTGGAATCTTTCTTCTGTTTCATTGATCTGCATCTCTGTCTTTTAGCCAATACCACATTGTTTTGATTATTACAGCTTTAGATTAAGTCTTGAAATCAAGTGAAAATTCTTTCACTTTTGTTCTTCATCTTCAGTTTTGATTATTCTTGATCCCTTGAATTTTCACATAAATGTTCAAGTCAGCTTACTAATTCCTACCAAAAAAGAAAAAAAAAAAAAAAACTGCTCAAGTTTTTACCATAATTGAGTAAAATCTAGAGCTCGATTTGTGTTTTAACCACACTGAATATTCATATTCATCAATATAGTGTATTTATCCCTTTACTTAGATCTTAGATTTTTCTCAGAAATCTTTTAGAGTTTTTAGTGTGCAGATCTTATAAAAACTGCTAATTTATCCATAAATGTTTTATGGTTTTGGATACTGTTCTAAATGTTGATTGCTTTAATTTTGGTTTCCATTTTTTTTCTAGGCTATAGAAATATAAATAATTTCTGCATATTGACCTAATATTCTGCAAACTGGCTAAAGTCATTTATTAGTTATTTTTTATTGAAAATATTTTATTTTTTTATCATATTGTGTGGTTTTTGAATGATTATCCTTTGCCAGATACCGGGCTAAGCGTAGAGCAAACATTAGTTTAGTCAATAATTAAACAATTCTTGAGATGGATTCTAGTATTATTTTTAACAGCTTCATTGAGGTATAACTGATGTACAAAAGTACTGCATGTATTTAACGTGTAAAATTTGATGAATTTGTATGTATGCAAACACTTGTAATGCTGTCCCCATAATTGAGATAACAGACATATCCAACACCTCCTAGAGTTTTCTTGTATTCTGTTTTTTGGGGGACAGGGGTAGGAGCACAATATGACTGCTCTATTTTAAACAAATTTTGAAGTGCACAAAACTGTATTATTAACTCTAGGCACTACTATGTGGTACAGCTGATCTCTAGAACTTACTCATATAGCGTAAGTGAAATTTTATACCCTTTGAATAACACGTCTCCATTTCCTTCATCCCCCAGCCCTTGACAGCCACCGCTGTATTCTCTGCTTCTATGAGTTTGACTATTTTTTTTTTAAGTTTATTTATTTATTTTTGAGGAGAAAGCATGATCAGGGGAGGGGCAGAGAGAGATTGGCAGAGAGAGAATCCCAAGCAGACTCCCCTCTGTTGGTGCAGAGCCCAAACTCAAGATAATGACCTGAACCAAAACCAAGAGCTGGTCACTTAAATGACTGAGGCACCCAGGCACCCCTAGTTTGACTATTTTAAATACTTCACAGAAGTGAGGTCATGCAGTATTTATCCTTCTGTGACTGGTTTATTTCACTAAGCATAAGAAATGTTAGAGAGGTTGTGGAGAAATTGGAACCCTCGTTTGTGGGAATGTAAAATGGTACAGCAACAGTGAAAAAATAGTGTGGATGACTCTCAAAAAATTAGAACCTGAACTATTATATGATCTAGCAATTCCCCTCTGGATATATACAGAAAATAATTAAAATCAGGATCTCAAAGAGATGTTCATTGGAGCACTATTAACAATACTGAAAGAGGGAAACAACCCCAGTGTTCATCAAAAGATGAAGTGATACAGACAACTATGGTATATACACACCATGGAATATTATTAGATGCTTAAAAAATAAGGAAATTCTGCTATTTGCAACACCATTTATTAATTCTTGAATGGCATTTTTGCTCTTAAACCACACCTGCATTCTTGAAATACACTTCATGATGTAATATCCTTGTTATACATTGCTGGTTTTCATTTGCTAATATTTTGTGAAGGCTTTTCACATCTATGTCCATGAAGGTATTATTTTCTTATAATGTCTGCTTGATTTGGTATCTGGATAATGCTTTCTTTGTAAAATTCACCGACAACTTTTCCTTTCTTCTCAATTATTCGATAGAGTTTGTGAAAGACTGACATTAATTCTTCCTTAAACGCTTGATGAAATTGTTTAATATGGGCAACCAAGCCCTGGTTTTTCTTTGTGGGAAAGTTCTTAACTAAAATTCAATTTCTTTAGTAGATATAGGAATACTCAGATTTTCAGGTTATGTCTGAATCAGTTTTGTAATATGTCTTTTAGTGAAATAGTCTATTTCATCTGAGTTTTAAAATTTATCGGCAGAGTTTTCATATAATCCTTCTATTATCCTTTTAATATCTGTAAGATGTGTAATGTCCTATATTGTATTCCCCAAATTGCTGTTTGTATCTTCTATATTTCTCATTTTTTTTTATAAATTTAGCAAGTGATTTACCAATTTTATTAGTCTTTGCAAAGTTTTATTGATTTTCTCCACTCTGTTTTCTATTACATTTGTTTCTTCTTGTATCCTTAATATTTTTTTTTACCTTTTGCTTACTGTGTTCTATTTGCTCTTCCTTTTTAGTTTATTCATGCAAAAACTTAGATCATTGATCTGACACCCCTTATTTTTCCTAATCTAAACATTTAAAATTAAAACAACATTTTTCCTGCATACACTGCTTTAGCATCATCCCACACATTTTGACATATTGTATTTTCATTTTCATTTAGTACAAAATAATTTCCAATTTCTTTTACAGCTTCTTCTTTGAATCAAGAGTTATGTATACTTGTGTTTTAAACTTTTCAGATACTTGGGGCTTCTATGTATTTTTCTGTTATTGATTTCCATTTTAATTTCAGTTTGGTCAGAAAATATGCTTTTAGGATTTCAGTCTCTTTAAATTATTGAGTTTTACTTTATTGTCTTTATGGATGTTTCATATGTTCTTGGAAATAATCTGTACTCTGATGATGTAAGATGGAGTATTCTATAATGTCAATTAGATCAAGTTAGTAGGCAGTGCTATTCAAGTCTTCTGTGAGGTTTCTTATTTTGTGTCAAGAGTATTAAAGTCTCCAGCTACAACAGGGAAGTTTATTTCTTCTTTCGGTTATGTCATATTTTGCTTCAAGTATTTTGAAGATTTATTACTGGGTATGTATACACTTAGAGCTTTTGGGTTGTTAAATTTAATGTTAAACTTTTTAGTTTTTTGGAGAAGGCAAGTGGGTAAGAATATATTTCCAAGACTTGTTTTGGTTGGTTAACTTTCACAAATTATGAATTAAGGTATTATTTCCAAGAGGTATGATCATTAGTTATTTCTGTCAGAAGAGGAAAGGTGACATATATTTATTATATGATACATCTAAATCACTTCTTTTTATATTCAGGTTTTCTCTGGTACACAAGTCAAAACATCCATTGTCCCCCTAAATTCTGTAAAGATGCTATATCCTTTTCAACTTCTTATTTTCTAATTAAATACATGTGCTTTAATAAATGTCATTTTTACAGTTTTAATGGAATTATCTTCAGGGAAATTCTTTTTAACATTCTAAGAAATAAATTTGACTCTTAGAAATAACTACTTCTCAAGGTCTCATTGATGACTATATTCAATACCATTTCTTTAGTTTTATTTGCTCTAGAGGAGTTCTTTTGATGAAACAGTTCAAGTCACATAGGAATTTTCTTTCCTCTCTGTGACTGTAAGCAGCCAGTGATCCTTAGAACTCTGGGTCTTGATGAGCCATCACATCAGACGTAGGTATTCTTTCTTCTGGAATTTGATCAAGGCATATTAATTTATTTATAAGAAATTTAAATCTCTTCTATTACTTAACTTTCATATACAATAATTTAGTAAATCATTCAATTTATTGAAAACCTTTAATGAACAAGGTCGAAAGGAGATAAAAAGGAGTGAAACATGGTTTCTGCTCACTTGACACTTAATTTGAATAGGGGAACTGCTATAGACTGAGTCCCCCCCACCCCAAATTCATCTGTTGAACTCCTATTCCCTAGTATGATAGTATTCAGAGATGAGAACTTTGTGATGCACTTAGGCCATGAGGATGGAGCCCTCATAATGGGGTTTGTGCCCTGATAAGGAGAGACTCACGATAGCATGAGATACATGAGAGCTCTCTCTCTCTTTCAACCATGTGAGGAATCAATGAGAAAGTGGCCATCTACAAACCAGGACATAGGCTCTCAGCAGACACCACATCTGTCACTACTTTAATCTTAGACTTTCCAGCCTCTGGAATTGTGAGAAATAAATGTTGTCTAAGTTACCCCAATCTATGGTATTTATTATAGCAGCCCAAAGTGACTAAGATAGGAGCTAAGACAGAAACATGGAAAATTCAATGGCTTTTGTTAAGACATTTAGAGGTAAGAGAGAAAACTTTTGGATGGCAGTTTGAACAGCAAGATTAAAACTAGGAATAGTCAGGGTTTTGATGTATAAACTTGGCTTGAAGGACAGATTATGAGTTATGGCATTATGAACACAATCATGCTGGAAGAAATACAGTTCATATTCTAGCAGTGGCCAGTGGTTTTGTTCTTTTTGGGTCTTAGATGTCTGTGTAGAGAAGTAGGAGTTAAAGCTGACAAGCTATATTCACAGAATATTGATTTCAGAAGGTGACTGCAAGATTATGTAGTCTAACCTAATTTTATAATTGAGGGAAATGAAGGACACAATTGTTTGCTGTACAGTGCATAGTTCAGAGTTTTTAAAATTCCATTTTACCTTTTCAGAGTGTGTTCCAGGGGTCATACTTCAGAACAGAGTGTGTTCCAGGGGTCATACTTCAGAAAGCCCTGATAAACTTTGCTGTGTGTTCACATTTGATTTGATAAAAAATAGTCATCACTTAAGGTTTTTGAGGAGGCAAGTAACATGATCAGAGTCATGCTAAGGAAGAATAGCTCTCTGGAGGATGGATTAGGATGGAGAGAGCCTAATGATGGGAAATAAGTTATGAGTTGATTTTATACCCCAGAAGAGTAATAAAATTCTATGCTATAATGATGACAATAGTAATAAGAGGATATATATATATATATATATATATATATATATATATATATATATTTACATATATATTTACTACTCATATATATATATGTATATGTATATATATGTACCTCTATATATACTATATAGATTATATAGTATATCTATAATACACACACATACTTTGGTTAGTGTTACCAGTTGAATATTTGTCTTCCACTAAAATTCATGTTGGAGCCCTAATCTCTAATGTGATGGTATTTGAAAGTAGAGCCTTTGGTACATCATTAGGTGTTTCACAAAGGTGTGAACCACTCGTGAATGAGATTAGTGACCTTATGAGAAGACACATGAGAGAAATGTGAAGATACAGCAAGAAGAATTCTTCCTACAAACCAGGAAGAGGGCCCTCACTTGACATAGAATTTGCAGGCAACTTGGTATTGGATTTCCCAGTCTCCAGTATTGTAAGAAATAAATTTTTGTTGTTTAAGCCATCCAGTCTCTGGTAATTTGTTACAGCAGCCTGAGCTAAGAGACTTAGGGTAGAAGTGGCTGGATGTATTGTCTAACTGAGTGTGGGATACCAAAATGAAGAACCAGTGGACAATGACTTGGAAACGTGGAGTCACGATGATCTGGAGGAAGGCAGCATTATTGCCAGAAATAGGTCAATGCACTGACTTAATAAGAATCATATGTGTACGTGCGCACATGCACACACAGGCAGACACAAAATCATTCAGAAAAACTTTATTTCCACTGTGGAGAAAGCATCTCTCAAAGAGCTGGGTCAGCTAGATGAGCTAGGAATTGGGACACGGAGACAATTCCTCTGTAGCCATTATGCAAGAGGGCTGACTGTGTGGTGGAGATTTATCAGACGACAGGTCAGACATTCAGAGGATGGAAGCCTATCTCTCTCTCTGGACCAACCTCATGTTTTATGTAATAGGAGGAAATACAAATAAACATATATTTCTTATGTCAAATGATGGCGCTGAACCCATTGGTCTATAGGATGAAATATCTTGCTCTAGAAACATGTATCCTGACTCAAATTTTCTTTGCATTGCTTTAAGGATTTTGGCTAGACACACAAAGGTTATGTGTGTCATATCATATGATATTATATGAAAGGTCTAAGTTAGGATTGAGAAGTTATGTTAGCTACTTGAGAACTAAATTTCTCTAGCTACATTGCAACCCCCCTTTTCTATGGTTCAAGCAAATACTTTTACTCGTTCTAGTAGCCACTGGTTATTTTTGCTAAACTCCCTATTCTTCTATTCAAAAGGGAAAAAAATAAGGCATTGTTATAGTAAAAACAGTTTGTGTGTTCTCATTCTTCCTACTTGGGAGACCAAAACTTGTAAAAGGCTGGTTTTACAGTAAAAACCTTCACTACTGTAATCATTCCAGATCTATCAGGCCAGTTCATTAGTTTTAGACCATCTGCTGCCCTCTTGTGGCCTTATAATCGACCTACCTATGCTCCAACTCCAAGCCTTTAATGGTTTTTGTCAGTTGAAATGGTTTCATCAGTCATATAGAAACTGACATGTCAAACTATAATTAACCTCCTTCTTACAGTACTTTATTACACCTTTGTATTTTGTGTCAATTTGGCTCTAAAATATGTAGATATTATATAATGTTCACGATCATTTTAAAGAAAACAAACCCTAATACATTATGGATTGAGTATGTCTTCTGGGAAATTTGGAAGTAAGGCCTTCTTTAACTTTCTCAAGTGGAGTGTTAGATTAGCCATTTTATATTAGCACATAATGTTCAAATATAGAACAACACTTGCCACATAGTAAAATACATAAAGTTGTAAAAATGCTCTAAGAAAGCCATTAGGTAAATTCTTGATCAAAGTGTTTTTCTTAAAGCATATCTTCATATAATACCACTAGTAATAATGGAAAAAAGAAATTGTTTCAGGTAGAATTATTAATTATGTCTTTTTAATAGGTTCTGAAAATTTGGTTTTCTGAGAGTTTCTAAATTTCAATACCAAGTAATACATGAACTGATACGTTCATCTTTAAAGTCATTACACTTCATTTTATAGCCTTCTCTTTTATATCAAGATTCCACTGTTCTCTTTTGGTCAAAAGAATAAAAGCCAAAGCTAAACCAAGGATAAAGAATCCTTTTATTAAATTTGACGTGCATGTCCCTGATATTTCTCATTGCACTGCCTTTTATTTTCAGCTTCTCATTACCATTTTAAATTAGGAGCAGAGATATTTAACTTATTCAATATAATGCTTTAATGAAAACTAAAGAGCTAATTCAGAGTAGCACCATAGACTCAGCTACTCTGAATACTCAGCAAAGCTGACAATTCCATTTAAGGGAAGCATTTCTTTCTTTCTTTCTTTCTTTCTTTCTTTCTTTCTTTCTTTCTTTCTTTCTTTCTTTCTTTCTTCTCTCTCTCTCTCTCTCTCTCTCTCTCTCTCTCTCTCTCTCTCTTTCTCTCCTTCTCTCTTTCTGGCTGTTGTTTAAAGACTATATTAGGTAATTCAAATGTTTCTATTAAAATGATTCCTAATTAAAATATTCGAGAAGATGGAGAGAAAGGAAACAGAAATTAAACGTTAAAGTCTGTGCTGCCACTGCAGTGTTGATATTTGAGACATCGTCACTCTGTAACACTCAAGACACAGATCAAGGTTGTGCTTAGGGCTCAGCAAACAAGAACAGCCAATCTTTTTTGATGATTTTATATATGATTTCTTTTTAAAAAATCAAAGTCTCTATGGGAAAAACCAGAAGCACTGCAATTCCTAACACTTATTTTATGGTTTAGTACTGTTCATGGTTTGAATGTATGTGGCATACATTCTTTTTAAGTATTTGGGGTCCATAAAGGTCTTAAACTAGCTCTTATTATCATCACACCAAATGATAAAACCGATTCTTTGGAAACCTAGAATACAGAATCATGACTGAATGAGCAAAATATGGGCTGTACAAGTATTTCTTAACTAATGGCTGTCATGTTTACTTGATCATGTATTGCCGATAATTGATCACAGCCTACAGCTGTTTACCAAAGATAAGTGCCCTTTCTCTATGTGCCTTACTGTCTTCATCTCTGGAATGGGAAAGATGCCTGTGAGAGTATCTAAAGTGTGATATATATCTGATTAAATCTAAAGGTTTCTTTCCTTCAGAACTGAGGGCAGCAGGCAGACTTCTCTCCTCTGGCATAAATTTGACTACTCAGCATTTTAAGCTCTCCTATGACCTTTCCTCTTTACCACCACAGGATAATCTACCCTGGAAGATAGAGCCAACGGGGTTGTCTCAGGTTATTTTCGAGCAAAGAATGACTCTTCTAGTTACTACTTTAAACACAGAACATTCCTCATTATCAAATAAATGCATTGAGTCTAACCTTATGTATGCAAAAACTAAGTTTTTCCCATCTGAAAGATGGTTAGTCTGTGTTTAGTGCATAAAATCTGCCCCAGTTGTTTAAACGAAATAAACGTGAGCTATCTATTTCTTTCTAGGAGATCATATTAGTTTATTATTTTAGCATTCCAGTCACTGAACCTACATGCATCCCTGACCTAAAAGAAAATATTTTTCTTTGCGAGGTATTTGTTTTGAAGAAATAAGCAAACAAAGAAACATTAAGCAGGGAAAATTCTGGCCTGCAAACTCTAGTCTCTCCTTAATAAGCACCTCTAGTCTGAATATATGCATGATACCAAAGAGTCAAGCTTTATGTGTGTAAAAATGAACCGTAGATATTTTTCTTCCAATGCAAAGAATAGATGTTATTTCTCACTGCCTTTCCTCAGGGTTTCATGGGACAAGGAAATAAGCAGTTAAAAACAATTACATGTGTAAAGTAGCGTCGTATGAGTTGTCCCAAAGGTTAAACAAGAACCTGGATCATTGAAAGTTGGATTAAAAATTGTGTTACAAATTTGCATTATAAAATTGGAACTCCCTAACTCGTTGTGTTGCTCACTTTAAAAATTCATAAAATGAGAAAGGTGCCGTGCCTTCATTAGAAATTTAGTGTGATTATTTGGAAAAAAATTTAAATTATGAATCACATGAAACCTTTCAAATGCAGTTTGGGGGGGGGGGGTAGGGGACGTTATGCACCAAATCAGAAAGACAATGTCTCAAAGACAAGATTTTTAAAAAGCAATTAATTTGGATCAAATACAAATATATGGCAGTAGAAATATCAGACACATGTTTATCATTCAGTATGCATTAGAGATTAGTTCTTATTCGATTTTTATTAAGCATGTATTTATTAAATAATATTATTTTTATGTTCAACTCATGCTCTTTTCTATGAATGAACCATGATTTGTTATCAGAAAGATTTAGCTGGAACTGTGCTGTTTTAAAAAACCAAACAAATCACCTCCCTGCATCCCTCTCCCCACTTCCTCCCTTTCTCCTTCCCTTGCTTTCTTCCTCCTTCCTTCCCTTTCTTCGTTCTTTCCTTCTTTCATCCCACTTGTCTCCTTTTCTTTTCCTTTCTATATTCCCATGAAATGCCCATGTGCACAAGCAGGACGGATGCCTTATCCTGTGAATAAACTGGCAGTGTTGATCTACAGCTGTATGCAGACCACATCTTTCTTCCAAAGCTGCAAGGCGCACATTTAAACTCAAATCTCAGAGACTGCAGCACCTAGATTGCAGTACAAATTGGTATGACCAACCAGACCCAGCAACCATCGATCTTCATTCTTTCTGCCACCCTGGAAACTGAAACCTTTTGTAGCAAGAGGTAACTAAAATTCTGAAGTCGACTTGCAATAAAGGGAAGCAACAACTTTAAGATTGGACTGAAATATCTGACAGCTCTCTGAAACAAAACAAAAACAAAATGTACCCAGGTTTCAGTTACGCTCTATTTGGTTTCTTTTCTTGTTAAATAAGTGCTGGCATATAACTCATTAGACACCTTGTGGGCAGCCCCACAAAGATGTGGGCAGTTCAATTTAGAGTAAGTGGGAGGTGTATAATTCAGCATTTATGCTTCCGGATAAATCAGGCTTCAGCATGTGAGACTTTTGCCATACGCTTCAAATATTCTTATTTCCCTAGCTGCTGGCTCAAATTTGAATTTAAACAGGCACATAAACAATACATGGTGGGAAAAATAAACAACTTTTTCTAAAACAATTTCCATTAATAATGAAACCTTCTTTGAGGCAGTAAACTGAGAGAACTTTCTCTGATTTGTTCCTTCAGTTTGGATGTGGATATGAAGATTGTGTCCAGGAAGCCAAAACCAGAAGATCATCTGTTTAATCCACTCCCAGGTAGTTCTAAAATATTTTTACCTAGCTTTAGAAACATTAACTGTTGCTCAGAGAATGTATTTTTAACAGAGGCTTCAGCGTATTCTGTCTGCTTGCTATCCCATCATTTCTGCCCTGCTGAGGGCCTTTCTGAACGTAGACAATATGCCCAGACCAATGGTCACATGTCTCTAAGGATGAATTGACCTAAATCCCTTAAATGGTCAGACAGGGGACCAGGCATGATTGTGGATTTTCCTTCTATCCGGAAAAACAAAGACAACAAACAAACAAACAGAAACTGGAGTGTCTCTTATTTGAGAATCATCCCTTCTCCAATGAAGATGATTAGAATGTTGTAGAATGTGGTTTCCACAGTTATCAAAACGAAGTTCCTTACTAAGCATCAACAACCAAAATAAAACAGTAACATACTGTTATTTCCCAACCAAATTTCCAAATATTTACAAATCAATAACTGATTTACCCAATGCTAGTGATGGTTGCTAAGGTACTGGCATTGCTACTTGGCGTAGACTATTAGCACAAAATGGCAGGAGCTATTCTCCTATCTGGAGACACACCCCTGGTGTGTTTGCAATTCCTCTCATCAAGGGGTGGACTCTACTTGCCCTCCTCTTGAATCAGGGCTGGCTTTGTGACCTTGCTTTGACCAACGGAATGCAATAGAAGTGATGTTTGTACCGAACATACATATTTTTTTATGTCTGTGTAGGAAATCCTGGAAGGCTTTCTTTCTCTTCAATCCTTGGCATCGTAGAGAATCACCTGCCACTTCCTCCAAAGATCACTAGTCATTACCTTACTGAGATGGAGTCTATTATTAAACCCATTCTTATCATTCCGATCCAGGTTAAGGATTCAGGTTTCTCCTATCCTCCCTCAGAGAGACTGGTGTCTATTACTTAATTTCATATATAGTTTATAGTTAGAATACACATTTTGACCAACCTCTATAGTTAGTGCAGGGCTAGACTAGGATAGGGTAATTAAGGCAAGAGAAGCACTTGTGTCAGGTACAAAATTTAAGTGGGGGAACAAAGCACAATTACTAAGAGAAATCATAGTTTAATGCAATATTTTTAAAAAACTAAAACTAGGGGCTACCGAATGGCTCAGTCAGTTAAGCGTCTGACTCTTGGGTTTCAGCTCAGGTCATGATCTCATACTCTGAGTTCGAGCCCTGCATCAGGTCTGTGCTCACAGCTCAGAGCCTGGAGACTGCTTCACATTCTGTGTCTCCCTCTCTCTCTGCCCCTCCCATGCTCATACTCTGTCTCTCTCTGTCTCAAATATAAATAAAAACATTTAAAACAATTTAAATTTGCCACTTTTACTTGTGAGCTCTTGGAGGATTTATCCTCTCCAAATCCGTTTTTTTACCTATATGATGGAATTACTATTTTCATTGGGTCATTTAAAAGATTAAGATGAGCAACCAAAGTGGTTAGTTAGCATGTTCTTACCATATATTACTACTCAGTAAGTGTTATTGATTTCTCACTCTTTTTTTCTAGGTATGTATTTTTCTCTTTTTAAATGTATCATTCATTGAACAGGTACTTATTTTTTAATGTTTTTTTGTTTTGTTTTGTTTTGTTTTTTAATTTTTTTTTTCAACATTTATTTTTTTTTTTTGGGACAGAGAGAGACAGAGCATGAACGGGGGAGGGGCAGAGAGAGAGGGAGACACAGAATCGGAAGCAGGCTCCAGGTTCCAAGCCATCAGCCCAGAGCCTGACGCGGGGCTCGAACTCACGGACCGCGAGATCGTGACCTGGCTGAAGTCGGATGCTTAACCGACTGCGCCACCCAGGCGCCCCTTGTTTTGTTTTTTATTGAGAGAGACAGACAGACAGACAGAACATGAGCAGGGGAGGGTCAGACAGAGAGGGAGACACAGAATCCAAAGCAGGCTCCAGGCTCCGAGCTGTCAGCACAGAGCCGGTCGAGGGGCTTCAACTCACAAACTGTGAGATCATGACCTGAGCCACCCAGGAAAAAACCCCGAAAAAAACACTTTTTTGAATGCCTGTCAGTGTTCTTGGGATTGCTCTTAGCAATGTTTTTGGAATTATAACTATAATAGTAAGAGAAATCAGCATGGGCCTGGATGTTGTAACGATGTTGTAAGACTCTTTAGAACATTATTCCAAGGCCTGCAGCTTAATAGGTAGGTGAGCAAATGTCCCTTTCCCCCCTGTGTACTGTATCAATGATTTCTAAGGATAATTTAGTCTAACACTCTGCAAGAGATTTAGAGTCTTTGCCAATGGTTCTGTTTTCTAGAAAAGAATTATAAGTTTCCGAGCACAGCATTCCATCAATTATTTAGAATTAGTATTTGGCATTAGAAAACAGACCATTTTAACCTGAATATGACTTTGAGTAGCCTCCTGATATCTGTAATCATTTCTCCAAAATTATTTATAATAGGAGCACCTGGGTGGCTCAGCCAGTTAAGCGTCTGACTCTTGATTTCGGCTCAGATCTCAGGGTTTAGGAGATCTAGGCCTGTGTTGGGCTCCATTCGTGCTGCATAGTGCAAAGCCTGCTTGGGATTCTCTCTCTCTCCTTATCTTCCTGCCCCTCCCACTTTGCATGCGCTCTCTCTCAAAAACAAGTAAATAAACTATATTTATTTGTTTTTGAGAGAGAGTGTGAGCTCTTTATTTTATTTTATATTATATATAGGATCAATCAGACTACATTTAGACTACATTTGGACTTTTGTTTATTTGTTTGTTTTTGCTGTTTCAGAAATCACTGAGCTCGTTCTGTGCACCCATTCAGAATATTGGGGTGAGAGATGATGACTTCCCCAGGGTAAAATCAGAATGCCAGTGTCCAACCCTTATTTATTCCTTTGAATAATAATGTCCCCTATATCCTGGGATCCAGGACAAAAGGCTTGATATGCTTGACTTTTAAATTATAGGTATTCTTTAAAAGGAGAGAATACATAATGGAAAGCAGTTAGGGTTGAGATTATGCCATAAAGATGAGCTGTTGGGTTTTGGAAGCAACATCTGGAGACTTGATGCTCAGGATTTGTATATGCCTCTGTTTAGAATTTGAGAAGCAAACACAGCCCATAGAAATCTTTGGTGGAATTGCTATCCAGAGCTGAAATATAAGGTTTATTTGTAGCTCTAACATATTAAATATTAATTTCTAATATCAAAGAAAGAATCATTCACTCAAAAAACATGTTTCAGTTTCTAGTTTTATTCAGGCTTAATGGCAATTGCGTAGAAATACTAAAATAGACTGAAATACGTCTTTGAAGGGTAAGAATTTGGGAGGATAAATTTGGGAATCTAAAACACCACTGTAGTGAGATATATTTTGGTGAGTTTTAAAACAGGAGTACACATTTGTCAGGCAGATAAATAGGGATGGTGATGATCCATGATTAGAGGGGTTAATTCCAAGTAGACATTGGGAAAGGCAAGGGGTGGTGCAGTATATACTGTGTACAATGAATTATAACAATGACTGTGGCGTAATACTCAAGCAGAGGTGGAGATAAATACTCAAGATGAAAAGAGAGTAGAGACCACTATATAAAGGATATTATAAAACTTATGATGGAGTTTTTAAGTCAGTCATTTGTGTATCATTTTTACAACTATAACTTATGTCTATAGTTTATGGGCTATTTCCTTTGATATTTTCTTTAAGTCAATCCATTTTTTAATTGCATGACCTTACATTTTAAATCTTACATCTGTCCTATAAATATAAAATCAGGACCTCTTTCTGCAAGTTATAAATGGAAAGTAATATCTCAAAACTTTTACAAAAATTATCCTTAAAGGCTAATCAAATACAGTTAACTGCCACTTAGAGTTTTATGGTTGTAGGTGCCATTCATTGAATTAGCTTAGGATGGTAAGAGAAGTCAATATTGTGAAGATTAGGAGGTCAGCTTTTGGTATGACACCTTTGAAAGGGCAGTGTGTGGGGACTCAGAAAGAAGTTCAGAATTAAAGATAGTCCCAGAAGTTTAACTCAGAGGCACATTAACCTGCAGGAGGAAGTTGACGTTCTAAGAGTGAATGACCCCAAAAGTTTACAAGGGTTTAATTAGTCAATGAGCAGATTAATAAGAGATTCATCTAGGTAATCAGTATTACCTGGACTGGAAACAAATTAAGAATACTGGTTTTCCGTTTTTGCTTTTCTCCTCCCCCTCCCCCTCCCCCCCTCGTCATCCTCCTCCTCCTCCTCCTGCTGCTGCTGCTGCTGCTGCTTCTTCTTCTTCTTCTTCTTCTTCTTCTTCTTCTTCTTCTTCTTTTCCCACCTGTATTCCAATCCAAAAGTAACTAAAATTGTCTTCCATCACCCAAGGACAGAATTGATAAGAAAGATAACTTTTATCTTTGGGGCATGCCCTCCTAATGTTCAACTTCTATATCATGGTGATAACTTTCTTTTTATTTTTCCTTTCCTCCTTGATGCCTAAATGTTCATGGCTAGACTCTGGCCAGGACTTTCATGCTCTTTCTGAGTTGCCCTGCTTTACCTACATGTTGAAATTGCCCTCATGTGCAACTCCTACCCCCACAGATTGCTCCCTTGTGTCACCTTTGAAATGACTTCTGCCTGTATTGTATATTTTTGAGGACTCAGTCCCTCTGATTAATAAATTGATACTAGATGCAATAATATTAGAGAAGCATGGTAATATTATATTAGTATAAAAAACACTTCTTAGATCAGCAAAAACAGGAATATTTTAACAATGACTTTCTGGAAAGAGTATCTTTACTCTTCTACTCTAACCTACCATTGACACTGAATTTCAGTGAATTTCAAACCAAATGTGGGAGAGGTCACATTCTGCATTTTCAGTCCATGGTGGCAGAGAATTTCAGCCCAATGTGGTACCCATCTGAGTTGTAAGATGTTTCTCTTGATGAAGGTAGGATTTGTATGTTGGGTCTGTTTGTGATACCCATAAACCATTTGAGACTTACAACAACACAGTGACAATGGAATGAAAGCTTGCTAGATTGAGAAGGACAATTCAGGGAATTAATCTTCCAGGCTAAAGTCAAGATTGTCAGAGAATGTGGAAGCAGTATCATCAGGCAGTCCAGTGGGCTTACAGCAGGGTAAACATGTAGCCCACACAGTATCTAATAAAACACAGACAACTCTTATGGTAATAGAAGATCTTGATGCTGGAGGGATTAGGCCTGATAAGAGGGTAGTAGTATATGAAGTCTCATATGCATTCTGTCCCTTCTATACCTTACACTATTTTAATTTTGAATTTGATTTGCCCTCATTCATAGGCTGCATTGCAAAGGGCTCCAAATCCTTTTCCTCATTGGAATATCTTTACCTCATGTTCTAAAATACTCTTTCCAAAGGCACAACTTTTTCCAAAGGTTCCTTCTTTTGTGTCTCCCCTGCAGCATTTGACCCACTGCCTTGTACATAGACTGCACCCAGTAAATTGTGGTGGCTGATGATTTAAGTATTTTTTTTAAATAAAGTTCTAAAAAGTTCTAGAATACACTAAGTAGGAATGTGGATGTGAAGGAATTAGATTGACAATAGCCAAAGCCTATAATAGACAGTGTGCTGTTAAAAAGTAATGTCATTGACTTTAAAATAAATTGGGTGAAATAATTCATCTTTATGATGGATTAAGACAGTTCTGCTAATGAGACATGCAAATGTTGATGCCATATCTTCTAAAATGAATATGGCATCCATTGGATTGGATAAAGTAATAGAGTTGGTCAATAAATCAGTTTTGAACAAAGAAGCATAACCATAAAAATTCAGTACAACATAAATTAATATATCTGTTATTGAAAAGATTAATTCTGAGATTATGATTAATATAATTAATTGTTAGATTTCAATATAATGGGAGATTTTATCCTCATTATTCTGGGATTAGACAATGGAGTGAGTAAAATATATTTTTTTGTCCCAAGCAATGATGCTGCAACATGATATCAAAAGTAAAAATGCAGGGTCAGAGTTAAATAATAAGAATTTACAAAGGCAAGAGACTTAGAGGCTAGTTCCCATTCTATTTCCAAGTTGTATGAGGCAAATCATGTTTGGGGTGTGGGGGGTTCAGATCAGTCTCTAATTTAACAATTCAAAAAGATTTGTTGAGCTCCAACTTCATTCCAAGCATTTTTGAGGCAGGTGCCCATCAACCTGAAATGTTTTTTATCCTTAAAAGTCCCTTTTCCATATCTAGATTTTATGATTTTACTACCTATAACTGTGCTTTGTAATGTTTCAACCTGCTGAAGCTGTGTTTTAAACAAATGTGACACAGAATCAGATATATACCCACATCAAAGCAGTGATTCAGGTGTGGAGGACTCATTCTCCATCTGCTTGATAATCCCTTCCAAACTTTCTCTTACCCTACTCCCGAAGAACTCTATGGTATATAGTCAATTACAATTTAATGTGAACTTGACTGACCTAGACTAAACTCATCAACATTAGTTTAATAGAGAGAAAAAGTAAATAAAGTACCTGTAATATGTGAAGATATACATCTTTCGCTTGCTCCAAATATATCAATGTTTTCATACTTTGGCAACATTTATTCTCATCTTTTTTTCCTGCTTCTTAATTTGGGTTTACTTTCTCTGTGTTAGTCGAATTTTCTACTACTCCTCAGCATAATGCTGAAATAATTAGACTGATTTTCTTTATCTTAAGAACTCAGCACTGATTCTTGCCACGATACATCTATTAAGGTGAATCCATTGTTTTATGAAGTCATCTCCATTCTTTTCCTAATTCTTTCTCAGAATTAAGTAGCTGTCCTTGACTGAATTCTTCCAACTCAATTTATTTAAAGTCTTATGAATTAAGCACTAAATTGTATATTGCTTTGTATTACTTTCTATTATTTTATGTCTAGCTCTTTTGGCTCCCAAACTATTCTCTTGATAGCCATGTGTAATCAACATGAGAAAAACCCTTAATTTTTTCTGTCCTTCTTTAACAAATTTGTCCACCTAATCAAAGGCTTGAAAGTTGCCAGAATTTAATTTACATAGTGCTCAAGGCTTGGTGGTGCCTCCATTTTGAATAATGTAACTTTTCACAGATTTTCCAACTGACCCCAAGTCATGAAGACCGTGACATGACTTAGAAATATCTGCTTCAGCACTGTTCACATTATCATTGCCTTAAATGCCATAGTTGTACTTCTTTCTGGAATATAGGCTAAGCTATGAAATCCCTAAATTTATAGGGATATTCCAGTTTTATTCATACTTTATACACATTATGCCTAATTTTAGAGAAAATCTAGGTCTCCAAATCATGATGTCAAACAGGCATACATTTGATTGAATATAGTGCTGACATCTAAGGGAATCAGATTTGATGGCTTGGTCCTAAGAATGGGAGTTTCTGGGGTTATGTCGGTGCTCTCAAATCAGAAAGAGAGCAGGTAGGGATGATACTCATCTAAAAAGGGTGGAGATGGTTGAGACCTTAAGAATCGGAAGGTGACAAGGGCCAGGCAAATGTCTAGGTCTCTAAAAACTAACCAGGTTTTATCCCCTAAAAAAGTGATTAAATACCAATCAGTAATGAGGGCAGAAATCCATACATTTTGACTAGGAAAGGGAAACAGAGATGTAAAAAGGGGCTGTGGATCTAGAGGCCAAAGGGGAATTCAGGACTCACATCCAGGATCTTCAATCCTGAGTTTATAGTGGGATAACAAATTTAAATCACCAGGAACAATATCTTTCTTACACATTTTATAAATAGTAGAGTGTCTCTGAGCATGTAATAAGCACTTGATGATTAATGACATGTGATTGCACTGTTAGAATCTTAAATTAAGCCAGCCAATATTATTTTTAATTTCTATCTTCTCTATCGTGTTTATCCTTTAAAAGGATATTTGTATTTTCATCTTAGACATAGAAAATAGCATCATTATTTTATTTGTTCTTCCACAAAGCAGAATTTTTTCAATCTCTATGTTTAGAAAATAGTATGGATAATAATTCAGCACATTTTTTCATCCATGAAAGCCTATGTACTGAATGCAATAGAATAAAATCTTACAGGTGATGAAGTGAATATATTTTTTTTGCATTCAATGATTATCACACTAAAGTAAGTCTAGAATAAAAGAGCTTCTGAAATATATGTGTCATTTACTTCAATTTATTAATAAAGAAATCTTTAGGTAGGGAGAGGACAATGACTCTGCAGCAGATTAAAGTAATAATGTTTTAATCTCTCTGTTTTGTTTATTCAGAAAAAGTGTGTGATATATTGCTGAAACATATCTTATGTAGGAAATAAGTAGTAATGAAGTAATTTTGAAAAAACAGAACTTTTGTTTCCTAAACAATTGTGGAATATTATGCATGAGGCTTGGTTAAGAAGTCTATTACTAATGGTGTCAATGTTATGGCAATTTCATTTCAGACCAATTCTATGTGAGTGCAGACAAAATGTGTTGCATAACACAGAGATTTTTTTTAAATTTATTTCATTTTATTTTTGAGAGAGACAGAGTGTGAGCTGGGGTGTGGCAGAGAGAGAGGCAGACAGAATCTGAAGCAGGTTTCAGGCTCTGAGCTGTCAGTTCAGAGCCCGACATGGGGCTTGAACTCACAGACTGTGAGATCATGACCTGAGCTGAAGTCAGATGCCCAACCAACTGAGCCACCCAGGCACCCCATGCAGAGATGTTTTGAAGTCATAGTTGACCTTCTAAGAGTTACAGCAGTGATAGAAATGGTGGAAATCCTTTATTTTCTAGACAGAAAATGGTCTGTTTATAGGGTCCTTTAAAATATGTAAGGCACTTTCATTGTGTTTTTGTATCCGAACTGGAGAAAAATCTGGGGTAATGCTTTGTACTTATCATAGTAGTACAGAAACTGAGCTTCAGCAATTTAATTGACTTGTTTCAAGGCATACAAAATTGCAGAGCCTAGCCTCAAACAAACTCAAGTTTTCAACTCCTAAGCATTACTGTCCTCTCTCCTAATAGTCTGTGTCCTCTGTCATAATAGTCTTTGTCAGAATGTTGCAGATGTAATTGGATGAAGCCTTGTGCTATGGAAAAACATGCCAACAGTTTTCTAGGTTTTTAAATAGATTTTTCAGACCAACACCATATTTTCAGTTTACCATTTGCACTTAGAGAACACAACTTGTCAAAACCATAGGTGGTGTGTGCTTCACAGGACCTCGACGGGAACATGAGGGGTGCTCTGTGTGATGGTTAGACAGGTGTTTTCAGACTGTGAAAAATCCATTAAAATTCACTATCATCTGCACTTTTGCTGTATGTGTACCATATTGTAATAAAACTTTAAAGTGTCATTCAGTTTAATATATTTGAAAGGCAATGGGATTTATGAACATTGTATTATGCAGATTTTAGGGTTTGGAATTTTATAAGATATTGGAGCAGAAACCATATTTGTTGTATGGTTATTTGACTCTTAAATATATTTAAAATACCTACCTCCCTCACAAGTCACTCATGCTCACACACACACACACAGTGAAATAAAAATAATAAAATATTATACACAGTATCAAAAAGATTTAGAATTATTCTTGGGAGAGCACATAACTATACATCATGGACAAATCAAGAAGTAAATGCCAGAGAAATTAATGTTAGATAGAAAATTCTCAAGTTGAGCTACAAATACAAATTGAAAGGACGACGTTGAGTTCCTAACCTGAGACATGAGATAAAACATTCTGAATAAATGCCTTAAATGTTGTAATAGACATAGTTGTTCTACACCTCCAAGGATGATTTAAAATGCATTCACATATTACTGAGATATTATCTATCACATATAAGAAATTTAAGCCAAAATACCTTACTTACCAAAAAATACCTTTTGTGACAAATGTGAAACTAATGTGACAATTCAAGGTCTCAAGAAGATTTTCCTCAGTAATGAGATACTTTGATACCATCTACTGAAAAAAGAAAAAAGGTAGAAAAGAAATTGCCTCAGGGTTTGAAGGCCAATCTTATTAAGAAAGAATATATATAAGATGGGCAAAACTTGTTAATTGTAGTCCTGATCTGAGATTATAATTTTAATATCACTCTTACTGACAAAAATTACCTTGCCTACATAGTGGTTTTGGAAATGGATGTGGTATTCAGGTTGAGGTAAAACACATGATAAAACATAGCATTTTATTTTAAATAAGAAGCAATCATATGCATAAAGCAAAACTTGGTGCACTTGCAAAAAAGGCGATGGTCTTTTTGCTAATTCTGACCTTGTTTAGAACTGTGAGGGAAAAACGTGGGCACAAAGCAAGCAATGAACAAAGAAATACTATAAACAATATGGAAAGGTAGACCTCATTGTTTCTGGTCTATTTGAGAAGAGGAAAACTTTGTGTGAGCTCTACAGTTGAATGAGGCTAGAAAGAAATGTGAAGACCTGGTTATAGTTTTGGGGATCTTTCTTTGTTCATTTATAAATAAAGGTATCATATCACAAGGTTGTCCTAGTCTACCTAAAAGCAGAGGCTGAAAAGAATAGAAATTACAGGATCACAAGGATGTGACCAGCTTATTTTGTTCACTCTTTACTCCATCATAAATTCTTTCTAAGAAAGACATACTAAATTCAGTTGATACTATTAAAAACCAAAGTTAAGATGTGATTATTGCTATTGATGTTAGATGAGCAACGAAAGCAAAATGTCTGAGTGTCTCCAAACAACAACATCCAAGGTTACTAAATGAGATACTTTGAGTTCCTTATGCTAAGGACACCAGCAAGGTTTGGACCTTGTGTCAACTTTCATATTTTCTGGAGATTAATTGCTAAAAGTTATGTTTCTTACTAATGTAATATGTTTATAAAGGAAACTAGGGGTGCCTGGGTGGCTCAGTAGGTTAACTGTCTGACTTCAGCTCAGGTCATAATCTCACAGTTTGTCAGTTCAAGACCCTGGTCGGGCTCTGTGCTAACAGCTTGGAGCCTGGAGCTAGCTTCTGATTCTGTGTCTCCTCCTCTCTCTCTCTCTCTCTCTCTCTCTCTCTCTCTTTCTCTGCCCCTCCACCACTCATGCTCTCTCTCTCTCTCTCTCAAAAATAAATAAACATTAAAAATTTTTTTTAAACTAAAAAAAAAAAAAGAAAAAGAAAAAGAAAAAGAAAACTAAATTTAAACCTAAGACTATCTTTAAAAATAAAGCCTATTATAAAAAAAAAGTGATGGTAAGACACATAAAAGGACTGGTATCTAAAATATACACAGAGAAATGAAAACTCAACAGAAGTAAACAACCCAATTAAAAAATAGCAAAATACTTGAACAGATACCTCATCAGCGAAGATACACAGATGACAAAGCATATGAAAAGATGATCATCATAACTTCTCATCAGGGAATTGAAAATGAAAACAAAAATGGGATGTCACTACATACCTATTAGAATAGCTAAATTCAAATATCTGACAATACAAATGCTAATAAGGATACAGAGCAACAGGAACTGTCATTCATTATTAGTGAGAATTTGAAATAGTGCAACTTCTTGGTATTTACCCAAATGAGCTGACAACTTGTGTCCACACAAAAACCTACATATGAATGCTTGTAGCAGCTTTATTCATGATTTCCAAATTTGGAAGCATTCAATAATTCAGTAAGTGAATGGACAAAAGGTGACAGATTCATACAGTGAAATATTCTTCAGCAATAAAAAGAAATGAGCTATCCAGCCATGAAAAGATATGGAGGGATCTTAAATACATATTTCTAAGCGAAAGAAGGTAAGTTGTTTTTTATTTTGTTTTTGTTTTTTGAAAAGGCTAAATAGTGTATCATTGTAACCATATATTCCAGAAAAAGCAAAACTGTGGAGACAGCAAAAATATCAATGATTGCCAGAAGTTTGGGGAAAGGGAAGGAGAAATGAAAAGGTAGAAGACAGGGGATATTTAGGGCAGGGTAACTACTCTGTATAATACTTTAATGGTGGATACATGTGATCTGTCAAAACTCATGGAACATATAGAGTGAATCCTAATGCAAACTATGGACTTTAATAATAATGTATCAGTATTGTTTCACCAGTTATAACACATTTATCACACTAATGGAACATGTTAGTTAGATGGGAAACTGTGTATGTGTGCATGGGAAGAGAGGTATATGATCAATTTTTCTGTAATCCTAAAATTTCTCTAAAAAACAGTCTATTAATTTTTAAAAAGTGAGTTTTGTTATTAATAATTTGTTTCCACTACCAATTACCTCTTCCAATATTATTGACTTCACAGTTGCAAAATGAACCACTCATCTGGGAGTTTTTATCAAGTCTTAAGTGGAAACTTTGGCTGAATACATTAAATATAAGCCTTAGGATATGAATTGCTGAGAAGAATATTCTAAATTATGAGGATATATTTTCTAAATTAGCAAAAGTTAAAGGGATTCCGCTTCGCCCTTTTGCACGTCTCTCAAAATCATCAGTTCCATGGAAATAATATAACAATGCAAAATAATATAACAATACAAATAGTTTTTATATCATAGCAGCTTTTGAGTCATGTTTATCTTGTGTAAAGGTGAAGAGATCTATGTTATATATCTATAAATCATACACTACTGGTATTTTTATGTTTAACCATGTTGATGAAATCATTTGTATTTCCATCTAATTATAATCTTGAGGCTACATGTAAGCCTAATTTCCTCCAACACTTTTCTTCTACCAACATGTATAATAAAACATCTCGTACTTGAATATGAAGCTCTGTAGTCCACTATACATAGGGTCATAGGGAAGATACGAAGTTTCAGGCAAAGACTAGAGGTTATTTGCTCAAGGGCCTATAGCTAATAAGTGATGGCCTCAGAGCTGATATCCAAGAGGGTCTTAACTGCTATGTTCATCAGAGAGGAGGGGTTGGGCCATTACAGAGAGTGTATGGAAAGAAGGAATAGGAATGAGCTTGCGATTTCAATAAAGTAGATACAAAGGATGGAGTACATTCCTGTTTCAAAGTAGAGGTAAGACTTGTTTCCAAGGAGAGCAAGTCTAAGTTAAATTAGGAGACAATGTTAGCATCTGAAAGCGAGGAGTGCTTCAGCCTTCCCCTTCAGCCTCTTCAGCCTGGTTAGCATGTGTGTTATATTTTCTTCTTCTGTCAGCTCTTGGAGTGTAGCAAACAAAAAGAAAGACAGGAATTGTTAAAAAGCCTTTTCCAAATTCTTTCTCAGCTCTCATAGACTCCTTTCTCACCTCTATCCCAAACTGTCCAGACCTATATTCAAATTTATTTATTCTCATTTCCTTGCATGACCTCATTTATCCTGACAGGTTTTCAGTGGTCTAAGAGGTGCACCCATGCTCAAAGAGCAAGAGTAGTTAAGCCACACTATAGTAGCAATATTAAAATTTATTGAACACTTAGAAATTGCTAGAACTTCTAACAGTGCTTTTACATGAATAGTTTCATTTAATTATATTACCTCTTATTACTCTCATTTGATATTTGAAGGAAATGGGGTATATGAAATGGTCACATCTCTGGCTGAAGTCAGACAACTAGTGAGAAAAATTTGGATTCAAACCTAGGTGGATTAACTTAAGAGTTCACATGCTTAACTGATAAATGAAGCTTCCGCATCCTAGTACCATATTTTGTCTGTGGGTTTTTTTGTCTTTGTGTTTTGTTTTGTTTGTTGTTATTTTACCTCCTGTAGTCCACTTGTCTGCAAGAGCTTGCTCCATTATGCCTACCAGTGCTGAATCGGTTAAACTGGCGTTATCAAGTCTCCTAACTATGAATGTAGAAGAAAAATCTGAGGAGAGAACCTGCATTAGTTTTATCGATCTGCTTTTGCAGAATTGAAAACAAAAAGCCATCTTGAAGCACATCAATAGAATTATGGTTTCCCCTGTGAGAATTTACTGCATTGGCGTTCTGATTTGTTCTCTTCTAAAGAAGGAGCACAGAAAAAAATTATTAGGTGCTAAAATAGGCCGGCCCTGATGAATTGCTGACAGTTCCACATATCTTTCTAGTGTTTTGCTTTCCTCAACTCATGCTAACATTACTCATCCAGCACTTTAACAAATTATAAAGGGTTTATTCAGATTGACTTTTTTTTTTTTAAAGATTAAGGCCCTAGGACATCAAAGCAGCATACAAATTGCAAGTCATTAAATGAAGTTCTGGGATTAATATATATTTTATAGTATAGCATTTCTTTTCTTTTATCTCTTCTACCTTAAATCCATCTCTGTTCATGAGGGCATTGATATGGCTATTACAAATCCTGCTTATGCAATGATAAAATTGAGTCAATAATGGTGAAATGTTACTGCTTTCAAGGAACTTTCTGGGATGTAAAATTATACATATATTCCATGCACAAAATATATATATGTGAATTACACATAGAATCCATATATATGTGACATACATGTTCATATATATATATATATATATATATATATATATATATACACACACACACAGACATACACGTGCACATATGTGCACGAGAGAGATTTTAGAGTCTAATCTCATGCTTGCCATAGGTCAAATGTCTTTATGCAACTCAGTTTTAGTCAGTTTTTGTTTTGCTAAAAACTTAGTTTTGGAAAGGTAACAATTCCAATTCCCACATGTTGATATCAGTTAGATCATCTATAAAATGTATCTTTCTCAAAACGATTTGAAGAAGACATATCCTGTACATTAGAAGCAATAACAGCAACCAAATGATTGTATCCTAAGCATTTTTCTCTGTTGTGATCTGCTCTTTTGAGAGCACCATTCAGTTTGTTTCTGACATTGCTCTGTGGAAGAAAAGTTAGAAGACTTGTTTGCAGACAGTTTGGTTCCTCTTCAGTCACTTGACTTCAATAAAATTCACCTTACATGCTCATCTGCACAGCTTGCACAGCTTTCTGGCTACCATGGAGCATTAGTTCTCTACCTAGATTCTGGAAGCCATCATTCCCATTGGCAACAAAAGACTGAGCTCACAGACAGTGCAACCACTGACTGAGGACCACCGACACTGAAGCTAAACAGCACTGCTTTTCCCACTGGATGGGGCACAGAGATGCTGAAGAGAAGTGGAGGAAGCATCATAGCTTGATTAGAAAGTATTGAGAAGACATGAGATTTGGAAGTTTTATAGCACAGGATTTCTTTCAAGTTTTGATTTTCTATTTGAAATGTATTTAACCCTTGGTGTCAAATCAACCACTCCGTTTTAAGCATTAGAATAGAATTGGGAATCTTTGCTTCCTTAACTTTTTCTCTTTTCAAAAGTGCTTTATTGACTACAGAGAATGTTTTTGAGAAGAGGCTGTGAAACCACAAGTCCTTCTGGGTTGACCTTTTTGGTGAAGCAGTGATCTGATGCCACTGAGTGAGAGTAAAACGGTTTATGCTTCGTGCTTTTAAAATGGGTTATAAACGACATGAGGTTGCCTTTATTAAATTACCTTTTCTTTTTTAACAAACACCATCTGTTTGGGCTTGGCAAATCTCCCACAGGAAAAAGAAAAAAAATAATGATATCCTGAAATAGAAAAGAGAGTATAACTTTTTCCTTCATAACTGACCCTGGTAATTTACTGAGGTGAGGTTATGCTGGTTCAGAAATGCAGCTTTAGATGTTTGCAGTACTAATTTAGTTACTTAGATTTAGTTACTTGGTGCAAAAGTTTGACAGATATTTAAGAAAATATTTCAAAATCCATTTCTTGTTGATTATCTTATTTATTTTTCCCCAAAGAGATGAGGGATTAATGACTTTAATATTCTGTCCTCCCATTTCATAGGTTGGGAAATAGAGACAGGGATGTTGCAGCTTTTTAAAAGATGATATGGCAAGCAAATGATAGGGCTACGTGTCAAATTTAAGTTTTCTTAAAAACTTAAAAACTACCAATCCCATATTATTTCCACTGCCCTCTAGGTCTAGACAAGCAGAAATGACATGAGCTTTATTGGGCACCATAAAGATATGAACTCCGTGAGGGCAGTGTCGAAGTAAGAAGCCATCAGCCACTCCATAACTCTGGGCTGCACAGTACTTTTTGTTATGTCACGAGGGTACAGGTAGCAATGGTGAAGAAAAAATGACTAAGCAGGCTGCCTCCAAATAGAAAGTTGCTGAGACTACTTGATGGAAAGAGTCCAACCATTTTGGAATGTTTGACCAATAGCCTGGATAATGGCCGACACAAGAGAGTCAGCAAACGTAAAAAACACAGCTGCTCAGGGTTTTGATGAGATCACTTCTTTCAGCATCATCAATTATTGGGGATGATCAGACTTAAATTCTGAAAGAAATGAGGCTGAAACCAAAGGAAATTAAGAGTAGGCGAAAGAACAGTTAAGATGAAAGGAATAATCCATGGTGTTATTGCGATCTTGGTGACTGCTTGCTCGGTGTATTCTTTTTTAACTTTGTAAACAGTGTAAAGTAATTGTCAATGACTCTGCCTAAGGGGCTTACAACAGAGCTATTCCTGACCAGAGTTCATTCACTACTGCTGACCTGGAGGGTTTCTGTCTCTGGATCTAAAAAAATCTCATGGAGACACAGTGAGGGCAGCCTCAGGCCAGGGATTCTGTACCTGTGTTGGGTAAACATTAGAGTTCTGCTTTCTATAGATAGGACTAGAGAATTCAAAGATCCACTGGCATCCTAACTGACATCGTGCTGATTCCTAATAAATTCTCTTTAAATTAAAATTGTGGCAGTATTTGAAATTAAATTTTTCATTTGCCTTTCTGAGTGCTGATCCTGGAATAATTTAAACATGACTGAGATGGAAGTGCTGGGTGACCAGAGTATGGACCATTCATAGGGAAGACACATTCTGTCTGAGTCAGCTGAACATCTTCAGTTGGCTATGGCTACATCTCTTGAGCATCCATAAAATAATCTTTCTTTAAGTCCTTTGCTCCTTATTCTAAATTCCTTAATGAGCAACACAGATCTCCGTAATAGTGCTTGAAATAGCCCAAGAGGAAGTAAAATGGTTTATATGAGTACAATCTCAGCTTCAAGGACAAAAGTATATTAATTAATAGGAACGTATTTCAGAGTTCACTTCTAAAGTTTGCCATTTCATTACTGTCTTGGCCAAAGTACAAAGTGATGATGATCTTTATTATTTAACTCCAATGGAGCCTCCATACCCTCTTTCTGAAATTCTTTTTTTTTTTTTTTTAAGTAGATTATCTTGCATTTTTTTTCAGTCCGCCACTTTGAAAGACAATATGCTACCCTTCTTTTCTGCTGTTCAGTCTCTGGTCCTTCTTTCTCTATGCCCATTCTCCCTCCTTTTTCTTCTACCCTTAATCTCCTGACACACACTCTCCGCTACCTCACCTTTTTTCACCCTCTGATGTTCCCTTTCTTCTTTATATCTTTGTAATATTTACTGTATACAATTTGGGATCTAGAAAAGAAAATGTTTTTAAATAATTAAAATATGAACTGGTAAATAGTCATAAAAAAAGCATACAGAATGCAGTGCATATTCAGAGGGAAGAGCAATTCACTTTAGCTTGCTGGTGGGGAAAAGATCAGGAAAATTTGATGGATGGAGGTTCTCTGAGTTGAGTGTTAAAGCACAGGTCGAATTTGGCCATGCGGGAGTGTCAGGACAAAGGAAGGGAGGTAGGAAAAGATTGAGTAGTTGTAGTAGTTCTGTTTGTTCCGTTTACTGTTAAATGAAGAGAATAGGAAATGTAAGGTCAGAATCAGACAATGAAGAATTTTAAATGCTACACTGAATAGTTTGAAATTTATTTATTAGGTAAAGGGAACTTGAATTTTTGGAGAAAATCAGTGCTGTGGCTCATGAAGATTAACATGGCAGTGATGAAAAGGATGGTTTGAAAGTGGCTGCTTGTAATAACTCCTGTTAGATTAACAAGGTCCTCTTTTACACTTAATGATTGTTGTATGTTTGGTTTCCTGGGAAGTGATTTGGAGATAAAGATAAGCACACAGAGGTTTCTTAGGGCATGCTCCTGGGAACAATCCCTTGAAAGGAAAGGGAAAGAAGCACAATTGAAAAGAGAGAGAAGTCTCCAAAAAAGATCTCAGATGACCCCAAAGGGAGTTCTCCAGCTAGTATGACTCTTTTGAATTGGGTTTGTCATTGAATGTGGGCTGCCCTAGGAAGGAGCAATGGCCTCAGGTAAGATGACTCCTTAGTGGAGGTGATTCCTGAAAAAAAATTTGACCTCTGAATTCCGACAACAGTGCTCTGTATAGCTGAAGGAATAAGTCTTTCAGTTTTGGCAGGAAAGTTACACAAAACATCGCAGCATCTACTACAATTGACTTGTTTATATCTAAATGTCTAAGGTGTGTTCCAAGAGAACCTTGAATATCTTCTTTCAGAACACATCATATTCAACATTTATTAAAGGCTTACTTATTTGTCTTTGCAACTGAAAGGTAATTTTTGTGTGGGCAAGAATTGTGTCCTATGGTTCTTTGTATTCATAGCATCTAGGATGGTAAGAAATAGGTGTTCAAGAGATAATTTTGAAAGAAAGAATGAAAGAATGAACTGCTTTAATAAAATCATGCTTTATCCAAATTAAGTGTTTTGAAAATACAATAACAGCTGTGCCTGGGTGCCTCAGTCGGTTAAGCATCTGAGTCTTGATTTCAGCTCAGTGCATGATCTCACGGTTCATGAGTTAGAGCGCACAGCTCCGAGCCAGCTTGGGATTCTCTCTCTCCCTCTTTCTCTGCTCCTCCCCCACTTGTGTGCATTCACTCTCTCTCTCTTTCAAAATAAATAAGTAAACATGAAAGAAAGAAAATGCAAAAACAATTCAATGATTCTTTAATACCTCAAATCAATTGTGTCTCAAATCAAACACAGGGGAAATATTCCTTCTCAAGATGAATGATAGATTCCAACCATCCATTGTTTGTTTGTTTTTTTAATATACTTTATTGTCAAATTGGCTAACATACAGTGTGTATAGCGTGCTCTTGGTTTTGGGGGTAGATTCCCATGATTCATCACTTACATACAACAGCTAGTGCTCATCCCAACAAGTGCCCTCCTCAATGCCCATCACCCATTTTCCTCTTTCCCCCACCCCCCCCCTACCCTCAGTTTGTTCTTTGTTAAGAGTCTCTTATGGTTTGCCTCCCTCTCTGTTTGAAACTATTTTTCCCTTTCCCTTCCCCAGTGGTCTTCTATTAGCCATTCTGAGAAACAGCGTGGAGGTTCCTCAAAAAGCTAAAAATAGAACCCTCCATTGTTTTGAGTTTGCATTCATTTTAAGTATCTGACTAGAAAAAAATCAATATTTTCACATTCTAAAGCTGATGAATACTTTAGTTCCTTTATGAATTACAGTCTTGTGGCCTGTTAAATAAAAATAATAATTTCTCCATTTTTAATATTTTTAGGGTGAGTCTTGGTTTAGGCAGGCTATCTTGAAATGTACACTGGTATCCATCATGTATTTCCTAATCTCTGAAGCTGGTGCTCATTTATAAAGTTGTTATCCATTGTTGCCAATGACTATGTGCTTTCATTTTAAGATACTGCTAAATATTCAAGCTTATTGAATGAATCAGCAAAGTGCAAAGAGTCCCATGGTGGAAATTATTTGAAGACACAAATGAAGGAAGATATGATTCTTGTATTTTTGAGTTTATAATATTCTTGATAGATAACACTTACAAAGTTTAATCTACTCAGGAATGACCAAAAGCAATGTACAGTGAATACTAAGTAATGCTGAATAATTAAGGGAGAGAGGTACATGAAAAAGAGTGATCAAAGTGACAATAGTTAATTGAAAAAAAATGTTGCATTTCAAAATAAGGCCTCACCTCAACATTCTTAAACTCTTCTTGCAAAGAAAGATGGGATTTATATCTTCTTCCTTTGAACCTGGACAATTTTATGACTATTTGATACAAGAAAGTATAGCTATAGTGCCTGCCCACTAGGTGACTTCTCAAGCTATGTCAGAAAAACTCATGTAGCTTCCACACAGTTCTCGTGAAACACTAGCTCCATGCAGGTTCCATTTTAGGAGACTCTGTCAGAACCCAGCCACCATGCTGTAAGGAGTCCAAACCACATGGAGAAGCCATGTTTTAATGCTCTGATCAATAGTCCCAATTGAGCCACGCTTATAAATGAAGAAGACATCTTGGAAATGACACAGAAACAGATCTTACAGTAGCCCATAATTTGAGTCTTTCTAGTTGATCTCCAGATACTGTGAAGCAGAAAGTCAATTCTATCATACCTTTCTAGATACCCAACCTACTAATTTTGTAAGCATAATTAAATAGGGTTGTTTTATGCCACTGACTTTGGAGTGACTCATTAAACAGTAAATATAAGAGTAACAAAATCCTTCATGAAGAATTGTATTTTTAAAAATTGTTCTTATTGTGTTCTTAAACACTATTTAAGTTGCTTTATTCTGGAAATATCATACATTTTATCATACGTTTTATATATGTTTACTTCATATCATAGTGAAGTAGATAATTGTGATGGAGTGAGTTACTCAAGCACAACTTCTTCATACTGGTAGATACCAAAACTGGCAATTATTATAATCAATCACAAATTTAGTGACATAATTTGAGAGCTTCCTTTGTGTCAGGTATTGTACCAGCAGCCTTGTATGAATTATTAATTTATTTTCAAGTCTCCATCTTATTCCTCTAAAGTAGGAGCTATCATTATATTTTACATATGAATATAATGAGATTTAAATACTACATAAGTAATTGGCCCAAGGACATTCATTCTTTCCATTCCAAGAGAGCCTGGAAGTGATTTAGGTTGGGTTAACATGAAAATCCAAAGTCTTAACAGCAGTGACATAGGGCTTTTATTCTTGAGATAAGGTAAAGAAATATACAAGAGGAAGATCGTATAAAATGGCTTCTGGTAATACTTCCTGTGTATGGGAAAATAATGATTGTGCTATAATATCTTAATACCTTTTCATACTTTAATGCAAAATTTGGTGCAGAAAACTCTGGCTTGGACTCTCTTCCACAATATTTAGTAAGAGGAGGACCTTCAATTACTATAAGTGTTGCATAAATTCGAGAGGATTATCTGAAAAGAATTCAACCAAGCATTGGCCCTTGAAGATAAAGATTTCTCATAAAGTAAAATGAATTATTGTCCTTGCCCATTGCACTAAAACTCTAATATGACAGTAACCAGAAAGCTGAAAAAAAAGTCATTTCAAGTAGGCCTGTTTTGTGGCCTGGCCCTACAGATTGATTTTATATGCAGGTTTAGCACTCGGCAGCTGCCAAAAGCCATCAGTGCAATAGCCCATTCAAAGGAACACAAAATTTGAAAAGAGGACAGCCAGCAAGGACATGCTGTAAAAGGCAAAGGACAGATATGAAAAAGATCTGCTGGCCCATGCTCTCGATTTGGACATTTACAGTATCTAAAAAGAGAAGAGAAGACAGAGGAAAGTTTAATACCAACTTTAAACATATGAAATAGAGATCATCTGTTCATGAAATCTTATGTATTTCCATGAGAACTTGGGGTTGAAGAGAACTAGCTGAAATTGTGTCATTTTAAGTAAGAAATCCCATTTAGTGTGGAGATAATGAGATTCCAGGAACTAAATATATATGTGAAGTGATGAGATCCCACAACAGTTTGAATATAGCCCTCTTTTAGAGAGGACTTGAGTGAGGCAGGGAAGCAGTAGGTGATGACGATGATCACTGGGGATGATTTTAACACCATTGTCTTGTGTTGAGATGTTATAAAGTTAGCGTGTTTACTTTAAGAATTATGAACTACCAGTATTAAGAGGACACTATAATCTTACCTTGGAATCTAACAGGGATTTCACAACCATTAAATACAACATTCTTGTGTGGATTTATATCTCTTAATTCTCAAAGTAGCTTTGTATGTATCTCTAGAAAAGACCTATTTTTAAGATGGAATCTACCATGAGATAACCATAGATTTAGATGCCAAATTTTGAAAGTAATGGAAACCTGAATACATAATTACTCACACTTTCATTTCTATAATTCAGAAGGAATATCCCCTGATATTGCTGGTTTTATTTAACAAGACATCAGTGATAGCTTTGAGAAGAGATAATTCAAACCAACTGAAGTTCAAGATAATAAAGGACTTAGCATGTAACTGAGCAGAGTGCCAGTGCACTGACCAGGGCCATGTGATGCTGGAGCATGGACCACTTTCTGTGATGGGTCTGATGTTCACAATATGGCATCCTGGTAGTATACTAAAGTGGCATTAGGGAAGGGACTGTGGAGCCTCTGATATGGCTTGGATCCCACTGTGCTCTGCAGGCTTCAGTAAAGCTTGACAAAGCATGCTGTCTGCATGCAGGTTCAGATGTGCTTAAAGATCTAAGTAGTGTGAGCTCTGAGTGACTCTGTAGCAAGGTGAAGTGGGAATTACAACTAACTTTTTAGTGATTTCTTGTTTGAAATTGTTTTATGATATCTATCTGCTTGCTGCCAATAAATTCAAATTCATCTTAGAAGGCCAATAAGACATCCAAATATTTGAATCAATACAGTTCTTTGAATAATTACAGTACTTTCCAAAGGAAGGTGAACAATGTGGATTTGGGGTGGTAACTTTAAACAATATACAATACTCGTGGGGTGGTGGCAAGATATTATAATAAGGGAAGCCTCCAGAAGAAATATTAAGCTCAACAGCTTTATTTTTATTACAATTCTAGATCAAGGCAAGAGAAAAATCTGAGAGCAGAGTGATGCATTCTAAGACTGGTTTTATCAAATATGTGCCTATCTGGTTATTAGAGTGACCCTTTTAAACATTTGACCGCAGGTGGAACTGATTTCCCCTCAGAGCTTTCTTAATTTTAGTTTAGCAATAAGCAAAACAAAAATGTGCTTGCCCAGTGTCTGACAACTCTGTGAAGTGATAAGCTGACTGATTTAGAGGCTTCTCACCAGTGACATTTTTTTCTTGTCTTTGTTAATACTATAAGTGATTGGGATGTTAATCCCTATTGCACTGAATTGAAGCTGTGTCAATTTCATATAACTTACTATGCATGGTATTTTAGCTGATTTTAGCATTCAAGAAAGCTATTTTGTACTATTGAACAGGGAAACCATTTTTAACACCCTTATAGATTTCCTTTGGAAAGAGTTGAGTTTATAGGGAATTCACTTCAAGTAGTCACTTCAATACCCCTTGTTTGTCGTCAGTGCTTTGGAAACAAGGCTTAATAACATTTCCTTAAAAATTTAAGAGTTCATGATTTACCTTAGTAATATTTTCTTCTGTGTTAAAATTCCGATAGACAAGATACCTTTTCTGGAAACCTTTACCTACAATTTCAGTCCCTTTCTCTCCCCTTTTTTCTTTCTTTTTTCTTATATCCTTAGAAATAGAGAAAAATTTGTCTGCTACCATTTATACAAAATCTTATACTCTACCTAAAGAGAAAATACACTTCGGGGGCTAAAGAAGCTGAGTTAGAGCTCTAGGTCACAAAACTATTTCTCAACCCATATACACTTCTGTTTTCCATATATTTTTGTGCTCATATTGTGAGACTCTTGACTAAATACAACCTACTTAAAGGATTAATCAATATTGAAGAAGGTGTTTAGACAATACATTTTATTTTATTTTTTCACACGTGTACCCATATTTATTTCCTTAAATGAAAATTACTTTAAAAATCTCAGTCTTGAAAACTAATATATGCTGACTAGGATTATAGTTTAGAAATTCTGATATGACATGGGGAGAGTGTTTTCAGCTTATACTTTGGAAATGTTCACACACTTAGCAACTACATGATTAAGTTTCTTGTTACTGTGTGTCTTCATTCATGCCATTCTTGTTTGTAATGTTCTCACCATTTTCTTTTTGCCTACACAAATCCTACCCAGGCCAGTCTCTAGTTCATTCCCTCCTACAGTCCGGTTCTAATTAGCAAAATATCTATTAACTTTCTCCTCCCCTGAAATTCTGCCAGTAAGCCTTTAATTATGCAAGGTGTTTTGTTGTTTTCTTAAGGTATTTATTTCATATGCATTTCCAAATAAACTCTTACACTCTGTGAGAGTTAAGACTATGTCTTAAACTTGTATATTCACAGCAATTAGCATAATGTTAAGCACATTATACTAGGTGCTTATGAACACTTGATCGAGTCGCACCATCAATTGCTATTGGAGTCCCACAGTTGATTTTTGCAGTTGAATAGCATGAGACAGAATTAATGTTATTTGGAGCTTCAGAAACTCCTTGTCAGAATTCAGACCAAGTCGCAGTTAGGCTTTGGAGGATAGATTCTGTCAACCTCAACTTGTGGTTCTCTGTTTTATACCAGCAAACAAACAAACAAATAAACAAAAGATACCACTATCTTTTCAGGCTTTCATACCCAAATTCTGACTATAAAATGTTAGCAAACCAAACTTGCTAAACAATTTCATAGAATGATCTGAAAATTTTTATCATTACATTAGCATCTGTACTATTTGGGAATTATATTTTCTTTGACATAATAACACTCTTGCCTTCCAAATGTTTCTTTTGCTCCTTAAAATTGGAAGATGCTAAAGAACCATATTACTACTTAAACATTCTGGTGCCGGGAGAGTCTATGTCAAGTCATTTATTTCATTCAGTTTTTCTGATTGCAAATAATTTGAATCTGAACAAAACTGAAGTATTGAATAAAGGCTGTCCCACTTAACGACACAAGCACTAGATTAGAAATTTTTAACGCTCATGCTTTGAGGCGGAATGTAAGCTTCAAGGACAAGGCTTTCAGGTTTTACGGTGTTCTGTCTCCACTGCTTAGACAGTCCCAGAAATAACATGAACATTCATTTCATGAATATGTTTATCTGTATTTCTTTGAGATTGCAATTAGGTTCTGACTTAGTGATTTTGTTAAGCAGAAACAGAGCCAAAGAATCTTGGGAGGGATTACCTCCTGCTTTAAATTGATCTCAGCAATATTTGTTACTTCAATTCTCTCTTCCAATCTTGGATATTGCCTTTGAACAACTAACACTTTTCTAAATAATGTAATTTTGAGATTGTTTTGAATCTTATGCCCAGCTAATTTTATATTTTATATTGAAAATAAAGTTGTGGTTTCGAGTTACCTGCATTGTAATGTGTAATCTTCCACCAATATTACTTTCCATTTTGTTAACACTTGTGCTATAGGCTGATGTCATTAAAGGCCAGTATAATGCCTACTGAAGGCCAACAAATTCCAAATGTTGTACTGTAATGAAACTACAGCAATTAACAAACACCTTCAATGCTCTTGGTAGAACTTCATGGAACTTAGGAGCTGTCTTTTAAGTTGGTCCTCTTCAGAATTAATGACTTTGCTTTTGAAAAACAGTATATAGTTTCTTCTTCTGCTTTAAACTCTTACTGGAATAGAAAATGCATCACACCATGAGAAGAATTGGAAGAATCTCAACATTCCCATATTCTCCTTACCCACTGTAACCAAGACATGTCAATTAAAAAGTATACTCTAAATATAAAGAGTACACTTACTGTGCAACTGTAGTTTCAAAACACATTTTTTTTTTAATTTTTATTTATTTTGAGAGAGAGAGAGGAGAGAGAGACCATGAATGGGGGAGGGTCAGAGAGAGAAAGAGAGACAAAGAGAGAGAGGGAGTCCTAAGCAGGCTTCTTGCTGTCAGCATGGAGCCAAAGCGGGACTTGATCCCATGAACCACGAGGTGAAATTAAGAGTCAGAAGCTCAGGGGCGCCTGGGTGGCGCAGTCGGTTGGGCGTCCGACTTCAGCCAGGTCACGATCTCGCGGTCCGTGAGTTCGAGCCCCGCGTCGGGCTCTGGGCTGATGGCTCAGAGCCTGGAGCCTGTTTCCGATTCTGTGTCTCCCTCTCTCTCTGCCCCTCCCCCGTTCATGCTCTGTCTCTCTCTGTCCCAAAAATGAATAAACGTTGAAAAAAAAAATTAAAAAAAAAAAAAAGAGTCAGAAGCTCAGTGAACTGAGCCAATCAGAAGCCCCATCAAAACACATTTTTTTTAGAACTCCTCTTATAACTAGATTTCTCTGTCTAAGCTCTTCTTATTTAGGAGTTCTGGAGTTTCCAGTGGGAAGTATCTATAGAGATTATGCAGTCATTGATTTATAATAATAATAATGATAATAATAATAATAATCACCATGTACTAAATTTTAAGAAAAATAGATAGCATATATGATCACATTTAATTTTTACAGGGACATTTAGAGATGGGTATTATTTTCCCATTTTCAACAGTATAAACAGGGGTTTAGGAAGGTAAAGTAACTTGCCTTCGGTCATAGAGTTATTGTGTCATAACTAATGGCGGGAATTGGAAACCAATCTGTTTTACAGTAATCTGTGCATCTTGCTCAGCAATACCATATCACCTCTCTCCGCTCTGGGAAGTTATTTTACACATCACTAAGAAGGAGTTGCAAAAAATATATATTGCTTAATTTACTTGATTAGAGAAGGCAATTAAGTAGACAATATCCTTAAAAGAGAAGAGACATTTACTACTTTTATCTCTCAAAAAATTTATCCAGCTTAACAATAAAAGGCAATTTGCATACTAGAATTGATTGAAGAGATTTTGGAGAGTGGAAAAATATTACAGTCATTTATTCAGTCATTCAGTCAGTAGATAACTTAAGTTACTCCTAGATGCCACCATTGAAATAAGGCACTGGACATACAGTAGGATATGCTCAAAGCAAAGGTTTCTTTAGTGAAAATTATGCAGAAGTCATAAAAAGCAACACATCACAGATTTAATGATAGGGACTTTAATGGAAATGCTGCATTAAAGCTTTCATTTCAATTTATACAACAGTATGGGATTATGTATTGCTAGTGACAGACAATATATTGACTATATCATGTATTATCACTGAACTTATTGTTCTCACAGTGTAATATCAACATACACTTTGTTACATGTATTTATTTGTGTGTTTTCAAATGTTATGGCCAATCTTGATATTCAAAATTTTTTCTAAATACACTGAAGTCTAAAATTTGACTGTAGATCCTTTTGAATTTTGAAATATGCAATTATGTTGTTTGATACCATGAGAGTTTTAAATCTTATTTTCACATTCTTATATCTTTTATTCCTGTACTTCTACAGTGACCAGGACATCCAGTACTATTTTCAATAAAAGGGATAAGAACAGACATTGTTGTTCCTTTCCCAATCTCAGAAGTATAACTTGTAATATTTCACCTTTAACTAAAATATTTGCTTTGGGATATCTGTACATACCCCTTATGAGGTCAACAAAGAAGTTCCCCTCTATTCCTTTGTTCAGTTTTAATCAATGAACCATTTTTAAAATTTTATCCATTTTTTCTATTGTATTGATCACATCTTTGTTTTCTATTTTATTAATGTGGATGACTAGCATGCTTGGAACATACTGGACTTTTTGTGGTGCTATTTCCTGTTTATTTTCTGGGATTCAGTTTGCTAACATTCAATTTATTTTTTAAATGTCTTTACTAGAAATATATTTGAATTACAACATTGTGTAAATTTAAGGTGTATAACATGTTTATTTGACACATTTATATATTTATAAGAAAATTTCCATTGTATTGATAATTAGCACCTCTATCACATCACATAGTTATCATTTCCTTTTAGTGGTTGGAATAATTAAGATCCAGTCTCTTAGAAAGTTTAATGATTGTAATATTGTAGTCTGTATTCATTATACTGTGCATTAGAACTGTAGGACTTATTTAATACTCATTGCAAGTTTCTACCCTTTAACATTTCTCCTATCCCCCACCTCCCAGCCCCTGGTAACCATCATTTTATTCCCTGTTTTACACGTTTGGATTTTTTAGATTCCAAATCTAAGTGTCGCCACACAGTATTTGTCTTTCTTTGACCTACCTCACTTAGCAGAATGTGCTAAAGGTCAATCTGTGTTGTTACAAATGGAAGGATGTCCTTCCTTCTCATAGCTGAATAATATGTGTGTGTGTGTGCATGTATACTTATATATATGGATAACATATATATACACATATATGTATATGTATACCTATATATGTATATGTATGTGTGTATATATATGTATATACATATATGTGTGTGTATATATATATTTATACATATACATATGTGTGTGCATATATGTGTGTGTATATATATATATATATATATATATATATATATATACTCACATACATACATATATATATATCACATCTTCTTTATTTATTTATTCATTGATAGACATTTAGGTGGTTGTTTCCCTATCTTGGCTATTGGGAACAATGCTGCAGTAAACACGGGAGTATAGATATCTCTTCAGTATTCTGTTTTTATTTACTGTGGGTATATACACAGAAGTGGAATTTCTGGATCATATGGTAGTTCTATTTTTAATTTTTTGAGAAACTACCGTATTGTTTTCCACAGTAGCTGAATCAACTTACATTCCCACCAATAGTGTACAAGGGTTCTCTTTTCTCTACATCCTTGGCAATGCTTGTTGAAATACAACCTTGTAGGTGTAAGATGAATAAGGTCTGAGGATAATGCAAAACATGGTGACTATAGGTGGTAATATTGTATTATATGATTGGAAATTTGCTGAGAGAACAGAACTTAAATGTCCTTACAAAAAAAAAAAAGGGAAAAAAAGGTATGTGAGGTTATGGATGTGTTAATTGCAAGGTGGGAATTCTTCCACAATTTATACAAATATCAAATCACTATACGGTATGTATACTTTAAATATCTTACAGTTTTATTTGTCAATTATACCTCAGAAATGCTGGGGGAGAAAAAAACTCAATAAGTGATTTTAGAGCAGAAAACACAATTAGTGAACTATAAGAACAATAGAAAATTATCTTAATGAAAACAGAAAATATAATGGGAAATAAAGGAAAGGCATTTAAGACACATGTGGGATTTCCATTGTCCAACACGATAGTAATTAGAATTCCAGAGCTAGAGGCAATAGAGAGAGGTGCAAAACAGTATTTAGGAAGATACAAATTTTAAGCCTTTTATCCTGCTCTTCATTTTTTTGTTCTTTGTCTGTAGCTCCTTCCTTTCCTTCTTTGGTTATAACCAAGTATTTTCCAAATTCCACTTTATCTTTTTGTTTTACATCTCGTATCTTTGTTTTTAAGTATAGTTGACACCCAATGTTATATTAGTTTCAGGCCTAGTATCAGGCATTCATTCATTCGTTAAGTTCTTATAGAACTGGAGAAGATTATTTATATTTATGTATGTACATAAAGATTGTATATATATATATATATACACATATATACATAATATATATATATTATATGGTAGATGAAAAATAAAGATGAACTTAAAATAGCAACAATAATCATTACATATCTAGAGAAAATACAGGAAAGTAAGTTTTGGAATTCTACACTGGCAACTACAAAGCTAATTAAGGGAAATTAAAGAAGATCTAAATAATTGAAGAGATAATACAATTTTATAAAGATGTCAATTTTTCCAAAATCTGTATATAGTTTAACTATACTACCATCCACAGATTTTTATCAGCTCTACATTTAAAACATATCTATAATCTGCTTTCTTATTACCACCTGCTCTGCTAGTACATCTTAGTTGAGCCCACCATTATATTTTGCGTGGACTGCTTCATTGACTTCTTCAGCTGGTCTTGTCCCTTTCTGCTCTTGTTCGGCATTCTATTCTCATTATAGGGACTACAGTGACACATGTCACCTTGTATAAAACACTCCAGTACTTGCCAAATTGTTCAGAGTAAAAACCAGTATTGATAAGAATCCACAATGTCTTTTTTGATCTACCCCATCCCTACTATCTCGGATCTTCATGTTCTATTGCCTTCTCCCTATTTAACCTACAATGGCCCAGTTGCCCTCTATCTGTATCTCAAACATTATTGGCACCTGCCATATCCTTTTTCTAGATGGTTTTTCCCCAGTTAGCCACAAGCTTACGCCTTACTTCCTTCAAGTATTTAGGGTCTTCAGGCCTGCCTGATAACAACATTTAAAAATACAACCTCTCAACACCAGCATCTAGAACAGGGCCTGACACACACAGTAAATGCTCAATAGCATTCATTCTTTAATATATTCAGTAGATGATTGGTAAACATTTCTGATATACTAATACGATGGCTTGAAGAATGCCAACATTGATAAGATTCAATATTTGCTTCAAAGAAAGTGTCAAGTGGGGTTGTAAGTATAACATAACAACTAACATTTATAAAGGAGCTACAATTTACAAAACACATTTACATATTTCTTTCATTTGAGCCTCACAAACAACAGTGTTGTGGAGAGAGCAGGTGTTTCACAGATGTAAACTTGGAGAGGTTAAATAATTTGCCCAAATGGGAAAGCTATGTCTCAAAGCCTGGCTTCCTGACTTTGAACCTTTTTTTTTTTTCCTTTAGTCACACAAGACTGCATTTCTTTGGACTTTGGGGAATACAATAGAAGAGTAAAATGAAGTCTATGCCTATAATAAATTTGAAATCTTTGTGGGTCAAAGCTGTGGCATGAGAAACAAAATGAATCCCATGACAGTCCATTTCCTCAGGTTAGTTTATAATCTGTAAAATGGAAATCATGCATACACAATTGCCTTTGGAGACATAGAGAAGATTAATGAGGCTATGTTTATGAAAAATCTTTATATAGAGCAAAGCATTATCTTCAGAAAATGAACTATTATTAATACATATTTTTATACATAAGCTTAGCATATGACTTTGTGAAAGAAAATCCATGACTTTTTAGTTCTCACTTTGAAACTTATTATTATTTAAACAGTAGTGTATGATTTGATAATCTAAATATTGCTTAAGTTCTTTAACAAAAAAAAGGAAGGACAAACATTTTCCAATGTAGTTCAAATTTGTAGACCATCCATTCTACTGTTATGAGACTGAAAAAATTAAGAACCTCTAGTTCTTAAACTCTGTGGCAGTTGAACTTTTGAAAGAAAAATATTAAAGATATCAGGAAGAAAATGTAGAACAACATTGGACAAAAAATTACAAAGGAACTATTTTTGGGGGTCACTTTTTTTCTCTTTAAACAAAAGAGAACTCTTATTTCCAATCTCAAGTGGAGAAATTTTAAGGTTAAAAAACATTGTTAATATGTGAGAAATGGCATTTAATTAACAAAAACTATATTTTCATTTTTTTAAGTTTATTTATTTATTTTAAGAGAGAAAGAGAAAGCACGTGAGCCAAGGAGGGGCAGAGAGAAAGTGAGGAGGAGAATCCCAAGCAGGTTCTGCGCTGTCAGCACAGAGCCCAGTATGGGGCTTGAACTCATGAACCAAACCCTGAGATCATGATGGAAGCCTAAACCAAGAGTTGGACTCTTAACCAGACTCTTAGCCAACTGAGCCACCCAGGATTCCCTCCTTTTTTTTTTTAATTTAACAAAGAAATCGGTCTTCTCAGGAACATTAATTTTATAAAGACTATGCCTTTTTATAAGTAGATTTGTAAAAAGCTATAAAGCAGTAATTATATAAAAAAGAAAAAGCATATTTTCTAAAACTATACTGCTACATAAAGTACTAGGGAAAAATTCACTGAAGTAACTCTTACCAGTTTAAAATAATAGTAATTAAAATACAAGTATTGGCTTCAGAGCTTACTAAAATATGTGAGTTTTTTTAAAAATATTGATTTAACTACGCATTCAAAATAGAAATTTCATATATAGCCACTGAAATTTACTTTTGTAAAATGGATGAAAAAATGCAAAAATTATAGAATAAATGCTCAGCATTAGGATTTTTTTTTTACAAATTTAAATTAGCTTTTGAGGGTATTTTTTAATACATATGTTAATTTACCTCTTCTAAGGAGTTTTATCAGATTTTTTGCTTGGAAAATATTGCAAATAATTTTTCATTTTGATGCATTTTCTTAAAATAAAATTTAATAGTAATACTTAATATTCTTAGATATTTTGGAAATGGAGTCATACTCAGAATTCATATTTCTCCAAATATTTTGTAGTACTATATTTTTATTTTTATTATTTTTTATAGAACTTTGTATTTCATAATAGATAATGATGCAATACAATTCAAATGAAATAGGTTTCTGGTCACTTGAAATGGCAAAAAGGAATTGTAACGAATGAAAATGTGATAGTTAAGTTTATGTGTCATCTTGACTAGGCTATGGTGGCCAATTATTTTTAGTCAAAGGCCACTCTGCATGTTGTTGTGAAGTCATTATTTAGACATGATTAAAATTTAAATCAATAAACTTTGAATAAAGTAGATTACCATCCATTATGTGGGTGGGCTTTATGCAGTCAATTGAAGGCCTTAAGAGAAAAAGCTGAGGTCCACTGAAGAAGAAGGAATTCTGCATGAAGATCACCCTGGACTTGAGACCGAAACATCAACTCTTACCCAAATTTCTGGCCTGCGGCCTGCCCTGCAAATTTCCAACTTGCCAGCTCCCCAAATCATATAAGTCAATTCTTTAAACACACACACATTTATATACACACACTCATATATCCTACTGTTTCTATTTGGAGAACCCTGACTAATACAGAAAACACCCACCCATACCCACCCCCAAAAACAAACAAGCAAGCACTAAATTCTATAGTAACCATGCTAGCATAAGAACAACAAACTTTAGAGGGAATAAAGGAAACAGTGGAGAAAGGCACACAGCTGTTTTCCATTCCTGAATTTTGTTTTTAACTGGAGTAAAAGCTTTGATATAATATGCCTTGAAATTTTACTTGAAAAATTAATTGGATTTGGCTGGGATGAAAAACAACCACATTATCAGTGCTAAAAACTGGCTTAAGACCATAATTCAAAGCAGAAAAAACCATCACAATATACTCTTAATGAGTTAGATACAGAGAATTAGAACATTTAGAACAGAAAAGAGACTGAAAGTCAATGGTATTTTTGTATGAGTAAAATCTGATATTAGCTCTCAGGAAGGGAGGTAATAAATCCTTTCAACATGATTTCAGAAATAAATAGTTGGAATCCTAGAAATGTTTATGTAAAATGAAAGGTGGTGTTCTAAGCAGAATGAATATGGACTGGGTTTTATGACTTGAAGGTTATTGTATTGAGAACAGCTTTGATTAAATATTCTTTACTCTTCCACACTAAGGAGAAATATAAAAGTCTATAGACAGCCCTTGACAAAAAGGATGTTGAAACTATAAGTTCTCTAGGTTTCTGCCATGGCATCTCAATATCAGTCTTTTTGTTCATTCTTGAAGATAACCACTCAAAAATAAACTTAAAGAGTATTCAGCTTCTATAGCCAATCAAATAAAATAATTAAGGTCACCAAATGCACTTTATAACTGAAGAGATACTGTGAAAAGGACGATGGCCAAATCAGTGAACATTAGAAAATGTGATCAGACTACAAGTTAAGTATTTTGTTTTTGTCATAAGCATAGACATTTTTCAGAACTGTTCCTGGCTATGAATGCTTTGGAACAAGTAAGAAGGTGTATGAGCTGATATTTATGGACTTTTAAAATTTTCGTTTCTTGTCATTCCTGTGTTAGTTATTTGCCTGTTTGGTTGCTAGTCTATTTCTCCCATTCTCTTGCTTTGCTGTGTATCACAGATTTTCATGTCTATTGACTTGTGGTTACATTCAGCAAGTTTCAGGCATTGCTGAGTGTGAAAAAAGAATAAATTAGGGCATTTCCCCCACTCTTTCTCTGCCCTTGGTAGCTTTCTGAGCAGTGACTATGTATCTATATGGGTTTTTGCACCTGGTAGACAGACTGCCAGTGTTCCATTGTTCCTGCTTCTGCCTGCCAAGCAGTAGATTCTAATGCCCCTTGGACAACCCTACCTTCTTGCTCTTCTTATACTATTCCCTCTCATTATCCCCTTTTGCCGTAGGAATAGTTGGTGTCTTCCTGCTGTTGCTAATATTTGTCATGTTTCATGATACTCAGTGTGGCTCTCAACTTTTTTTTTTTTTTTCCATCACTTGTTTAATCAACTCTCCATGATGGGTGCCTGGGTGGATCAGTTGGTTAAGCGTTCAACTTCAGCTCAGGTCATGATCTCACGGTTCGTGAGTTCAAGCCCCGTGTGGGGCTCTGTGCTGACAGCTCAGAGCCTGGAGCCTGCTTTGAATTCTGTGTCTCCCTCTCTCTCTGCCCCTTCCCCCACTCACACACTGTCTCTCTCCCTCAAAAATAAATAAACATAAAAAAAATTAAAAAATCAATTCTCCATGTTAAATTTCCTCTGTATTAAAAATTAATTTTCCTCTGTATAAATGGGTTCCTATTTTTCTTCATACAGTTCTTAAAAGTGACCACATAATTCTCTCGTAAGAGAACAGAATTTCTGCGAAGTCAATTTAGGTATTGTTTCATACGAAGACAGAAAATTAAGGTTTTTGGATTTGTCAGTATCTCTCCAAGAGTTACCATGACATGTTGCACTTTTGGTTGTTAAGTACAATGCAAAGAGCTCATATTCTTATTGTTGTTCATGACATTTTATATTCCATCACTTCTTTAACAAATATGTTAAGATTGCTCCCACCCAAATACTTTTTTTTTTAATTGTAGTTTTAAATAGGGGGTTTAAAAATGTATTGTTGTTGATGAAGTGGAATGACAACTGGGACCTTTTTATTTCTGCTATAGATCTTAGCCATTTTAGAACTAATTGTATTTTTTGGTGTAACTAATTACTTAGGGAATATCTCTAGGCTGGGTGTAAATGCCAGTGTTTAGAAGAAAATTTATAAAGACATTGCATCTTCCAATTGAGTTCTATTAAGCAATATTTCACTAGACACTAAGTGATTACATTACAGATTCCTTACTGCACTGTACTTGATATCCTTGCCATGGGCCCATATTGTAAGTAAGACTGGAAAACAATAACTATATTCTCATAACTAAGTCATTTGAATTACTTCAAGTTATTTAAATGGTTTACTTAGAGGACATGTGTACAGAAAGGCTTTTTTTAAGTTATGAAGTTCTATTATTTATTCCTGTGATCTATCTGTGGCTCAGTACCCATATTTTAAACATTAATGTAGTCCACAATAGCCTCAAGAGTATAAGAAATCTGGCCATTGTGCTGAGCTGGACTTTGAGTGTAACCCAGTTAGACCCCAGGGACAGTGTGAATATTAAAAGCAGCATGCACTAAAAAAGAACTCCATTGGGAGAAGAGCAACATTCTGTTCTGCCTGGATCTGAGCTCAGTGACCCAGATGCAGCTGAGTGACCTTAGAGCTCCCAAAACAATTCCTTAACTTCCAGAGTGAATGGCAGTTGGGACTTCAAACTCAGAAAATCATAGTTTACATGTGTGGAAAATGCTGAAATCACATAAGGAATGGATGTGATAATGCTTAATGAATGTTCTTGTACACATGTTTGAAAAATTAAAACAATGTGTAATATGAAAAGAAATCATATATGTATGTATACATGCACATATTCCTCTATAGATAGACAGACATCTTAACATGTTTAGGCCAATTTACCTGTGAGTTAATCTCAGTATATTCTCAGTATTTGAGAATTCTCTCAATCTTTTTTATCATATAAACTCAGATTCTACAACCAAATATAGTATATATTGTAAAGCCATAAGTTGCTTCAAGATGAAATTCGAAGGAAATGAAAGATTGCTCTACATGTTTTTCTCCAAATGGTCAGAGTTCTTCTTTTGGTACTTATTATTGACTCTTTATTCAGCATTAGAATTCTTCTCAACCAAGTAGCTGAGAATCTCTAGACTTTTTATAAAAGAAAGTTCTTCAGATATGATATTTCTTTTATAACACAAAAAGAATCAATAAGAGTCAGCTCTTTAGGATTAGAAGATTCACCAAATACTGGAGGGATTTAAAGGAGAGATTTTGTTCCATTCTGCCTGCCAGAAGGTCAGGTTCAATATGATGCCACACTTTTGTTTTTGTGGTTATCTTAAAGCTTTCACATAGTTGTAACTCAGAAGTGGAATTCCAAACAGCAAAGGAATAGGGAAAAAAAAAAAGTTCACAGAGTTCTAAAGGCTTCTATGAAGAAAGACTTTTCAAAAAAATAAAATAAAATAAAATAAAAAAAATAATAAATAAAAAGTGAAACTAGGGCAAGGGAGTCTTAGAAGTTTTGGCTTTTGAATTACAAGCACCACAGGAAAAAAAATATTTTGTCAATCTTGATCTAAATTTAACAGGCAATATGCAGGTGGGTAACTACCTGTGGGTAATGAGGCATCTCTTGCCTACATATGAGTTTGCAGATCTCTAATTATATGCCAGAAATTCTGTACCTGAATTGGAACTAATATTCTGTTATTTTCCTTGTTATCAGTGATAGTTCAGTAACTAAATCTTAAGGAGGATTTAACCTACATTTTAAAAAGTGAAATACAATTGTTAAAGTTGTTGTTGTTTTTAATAATAGCCAAGTAATACAAAATCAGATAATTTCCTTGTTACAGGGGTTTATTTAGTGTTTCTATTGACCCCTTAGGAATTATACATCATGTGATATGAAGAGATTTCAATAACAGTGCTTAGATTTGATGTTGTTTAAAACTCCATTTCTATAACAGCCATATGGCATGACTGTCCCTAGGGAAGTAGTTCTCTCTCTAATTCCTTTATGAATTGCTATAGTTTAGTGATAATGAAATAATATTACAGTTCTCAGTGCATTCAGCAAAAGTCAAGATGTCCTATTGAGTCAAACAATAATTTAGTTGTATCTAGATTTATCATTTGTCAGGGTCAACCTTGCTCTACACAGCAGCAATGTTCTGAGATCTTCCTGTAATGATAGCAAAATGTACCACAGAGATTGTTTCACTTGCCTCAAATCTCACATGTTCAAAATAAAAGTTGCTCTCTTTCTCAAACAATTACTCCATCCTCTGTAGCACAGTGGCTGAGAACACGGCCCCAGAGCCACACAGCCTGAATTTGAATGCTGGTCCTGCCAAGAGTTAACCAGGTGACCTTGGGCAAATTATTTGGCCTCTTGCAACCTCAGTTTTCTTACCAGTAAAATAGGAATACTGATGCAAGCCATCTTTTACAATTGTTACGAGGATTAAATTAGTTAATATATTCAAACTAGTGCTGCTACTGAGGGAATAATGGCAGTGGTATGTACCTTGTCCTTCAAGCCAGTGACTTAGGGTCTTCTATCTCCCTCCCTTATCAAATCATGATCAGGTTACTACTAAATTCTTGTCCTACTTCCTTTCTTTCATCCCCTTTTTTTTAATCTATTAGATTTATCTTTTTCATGGCTTCCCCTATTAACCTTGAACTTGGGATATTACAACTGATGTCTCTGTTCCACTTTGACATTCCTGGTAAAGTATTGGTGGGATGTCCAAGCTTAAATCTGTTCACTTGTTTCCAGTTAATTATTGCAGTGGTCGTCAAATTATTCAAAAAGGTTTATTTACATCTTTATACAAAGGAAATCTTTCATGGGCGTCCAATATATACAAAAAGATAAGCACTGAAATCCCCTAGTTGCAGTGGGAAGTTAAGGTAATAATCTTCCCATTCACTATATTTTACTTTTTTTTTTTTTTTTTTTGGCTCCTAGTTGCTATTAGATTTTGTAACCATTGTAGCTATTCACATCCCCATACTCCCTACTCCCTTTGTCAAATAATCTTATCTGAGAACTCACAGAACTCATTGTATGTATAATTTATATTATTTAAATTTTATAACATTTCATCACTGGTATTCTGTGTTGCTAGTCTTTCTTTAACTGGACTCTGGAGGCCAACTTCATGGTGCTAAGGGTTCCTGGCACCGAACTGGTGATGAGGGGAGGGAAAGGTCGTTTGAGTTAGACCTGTGTGGCCGTGCGCGCTGATTCCATACGCAGGACCAGTGTGGGAGTCAGGCCTCCCAGGTGTCTCTCATCAGCCCACTTGCCCAGGATGGCAAAGCTAAGGCGTTCCCAGGACTTACAGGTGCGCGCGAGATTCTAGCCTGGAGATTTCGCGAGATCTGGCCTCGTGAGTTGGCTACTACATTTTGCAGCTGGATGCACAGTGGCTGCCTCTTGTTTCGCGCATTGCTGCCCGCGGCCCCAAGTAGCTCTAAAAGGTGAGACCCTGGGGCCAATCAAAGGAAGCCTTCCTGCGGTTTCCCTGAGGCCAGCTTCTCACCAACGTGCGGCGCAGGGAATTCCAGGACCTCTAGGTTTGTGTGCATATGGGCCTCCCCGCCCATCAGCTCCTTTTCCTGCAGTTAGTGGTTACCTGAACTGTACTTATGATGTGGAGAAGAGCAGGAGGTTTGAGTGCGCCCCAATGCAGCCTTGTGCCTGGGGGAAGTAAGGGAACCTGCGGTATTCAGGTCTCCAAGGTATCCTTCATTAGCAAACTTCCTGGCCATACTGGGGTTATAAGGTTTAGGAGTTCCTGTGAGACATGGCTTTAAGGGAACTGGTAACTTGGGTTTTGGTGAGGGTTGGGTGGACCTTGGCATTCCTGTGAATCCCCAAGAAATGTCTACTGTGGACCCTGTTCATCCCGATTCCTGAACCTGAGGGTTGATGTGGAGCCTAGATGTGGAGTCACAGAGGCTCACACATGTGCTTTTCATTCTTGCCACCTGCCCCGCTTTTGGCCCACACCCACTGTGGAACAGAGCCTGCCTTTGCTCACCAAGCCATCTCCCTGAGGCAGCATTTCTCATACTGATCTATTGGTGAAGGATTTGAACGATGGTTATCTTTGGACCTCTGTTTTCTTTTTTTAAAGATTTTTAAAAAAATGTTTTTAATGTCTATTTTTGAGAGAGAGAGGGAGACACAGAATCTGAAGCAGGCTCCAGGCTCTGAGTTGTCAGGACAGAGACCGATGTGGGGCTGGAACCCACAAACTGCGAGATCATGACCTGAGCTGAAGTTGGACGCTTAACCAACTGAGCCACCCAGGCACTCCTGGACCTCTTGGTTTTACTGGACTAAGGTCCTGTCTTTCAGTCATGATTCCCAGACCAAGATCCTTGGAGATCTGGCTCCCTGATCTCATGAGAGTTGAAGTCAGAGGAATGAGCTAGACTGTTTTGGAGCAGGATGGGCCCTTTTATCCCTGTGTGTATACTACAAGCCCCTGCCTGTGGCTCAAATTCTCAGTACACCCCCACCTCCCCAAATAGGGGCAGGGCCCAGGGAGCCAGGCTGTTGATCCAGAGTGCCCTAGCATGCCCTCTTTCCTCCCTGTGCATTTCCTGCCCTCAGGCTTCTTGGATCCTAGGCCCATGTGTAGATGGGAAGCTCTAGCCCAGCAGGCTACTTTCCTGGAGTAGAGTTTTCTTCAACTGCACAAGTGATGCAGTGAGGAAAAACTGTACCTTAGTTCCCTTGTGGATCTGTGCTAGGAGGAGACTCATGGCCTCTGAGACAGGTCCCCAGGTATCTCCCATTAGCAGACTTACTCGCTAAGCAGTTCCATGAGATCTGTCTTCAGTGGAAAAGGAAATGTGTTTTGGAGTAGGGTGGCCCTTGGCAAAATAAATAAATAAATAAATAAAAATAAATAAAATAAATAAATAAAAGCAAACAAAAACTAGATTCTGCGTTTGAGAACATACATGGAGTTTACCTTTTGTTTGTTCCTTAAAACTTCTAGCCTACAATGATGTTTACAACAGATGCCTAATAATATGTGAACAATAGATCTGTTATGCTTCATGTCTGTTTTCTGTTCTTAGAGTCACCCTATGTCTCTTTCATGACCCGCACTCTCCCTTGTGTTCTTGGCCTCAAAATGTCTTCCAGGGTAGTAACCCACCTGGTCTGCCTTTCATTCTTCGAGGCTGAGTTCCTAGGAATAACTTCAGTCTAACATTAAACAGCTTAATGCCCGATACATTGGTTTTCTATGGTTGCTGTGGCAAATTACTGTAAGTTTAGGGACTTAAAACAATCCTATTTAGTATCTTATAGTTCTGTAGTTTAGCAGTCCAAAGTCAGTCTCAGTGTGCTAAATCCAAGGTAAAGACTACATTCCCTCATGGAGCTTCCAGGGGAGAGTCTGTTTCTGTGCTTTGCAGCTTCTAGAGGCCATCCACAGACTCATTATTGACTCATGACTCTTTTTCCTCACCTTGAAAGCCAGAGTTAGTGGGTGAGCCCCTCTCACATCTCATCATGCTGATTTCTTCTGTTTCCTTCTTCTATTATGAAGGACTCCTAGATTGGGATCACTCAGATAATCTGAGATACTCTCCCCATCGCATACTCCTTGACTGAAACATACCTGCAAAACCCCTTTTGTAATGTAAGTAACATATTCATAGGTTCCAGGGATTAGGATGTGGGCATCTTTGGGGGCCACGACTTTGCCCTCTGCCACTGGGACTGTTTACTAGAATGATGTTTGCCAATAATACTTTGCACTTTCATAATATGTGTACCATTTTAATAAAAATTCCTTTTCTTATTTTATTTGGTCTGCACAATATTTGCCAAGGGTATTTCTCACATAGTTTTCCTTACATTGATCTTACAAACATTATATAGTTTGTATATAAAGTCCAGATCTTTATATATCTAGTATCATAGAGGTAGTTTTAAATATATGAGTCTCCGTGATATCATAACTTGAAGGTATCGGTTATATTTTGTTCATCTCCAGATAACCTATGACTCATAGTTTGTTTTCATTAGTTAAATTAGTGACTGAAGAAACTGAGGTTGATAGAGGTTGTGAGTCTTATCCAAACTCAGGTTTAAAATTATTGAAGCTACAGCTAGTACTCATTATAAACCAGAGTTCTTTCCGATTTACCCCAGTGCTGACAATTTATCAGTTGACCACATAGCTTCTCTTCTTCATGGTATTGTTATAGAGACCTGAAAAGGCATACGTGGGGCGCCTGGGTGGCTTGGTCGGTTAAGCGTCCGACTTCGGCTCAGGTCATGATCTCGCAGTCCGTGAGTTCGAGCTCCGCTTCAGGCTCTTTGCTGACAGCTCAGAGCCTGGAGCCTGTTTCCGATTCTGTGTCTCCCTCTCTCTGTGACCCTCCCCCGTTCATGCTCTGTCTCTCTCTGTCTCAAAAATAAATAAAAAACGTTTAAAAAATTAAAAAAAAAAAAAGAAAAGGCATACGTATGAACACATTGGGAAGTATGTAGTGATATAGGCTGCATACTATTATTGTAATTTTAATGTAAATTTCCCAGGGTTGAAAATTTTCCCAGAAAGAAATGAAGGTGTTTGATACGAAGGAGGGCAAAATCCTCAACACAAAAATCATTGCAGATTGTTTCAGAATAGATTCTATTTCTGTCAGCATCAAATGTACTGAAGTAGTGTTCATTTAGGCAGAAAAATATCTGATGTAAGTAAATAAGTAGTCAAGAAAATGAAGGATTCAGAAGTTTTTTGTTCTATCTAATAATTTGGTGCTGTTGAAGAAATAAGTAATTTAATGTTGGGGAAATTTGGAGTCTTAAGGAAGAATGTAGATCTAGAAAAATTGAGGATGAGATGGTTTTAGTACATTTACTGGAGCTGACGTTTGAGAAGCAAGAAACCTTCATATTAAGGATATTATTTCCATATAATCTTTTTGTGTACACATTCCTGAATTCGGAGCTAAAGAAAGCATAATTTGAGGTGTGAAACTTGTGAAGAAGGTCTGGATTAGAATGATAAGACCTTTGGTATTAGTAACTGCACTGTCACTTGGAACTAGCTGGTTACTGTATGTTTTATGTTGTCTTTATCTCATTTTCAATCACACAGAACCGTCACACTATCAAGAGGTGTGTGCTTTTTCTGCAGACAAATAAGACTAGACTTCATTCTAGGGATATTTGTCTCTGGAGCTTCATTGAACTGTGTTTTTTATCAGGATGCTATGAAGACCTATTAGGGTCTAGGATACAACAACTTGGGCATAATGACTTCAGGCTCTGCTGCTTGCAGCAAGGAAATGGCTCTGTGTTCACCTGTTGGGAAGGATAAAATGTCTTTGGTGTTTAAAAGAAAAGAAAAAAAAAAACCCTCTTAAGTTTGCATAGTATGCCAGTAAAACGGAGTGATAGAATATCTTCAGTCGGCTATACACACGTTCTTTGCCTGACTTTTATTGACTTTGTACCTTCAAGATTATCGAATTCAACTTTACTTGTTCCCTGATTCTGCCAGTGCAAAAGAGTTCCTTCTCAGTGAGGTTTTCTGAGTCCCTAAATCTCTTGGGGAATTTTATATCTAATAAGTAAGAATATCCATTAAATGTATTTAATACAAGTCTGTAGTTACAGTATGGTTGATAAAGCACAATTTTTTTCTGTCTTCAGGAAATGATCTAAGATTGACACAAAGTAGCTCCCCAGGGTTAATCTTTAGAGAAGTTCCGAGAGACTAGGAGAGGACTTCATCAAAGATAGTATACCATTAGGATATGACTTTAATAGAATAACCATAATTGAAAAGCCATTGTCTTAGTATCTTTAGGACATACCAAGGCATTGCAAGCTTCTTTCTATTTTTCTTTTGTGCCTAGAGATGGCATATAAATCTGCACAGGCCTCTGCAGATCATTTTCAAAAGAAACAATATGGAGGGACACATATCAAGCAGAATTTAAGATCCAGGAATGCCACTTTTTTGAATTTAGTAATGTCATCATTTGTTTGAAACCAAGTTGTTCATTTTCTGTTGCATAGATTTTATTCTGACCTTAATGAGAAAATAGCATATTCCTCTGTGTGTGTGTGTTTTCTTCTCTGAAGCTGTAATATAAAAAAAGCATAAATCAAAGCTGTTTTGACAGATGAACAACACAATTTTGTAACAGGATAGAAATTAAAAAAAAAAAAAAAAGACTGAATAGCTGATAAAAGATGAGTTGAACTAGGAGGATTGATGTTAGAGCTGAAGGCACCATTAGAGATTAGATGCTCATTGGCTTTTCAGCAAGCCTGGTGACTCATTCTACATAAATGAAGTTTGTGATATGTAATGAAAAGCTTTCTATCTTCACTGCAAGCAAATTAGCAGGTATTTTGTGGCAGGAATGTTAATGTTATCTTGCATTTGTTTCTGAGCAGGAACACATTAACAGAGCAGGTTTGAAAAGAATTTCACTTTTATAACATCAGGTGCCGAAGGTATTAGAACAAGGTCACCTCTGTAAAGTAATGAGGGAAAATTAGGTTATAAACATGCAGTGCCTAAAAATATATTCAGTCTTCTCTGCAGAGTGAATGCAATATAGGATCGCCCCATTTTGCTAATTTTCTCTTACTTCAAATTACGCTCAGACCCCAAAGCAAATCCAAAGAGTTAAATAATAAAGCAAGACAGGGTAGGCTCAAATTGGGCAACCAATCCAAAGCAATAGTGTCCAAATATCTGGATATACACTTCATAATTTATAAATCAGGACATTTGGAATATTTATGTAATAAGCCACAGAGGTCTACATTATCTGTTTGGGAGAAATAGTAGAAAAAGGCAAATGAAAGAGAAAAATAAAGTATTGCCTATTTTGGATGGCATTAAAGCTTAAAAGGAAGTTGAGTGGTTGTTGGGAATAGTATCAAGATGAAGAGAGATGGGCTAGAAGATAAAATGACAGGTTCTCAAAAAGTGGGGTAATAGGAGTATGAATGATTCTATTCTTTTTATGAGTACATAAGGAGACAGGGTGGGTAGTGTGTATGCAGAAGGCCCACCAGATCTGGATAATCTGGATAGGATATCATGTTCTAGGATGGACCATTATAGCCCCAAAGACCTGAGTTTCACGATTTGGGTAATCATACTTGCAGGTTTTCCTGGACTAGAAGCAGACATGCTGATGTAGTTCCTCATCTTGTCCTAAATATCCACCCACTTGCCTAACCTCCTATCTTCTGCCTTATTATTCATTTTTGCAACTAAATTAAAGCTTGTCATGATCCACCTCATTCTGCCCAAATATCGTGAGACTATAGGGTGATTAAAATATAAGAAACCAACACTGGCCTCTAACTACAAAAATCCTTTAGACTAATATAGCAACTTAATTACTTAATTAAGCAATTAACTATAAAGCAGAAAGATGAAAGAATGAGTGTTTGGAATAGCAGTTAATAAAATTTTTGTGCAATTAAAATTTTATTTTAGTAAGAATTTAACTGTAAATGAAAATGCATTCCTGGTTATGATAGCCACTTCTTAAAAAGTCATGAACCAGGGTCAGTGACTGGTTGATATTTATTGTGTCCAATCTGGACTTAGTGTGTCTGGAATTTAGTATATAAAATTTGTTGGTCTAATAAAGGATTGAAATATCTCATCTAACCTCCAAATCTGAGATCTGGAAGGATGAAATGACGTGCCCAAATTCACAAGGTAATTACTGGAAGATTCACTTGAACCTAGGGCCTTTAGATTCTTGTTTTGTTAAAAACCAAACCAAGCAACCAACCAACCAAACAAACAAGCAAACAAACAAGCAAAAACAAGTTTATTGACTTGTGCAGCATACTTTTGAAGCCTGACTGATTGTTGGTATCACTAATGTCCAGGCACTACTCCAGGACAATATCTGGGAGTAAGGTACACCATGCATATTTTTGTAACTCTTCTCAAGTGATGCAATGCAAAACCAGGGTTGAGAAACAAGTGGGCAATTTGGAGATTCCATTAGAAAACGGTGCAATTCCTTTAGTCCAGGACTACAGTGCTATTTTACCCAAGGTAATTTTGAGAGGAAAAAGATAGAAGGGACTATGTAATGTTTAGCATAGAAAGTGCCCTATGTATGTCTTTAATGTTTCTGACATGTATTCGGTTAACAGCAGGGCATGTATCAAGGAAAGAGCCAGTGTTAAGGTAACATGGACCTCATTTTTGAAGCAATCTTTAAAATGAGAGGTCTGGCAAGATGAAACTCAGAAAATAAATCAATGCTTGTCTAAAGGTTATAGAGTAACTTGGGAACTATTTGAGCTCTAGTGATTACAAGATCAGAAGATTAAAAAATAACCCTGAGGGTGTGCTTTAGGTACCATTCCCTCTGAAGATATATGGGAGATTTACGATTGAGTTGAAATCATTTTTGATTGGAAATAACTCCAACTCATGAAGAACATTAGAGTTGAAATGGTAGAAGGAACATTGTCAGAATATGTTCTTTATTCACATTCTAAAGGCTAGCCATTTACCACTGGAAGAATAAGAACTGCCTAATAAATTAATACAACAACTAATGGAAAGCTTAGTAGTCAAACAGGTGCCAACTATAATTAAGACAGTGTAAGGGATGGGATCAGACTACAAAGGAGTTCAAGGTAGTCCTCAAACTCAAAGGCTTAGATGTGACTCAAATATGACAAACGTTTGAAAAGTTAAATAGCAAAAGAAGATATCATCAACAATCTGATGCTAAAATAGATTGTCAGTTATAAAGCACTTCAATTGTCAAATGACTGTTTAAAGAATAAGTACTTTCAGGAGTTCAGAGGCAAAGAGAGAAAATGTTCCCAAATGACCATCTTCCGGATAAAATCTAAATACCTTAACATGGAGACTGTTGGTCCTTATTTACCTTTCCCATGCCTGCTCTTTCAGTCTTCATGTTCAGCACTTCTCACTTAATGTAGCTCTTAATGCTGGGGCTGGGGGAAAGAAAAGACAGGAAGTATTGAAACTGGTCCTTCTGACCTAGTCTTCCCTAGCTTTATACAAGTGAAAAGATCCACGTGGTTGCCTTTCTGTTCATTATACTTACCAATATAATTTCCTTGCCCCTCATGCTTGATTAAAAACTTCCTCTTTATGAGGTGATAGATGCTCACTACACTTAATGTGGTAATCATTTCACAATACCTGTAATTCAAACTATTATGCTTTACATCTTGTTAGATGTATGCCAATTATATCAGTAAAACTGGAAAGAAAAAAACAAAAACTTCCTCTAAAGGGGGATACGTTATTACAAGCAATTAGAAGTGTGATCATGTTTTAAAGGTCATTATTTAAAAATTTCAGGATTTTGTCTTTTAAAGAGGACTCCTGGAAAAGATAATGGTGAATAGAAAGGAATACAATGTGATAGTATATTTCAGGTACTGCGATATATGGCTATTCATTAAGTTAGTCAGCCAGTCTGCAAAAGTGGGTGGAACACAATAAATCGGTACTACTGGGAGCCAGGCATGGTGATGAAACTCTGAAGACTTGCTCTCTCACTGAATGAAGCAATAATATTGTGATTGGGAATAATGTAGGCCCAGAACTGAGCAACGTGCAAGATAGACTGTTAATGTCATGAGAGAGGTAAAACTTTTCAGCACCTCTCAAACCTGGTCCTCTTTTTCAGTGTTCCTTATTAGAGAGAATTGGGAACCATGCGTGAATTTTGTATGTCAGATATATAGGAAACAACATCAGTGTCCCACTGCATCTCAGCCTCAACGCTTAGCCATTGGCAAGTTATCAACAATTTATATTCGAATTTTCTTAATATTGTTATGACTTTGCTCCATCTCCTGTGTTTCTGCCCAAGTTAAACTTAGGTTCATTTCTCACCTGCTATTGTAGTATCTACCTGATTAATTTCCCTACACATGCTGCAATAAGAGTGATGTTTTCAAAATGCAGATTGGGCATATCACCACTCTGATTAAGCTTCATGAGGGCAGAGAATTTGCTTCTGCAGTTTATTATATCCCTAGCGGCTAATGTAGTATTACACACAAAGTAGATGTTCAATAAATAATTTCAGTAAACAAGCAAATAAATTAAGGTTGGAAATAGTTTGATGAAAGAGTTCCCAATATCATGAAACTTAGACTAGTCCGCTCATCCTACAGGACAGTGGTCACACAATGAGGCTTCCAGAATTTAGCTGACCAAATGCCATTAATGTCTCATAACGTGTCCTAGCATATATACTTATTTTATAGATATGCGAATTTGTGGATAAGTCTGTGAGGGCAATAGTTTCTACATAAATGTTTATGCAGATTTTATACAAAGTCCACCTAAAGTGAAATAGATGAAATTTATGTCACGAAGAATGTCTTTGGTACTGCGTTAGACCCCTAGTGAAGCAAAAAAGAAGTTTTTATATTTATAGTAGAGCAATTATTTGCAGTTTGGCCGTTTGTTACTTATTCCCCCTTGCCCTTCCAAAGAGCACCCTGACTTCCCTCCGTGAACCACCCTTCTGCTTTCGGCCCTTGCTTATTTGATGGTATTTGACTCCTTTCCAACTCCTGAAATTAAGCACTGCATTCTCTTGGCCAGAGTAATTGTTTCAGGGAGGGGTCACCTGACACAGTCAGAGCTAATGAGTTGTAATCAGATATCTCCTGGGACTGCAGAACCTGCGCTCACAGGACATGAAGCTGAAACCATTGCATCCATTTTGGCACCAGAAAGGAAATTCCATCAAAGAATGGAGCCAACACAAAGAACACAGAGCTAAGTTTTTGAGAGAGATCAGATCCTGGTAACATTATGTGAGCCCCTGGATCAAGGCAAACCAGAACCAGGTCTGTACTATATGTGAGCTAATCAAGTCCTTTTTGAAAAAAAAAAAAACAAAAAATAAAAAACTTGTTTGTGCTGGTTTTGTCACTGATAAACAAGAGGGCTCAAACTGATAATATCGCTACCTTCTATATTCCCTTTTGGCTGTGATGTAACGGTTCATCTGAGGCAATTGGCCTCAGCCTTGAAATGTGATAGATTGTCTTCTGGCCTGGGGCATGGTTTCTTAGTGAGTCAGATTGGCTAAAGAAGTGTAACTGGCCTGTGCCTTACAGACTGTGCAGTGGCACTTATCTAGTTTCGCTGATAATAGGCTGCACCTGTTACTAAGAAACATTTCATGGCCAAAAAGACTTCCAAAGTGAAGCCTAAGACAAAAAAAGTGACAGAAAAATCCAAGCCGACAAAGCATAGTATTGGTTAACGGAAACCATTGATTGTATGACTTTTATCGAGTCACTACTCAAGGGCCACTATGCACTTTCAACAACCATGTGAGAAACAGAGATAGATATTAGATCAAAAGGAATTTAACATTTTATGATGCTTTTTAGGTAGAACTACAGCCTCCTTTTTATTCTCTATTCTTCCCTTTATTATTTTATCTATTAAATATTTTCCCTGCCCTTGTAGAGAAAGAGGGGCCACCTGGGGGCAGTCCGTACTGTGACATGAGGACCAGAGGAAGGTAAGAAATTATGTGACAGCTGCTGAGCTAATCCTAGTCAGCTGTCGTTACCACTCAAAATGGTGAAAAGATGAAGACAGCAGTTATGCCACCCTGTCTCCCTGTAAGTGGCTGTTTATGTGTGAAATGGTGTCTAGAGAGTGCCCCTTGATCAAAGGAATTTGGGACATGGGTGGATAAGGAAGAAACCTCGGACGGGTAAGAGTAGAAGCCAGAAGCCTGGCTGTTTAACCGTTGCATGTTGGTGCATTGCTTTCTTGGAGAAGCTCCTGACAATACATCCTCCAGACTGCTAGCTGCTGTGTGAACTTTGTGAACCATGTGTCTGCCCACGTATTGGGAGTAAATGAAATGGCAGACATTACTGCTGTCCTCATCGGTCTTACTCTCAAAATATAAATGATAATCCAAAATAACCTGAGCCAAGGTTGAGTGAGAGATACAAGAAACATGTGATATAAAAACAGGAAAGTGGATGTTTCCACTGAGAGATTTTTCGTGAAAGAAGTTACATCTAAACTCTGACTTGAAGGGTAAGGATTAAATTTGTTGAGAAGACAGAAAAGGATTTCTGGTTGAATCCTTTTGCATAAACAAAGCTCAGGGGGGAAACAGTGTTTGTCAATGGGGAAGGTAAAGAAAAGAATTTGTGAGATAATACCTCCTCACCAAATCTACTAAGGATCTTTTGCAAGAATTACATAGAGTTTTTCGGAGAATTTAACCTCCTAGCAATAATTTCTTGTAAATAAATTACCTGAGGGAAAATATATGTTTTAATTCACACTTGGATATTTTTAGAAATTAAAAAAAAATGTATATGGAGTTAGCTTATCATTCTTGATGATCTGTAAAACTTACTAGACCCAGAGGAATTCCAATTATTCTATTAAATTACTCTATAATTGAACTAACATCTCCACTCTCAATAAAACAGGTTCTAATGTCCAAAGCAGTGTGTGAGCTATTGCTAAGTGTCTTAATGGCTCCTATGTTTGCCTACATACTCTCATACTAGTCTCCAACTAATTACTTTGTAAAGCACTTTGGGATAATTTGGTTGTGAATAGTATTGTATAAAGCAAACACATTTCTTTTCTCAAACATTGGCTCATGTTGGGAGCTGAAGAACTACAAGTACTTTTTTTTTTTTTTCTTAGCCTCAGCAGTAGGCATTTTATGTTACGCATGCATGCATTTTCAGGGCCTCCTTTAGAATGATGTTTTCAGGATAGGCCACAAAGACCTTATATACTATAATTAGTGGATCTATTCCTGCTGCTGTTGCCATGACACAAAATATTTATTTTGTTCTAAAGTGTTTTTAATGAATATGGGGTATTTTATAAATATTTCTCATGAAATAATTGTCCTTTAGTATTTATTACATTTATGTGAAGCAGACTTTCAAATATAGGAGAAGTTGTTTCTCACAAAATAAATATCAACAAAGTATTTTCTGAAATTGTTTAAAAAATTATAACTAGTGAACTGTGTCTCATCCTGTGCTTTCTTTAAGAATTAGTGGCATTATACCAGATTTATATCCATCTCTTTATTTTTTTTTTAATATTTATTTTGAGAGAGGGAGAGAGAGAGAGAGCATGCGTGGGGGAAGGGCAGAGAGGGAGGGAGAGTGAGAGAATTCTAAGCAGGTTCCACACTGTCAGCACAGAGCCTAATGCAGGACTTGAACTTAGGAACCATGAGATCATGACCTGAGCCAAAATCAAGAGTCAGACACTTAACTGAATGAGCCACCCAGGCACCCCAATACCCATCTCTTTATTCAGAATCTTTTTTCCCAAGTGCCAGAAATGAGATTTAGAATGTGTGCCTGGAATTGGCTGTTGTACACATACACAAGGAAATACTTGTGTCCCTACAGCTGTATGGCATCCATGGGACCCACTCTGGTTCTGGGTTAGTTATGATCTGTTCCAATAGTTTCTGTAGATATTATTTCCTAGAAACCATCCTTTCATGACTACTATTTAGTATTATGACTTTGACTTCAACTTCCTGTGAAAAAATTATTCATAATTTGCAAGAAATATGTGGAGTGTTTCCTTGTCGATATCTGAAAGTAATCCCAGAGTTTGGGGAAGTATTTCATGCTTTTAAAATTTTTAGATAATCTTAAGTGTATCATGATTTACTGATAATGGCTTGTTACTATTATCTACCTACAAACAAACCCAGGCTTTGAGTACTAATGAACAAGAGCAGAATGTTCAGTGATCAAAACGCACATGTATATACATGCCTTCGTTCTCTGAATGACAGATTTGAGAATCGCCATGCCCTGTGAGTCCATTTGGAAATGGAATTAACATTTTTGTCCCTTTGATAAACCACTAACTGCATTAAATGAAGTTTAATGATCCTTTGAGAGTTATTAGTGGATTGTTGCATGGTGCAATGGTTAGATTAGTGAAATCTCACAACAGTATAGTAACTGTATCCAAGAAAATCTGGAAATTGATGCATTTCTACGAAAGGAAGTGATATCTTAATTCCTCCCAATGTATCTCATTATGTTCTTTTCCTTTTTATATGTACCTACCATTATTAAGAAAATATGAATGTATTACCTGAATTTCAAGTTGGCTATTCCATGTGAATTGTTTCAGGATATGCTTATGTTATTCTGGAGAATAATTATACAAAATTCTCAACTGTCTTATGTACTTGTTGTTAAAACCCCTTAAGACTAGAATTTTAAAATGCAGTTTCATTTTATGAGGTTTTACATTTGTAGGGGTAAGGGAATTCTTCGGAAACATCCAGTGATGTTCCTCCAGCAGCAATCTCTGTTTGGGTACATTACAAATATATGATAACTAGTATTGAAGGCCATTTGCTGACATAAGATTGTACACAAATCAAGTGTAGAGACCAGCCACTGAGCTTATGTACGTGGTTTGGAAAAAAGGTGTCATCATGAGCCAGTGAAGTTACATGTCACCATGAACTGCATTCAAGAGGATCTGCTTATAATGGCTGTGGTTATCTTTGAACATTGTGATTTGGAAACATGAAATTTCAAGGGATGTTTTTTATTGCTAAATATTGCTAAAAATGTGGCTATTGATAAATAACAAATACCATAAGTTAGGACAATCAAAGTCAATGAGTTAAAAAAGAAAGTCCAAGAGATTCTCACCATTCATTATCCAATAGCCTAGAGACTGAATTGCAGTGCTGAGAGGTGAGTTGGGATTTTAACTCGGTGTGACAATATGGCAAATGTCCAGACCATGATCGCAAAACAGCTGTTTTCCTCCATAACAGGGTGAATTATAGTACATAGTGGAGCCAAGAAACCTCTTAGTATTTGTGCAAAAGGTACTTTTGCCAGCCAGAGAGCAAGCATCAACAAGCACTGGCTTTGGAAGAGTTGGCATCTATTTCACTATTTGTCCATGACAAAGTCTTCCCTCTGAGAAGTTTTGTTAAATGTTTCCTTAAGGATTTATGATGAGGAGGAGGAAGAGAGCATCCTAGGTGAAAACAGGGGTGGCATTTTCATAAAATGCCTTCTTTGAGGGAGTTCTTATGTGATGTAAATGTAGTTCTTAAAGATAACGTTATTAGTGCCTGAAATATATTATTTTAATATAATAAAATCTTAAAACTAGGAACCCACTAGGAGACATCAGCATCAAAGTTCAGAAAATCTGGAGCCTACGGGAAGTTGTACTTCCTCCCTAAGAAGGAGACTTAATGACCTTCCATAAAATACTAATAAGATACAGAGGTCATGCTGATCACACTCCAGAAACTTAAAAAACAAACCAAAACACATAGATAGCCAAATCAAATAAGGGGTTTGGTTACTAATTGCAAGAAATTTCAAATAATGGGAAAAATGGAGGCATTTAAATATGGAGAAAATACTATCTTTCCTATAGAAAAATCTGAGAGAAAGCTAAGAATATGATCTCAAATGGAGAGAATTCAAAGGCAAGTATTATACCTTTCCTTTTTTTTTTAATGTTTATTTATTTCCCTTGAGAGAGAGAGTGCAAGCAGGGGAGCGCAGAGAGAGAGAGAGATAGTCCAAGCAGGCTCTGTGATTACAGCTCGATCCCATGAACCATGAGATCATGACCTGAGCCTAAATCAAGAGCCAGATGCTTCACTGACTGAGCCACCCAAGTGCCCCTATACCTTTTGGCAACGTCTGGACTAAGGGCTCCTGGACCAGAAGTGGTGGGTTATATTTTTATAATCCCAGTGACTGGAACCAATGTTCCTTGAATTGACTTTTCTAAGAATATAGACTTCTTTCTCAGAAGTATTTTCAATTTGTGGACTTGACACAAAATCTGAAGGCAAATACTCTAATAAACATAGAATGGATATGAGCAGCATTTTTCTTAATAATCCTTTCTTCTAAACTTGTTCTTTAGGTCAGCTGTGAAACTTTCCAAAGTGTATATGGCTGGTTCTCACCCTCTGGACATTTTAATTCAGAAATTTGGGGATGGGATGAAATTTCTTTGTTTGAAAAAGGTTCATGGAATTTTGAGGCATTAAACAACCCTTGAATTACAAAGATTACATATTTTCCTTTGAGATCTCAAGCTCCTTCTGAGTAAGCATGAGTTGGTTTTAGATGCCAAAGGTTCGATTTCTGTAAGAACATGTTGGCTTCCTTTGAAGCCAAGCCATACCTAGCAAGAAGTAAGTGCAGACAGCCTGTGCTCATTTTATCCCACATTTACCTTTTACCCAAATGCATTTCAAAACCAGTCTTGACTGCTCCTTGCGTTCTTGCTCTGTTCATCTGACAGCCCTTTGGACTGTAGCCCCTCAATTCAGTAATTAGTAATTTGCATATCCTGGCTGATCACTCTATTCCTCTTGTAGTTACAGTACATTTTATCTCTCCTTGGTTAGATACTCCTTGGAATGGTGCCTAAGTAACAGACTCCTTTGTTTAGTTTTCTTGTGTGCTTACAGAATTAAGAGCAAGGTGTATGTATTATTGTTCCTAGCAGTCTTTTACGATCCTTTGTATTTCTGTGGTATCAGTTGTAATTTCTCCTTCATTTCTGATTTTTTTATTGGGTGCTTTTTATTGATTTTTGGGAGAGTGCAAGTGGGAGTGGACAGAGAGGGGGAGACAGAGGATCTGAAGCGGGCTCTGCACTGACAGGAGCAAGCCCAATATGGGGCTTGAACTCACAAATCAAGAGATCATGACCTGAGCCAAAGCCAGATGCTAAACCGACTGAACCACCTCTGTGCCCCTCTTTCATTTCTGATTTTATTCATCTGAGTCCTCTTTTTTTCTTAGCCTTTAAAGACTTGACAAATTTGTTTATCTTTTCAAAGAACTAGCTCTTAGTTTCATTGATCATCTTTACTATCTTTTTAGTTTCCATTTCATTTATTTTTGCCCTAATCTCTATTATTTCCTTCCTTCTAGTAGCTGTGGACTTTGTTCTTTTTCTACTTCCTTGAGATATAAAGTTATTTGAGACTGTTTCTTGAGGTAGGCCTTTATTGCTATGAACTTCTCTCTTAGAACTGCTTTTGCTACATCACACAAAATTTAGTGTATTTTCATTTTCACTTGTATCAAGATTTTTAAAAAATTTTTCCTTTGATTTCTTTGTTCAATAGCATGTTGTTTCATATCCATATATTTGTGAATTTTCCAGTTTTTTTCATGTAATTAATTTCTCATTTCAAACCATTGTGTTTGGAAAAGATGCTTGATAGAATTTCAGTCTTCTTAAATTTATTAAGACTTGTTTTGTGGATTAATATGTGATGTATCTTGGAAAAGGTTCCATGTGCACTTGAGAAGAATGTGCGTTTTTGTTACTTTTGGATGGAATGTTCTGTATATATTTTAAGTCCCTCTGGTCAAATGTGTGGTCACTTAAGTCCAGTGTTTCCTTATTGGTTTTCTGTCTGGATGATATATCAGTTGATGTAAATGGTATATTACATGCCCATATTATTATTATTATATTGCTGTCTGTTTCTCCCTTTAGGTCTGTTAGTATTTGCTAACAGTATTACTGTATATTACAGTATAATATACTGTAATATACAGTATTTATAAATATAAACAGTATTTATATATTTAGGTGCTCTATGTTGGGTGCATAAATATTTATAAGTGCCATATCCTCTTTATCATTCATTATATTTCACCCATCTTTATCTATTCTTACAGCCTTTGTTTTAAAGTCAGTTTTGTCTGATATAAGTATAGCTACTTTAGCTTTCTTTTGGTATCCATCTGCATAGAGTATCTTTTTCTGTCCTTTTATTTTCAGTCTGTATCTTTACATCTAAAGTGAATCTCTTGTAGGCAGCATATAACTCTGTCTTCTTTTATTTATTTATTTTTCTTTTTATCCATTCAGCCACTCTGTGTCTTTTGATTGGAGAATTCAGTTCATTTACATTAAAAGTAATTATGGATAGGTATGCACTTTTTGCCATTTTGTTCATTGTTTTCTGACTGTTCTGTAATTATTCTGTTCCTTTCTTATCCTACTTTCTTCCTTTGTGGTTTGATGACTTTTTCAGCGGCATGCTTATATTCCTTTACCTTTCTCTTTTATGTATTTACTGTAGGTTTTTGCTTATGCTTATGAGGATAATGTTTAATCTGTAATAATCTATTTTAAGTTGACAACAACTTAAATTTGATCCCATTCTAAAAGTCAACTTTTTCGTCTTCCCACCAGCATTTGTTTTTGACGTCACGTTTTACATCTTATTATCTTGTGTGTTCCTTAACTATTTATTATCATCATGATTATTTTTACTAGTTTTGTCTTTTAACCTCCCTACTACCTTCATAAGTGATTAATTCACTACCTTCATTATATTATTAGCTTTCAGTAAGATGTATCCTTTCATATGTTTTCTTGTTACTGTTTAGCACCCTTACTTTTCAGCTTAAAGAAGTCCCTTTGGCATTTCTTCTAAGACCAGTTTGGTGGTGATGATATTCTTTAGCTTTTGCTAGTCTGGAAAACTCTGTATCTCTCTTTCAGTTCTGAATAACTTTGCTGGATAAAGGTTTTTGTTTGTTTGTTTTTCTTTTGAGCACTTTGAATATGTTATGCCATTCCCTTCTGGCCTGTGAAATTTGTCCTGAAAAATCTGCGTAGTGTTATGAAGATTCTTTTGTATGTCACAAGTTGTTTTTCTCTTGATGCTTTTAATATTCTCTCCTTGTTTTTTAACTTGTGGCTTGATGTGATCCTCTTTGGGTCCATCTTATTGGGAACTCTTTGAGCTTCCTGGATCTGGAGGTCTGTTTCCTTCCACAGGTTAGGGAAGTTTTCATCCATTATTTCTTTAAATAAGCTTTCTGCCTCTATCTCTCATTCTCCTCCTTCTGGGAGTCCTACAATATGAATGTTAGTCCATTTGATGCTGTCCCATAAGTCCCTGAAGCTATCTTCACTTTTTTATTCTTTTTTCTTTCTGCTACTCTAATTGAGTGGGTTCCACTGCTTTGTCTTTGAGTTGACCAGTTCTTTCTTCTGCTTCATCTAATCTTATGTTAGCCCTTTAGTGTATTTTTCAGTTTGCTTTTTGAATTCTTCAGCTCTATGACTTCTATTTGGTACTTTATTTTATTTTCTATTTCTGTGTCCATCCATTCTTCTCCCTGGTTAAGTAAGCATCATTATGCTATTACTCTGAACTCTTTTTCAGCTAAATAACTTATTTACATTTCATTATTTTTTTTCCTGAGGTTTTATGTTTTTCATTTGAAACATATTCCTTGTTTCTTCATATTTCTTGACTTTCTGTATTGGTTTCTATATAGATGAAACAGCCACCTCTCCCAGTCTTGAAGAAGTGGCCAACTGTAGGAGATGAAACTTCCCGTTCAATCCTGCCTCAAATCTTTGTCATCTCTCAAATTTTTATGTTTTTCCAAAAAGCCTAATATATTTTTAATTGCTCCCAGTAGTTAGGGATGTGCCAAGACCTGTCATTGTCCCTAGGATGAAGATCTCAGCATCTAGAGTGAGTCTTTTTGAAAGGCATACTCCGAAGCAGTAGCTTTTAAAAGTATGCCAATACGTCCTATGCTGTGAGACCACAAGCATAAGCCCTGATGGCCACCAAAGTCAGGCAATCTGGCAGTGTCCCCTGGGCAACAGTTGTATAAATCAGGGCTCCCAGATAAGTATTTAAGCTCTTTTCTGGGAGATGCTGGCGAGTTGGAGCCAGGCAGAAGGACAGCACTAAGATGGTATCCACAGCCGATATTCTTTTAAGCAGCTCCATAGGCCACTAGATGTTCACCAAGCCTGAAACCTGTCCCACAGGCTGAAGCTCCAAGGCTATTACCAAAAATACAAGAAATAACAATTGGTGACAAAATGTGGAGAAAAGGGACCCTTGTACATTGTTGGTGAGAATGTAATTTGGTGCAGCCACTGTGCAAAATAGTATGGGTGTTCTTCAAAAATTAAAAATAGAGCTACCATATGATACAGAAATTTCATTTCTGGGTATTCATTCACAGAAAATTAAAACACTAACTTGAAAAGATATATGCATGCCCATGATCATTGCAACATTATTTATAATAACCAAGGTAAGGAAACAATGTAGCCGTCCACTTTGGGACATTGTCCATTGAATGAATGCGATAAAAAAATGATGTGTGTGTGTGTGTGTGTGTGAGTGTGTACACTGGAATATTATTTAGTCATAAAAAATAATGAAATCTTGCCATTTTTGACAACATGGATAGACCTTAAGGGGATTATGCTAAATGAAATAAGTCAGACAGAAAAAGACAAATATGGGGTGTGTGCATGGCTCAGTCAGTTGGGTGTCTGACTTTTGATTTCAGCTCAGGTTGTGATCCCAGGGTTGTGGGATCAAGCCCTGCATCAGGCTGTGTGCTGAATGTGGAGCCTGCTTGGTATTCTCTCTCTCCACCTCTGCCCCTCTCCCCTACTCGCACTGCCTCTCTGTGTCTCCAGAATAAAAAAAGAAAAAGACAAATAACAACAACAACAAAAACTCAGAAAATCTCTACAAATGTTAGTGAGGTTCAGACATGTACTTTGAAAAAGAGCTTGGGCCAATTTGGAGATAGTTAGGAAGCTCTGCTCTAGAGTAATTTCCTTAAAGCCATTTAAAGAACAACTCACCGTAAGAAATATATTTTACTTCCAGACCACATACATATACACATGAAACCAGAAACAAAATTTTGCTGAACACTATCCTCACTATGTACCTTGTAACTTATTTGCTATTTTTAAAATTTTATTAATTTTTATATGTTTCTGATGTTCTAACCGATATAGACTTTAGCCCAATAAACACTTTTATAAAATATTAAAAAAAATTAGGGTAAGGCTTTTCATTTGTTATTTGTTATAGCACCTGAAGCAAATTTAAGTGTAGTGATTTGAATAGTGTTTCCCAAAATTTCATATCCACTTGAAATCTCAGAATATGACCTTATTTGGAAATAGGGTTTTTGAAGATATAATTAGTTATGGAACTAAATATGAAATCATCGCGGATTTAGGACAGTCTCTAATCTGATAACTGGTGTCCCTAAAAGAAGAGGTGAGGGGGCACCTGGGTAGGTCAGTCAGTTGAGCAGAGTCCAACTTTGGCTCGGGTCATGATCTCAGTTTGTGAGTTTGAGTCCCGATCCAGCTCGTTGCTGTTAGTGCAAGCCCACTTCAGATCCTCTGTTCCATCTCTCTCTGTCCCTCCTCTGCTCACTCTTCCCCCAACCCCTCTCTCAAAAATAAATAAACAATAATAAAGAAGAAGTAAGGACATAGACATGCAGGGGAAGACAAGGTGAAGATACCAGTAGAGATTGAGGTGATGTGTCTACAGCTAAGCAATGCTAGGACATGCCAAAGGGTGATAGCACAAGGAAGGGTTCTTCTCCAGAGCATGGGAGCATGGCCCTGCTTACCTCTTGATTTCAGATTTACGGCCTCTACAATGGAATTGTGAGAGGATACATTCTGTTATCTTCTTCTGGAATGTTGTATATAAAATTGACCATTTGTATTTTCTGTGAATTTTAAAATATTTTATTTTGCAAAAAGTAACTAATGAAAAAATTTAAAAATATTCATTTAATCTATGTATTATTTTGCATGTATTTTTATTTTAATATTATTAAGTATTCTAATTCGTGAACATGACACATCTCTCCATTTATTCAAGTATTGTTTAATTTCTCTCAGTAATGTTTTGTTTTCTAGTGTTGAGGTCCATTAAATCATTTATTAAATTTATTTCTGATAATTAATATTTTTTCAGGATATTATTTAAAATTTCATTTTCTATTTATTCCTGGCATATAGTAATTTAAATGGTTTTGCATATTGAACTTACATTTTGCAATCTTGCAACATGCATTTTTTATTTATTATTTATTATTATTTTTAAATGTTCATTTATTTTTGAGAGAGCACAAGCAGAGGAGGCGCACACACACACACACACACACACACGCGCGCACACACACACACACACACACACACACACACACACACAGAATCTGAAGCAGGCTCTGAGCTGTCAGCACAGAGCGCAATGTGGGGTTCAAACTCAGGAACAGTGAGGTCTTGAACTGAGCTGAAATCGGACACTTACCTGACTGAGCGACCCAGGTACCCCGCGACATGTATTTATTTAATTGATTAATTAATTTATTTTTTGCAACATGTATGTTTAAAAATTTATCCATAGATTTCTTGTGCAGTGTTATTTCTTCATAATTCTTACATTTTTTCTATTTGCTTTATTGAGCTATTACCTCCCATTACAATTTTGAATACAAATGATGCAGACTTCTTTTTCTCATTCCTAATCTCAAAGGTAAAGCTGCCAAAATTTCTCCACTAAGTATGATATTTGATTATTGCTCAAATAACCTTGCCTATTTACATGTTTATAATTTTTATTTTGTAATAAAGGGTATCTATAAAATAATACTGGAAACTGCAGATGATCTTATCTTCTAAGAGAAAGGGCTATTTCTTTCTTATTTTGGGCAAACAGAGTAATGTTCTGGGTTCTTCTCAGTTCTCCTAAGGATTAGGCTGAAAGATAACTGAAAAACAATTTGAGTAAGACTGATTATGTATCTGAGTTGCCCTTGTATTCTTGTGTATTTGATTTGGGAACTTGACAGATCTTTGTCTGCTCAGCTCAATATATTAACAACTGACCTTCAGAGCTTTTTAATTAGGTTTTTAGCTTACCATTCCATAGGGCTTAATAATTTGGATAATGTTTTGAAATGAAAACTGACCATGTAGTTTTGAGGTTCTTGAAGTTGTCATTTGTATCACTCAGCTTCTCAATGCTAAAATGATTGCTGCTTTCCCTCTCCCCATCAGTCACCTGACAGGACCAGTTTTGGATTTTTCGCCCCCAAACTGAACCCAGCATTGGAACACACTGTGTTTGCAGAAAAAACAAAAAACAAACAAACAAACAAAAAAAACTGTTCAGACTCAGGGTCAGTCCAGCACCTCGTTTGGGCTTTCATTTTTTGCCTATTTTGTTTCAGGCTCTCTTTCTCTGGCACTTGTTCCTCAGGGCCCCATGACTGGGGGACATTTCATTCTACTTTGCACAAGCTTTTAGGCAAACTGCTGAATTCAGATTGAGGGGAAATCTGGCTGTGTTCTAGGGTCTCTCCAAGTCTCCAGTTCGCTCAAGTCTCTGGAAACTGTTAAAAGCGTTGCTGGATGTCTCTTCCCCAGAAGCTGTCCTCTGCCTTGTCAGGCTTTGATCTTCAGTCTGCTTTCAGAATTATAGATGGGTGCCCCTGCCCCAGCTCATCTTCCAGCCAAGATGGGGAGAAATTAAAATAAAAACAGAAATAGCTGAAAAACATTTGCTGAGTATCGGTTCACGTCTGACCAGTTTTCCACTTTCTGGAGTTTTTATTTATTCTGGAGTATGTATTCATTACAGTTGACCCTTGACCAACATAGGTTTGAACTACATGTGTTTAAGTATATATGGATTTTTAAAATAAATATGGTATAATACTGCAAATGTCTTTTACCTTCTTTATGGTTTTCTTAACATTGTCTTCTCTCTAGCTTACTTTATTATAAGGATACAGTATATAGTACATATAACATAACATATAACACATATAACATGTGTTAATTGACTATTCACGTTATCAGTAACACTGAAATAAAATATCTGTACACTGAAAATTAAGACATTGATGAAAGAAATTGAAGAAGGCATAGATAAATCCAATTGGATTTATCGGATTGGAATTCCGATCGGACTGGAATAAATATTGTTAAAATATCCATACAACATAGAGCAGTCTACAGGTTTAATGCTACCTGTATCAAAATCCCAAAGGCATTTTTTAAGACAAAAAAAAAAAGCCTTAAATTTGTATCGAACACAAAAGACCCCAAATAGCCAAAGCAATCTTAAAAAAAGAAGAACAAAACTGGCTGGGTCACACTTCACGATTTCAAAATATATTATAAAATTATAGTAATCAAAACAGTGTGGTATTGACCTAAAAACAGGTACATAGATCAATGGAACTGAGTAGAGTTCAGAAATAAACCCACCCATATTTGTTTAATTAGTTTAGAACAAAAGAGCCAATAATGTACAATGAGGAAAGGACCTCTCTTCAATAAATGGTGTTTGGAGGATTGGACAGCCACAGGCAAAACAAATGAAACTGGACCACTATCTTATACACAAAAAGCGATGCAAAATGAATTAAACATTTGCATGTATGATCTAAAACATATATGGTAAACTCTTTGACATCAGTCTTTTTTTTTAAGTTTATTTATTTTGAGATTTTGAGAGAGCATGTGCAAGTGGGGTAGGGGCAGAGAGGTAGGGAGAGAGAGAGATTCCAAGCAGTCTCTGTGCTACCATCATGGAGTCCAGTGTGGGGCTCGAACTCACGAACTGTGAGATCATGATCTGAACCGAAATCAAGAGTCAGGCACTTACCCCACTGAGCCACCCAGATGATTTTTTTTGCATTTGACATAAAAAGCCAAGGCAACAAAAGCAAAAATAAACATATGGCCTGCATCGAATTCAAAAGTTTCTGCATAGCAAAGGTCACCATTAACAAAATGAAAAGGCAACCTGAGGAATGTGAAAAAATATTTCAAAATCGTGTATCTGATAAGGGATTAATAACCAAAATATATTAAACACCTACAACCCAATAGCCAAACAAAACAAAACAAAAACAAAAAACAAAAAAGCGTTCCGATAAAAAAAAAAATGGGTAGAGGAACTGAATAGACATTTTTCCAAAGAAGACATACATATAGCCAAAAGGTACATGAAAAGGTACTTAACATCACATATCATCAGGGAAATGAGGAACCAAATACATTATTTGGACCACTTTAGAAAAATACAGTGTGTTGCCATGGACCTTGCAATGACTATAACAGTGCACACTTCTGCACACCTCTGAAAAATTCACCCTCTCTCAAGGCCTCCGTGATTATCAAACCATTACAGCCTCAAGCTGAAGGTCTAGGATCTCATTATCTAAATAAAGTGTATGTGGAAGTAAGGAATCTCACGTGTGGTTCCTTGATCACAGCTTTTCAGTTACTTCCTTTCTATATGAGGTTGTAGGACCTAAAGAGATAAGTTATCTATACTATACCACTCAAATACGGTGGTGGGGCAAACTTAACATATAATGATGAAGCAAAAATAACCATTATCTACCTTCTCATTAAATAACGGGTTACTCTTTGCTCTGACTTCTAGGCTCTTGTTTTGCCCTCTGAGTCTTCTTCCTTCCTTTCAGTAGAAAGCCTATGTGTTGCAGCTGAATAGTTTCTTCAGCCTGCTGTGTCTTCAGAGAAGTTGAGGAAACAAAGATTTCTCTTCGTTTTATAGTATCTGTCCAATTCAGACCAAAGTAGAGTTTTCCCTCATATAATTATCTTTAAAATTCTGTGGTTTTCCTCTGAGTGTTAGTGGGATTTAGTTCATTAGACAAAATTTGTGCCTACAAACCTCATTGAGATAAGCCCTTCTTTTAAGTGAACTGTGGGATATCTTTAAGATTCTTATAAACACCCTTCCTCTTTTTTTAAATCTGGAAACAATTTTATTTGGAGCTTAATTTCATTATTGCATTATTGATTTTTCATTCCCTATGGAGTATGTGAAAGGAGGCATTTCATTTAAGCTGCAGGTTCTAAAATAAAATAAGGAATTGCAATTAACAATTATATATATAATATAACCATGTATTATGTATAAATTGTACTGATTGAAAAAAAAAACTATTTCCCTAGAACTGCATATTTTAAATTACCAACATGGTACATTCTTAAAAATTATGAATATTCTCAAATAATTCATAATTTATAAGTCCAGAGAGAACAGTATTAACAAGCCCACATGTATCTGTAACTCAGCTTCAACAATTAACAATGATTCGGCATGATGGTAACTTGAAAGTATCACATACCTGAGAGGTGAAGGAACTCCAGTCAAACTGAGCTGATATATTCTTGTTTTTGTGTGTTTTAATATAAACAATGCAAAAGTGAATGAAGTACAAAAAGAATCCTCATATTTACGATCATTTGTTGATAATCCCTTTACCAAGGATGCTTTGTCACCCAGGGCTAATAAAGTCACAGTGTCATAATGTAATGAATGATAGATTAAAAATTCTGGTCAAATCCTCACTGGGGATAGCTCTGACATTCAGTTTTCAAAAATCTGATCTTCAGAGTAAAGCCCTGTAGTTGCCATTCTGTTTTAGATCATCATAATTTGCATATTTCTTGATATACACTAATTGTAAATTTTACAGGTTTCTGTAAGTTTTCATGGCCATTTCCAGAGGCAAATAAAAACGTGTAAATAGCAAAAGAAATAACTACAATTGTATTATGGAATATATGTATTCTAATAATATTTTGAGTGAGGAATTAAAATGTTAGAAAATGAAAGTTTATTGTTTATTGATTAGGTTCCAGGACACCACCACCTTTTCCCCATCTCGTGTTTTAGAGGAAAACATCTCTGAGTCATGCGTTTAAAATCTTGAGGGGATCTTTTATATGAGTGAATAGTTTTGTGAAACACTGCATTATGTCTTTCTGTGATCATAACTAATAATCTTGTGGTCTCTCTCTGGATTGACTTTTGTTTGGAAGCCTCTTCCTCTTCTTAATTTGAGAATCTTGGACAGGTTGAAAATGAGAAGCAGTTTTGTCACAAGTCTTGGCCACTTTATATTCACTTATCTCCTTCTCGCTTTTTAGTATAGGCAGCTATATGTCCAATTCTCTACCTTTCGCTAGATCATTCAGTTCATTAGGTATGTTTCCCATCATTCACATTAGTTCAGAAAAGGATGTTGGCAAGCTTTTCTCTACTATGTAAAAGCCACCTTTTCCTCTGGTTTACGGTAATCCTCACTCTCTTTTAAGTGCTCATCTACAAACTCCTTGAAAGCCATTGGGTTTCTACTAGCACCCTTCTTTACAGTCATTCCCATGCACTCCTCCTCCCCGCCCCTGTTCTGAAGCCACATGTTCTAGATTTTGTTTTAGTGACATTCTATGTAGGTTTCAGAATCCGTTCCAATTATCTATTTCTGCATAACAAGCAACCCCATAACATAATGCCCCCAAGCAATGACAGCACTTGTTTTATTTGTGGATTCATAGTTTGGATTGGGCTGGGATAGCTTATCCCTGTTTCACTTAGAGATGGGAAGCTCAAGGCTGAAGTCAGGTCAAGTCTTGTTCATTTGCATGTCTAGTGGTTGATGATGGTGGTGGCTGGGACTTTAGCTAGAGCTAAACATCTAGATGTGTCCTAGGTTGTTTTATATTTGGTAAATGTGTCTCAATGATAAGCATCTCAAAATGTGATTATTTTGAGTGTCTTTCTATATGTTTTTTCTTATAATCTGTGTACATGTATCTTTTATGTATTTCTTATGTATTATTGATCTTTTTTAAATTGACAGTAATTTTTAAATATATATTTTATGTTAGTTTGTATTACTATAAGTGTGATCAATATTTTATTGACCTGTCTTTTCATTTTCTTGATATGTTGTTGATATATACAATCACATAATTCCAATTCCAATTTAATCACTTGGTTTTACTAGTTTCTTCTTATGACACCTTTTTAAAAAATATTTCTGTCCTAAACACTTAAAGATATGGTCACATTGTATCTTCTCAAGTTTTCAAAATCTTACTCCTTACATCGTCCAATTTATCTGATGGGGATTTTTAAAAAATATAATGCTAGGAAAGTATAGTAATTAATTTCATTTATTAACTTAATGGGCTAAGGGATCCCCAGATAGCTGGTAAAGCATTAATCCTGGATGTGTTTATGAGGGTGTTTCTGGAAGATACTAGCATTTGATTCAGTAGAGTGAGTAAAGAGTCACACTTACCAATGTGAGTGGACATTATCCATTCCACTGAGGACCATGCTGGAACAAAAATGTGAAAGAAGGACAAATTTGCTCTCTTTTCTTGAGCCAGAACATTCATCATTTCTTGCTGTTGGTCATTGGAGCTCCTGGTTCTAGGGCCTTTGGACTCTGGGACTTAAAAAAGCAGCCCCATTGCTCTCAGGCTTTTGGACTTGGAGTGAATTATAGGCTGGCTTTCCTGGTTCTTTAGTTTACAGACAGAGGCAGTGCAAGCAAATTTCTGTAATAAATCTCTTCTTATGTATATCTTTATATATCCTATTGGTTCTGTGTCTCTGAAGTCAGTTTCTCTGACTTACACAGAAAGCATGCATGTTCAGTTTTGTTCACCACCCCCCCCCCCAGAACTGTTCTTGAATATAATCCAAAGAAAAGTTTTGTGTGCATTATTTTTCTTTATATCCATTTAAATTTGTTAAACTGCATCATTCTAATCATCTGTAAATTTACAGATTACTTGACTGCTTAATCTATTAATTGCTAAAATAAGTTAAAATGTGGGTCTCTAAAAATAAATTTCTAATGTTATGCTTCTGGTTTGTTTGCTTCATATGTTTTCAACTTAGGTATTAGATACAACATTAAGTTTGTTGTCTTTCAAGTAAATTTAACCTTTCACATAGATGTTACATACTATAGAAGGCACTTCTTTCTATGTATATTTTCTTATCCTAACTCATGGCTATAAATATTACCTCTTTGCAGATGATTTCTCTTGTCTGTATTCTAAATTCTGACCTCCTCACAGAGATGTATTGCTGTATTTCCAACAACTTGCTAGACGTTTTCAACAGAACATTTCATTAGAATTTCAAGTATAATCTGTGCCCAAATAAAATAACCATGTTCCTTCTTAAACCCACTTCTCTTTCTGTTTTATCTGTTTCTTTTAATAGTGTCATTTTGAGCAGGACACTCATGCTTATACATGACCTTTTCACTATCCCTTGTTTTATATTTGTATTTTCAATTTAGTTGTCAAGTGCTGTTGATTTTACCTCTACAGTGTAATTGTGATCGGTCCATACCCACTGCAACAAGTGTTGAAGGTCCTCAATCTTCTCTCTTTGATAATTGCAAATCAACTTGATTTCCCTGCTTGTACTATCAACTACATCCTATGCTTTTTAAATTTTTTTTTAACGTTTATTTATTTTTGAGACAGAGAGAGACAGAGCATGAACGGGGGAGGGTCAGAGAGAGGGAGACACAGAATCCGAAACAGGCTCCAGGCTCTGAGCTGTCAGCACAGAGCCCGACGCGGTGCTTGAACTCACAGACCGCGAGATCATGACCTGAGCCGAAGTCGGCCGCCCAACCGACTGAGCCACCCAGGTGCCCCATCCTATGCTTTTTATATATCAGCTTGCAGATCAAACTTTCTGAACAAATCGTTATATAATGTTCTTTAAAAATGACATAATAACATAGTGATTAAATACATGGCCTTGGAATCTGATGGTCTTCTTGTACTAAATATCTTCTGTTTGTTTCCCGGTCTATTCAGATCCACTCTATTCATGTCCACTTTGTTTTAGCCTGCTGCAAGAGGCTGAAATGTCATGCGCTGTCATATTCCTCCTGCTCTTCAGCTTCTTGTAGATTGTTTATTCACCGTGTCTTTTCCTTGCAGTCAGGCTGGCTGTGTTCTACTGCCAAAAACCACAGCTCCTATCAGTGTGGTCTTCATGCATTGCCTTCTTTATGCCTGTAGATAGAGGAATAGAACTATTTCTTTCTCCTATCATTAGGGCATCACTCTATCCCTAGTAGTTTTCCTACATGATACCTTTATAGATAATCTCTCCATTGAACCCTTCTGTATTATACTAATTGTATTGTGCCATCGTTTTCCTAATTGGGATTTGGTTTTTTGTTTTTTTTTTTTTAATTATTTTTTTTTCAACGTTTATTTATTTTTGGGACAGAGAGAGACAGAGCAAGAACGGGGGAGGGGCAGAGAGAGAGGGAGACACAGAATCGGAAACAGGCTCCAGGCTCTGAGCCATCAGCCCAGAGCCTGACGCGGGGCTCGAACTCCTGGACCGCGAGATCGTGACCTGAGCTGAAGTCGGACGCTTAACCGACTCCGCCACCCAGGCGCCCCTGGGATTTGTTTTTAAGTCCTGGCCTTGCCACTTACTGCTGGACAAACTTGGGGAATTTATTTAATGTTTCGGAGTCTTACTTGGTCATCTGAAATGTGGATTAAGTAATTTCCTAGAAAAGTTGTGTCATATACAATATTCAATGAATAATATATTATTATTTATAAAATATAAATTCTTTAGCTTTTGATTAAAGATACATTAGAGGGAAATGAAAGGTAAAGCATACTCTCCTATTTCAAAAAATAATATCCAATTCTGGGACACATCCCACAGAGCTGCACAGTACCTCTCCAGTGGAATTGAGCCACAGTTGTCTACAATGAAAACCAGCTCAACAAAGGACCCTTGAACTGGCTCTCCTCTTTGCCTGCTTTGCTATTCTGTATTCCCACTCCTCTATATTTGATCACTTCCCCAAAGAAACACTTTGTATCTGAACCCTTACTTCAGGCTCTTTTGTCGAGGGAATCCCAAACTAACACAATATACTGGGACTAGTTTTTGGGTAACGTGGTCAAAAGAGTTTTGGTTGTAAGGTAAAGATCAAGCTCTAGTTACTAACATAGTGTCTGAGAATTGCTGAAGCTAATATTTTACTGTTCTGCAAAAGCATTTCTTGTTCCTTAAACTTTTATAACCAACATTTTATCAACATTTATTACCAATGTTTGGGACTGGGAGAAAATAAAAACTGTATGTCTATATGTAATGGTATTGACTCTGTGGTAAAGGTAAAGGTAGTAAAGATGTAAAACTCAGTGTGCAACTTTACCAGGTAAATGATGGAATATTTTGGTATTGGATGTTAATGTTTATTTCTGTTGACATAAATATAGTTGTTTCATTTAGAAATATCTAATTTGTGGTGGTATCAAGCCAGTTTTATATGATTTCATTTATTATGTGGCACACATTTTCCATTACTGTATGAATTTTTATATATACTAAAAAGCAGAGTGCTCTAAATCACAGCAAAAAAATCCATAATAAAATGTTACTCTTTTTGAAATTTATACCTCATTTTTGCTAGTTTTGACTGGATTACACTCTAATATGCATTCAGTGTAATTTAACAAATATTTACGGAGTGACAGTGCAGTGTAACTGGATGCCCATACTTCAACAATTCTTTATCCCTGAGCTCAATATCTGGTTTACAAAGACTGAGCATCTGATTTAAAAATACCATTAAATATATGAAAAGCATAAAGTTCTAACAGACCAGGACCTGTTTTTTTAGTCTGTTAATGCAATAACAAGAGAGTATCAGTGTTACACAGCACAATATATATTATATATTTTTGTGTTTGTGTGTGTGAGATAGACCTCAAGGACTTACATTTCCTTTCCAAAGCTTAATAAAGCACTCTGGGATCCTCCAGTGTGCCACCTATCCTATTCTGTACAGATTACATTTCTCACCAAACTGTTAACACACCTCCGTAAGCAACTAGACAGTCAATGAGAAGCTATGTTTATTTACTCATTGATAGCCTTTTGTAGTGTACCTTTTTCAGAGCTTCTTTGCTGGTTCAACAGCAAATCAGAGTGAAAACAAGAAATAATTTTTCCTGCTGGTCTTCAGAATGGTGATTACCTCTGGAGAAGGAGAGAGGAAAATATGAAGAGTGGGAGAAGAATAATTCAGTAGTATCTGTAGCATTTATTTTGTTAATAAAAATCTGAAGCAAATATGGTAAAAGTTAATGCCTAACAGTTTAGCATTGGGTTTTTAAGGTAAAAATTAGGATATAAGCTAAAAATGTGGCAAATGGATCCTGAAGACAGAAGCTAAAAAACAGGATGGAAACTTATTTTCCCTACACTACATGATAGTGTAGAGGTAGGCAGTTCTGCTTCAGAAACAAGATCAAGAGATAATCTGAATTTCTTAATGTTTTAAGTTCTACCATTCAAATGGGTGCTTGCCTAAATTGCATTGTTGGGTGGGGCGCCTGGGTGGCGCAGTCGGTTAAGCGTCCAACTTCAGCCAGGTCACGATCTCGCGGTCCGTGAGATCGAGCCCCGCCTCAGGCTCTGGGCTGATGGCTCAGAGTCTGGAGCCTGTTTCCGATTCTGTGTCTCCCTCTCTCTCTGCCCCTCCCCCGTTCATGCTCTGTCTCTCTCTGTCCCCCCCAAAAAAAAAAAAAAATAAATAAATAAAAACGTTGAAAAAAAAATTAAAAAAAAAAAATAAATTGCATTGTTGGGGCTGGCACATCAATGTCACTTCCATCTCTAGCCTAGGAGAAGACAACTAGAGAGGCAGTGGAAAGCAGGCAATTTTCTTTTAGAGAGATTAAAAGGAAGTTGTACACATCTCTTTTACTCATTCTATTTGTAAAGACTGAGTCCTTGATCACATGCATTACAACCAGATTTTTGGCCGGGCAGCTAGGTATATGTGCACTGCTAAAGCTCTGACAACAGGACTTGTTTTCTATTATGAAAAGAAAGGTCAGAATGAAATCTGGAGGGAAATTAGTTATTCCCACAATGCATGCCTGTTACATTACATGTTGTTAAGCTTTTATAGGTTATACATTTCTCTCAATTTTTCTTATGTTTGAACTTTAAAACTTAAAAGATAAACAGTTTGTTAATCATTTAGGGATCTGAATTAATTTAGTAAGAACATATCTTGCCATCTCATATGCTTTGTGGTTGTTGCTTTTCATTGCTAAAGTTATTGAAGGAGTGAACATAATATATCTGAATTTCTGGAAGGCGTTAAACAATAGATTTAAAACAATATGGGACTATTGTCCAAATGAATTATAGGTTGGCATATCAAGAGTTAATTAATCACCACTCCCAAGTATATTATTAATAGATCATAGTGAATCTAGAGGGCAATTATTGATGGTATCTTATAAAGTTTCATCTTGAATTATTTAATAAATGTTGCAGAGGTGAAAGTGAGGTGGGAAGAGAAAAGTGAACTGATAGCTATTAAGGGTCTGCTGTGTAGGCACTGCTGAAATTTAAATGTGTGATATAAGCTATTACACATATAACATTAAATTTTACTATTAAGGGCAGACAAATGTTATTATAATTTTATAGGTAAAAGGGATTACATAACTGTCATATTTTTTTTTTAATCTATGGAAAACAAAGTTTAGGAGAGCCAAAATATTGGTAATCAGAATTATGAACTGAAAGTGGCATATGAATTTAGGTAGATAATTAAATAAGACACTACATTTATATAAAGATCTTTATGTAAAAGATCTTACTGCAATAGGATTTTGAGATATGTATTGTGCGAGAAAAGTATACGTTTTAAAATCAATTGATAACTCAGTTAACAGTTGTACTTGCCCAAAATAACAGAAGCTTCTGCAAATGTTATCTGTAGAAACCCTGATACTATCCAAAACATGGGGGTTAATATCCTCGTAATTACCTGTGTTAGTCACATAGCTTGGCCTATTGCATTCACTTTGAGAGTCTGCATTATTAAGAGACATGTTAACTGTCTGGAGTGTGTCTGGGCTAAAGGGATCAGAATTGAGAGATATTTGGAAATTATGCTATATGTAGAATGATAGGACCAAGAACATTTAGTATGTAAAAATCTTAATTTTTTAAGGATTTAGTCCTTTAAGTCTTAAAATTTTCAAGGATTTTCCTGGAAAAAATGCAGTATATTATTTGTATCCTGTGTCCCTTGGATGTCAAAATTAAAGCCATTTGCTTATAAGTAAGCAGATAATGACTCATATAACGAAAACAATTCTACCAACTTTACAATTATTGTTGTTCAGAAGTGTAAAGTTACTTCCTATCAAGAAAAGAGTTTGAACAGAGAATAAATCCCTCTCCAAAGTGTATCTGAATTTACTCATAAGTGAAAATGGTGGTAGGTGTGTATCCTTTTAACTTCAAATCATAGGAAATATATCTATCCAATTCCATTTGTCTGATATCTGTCATACACTGTTCATTGTTTTATATAATCTTATTTCATACATATCATACATATATGATATGTATATTTATACATATACAATATGGTCATGCCATACATATATGGTATATAATAAATATACATTAATCCTCTAGACATTTGTTTTTAGATAATTTTTCAGAAGGGAAAAATGGAAAAAGATGATTACAGGAACTACCGTAGCATCTTTTCAATAAAACTTGAAGACACAAAAACTGATTTTTCCCCCCAAAACATTTGATGCAAGAAGAAATCTCAGGCTCCCCACTCTGTGGGTGGAAACTTGGGCATTTGTAAATGTGAGGAAGGCACTTTTGGTTGCACAATGACCAAGAGATAGCACTAGAATTTATTGGGTAGGAGCCAGGGATGCTGACTATCCTGTTCCAAATGCTAATGGTGCCATCCAACCCATTAAGAAACACAAGTAGGGCATGTTCCACCTTTGCAACTGACTTTTGTTTCACTTAGTTGTTCAGGGGAAAAAGTTGTGGCTGGTTTTGTTCTAGTTACATGTAGTGATAAGCAAGCAAGCACATAGCCAGTGCCCAGAACAGATGTAGTAAAGGTGGAGAGGACTTGGGAGCAGAACATAAAATCCTTTGGCAATGGCAGAGCTGCGCCTTTTCACATCCAGCAAAAAGCGTCCTTTTATCAGTAGCTGTATGCTTAAAAACAAAAATAGCTCTAAGCTTTTTTGAGGAACTTTGGGAGGACTGGGAAATTTGTACTTTCAGGTGGCAATATGCTGCATCACCTCCTTATCTATTTAATCATTTTTCTAAGTTTCTTTATACTTTTCTTTAAAAAAAATGTAAATCCCTTAATTATGTCTGCTAGTGTCTTTCCATTGTCACACCACTGTTTCTTTGGATTACCCAAATCACTCAGGAAAGGAACTATAAGAAACAATGTAAAGACATTTTAAAAATCATACTTTTCTCTGAAAAGATAGTCTGTGAAATTATCGTTAGAATTATTAATTGAGGAAATACCAGTTATTTATTCTACCTTGTTGTTCATTTGAATAGAGACCAGGGCTGAGATTCAGGAGAAATGTGTCCTATCAATTCAATTTGATCTCTGAAAAAATATTTTAATACCTCTTTGACTCATATCATTGGAAGGTAGAGAAAATAATTGTTAAATATTGTTTTTATTTAAATAAGATACTTTATGATTGGACTTTTAAGTGCTATATAAAAGTAAGACTTTGTTATTGAAGACAATTTTAGATTGTTCAGAATAACTTAACAGGTGTTTGGTAGTTTTGCTTTCTCGTATCAAGATACCAAATGTGTAACTAAAACTCCTTGGAATTATAGGATTATTTTATAATAATGTCAGATATCATAAAGACAGACATATCTGTGATAATGCACATAAACTAGTCCAGTAAAAGAAACTAAAGAATAATGGATGTTAAACCCACCAACATTGGTCTTTCTCCCCTCAGAAGCAACACACACACACACACATGCACACACACAACAGAGCTTGTGACACTTCAAAATTCTCATTGAAATTCAGACTATAATAGTAAATTGTACAGAACAAACCACTGAAATCCATTCAGAGCACAGAAAAACAAATAAACAAAACACCAGGCTCCAGCATTGTCAAAACTGTACTGCTGAGTTAAGAAGTCAGGCAAGAAAATCAATTTTCTCTAACACATGAATTAAATGAATAAAAACTCAATATGAAGACAGAGGAAAAATAACCCAGCATTCCTAAGCCAACCTCAAAATGCCCATATAAAGGGAGGGAGAAACAGTGTTCATCTGCATGTCTTCATTCATTCATTCATTCATTCATTCAATAGACATTTATTAAGCAACTATTAATGGCTAGAAATAGTATTGGGCATTTGAAAAACAGAGCTACCTCCAGTATGTGGCTTCTATTTTACTGGAAGTGCAAACATATGAGCAAATACAATGTGACAAAGGTTTTGATACAGGATAAGGTGCATAGGAAACACTTTTAAGAGGCACCTAGTCTAGATTGGGGGCCTAGGAAAGGATTCTTTGACAAGGTGACATCTGTGTTAAACTGTTTAAGTTGAGAATGTATTAATCAGATGAAGTGGTATAAAAGCATCAAGCAGACAAAGTAACAGGTGCACAGATGGGAGGTGAGAACCTGGGCTTGTAACACAAAAATGGAATAATTCAATATGGTCAAAGCATAGGATGATGGAAGCCAAACAAGAGGTAAAGTTGGAAGTGAGCATGGATCATGATGTGTGCCTTTCTGCAGATTGTGAAGGTGATGGAGAGTCAGACGTTTAAGTATCTTTAGCAGGGAGTTGATGTTGCAACTGGTCACCAGTTGATAAAGCACTGGTCACCATCTTGGTACAATTGATGAGGATTTTCCAGGTATTGCATGCAAATCTTATTTTTCTTAACTTTTTTAAAAAGTTTATTTGTGAGGAGGAAAGAGAGGGAGAGAGAGAACACATACTCATAAGCAGGGAAGGGGCAGAGAAATAGAGGGAGAGAGAGAATCCCATGTAGGCTGTGCGCTGTCAGCCTATAAAATGTGCTGCATTATCCACATGTGAAATGTGGAATAGACAAAGAACTCATAACTGCTTTCTATCAATCCACAGAAGTAGTAAGATTAGTATGATAGTAATATACATCTCAGAACTGATGGGCAGCATGTTTACTTAGATGTAGAATATTGATAACCTTACAACTGGGTGCGTGTTATTAAGTATACAAATATAACCTACTTCCCCTACCTATTAGATAGAATGCATGGTAAGCTTATGTGTTCTTCTTTTGGGGCCAGTGATTTACAATAAGGATTTGCAACTGTTACTTTGGATTTCTGAATTAAAAAAAATTCTAACCACTGGCTTTGTAACAAGATTTTTGTAGTTAAAGCTAATTACTGAAACTGTATGGATACCTCAAATAATAGAAATTATATTTAAAGACAGTTTTTTTTTGGTTTTTTTTTTATTTATTTTATTTTTTTTTAATTTTTTTTCAACGTTTATTTATTTTTGGGACAGAGAGAGACAGAGCATGAACGGGGGAGGGGCAGAGAGAGAGGGAGACACAGAATCGGAAACAGGCTCCAGGCTCTGAGCCATCAGCCCAGAGCCCGACGCGGGGCTCGAACTCACGGACCGCGAGATCGTGACCTGGCTGAAGTCGGACGCTTAACCGACTGCGCCACCCAGGCGCCCCTAAAGACAGTTTTTTAAGAGGTAGAAATAAACAACAAAAGCAGTCTGTAAATTCACCTCAGCCTATGGAGTTCACACCAGTCTGTCTTTTCTCTCACATCACAACCTTTCCATGTGTCCATTCTGCCTGGCCCATTTGTCTTCACCTCACTCAGGAAGCTTTGTTTATCCTCTAAGACATCATCAGATGTCCTTTTCTTTGTCCCAGTCTTCTTATAAGACCTATTTCTCATCACTCTTTAGACAGTGAGCTTCTTAAGAAGCCTGTGCTTTGTGAAAGAAAGAATAATCAGAACATATATGTGCTTAAAAATATTTGTAGAGTTGAATTGGATTAAGACATATGTCTTTTTATTACCAATAAATGCCAGCAGTATTCCTCCTTTCCATGTTATTTATCAGAGACAAACCACTCTTGTCAATGTTGAAATCATAAAATGAGAGACTTATTCTATATACTGTACTATTTTAGTAGTTTTAAGGAATATTTTGTGCTTTGAGAGAAAGATGCTGCATGCAGTAAATCATGGCTAGAATATTTAAGGGAGATTATTTTAATTATAGGAACTCTTGCTTCTTCCATCCGCAGATGATGCACATATTTTTTTTTTATTTAAAGCCTTATTACAAATGATGTGAACTTTATCTGCCAACTTTTCTCGTCCGTCTGTACAGGGTGGGAATGCTATCACTATGGAGTGAAGCATTCCTTGTGTGTTCACCATCTGGTAAATTTCATGGTCTGTACCTCATAGATTAGGCTAAATCACGCTGAACCTAAGACGTATACCGAATCCTTCCTTGTAAGGGGGGCGCTATTGATTTTTCTGCCATTTTTTTTTTGTTGTTGGCTCTAACGTTAGCTGTTATTATTCCTTTCATCATTTTGAATATTACTTACAGGTTTTAAGTATATTCGTTGCTATGCTATATAGATTTGATACTCAAAATAATAGAAAAACAGCTTGCTTGTCTTCATAGAAGGAATTTAAAGATAGTGTGGTAGTCATGTTTCAGAAGTGCTGATGGCAACCACTTAAAGTAAACAGATGGTTTGCTTTCATAGTTCTTTGGATGTCAAGAGGTCTGTTTCTCCTAAATTTGAGAATTGTCTTTTCTTGGTCAGAAGAAGGGTATGTCTAGGAAGGTCTTTTGTGGAATAAAAGAAATTATGTTTCCTCTTTAGAAAGGACCATTTTTGAATCAACTATAAACTGTTCTCCAGAACTTCCTGCCTCGGTATGCTGACATAGAATATAGAACATCTGCATAGTTGTTATGTGAGAGTTTCTGATCTCCCTATGTGATACTCACTTCTGTGTTTGCAAGCAGTTTGGAGCAAGTTGAATACTTTTCATGGAAATGTAGTTTATTTACAGTCATTAGCACTCGTGCTGTGACATCTCATACCATCTTACAACCTTTGTACGTGTATTTTGCCTTATTTTTAATTCCAGCCATTAGGATCTAGATTTTCCTATTGCACTACCATCATACCATGACTAGTTATTTAACTTAAAAATGGAGTAAATGAAGAAAAGAAAGAAAGCATTTAGGCCAAATCAAACCGGAGTATCTTGCAATCTTAAAGTCATATAAAAATGCCAGTAGGGATTTTGAGAACAAATGAATTTTTTTTTGAGACAAATAATAACTTAAAAATATTCCTAGATAGAAACATCCCCCATGCACCCCCATCTTATTAGAATGATTGTCCTAGTTACTTTGATTTGTGGGAATTTGGGGAGCTTATCCATGGACAGATTGAATATTCTCTTCTATAGTATTTCTTCCATATACATGTGCTAACTGATGCAGTGCCTTATGTGAAAAGATAATAGAGCTCAGAGGATACATAATTTAAGTAAGCAAATTTAGTATTTTTTTAAGGAAAAGAGAATCTTGCCCTATGCAAAAACTGGTTCATCCTGGAAAATGTGGTCATTTTTTACTTTACTCACATAAACAAATTTTATCATTCATAATAAAATATGCAGAAAATATATGATGAGAGCTGGCCCGTTTTGAAAGAGCAATAAGTAACCTAACATTGTACAATAAAAAAATGAGGACAGTTCATCAGGAAGAGGTATTTTCAATGGCATATTGTGGAAAAAAACACACACTTCATTTCTAAAGCTACTCCACATGCTACAGACTAATTTATTATTACATTGTTATTTCCCTCTAAAATTTGAAATAGTGTGGTTGGTAAAGATTTTATACTTATCAGGAGTTCTAAATCCTTAAATTTTCATTGCTTTGCATTTTCAATTCTTTATATACTAAAAGGAACAAAATGTTCCAAGCTCTCTTTATTTTTATTTCTGTTCAGAGATGCTGCAGAAGCTGTCACAAAGAGGATTATCTAAACATGTCCTGAATTTAAAGCATGTATATGGATAAAGAGATATATGATTCAAGAGGAAAGAACAATACCTCCTGTATGAAAGTGCTTTTATCACTATAACTGATTCCATGCAGTCATTATTATGCAGATAAGTTGGAAGCAGCTAAATATTGTGAGCTCCTAGCACAACATAATTAAATAAACACATTGTTCTTTGTGTTTCCAGGAAAGTGCCTATAGAACTTGCAGCCTTTGGCAGGTCTCCAGGGCTGGTGGGCATCTGTGGCAGGGTATTTTTGTTCTCTGAAAAATAAAAACTACAATTAACAAATGGTCTCACACTCTGAAGTGTGAGGGGTAAAAAAAACATACGGTTCAGCGTGCATTAGTTCACATTGGTTCTTTGGTAAGTATTGATACATTATTCCAACAACATTTTGTAAAATATCCCAGCTGTATAGTGAGGTACGTGTTTGCAGTTGGCACACTATTCCTTGGGATATAGTAAGAACATAGTACAAGGGTGTCCAGATCAAAGTCATTTGCTTGTGTCTGAGGGTACAACAGTGGGACAAAGTGTGCAGTTAGATGAGAAGAGATGGAGGTGGGCTGTGTTGGAAGTAGGAGGCAGGACTATAACATTTTGTAGAGAGAGAGCAGAGCGAGTTCCAGAGAGAGACCAATGATATGACCAAAAAGTGTTATCAGTCCTCAGATAAGAGGAAAGAGAGAACATTTTAAATAATGACTAAAACTCCACATGAATTCAAGGTTGTGTCTCCATGGTTTATTTGAGGACATTCAAAATGCAACATAAAGAAGAATAACCCTGAATACATGGGAATGGTAAATCCTGTACCCACTCTTCAGTCTTCTTACAAGTGTGGCCACTTGGTTATTATTGAAAACAGAGCTCCTCAGTTTCAGTGATATGGACGTTTTGGACCAGATAATCGTTTGTTGTGAGGGTCTCTCCTGTGTTTGATAGGTTGTTTAGTGGAATTTAGAGGGTCTACCCAGTAGATGCCTGGTGCACACCCCCTAGTTATGATAACAAAAAAACAAAACAACACATCTGTTTCTGGAGGACAACTGCACTTCCATTTGAGAACCACTGAAATACAGTTTGTATCTCAAATGCTACACATTTCCTAGGACAGAAAGGCTTAAGGGATTGTATATCAGCATTATTGGTTTTAGCATCAAATGATGCTTCCTCATAGACTAGTCTTCAGCATGCTTTAACTTCATGAGAATCAGACCCCAACCAGTGCTTCAATTTTTTTTTAAGTAGACGTCTTTAGTATCCTTTATAACTATGTATGTATATTGTTAATTTGAAAATGACTCTACCATTCTAATAAACAGATCACTCCCTTACTATTACCAAGGGTTGTTCTACTTTCTTTCCAGAAGTACAGATTTTTTCTCCTCTTGTTCTTCAGTGCAATAATCACCATTTAAATATTCATGATAATTTTTGCTGATATATCTGGCTTGTTTACCTAGGATCCAAAGTAGGATATATATTCCACTGATATGACTGTGAGTAGAGTTTTATGTTTTCTCCAGTGAGAAAAATAGATTTATTGTCAAGGACCAAATGAACAATGAGAACATCCACATCTCGCCTGGCCAAGGCAAAGTCATAAGGCACTCAAGGCAGAGATTGCATCAGAATGCAGATGCTTCCTTTTGGAACCAGAAATAAAATTACTGAGAAAATTTGAGACAGATATATTGGAAGTAGTTTGACATACAATTTTCTTGGGGTAACTTTTTGGTACAAAGACTAGTGGAGAACCATGTGTATGTTTTCACCATGATTCCTTAACATTATCATCTGCAGTTACTCCTTCTGCCCTTCTACATCTTCTGAAAGAACATTTGTTGGTCAGGGTGGATTTTCAGAGCATTTGTTATCTGACTTGAATTAGAATGGGTACAAGAAAAGGTTGGTTTTATATCTATAAGGTTCGTTGCTGTGTGCCTTGTCTAAAACATCTGATAGGCTTCACAGCAAGCATTGATATCATATTATTTCCCCTGTATGTTCTATTAGAACCTCCCTCTCTGTTTTTCTCTCCACTGATGACCAAACTTTGTACTTAATTTGAAAAATCAGGAATAATCATGGGTCCTGATCTCCTGGTTCTTGGGTTTGAGCCCTGTGCTGGGCTCTGCACTTTCAGCAGAACTTTCGGCGTAGAACCTGCTTGGGATTCTCTCTCTCTCTCTCTCTCTCTCTCTCTCTCTCTCCCTCTTTCTCTTTCTGCTCTCTCTCTCAAAATAAATAAATAAGCTTTAAAAAAAAGAAATCAGAAATAATCAGACATGTACCTTTTTTACCCTCCATCACAGAACTTTGAACTCACCTGCATCATCTGTAACTACCTACACTGTTTGATTTTTCCACTGTTACTTTGGATAAAGAATCCCTCTTCCAATTAAATATGTCACTCCACCTTCCCAAATGTGACTTCTGTAATTACCCACCTCTCTCCTATTCCTCTAGGGAAGTAAAGGCAGCCTGAACTAAGGTTGTTTGTGGGATCAGAAAGAGCATATAGATAAGAGATGTGGTAAGGTGAATATTGCAGCACGTTTTCTAAACAGGTAGAGAGATGCCTTGGATCGGACCTGGGGAAATAAGAGAAGGAACATTAATCTTATGATCTTTGATTGATTCATACACACACACACACACACACACACACACACACACACACACACACTTACTTCCTATCTTTCCCTCGTAGAGAGAGCTGTTGTGGCTATGTACTTATGAACTTTCTAATATATCCATGAACTCTCCAAAGATGTTATTTCTAGAAGGATCTGATTACTTTTTACCTCTCACCTTTGGCAGAAGCTTTTTTGTATTCTAGTTAAAATTGTGCTCTGTGCATAATGGTGATTCATATATTCACCTCGATAATGAAATCTCTCAGTGTTTTCTCTTTGTGATGGTGGAACTTCTATTTTCTTAAAATTTTATTCACTTATTCATTCATCCATTCATCTATCTATCTATCTATCTATCTTTCTTTCTTTCTGTCTGTAGAGAAAGAACAAGAGCATGCACACCAGTGGGGAAGGGGCAGGGAGAGAGCGAGACAGAGAGAGAGAGAGAGGGAGAGAGGGAGAGAGAGAGAGAATCTCAAGCAGGCTCTACACTCAGCGTGGAGCCTGATGCAGGGCTTGATCCTATGACCCTCATAGCATAACCTGAGTGGAAATCAAGAGTCGAACCCTTAAGAACCTGAGACTGAGCCACCCAGGTGCCCCTGGAGGTTTTATTTTCTTATACTATATTACTACAACAACTGTAAGGGCCTTAGAGGGAGAAATATAAAAAAGAACTCTAAAATTATGGGTGTGACTCAATTTCACATGTTCCAGTGATTATTAATTTTTGCAGTATATAGTTTGATAATACTTATTCCTCTCCCCACTGAGTTACTGTATCAAAATATTAAACTTGGTTTTCTTTTTTCTAAAGCTTTTTTTTTCATTTTTGGCAAAATTCACTTACTAGTACATAATTTTTGTTTAAGAGATTCTAAGTGTTATGATTGATATAATCTACATTGGTTCTTCTCTGAAATTGATAAGCCATTATCTCTATCCCAACTTGAAGCAAAGCATATAAGCAGAATTTAAATCTGTTGGTTTCCATCAGCTGTCTATATCTATTGATTTAATAAATTGAACATACAGCTTTGCTTCCACACAAACACTAACATACACATACAATGATTATGCATTTTTGTAACTGTCACAAAATGACAAGATTTCTAAGGTAAATCCCATGAGATCACTCCTTTAGAAGTATCATGAATTGTGTTTACACACATCTTTTTTATCAGCTCTACATCATAGACTTAGAAGAGGGCAGCGAAAAAGGACCAATGAAAGGTACAATGGACGCAAGCCAGTAATATTGCAGTAAGGCAGCAGTATAAAAAGAAATATTAAAAATTTAGTATCCACTATTTGATCTCTTTGGTTGAATGAGCATATATCAATTTCTTGGGACAGTATTGGTTTCAAATTGTGTGTCATTTTCCCCATGAGCACACTTAAATCGAATTATTAGTTGAAAGTTAGATTTAGAATATATTGCCACTCTATCTCAAATGAACTCAAATTTTAAAGATTTCTATAATCAAATGTGTACTGAATCTATGTTCTAAAACAAGTAGAGGTAAGCACTGTAATGGAGACCCCAAGGTTTGGTGAGTGCACTATGTTTCTTACGTTGATTTATTATAACATCCATGTACACTATTCTCAGTGAAACCTAAGTATAAAATGTGAATAATTCTATTTGTAAAAATCATAGAGAAAAGTGAGAAGACTTGAGATTACCAAAATTATTAGCCTTTACATCTGTCTAGAGATGATCACATCATGGCTAGCAAAGTTTTCTAGGTTTTGTACTGTGTCTTAAGTCTTCATCTGAGCTTTTCTTTTATCCTTCACCTCTATATTCAGGAAAATTTATATATATGAACTATCAAAGTCCTGAACTGTCCCAGTGAGCTTTTAAAAATTAATTTTAATTTTTCTTTGGAAGATTCATAGTAGCAAAACAATTATTGTAAAACTATATTTTGTCTTAAATTTTGGCTCTTGGTTTGACATAGAAACTTCCTGGAATAAGTTCTCTTTAAAACATGCGTTCTTTGAAAGTTTCCTTATACAATGAATTATATCAATAATCTCAAATCATGCCATAACCAAGTTTTTTCAGTAATAAAATATTCAGATTAGTTATAATCACATAAGTTTCTGCTGTAATAATATGTTGCATCACATACCTATTAAAATAGGTCAAAATTGAATTTTTCTATTTCCTTTGCAACTATTTAGAGGCCTAGTGACTGTGGCTCTTAGTATTGATTGCTATGCAGAGTAATTTCTTGGACCCCCAATTTCAGGTATAAAAAGCATCAAGAATAGAAATCCTATTCATTTTCATTCTCTCAGTCATCCTGTTAAAATAGCATGAACTCTCTTTTTCCAAGGATTATCAGGTATACTTGTTGGGCCAGCAATGCAACAAAACAGGCATTAGCGTGAAGCAGTGATCTGGCAATTAGAAGATTTTGTTTCTGCCTTCATCACTTGTTCATTTTGTCACTTGAGCATTGCTTCTCTATGAGCCTGAGCTCTTATGTCTACAAAATACTTTGTGTTGCATACTATATCCAGGGGATCCTCAGGAAATATTAAAAGATGATTACTTATTGACTACAGTATGCTTTGTGACTGAATAAAAAGGCTTTGAAATTGTGGATGGGCTTTTTTTTTTTTCCTAGTAGTATTCAGCGCATTATTCTCTGCTTATTTATGAGTTGGACATAGAAGGAAATATACTTAGAAACAGTGGACATCTAGATCTTTCTTTGATGTGCTTACTATTTCAAGCAGTTTCTCAGTCTCTTCTGCCATTCCTACCCTTCTTAAAGGTTTATGGAAAATAGCAGATATGAAGTTAAATATTTTGTAACTTTTCCTATAGTAAAAGATTATTCTAGAGTTGGCTGTCTCCAATAATAGTATTCTTTGAACTTGAATAATTTTCATTTCATTTCCATGCAGATGTGTGCCTTATATATTGCATGTATTTTATGAGTGGTTTTATCTATTTCTTTGTTTGTTTATTTTTGGCATTGTCTTACGGCACACAAAATAGTATTGTAAATGGGCTGAAGGGGATAATGCATCTTCCCAAAACAAGAATTAAGTTCATACCTGATGAATATGGTTGGCTTTTTCAGATGTAAAATAATTTCATAGGTGGGTTGATAGGGAAGCTCTTAAACTTAGTTACCTCTCAAAAATTCAACCTACATTTTAAAATAAATGTACTTACTTTAAAATTTGAAGAGATTTAAATCTCTGTTAAATTAACCATCTATAGAATTTTCTTTTAAATGGCTCTGTTATTTTGCTCTGTTTTATGTGAAGCAATTTCTTAGCCTTACTTTATACTCTCAGGTTATCAAGATAATGGGTTCCATCCTTCTAATTTATCTCACTTCTTACCTTTTTATAGGAATTCATTATTTTTCCAACAGTAGGGGGAGAGTCATTCTTTATCAAAATGCCACTGTCTGATATTTATTGAAATAAACATGTATTTTTTGATGCCGTTTCTCAGAATCTAAGAAAAAGAATTGCAATCACTGTGTAGATGTTTTTCCTTTTCTGTTTGTGTTTAATTGTGCTAACTTTGTTTTTGGCATATATTTTCTCATTTTTAAATCAGTTTTATGTTTCTTTATTGACTGGTAATGCTTGTACACAAAAGCAGAACACTGCAAAAATATTCAGCAGATAGTGAAAAGATCTGAAAGTCTTCCTGGAAAGTCAATAGTTGGAATTCAAAAATAGTTAGGTCCTGCATATAACAGGCATTTTTCCTATCTCTAGTATACCTGAGAAAAGATTTCATTTTATATGCATAGAACAAAGCCTACTGTATGTATTAAACCAACTTTATGACAACAGGGAGTCTTTGTGGGTCTGAAAAATCAATAAAATATTTATAAGAAAAAATAGCTACTGAGAACATGCAGTCCCTGGTTATCATCCCATGCTATAGGTGATGGCTTCGGCCATTTTTGAGTTAGAAAATACAATTTATTACTATAAAATCTTCCTCATCACAAAGCTGACCTCTTTCCAAATTGATACAAGTTATTGCCCTGCAAGGAGGTAATGCCCATCTCCACTCACAGCTCAAATAGTTAACGTTCAGCACTTGGGACCAATTTGGCTGACATGAACGAGCCCCCGGAGCAGTAATGACTCTACTCTGGTGATCTGTATATCACCGCACTCAAGTTCTAGAATTCCCAGAGTGCTTCAGATGTGTGTTTATTTTGTTACTGGGCTTAATGCAGCCACTTGAATATTTAGATGAATCACTTTTCTGTCAAACAAATTTGTCTTTTGAATATCGAGCACTTAAAAATAATGCTGATAAATAGGCAATGGATAAAATTGTTTTCTGCTTGATCAGTTTTTATTTTTTCCACTTACCCTGGAACCACTAAGATCTATATAATTCTTCACATCCATTTTGAACTGGAGCAGGTACAGATAAATATGAAATATATAGATAAGAGGGACAAATTGACTTTGGTTTTACATGGCTGGGTTTACACAGCTGTCATGTATGGCCATACAGCTCGGGTATTGCATAACTCTCGAGAGCTCTGGTCACCTCTAGTCTTTGCAGAGGATGCACCCTGTACCTGGATAGTGCACAATGGGCACAACAATAGGTGGAGACATTGACACAGATAAAAAGCAAGGGAGAGTTTGATTAAACCATTATTATGAAATTGCATAATGGTTCCATGGTTGGTTACATGAGTAAATCAGGCCCTTGCCTGATCTGAATTGCTTTCTTAATGGCATTTGATCTTAGACTACAAATACCAGAATTAAGACTTCTAGTCCAGGGGCGCCTGAGTGGCTCAGTCAGTTAAGTATCTGACTTCGGCTCAGGTCATGATCTCAGTTTGTGAGTTCAAGCCCACATCAGGCTCTGTGCTGACTGCTCGGAGCCTGGAGCCTGCTTCAGATTCTGTGTCCCCTGTCTCTGCCCCTCCCCTGCTCTCTCTCTGTCTCTCTCAAAAATAAATACAACATTTTAAAAAATTACTTAAAAAAAAAGAGTTCTCCTAGTCCAAACTTCTTACTATATAGGAATAAACTAAAACTCCTATCATCCAGGGACTGAACTAAGTCATATAACTAGTTAGTGGTTGTCAAAGCTAGATCTAAAATTCAAGTCTATAGATTTCCTTTCCAGTGATCTGATTTCAAAATTCTATGCTCTCTTTAGCTTATTAATGTGTTGACAGCCACCTCTCACCTGAAGATTATAAAAGACATCACAGGGAAGTGACCTTACAATAATAAAATCCTGATTTTATTCTCTTTTCAAGTCCATTCTGCTATAGGGATTCCACAGTTTTGATCTTGGCTTGTTAACCTCATTAGCATTGATTCTCAACACCTGTGCCTGTAGTTAGGTGGGGACCTAGGGTATATGACTTCTTTGTATCAGAGCCCACAACCAATAATCATTTCTCTTGTGACCTCATGGAATATGAATTGCCAGAAATAGTGAGTCTGGACTCAGTTATGGATTTTGAACAGGTTATAAAATTTTTGTATGTAAGTGTGTGTGTGAGTGTGTGTGTGTATATATATATATATGTGTGTGTGTGTGTGTGTGTGTATAATTATAAGGTATATAACATGTATATATATGTGTATATATATGTATATATATATATATAATATTTCACACAACAGAGGTTTTGGACAATAGATGAAGGCATGGCAAAATAATTTAATTTCTCTTTTCCTTTTTTTTTTTTCTTACTGAGGCTGATGGGGTTTTGTTTACTTTTCTGATGAGATGCCAATTTACCTGTTTTGGAGAACCACTTACTCTGTGTTCTCTGGGTGTGGTTTCACTGTTGCAGAACAGAATGGGAGGCATGAATGAGTCCAGAGCAGATTCATGCAACTGGGCAAACCATTTTGCCATTGCTCTTCCTTGGAATGATATTCCACATGCCGGGATTTCAAATGAGTTTAATACACATTTTCTTGATTAATGGAAAATGGCAGAGTGTAGGAGACTGAAACAGTTCGTGCTTTGCTTGATTAATTAATAAGGGACTCTCTTTTCCCAGCTTCGACTCATTATGCTAATGAAGTGTCATCAATTAAGGCTTTCCCTTGATTATTGAATCTGTCAGGTAGCGCTCAGTGAAAATGCTGCATTCCTTTGCTGTCTGGGTGGAATTGCCATTATAGCTTTTTATGAACTGCTCCTTCCATTAGCTGCTGTTTGTTCTATTTTCTCATTATTGTGTCCTTTTTTTTTTTTTGACCTCAAGAAAGGTGATTATGGAAACCTTGGAATGAACTGGAAAATGTTATCTCTGGGAATATGGGTAAAGAAAATGTGGTAACAGAAACATATACACCATTCTTCATTCAGAACTCACTTGTAATTATTAATGATATAGTAAAAAATGAATCAAAAGAATATGGTGAACTTTCTGAAGCAAGTCTTTGACATTAGATTAGATAAGCAGTTCAGAAATAAGTGGTCATTAACAATTTCTCACCCTACTATTCAAATTAAACTTTGAGAGAAAGGGTTTTTCCTAAGGGAAATATCCTGAGAACAACAGAGTGTGTATTTAAATATTTTATTATCTTCATGTAAAGTTCTAATTTGTTGACAAATATTACTTAGATTTGGGTCTGAGGAAAGGTGACAAAATGTAAAAAGAATAGAATATAACCAAGTACTGCCTCTAGGTTAAGTTTAGGAAACAAACATTTTTATGTCTTAGTGGCCTTTGCTCTTCAGCAATGAAGATGAGGCCTTTGGTATGAATGAATTCTGGGTACTCATGTTGCTGAATCCACTCATTAGGGAACATCGTACTTTAAGTTAGGTAGTACCCATTAATGAGTGACTATTAAGCCATCTATAAAGGTTGTAAGTAATGAAAGACCTCAGTAATGCATTTACAATCACCCATTCCATCTCTGTTTTGGTAACTGACATCTTGAGGGAACAAGAGTAATGGATTTGTCTAATTTTCTCATTTCACTTAACCTAAAGTAAGAAACAGTTTTATAGTTTTATGAAACATCTCTGGCCTTGGGGGAAAAATTTAAACCAGTAGGTGTCATCTGTTTAATTAATCCATCAATGTCTCAGTTTCCCTAATGGTAGAATGAGGAGATAATGTTCATTCATGGGTAGTTTCCTAGAGATTTGGGGTATAAATAAATGGGAAAGAAAATGGCACACTTTACTACTTGCTTTTAGGGAACACATTTATATTCTGGTGTTGTGAGTTTTAAAATTAGAGGAAGACATTTGATAGAGTTTATTGCAGAGTGTATTGATGCTTAGTTACCCACATCAGTTATACTAAAGTTTAATTCTCTTTGCAGAGAGCACTCTTTTTCTCTGCTTTCAGGAATAATGTTTCCACTTCAGTGGAACTCTACATGTGCTGTCTTTGGTTCACAGCTTTTAACTCTCTCCTGTGTCCCAAACCTGCAACAGTGCTGAGGAAAGACCGATTCATAAAGAGAATAAAGTATGCAGCTGAGCAGAAGCAGTATTGACCGCCTCAACATGGAGTACTTGTATTATCTTCTCAGATTCTGGTAAGAAATATATGTACATCTAAGGGTAGACAAGTGGGGGGTTGGTGATCAGCAGAGTTCAGGCCTGACATTGTAGCAGCACTACTCTTTAGAGGACCAGTCCCAAACAGCACATCCTCCACATGCAGTCCTGGGCGAGGGCCATCTGCGCAGCCCTCATGGCCAGTATTTTGTTTGATAGTCAGACTGGCACTTGCGCCATATGGTGTAGAGACATGGTAAAACAACCTTCTAAAACAGAAACTAGCGGAAGATCAAATTACCCAGGTAAAGAAAAATTGGTTTCACTTTTAAAATACAAGCTGCAATGCATATATTCGTTGGTATCATTTTGATCTTCTATTCATTCTGTTTTGTTTTGATATCCAACTCATGATGATTGACTGGGAAGGATGAGATAGTCTGAAAGAGGTCTATTAGAATACGTTACTTTTCGTAAGTTTCTTCTTTTTAACAATGAAACTTTACTTGCATTGTGAAAACCAACCTAATTTCAACTTTTCAACGAAGGTAGGTGCGTGCTCATGCTGTCATTAAATTTGAAGTTATTTGTAACACTGCAATGTTGGTTGAGTGAGAAAAATAGAAAAGTATCATAGGTTTGAGGATATGAGATATGGCTGTCATTCGTAACTAAAGCCATGCTGCGTGTACAGCATAATCTCATTGTGTCTTGCCTGGTTTGAAATACAAACTAAAATGCATGTAGAGAGGAATACCATATTTATGAATTTTAATTATTTCTAATGTAATAGACTTTGAGCCTGAACATATATGAAGTTTGCAGAGCAACAGATAAACAAAAAGTATTTTTTAGATGGACAATGTTATCTGTTTAGTCAATAACCAACAGTTAACCAAGAGGAAATAGGATATAATCAGTTTAATAGGCATGTATTATAAGAAACCACGTTACTCTGGATGCCAGTAGGTAATTTGTTCCTCTAATAAATTTTGTTCTTCATGGGAGTTGAGCAATATGTGAGACAAAGCACAGATAAATGGTTAAATAGCCCCTGGAGTCAAACAGCCATTCTTTTATTTTTTGTTTTTGGATCTTGGGTAAGTACTAATACTATTGAGCCTCGATTTTCTTATCTGTAAAATAGGCACAATTCTACCATATGTTTCATGAAGATTCAACAAATTCTGTTAATCACTGCTTAATAAATATAATCATTATCTTTAATGTTTATGTACACATGGAATATCATTGCCACACTATAGTTTACCCTTGACCACATTCAGCATATATTAAAATCCCTGTTAAATATGTATAAGTTAGAACTAAGTAATATACTCTAGATTCGATATTACATACATATACGTGTATATGTATATATGTATATATATGTATATAGACGTGTATATACATATGTATATATACGTGTGTGTATATATATATATATATACGTGTATATGTATATGTATATACACGTGTATATACACATGTATTTATATATACGTGTATATATAGTATTTAGTATTTATTTTGCAGTCCAGTGCTCTCCTTTTCCACAACAAAATCCTGAATTATATCAGAAAAACAAACATGACAACCCTAACAGAAATGAATTATGTAGACACAGAAAATCCTTCCCACTGTTAAAAGATACTAGTTTTCTTAAAAAATATAGTAATATTTGCCTTGTGATTGGCATAATTGTATCTAAGTCAGAGTGATCAGAAATTAGAGCTTTATTGAAACTTGAAAGTTTACTTTGTCCTTTTTTTTTTGCCTAATGCACATTTATCTATGAAACAAAATATAAAAGCTCGCAGCCTAATAATAATTTCATCATCATTGATATCAAAACATGTATAAGTAAAAAGACAGTGACTAGAGGAATGTATATATATATATATGTGTGTATATATATATATATATATACATATATATATATATACACACATATATATATATATGAAAGAAGAAATCTTTCCTCTCAAAGTATAAAGTGCAAATTATGAATGACTATAAATTCCGTGGTTACTGTTGCTTTTTCCATTCAACATATTTTACTTTTCTTTACCCTTACATGCCTTTATATTTTTATATATACTTGATTCCTCATGAGTTATGCAACAACTTTTGAGAAATTCACAAGTGAGGTGAAGACTACCACCTGCTCACCTGCTCTTTTTTTTTACTGGGTACAAAACTAAGGCTGTTTCCTTGATTTCCTGTGCAGATTGCTGTGAATGTAATCAAGTATCCTCTGGTAGAATGTGAGGAAAGTGATAGGCACATTTCTGGGTCCGTCTTATATAAAAAAAAATCACCAATGAGCATTGCTTCATACTTTTTTTCCCTTCTGCCCTAAATAGAAATTCCTAGAGTGCCCATATCCTACCACCATGATTGGTCATTGACTTGGAATGTCCCTGGACAGTTTGCATGAGAGTGATACTATTTTAAATCACTATATGTGTAGCTCCATTGTGTATAACCCAGCTACCCTAACTCATAGAAAAATGGTAATATTGAAATGGAGTGCTGCTGTAAAACATTAAAATGTATTGTAAAATTTAGCTGTAACAACAAAAAAGCAAATGGATGTCCTGTGGTAGGTGGTGAGAAAAATGTATACAGTGAGTGACAAAGTGGAATTGGGAGCTATGCGGTAGCAAAACTTCTTGAAAACTGTCACCTGTAATTATTTGGGAGGTAGACAAACGCCTACTTGACCTGTAGCTCTAGGGTAAGTGATGAGAAAAAGCTAGAAAGTTAATAAATGTGTGACTGTTACTTGCTACACTGAGCCATAGATTATGAGACAGAGCTGAGATCAGGCAAAAATTAGCTAGTTTTAAAGAGAGATTGAAGGGAATAGAGAAAGCTATATTAGAAGCATTTGAAAATGGATTTGAAAATGCAACTGCTCTGAACTCTGAACAATAAGAGGTAGGACCGAAAAAGACTATGAGAAGCAAAGGCACATTAGGATAGTATAATCAAAGAGCTTCAGCTTGTGCAAAAATCAGCTTGAGAAGAACTGTCTTCTCATGCACTCCTACTTTTTCAGATGACCTTAAAGCAATATCAACAGGGGAGAGAGGGAGGCAGAGGGAGAGAGATTGAGGAAGAAGAGCAAAGAAATAAAGCCAACTTAATAGAACTGACTTAAAAATTATGGCTAGGAAAAATCTTTGGCAGCATTTACTGGAACATGGAAATGACTGGGACATGGAGCTTATCAGAAGCATACACATTTTTAATGAATTATATTGTCTCGGAAAGCACAAGTCCATAAAGTTATTAATGATTTGGGAATTTCAGTGATATGGATATGGGTATTTTAGCATTATTCTTTTAACTTTGCTGTAAGTCTGATGTTTTATGAAAAAGTTTAAAAGAAGCCCTCATGTCCCAATAAGGCGGGGTAGGGTAGAATGTGATCATCAATCCAGTGAATGCCAGAAATTTCCCCATCAGGAAAATAATTATCTGAACTGTGAAATTTCCAGGTAAGGTATACTTCACTCCAGCCACTTCGGATGTAGCCATTGAAGACAGCAAGGAGGCACTTCTCAAAGGGCAGAGCCAAGGGCCACAGGATATACTGAAAAGGAAGGGAATATCCATCCAGAGAACAGTCTCTGGATATAGTCAAAAACATTCTCCAGGTCCCTGGGAACGGGCTTTCCACAGTGCCTGCCTTGTAGGATTTTATCCTGCCATGAACTAAGGACACTGATGTGTTTCTCATTTTTCCCTCTCCAAAACGGGAGTTTTCATACAACAGTCCTACTCTCGCCCTAATGTTGAGTGTGGAGGGACAGCAGTCATAACTTCTCTTTTAATTCAGAGGTCATTAGAGTGCGAGAAACCAAATTCAAACCTAACAGACTTCGAAGAGACTTCCCTAACGAGCGGATTATGTTGTCTCCTTTGGGAAGAAGTATACGCAGGTGGAGGGACCAACTTGGTAGCAGCTATTTTCGGGCTTCCAAGAAATGTTCTTTCTCCTGAACTCTATTTTCGAGATTCTCTTTCAGACAGATATGTACATGTGATTATATTCTCTTCTGCGGAATAGGAATCTCCACCCCTCACACACACCTCATCTCTTTCAAGTCCTCCTCCAAGCTCACTTCCTGTTCTGACAGAGTATGGTCTCCAAGGCAACCTTGCACACTGCATATTGAAGTGAGACAAGTTGCTCTCAGTTTGGATTCTCAAGTGATTTGGGGAAGGAAACATTCCCTGTACCCTAAAAACTTGGAAATTCCATACAGCAAGAAATAACTTCTCATTGCGCTGATCTTTTATGTATCTGGGTCCAGTTGTGTTTTTAGTCTGTCCTATACTGATTAATACAAAGGATAAAATCAATAAAATTTAATTGGAACTGTAAGGATCTAAGAAATGTTTTAATCAAAATTTGTCTAAACTAGTTAGAGGATTAATTGAAAACTCTCAAACTATCTCCAAAATGTTTCAAATTTTAAATAGTAAATGAGAGGTAAAATTAGGCCACAACACCTGTAAAAATGATAGGTTGTTTAGATTTCCTAACACTCTACTGATGGCAGTTAAAACACATCGTTGAGTTGGTCTTTGTCATAATTTTAAAAAAGAAAAGCTGAAAGATATCCCCAAATTAATTTGTGACTATATGTAGAAAGAGCCGAAGACGCTATCACTACTTGTCACCTTGCTATAGTATTCTAGGATACTGAAGTGTTAGAAGTCTATTATCATGTCACTTGAAAATAATTTTTTTTTTGCTGCTGAATCTTCATATACCTGGAAGCAGAATTTTGTCACTGTGATCCAAAATGTATTATAGCAAAGTACTTTTGGGAAACCAAAAAAAAAAAAAGGTAATAGAGTTTACCATTCATATTTATGCCTGCTAGATGCACTTGTCCCTTATAAACTTCATTACGGAGAATCAGTAACATGAAAAGGAGGTAAGTCTACCCAAATATTAGCTATATTCTCATATAGAAATAAAGATATTTAAAACTGAAGTTTTATGTCAGCAAATTGCACTTTTAAAATTTCAATTTCTGATCTATTAAAATTGTTTTTGTTTTCATGGAGAAACTCTTTTACATTTCTCATTGTATTTTTAGGTGATCTGAATTGGAGTCTCAGGTGTCAGGTTTTTTTTTTTCTTTTAACTCATTTTATTTTTCTTGATATATCCAGGAAATTGAAAAGTAAATTATGAAACATAATGTTCTGATGAAAAACAACAGGGCTTCTTGTGCTGAGGTAAATGCAAGCAGTAATTCTGCATTGCACTTATTACTACAGAATCAGGAAGTGTAGAACCAGAAAAGAAATGTATCTTGCTGGAGCCTTAATCAACCAGCAATCTCCAGTAGGGTCTTTCTGAGAAATAGTGTCATTTTCATGAAGAATTTATTAACTTACATTTTATTTCTGAAACCGTGCATGCAATAGCACTGTCATTATTTAATAGTTATACTCTGCTAATTTCTATGTAGATCATGTTCTAAAGGTACATCCACAAATGAGTAGGCAAAATGGAGAAGGCGCCAGATTTCCCCAAAATGTTTATTAAACTTTAAAGAGTTTAATAACTCTTTTAAACAATTAAAATGTGATAAATTATGCAATAAAGTGTATCTCCTAGGGATTTACAACATGTTCTTTTTTAAAATAATAAAACTAATACATATTCATCCTAGGAAGGTTAAAATAAAAGATGAAAAGAAAATTTACCCAGAATTCTACCAAGGTATAACCACTCTCTGTCTGACTACTTTCTATTTGTCTATCTATTTCTATTGTCTATCTATCTATCTGTCTACCTATTTATCATGTGTCCATCTATCATCTATCTCATCTATTCTTTCAGACTTTCTAAGCTTGTATAAGTATATATGTATATAGATGTTATATTTTTCTTTATTTTTACCGAATTAGATTATACAATTTATACATTGTTTTTTATTTACTTCACATATGTTGTGAGCATTGTTATATCATTACAATATTCTTACAAAATAGAATTTTAGGTAGCTTCATGTAATTTTTTATACAGACATGTACTTACCTGTTACCTATAGTTAAACATTTATGATTTCTAGTTTTGTCTATTACTAATATTATTTCTATAAACATCTTTTTTTTCACAATACTATGGCTCCGTTTTTACTATTTTATGATTACAGCTCCTTAGAGATGAGATTCCTTGGTCACAAAGGAACAGCTTCTTTTGCTTGTTTTCTTTCGAGTTTTTGTTTAAATTCTAGTTAGTTAACACATGGTGTAATACCAGCACTCGGAGGAGAATTCAGTGATTCATTACCCACACACAACACCCAGTGTTCACCACAAGTGCCCTCCTTAATACCCATCACCGATTTAACCCATCCCCCTGCCCATCTCCCCTCCAGCAACCCTCAGTTTATTCTCTATAGTTAAGAGTCTATTTAATGGTTTGCTTCTCTCTCTGTCTCTCTCTCTCTCTGTCTCTCTCTCTCTCTTTTTTCTTTTCCCTATGTTCATCTTTTTTTGTTTCTAAATTCCACATATGAGTGAAATCATGTGATATTTGTCTTTCTCTGACTTATTTATTTTGCTTAACATAATTCACTCTAGCTTCATCCACATTGCTGCAAATGGCATGATTTCATTATTTTTATGGCTAAGTAATATTCCATTATATATACACATAATGTATATGTATGTATGTATACATATATATAGACATATATGTCTATATATATGTACACACACACACACACACACACACACCGCTTCTTCTTTATCCATTTATCAGTTGATGGGCATTTGGGCCCTTTCCATAATATGGCTATTGTTAATAATGCTGCTGTAACATTGGGTGCATGTACCCCTTTGAATCAATAGTTTTGTATCCTTTGGGTAATTACCTAGTAGCGCAGTTGCTTGATTGTAGGGCAGTTCTATTTTTTAACTTTTTGAGGAAACTCCATATTGTTTTCCAGAGTGGCTACACCAGTTTGCATTCCCACCAACAGTGTAAGAGGGTTCCCCTTTCTCCGCATCCTCACCAACATCCATTGTTTCCTGTTTTGTTAATTTTAGAGCAACAGCCTCATTTAAAGCCTCTTGCCATTAACTGCCAAAGTGACTTCAGACTAGATGTACTAATTTAATTCCAACTTACAGTGCCTAAGAGAATTTGTTCACTGTACCCTAGCCAAAATTAAGTATTCTCATTATTAATATATTTGATAATTCATCATTTAAACTGTTTTATTACTTTTTAATTGCCTGTTTAACTTAGAGATTATATTTAACATATATTCATATTTATGTCTTTGTATTTTTTTTTTACAATTTATATTTACATTAGTAAATGTAAATTTACCAAAATAAACCAGAATGATGTTTGGAAATAGAAGTCATACCAGATGTATATTTCCTTTGTTTCTGATTTAATGGAACTACCCTAACAGTTTAGCAGTAATGTGTTTTGACTAAAATCAAAGGATTTTAAACATAGCCTTTAACTGAAGAGCAAAGGGAAAATCATATGCTTATTTTACCTGTTTTTCTTTTAGTTGTTTTGCTCTGTTATTTCAGTGTCTCACTTGTTTCAAAGGAAAATGTTCAAAGAATAATTTATATAGAAATTGAAATTTTCTTTTCTATAATGTACAGCTGTATGGAACAAAATACCATCAGGAATATTTTTCCTCACTAAAACATATGTATTTGGTTTGATATAACAAAAATTATCTAAGTTAGATCTCAGTAAACTAAAGTGTAGAATTAATTACTCATTTACAGGATGGACCAAGTTTAATGTTTCAGTATCAGTTTTAAAGGTCTGGATATGCAAATTGATTTTATAAATTTTAAGGAGGGTATTCTTAATCTACCTAAAATAAACTATTTTTAAGTATTTTAGAAATACAATTTACATGCAAATGTATTATGTGCTAAGTTCAGCTATTTCTTGTCTGTTTAATAAGCAAATCTGACAGAAGAGGCCTATTCAGCAACTTATTAGCTGCTAGTTTTGTGTATGCTATCAATTTTATTTCTAAATAAATTATACTAAAAAAAACTACAGCAAACATGATGGAACATGTTCAAGTAAGTATTATATTCTTTAATATTGTAATTCTGAAAGTTTCTATGCTGACTCCAATAACACTATCACTGTTTAAAGCATTTTAAAATCTCCTTTGGCACTATCTTCACTTCTCCTAAAATACTCTTCTGAATAATTTTATTAGTTGCAATTTTATTTTGATTTTGCAAATCACAAAACCTTTTGGAGCCATGTAGCTATATTAGGATGTATGGGTGTGTTCAAACACTGTTTCAAAAAAGGTGCAAGAGGAACAAATGACTTTTTGATGAAGAATACTGTCATGAGACATTGCTATACACTTCATTAATTTGCATCAAATGTAATTTTTCAAAGTCCTCAAAATTTAAATGTTACAAACTTGACTGATCATTTGACATTTTTCAGCTTTTTAATGGTATAATTGGCAGATAGAAATTGTGATTTGATATATGTACATATAGTGAAATGATCATAACAATGAAGTTAATTAATATAATTATCACCTCACATAGTTTACCCTTTCTTTTTCTTTACTTGTTTGTGATGAGAACATTTGAGATTATCCTCTTAGCAAATTTTTTTTCTCAACACCACCTCTCTTTTATTTTATTATTTATTTTTAAATTTATATCCAAGTTAGCATATAGTGCAACAATGATTTCAGGAGTAGATTCCTTAATGCCCCTTACCTATTTAGCTCATGCCCTCTCCCACAACCCCTCCAGTAACCCTCTGTTCGTTCTTTATATTTAAGAGTCTCTTATGTTTTGTCCCCCTCCCTGTTTTTATATTATTTTTGCTTCCCTTCCCTTATGTTCATCTGTTTTGTATCTTAAATTCCTCATATGAGTGAAGTCATATGATATTTGTCTTTCTCTGACTAATTTCGCTTAGCATAATACCCTCTAGTTCTATCAACGTAGTTGCAAATGGCAAGATTTCATTTTTGTGGATTGCTGAGTAATACTCCATTGTATATGTATACCACATCTTTTTTATCCATTCATCCATCAATGGACATTTGGGCTCTATCCATACTCTGGCTATTGTTGATAGCCCTGCTATAACCATAGGGGGTGCATGTGCCCCTTTGAAACAGCATATCTGTATCCCTTGGATAAATACCTAGTAGTGCAATTGCTGGGTCGTAGGGTAGTTCTATTTTTAATTTTTGGAGGAAACTCCATACTGGTTTCCAGAGTGGCTGCACCAGTTTGCATTCCCACCAGCAGTGCAAAAAAGATCCTCTTTCTCCACATCCTCACCAACATCTGTCGTTGCCTGAGTTGTTAATGTTAGCCATTCTGACTGGAGTAGGGTGGTACCTCACTGTGGTTTTGATTTGTATTTCCCTGATGATGAGTGATGTTGAGCATTTTCTCATGTGTCTGTTAGCCATCTGGATGTGTTCTTTGGAAAAGTGTCTATTCATGTCTTTTGCTCATGTCTTCACTGGATATTTGTTTTTTTGGTATTGAGTTTGATAAGTTCTTTATAGATTTTGGATACTCACCCTTTATCTGATATGTCATTTGCAAATATCTTCTCCCATTCTGTTGGTTGCCTTTTAGTTTTGCTGATGGTTTCCTTCACTGTGCAGAAGCTTTTTATTTTGATGAGGTGCCAGTAGTTCATTTTTGCTTTTGTTTCCCTTGCCTCTGGAGATGTGTTGAGTAAGAAGTTATTGTGGCCAAGGAGAAAGAGGTTTTTGCCTGTTTTCTCCTGTAGGCTTTTGATGGCTTCCTGTCTTACATTTAGGTCTTTCATCCGTTTTGAGTTTATTTTTGTGTATGGTGTAAGAAAGTGGTCCAGGTTCATTTTTCTACATGTCGCTGTCCAGTTTTCCCAGCACCATTTGCTAAAGAGCCTGTCTTTATTCCATTGTATATTCTTTCCTGCTTTGTCAAAGATGAGTTGGCCATACATCTGTGGGTCCATTTCTGGGTTCTCTAATCTGTTCCCTTGGCTTACGTGTCTGTTTTTGTGCCAGTACCATACTGTCTTGATGATTATAGCTTTGTAGTACACCTAGAAGTCCAGGATTGTGATGCCTCCAGCTTTGGTTTTCTTCTTCAGGATTGCTTTGGCTCTTCGGGGTCTTTTTTGGTTCCATACAAATTTTAGGATTGTTTGTTCTAGCTCTGTCAAGAATGTTGGTGTTATTTTCATAGGGATCACTCTTCACAAATTTCAAAAACACAGCAAAGCATTATTAACTATATTCACTGTAATGTTACATTAGATCTTCAGAACTACTCGACTTGAATTACTGAAACTGTACTCCTGACCAGCATCTCCCCATTCTCTGCAACCCCTGCAGTTGGGAACCACCATCCTGCTGTCTGTTCCTATGAGTTTGACTGTTTTAGATTCCACATGTATAAGTGAGATCATGTACTATTTGTCTTTCTGTATCTGGCTTATTTCACTTAACATAAAGTCTTCTGGATTCATCGATGTCACAAATGGAAAAATTGTCTTCTTTTTTAAGGTTGAATAATTTTCCATTGTATGTATATGTATATATATATATCACATTTTCTTTACCCATTCATATTTTGGATATTGAAAATAGAGCTGCTGTGAACATGGGAGTGCAGATATCACTTCATGGTCCCGATTTCAATTCTTGTGAATATGTATGCAGAAGTGGGATTGCTGGGTCATATGGTAGTTCTATTTTTAATTTTTTGAGGAATCTCCATACTCTTTTTCATAGCAGCTGTGCCATTTTACATTTCTATCAACAGTGTACAAGGGTGCCAATTTCTTCACATCTTCACCAACACTTGTCATCTTTTACATTTTTTTATAATAGCCATCCTAACAGATAACAGGTGATATCTCATTATAGTTTTGATTTGATATCCAGCATGGCTTGATCCTTAGAGTTTTTGCTCAGTGTTCAAAACATATATCATAATCTTAGCAGAAACTTTGTTCTTATTCAAATGAATTTATATTCTGAAAATGTTTCCATTCTGCCTTTTATGCCTAACTTAGTTTAAAAATATAATTGAGCATAATATGAAAAATAATACAAAATAGTATGTGACTCTTTTTCAAGTGGATGTGGAAATATTTGGTTACAATTAAGTACTTTTCTTTATGTAATTTAGTGACTTTGGCAGCAACATTGAAAATATGCTAATTTTTAAAATGATCAAATGGCCAGTTAATCACCAATTATCTGCTTAGATGTATAAACAACAGTAAAGATTTGAAAAATGTCCTTAGGAGGTGTAGACTGGAAATTTTTGAAAATTTAATAATATCTGGCTTTTTAGGTTGGATAGTTTTATGTAATGATCACTTATTAGGATGATTTAAAGCCGTGATATTATGACAGGGAAGAACATATATTTAGAGTGTCGTACTCATGTTTACCCGACCTTACTCTAATAAAAAGGTTGATACTAATATGTGTATAATATCAAGTGGAATCTTCAAAGCCCACTGATGGTCTTGATAATGATAGAATAGTGGAGTCTTCAGTGAGAGAAATAAGAGGTCAAAGTTACCTCCCTTGACTAGCCATTAGAAAATTAGTATTATTGACTTCAGAGTTTATCTTTAGAGTTAACTTTTCTTTCAAACACCAGACTTCTGAATCAAATTTCTACTGGATATCTTCATAAGAACGTTCCACAATCACCTTCATAAAACTCAGCATCTTTTATTTTTCAAAAATATTTTCTATTACTGTTGACTCTACCTTAGTCTAGATACTTGTCATTATCCATATCCAAAATTACTCACTGGAATTGTTGGAATTGTCTCGTAACCGATTTCCCTCCTTCTTGCTCTCTAATCAGTTTAAAATCTATACTGAGTTATGCTTCTGACAGACAAATAAAATTGTACCATTTCTGTTTTTAATTGCTTATGTGGCCTCTCAGCTCAATATGACAAATAATGACAAATGATATTCATGTCATCCTATAGAGGACTATCTCAACTAGGTACTCTATACTCACATTTTGGTCAAAGTAGTTGCTCTGCTCTAAACTTGCCAGCTTTCTGACGCCACTTTGCTTTTGCAGATGCCTTTCTTCATGACTGCAAGCTCTCCAACAGTTGTCTGATGAGGAATCCAAGAAATATTTTTTATCTCAGTCAAAACTCATCAGTACCGTCATATCTGACTCCTCAAGATAAGCTTACACTTCTTTCCACGCATCAAGAATGCCATTAATTACATGTAAATTTGTTATCTCAGCTTTCTTCTCTCAAGATTGAAGTCCTTTTGAAGTAAAAGATCACGTTTTGTTATCTTATATTTATATCAGGAAGCATAGTGCTTAGCCTGTGCCAGAATTTGGTGCAATGATAGCAGTCTCTTTGGGGACCACTGTGGAATTGGATTTATTCCCATCATTGGTGGGATCTGAGTTACCCATCACAGATTCAGTTTGAGAAATTGTCCATTTACCTGCTTTGCTTGTTGGTCTATGGCATAATTTGGGGTATTGGGGGGAAGAAGGGCTATTAAAATTTTTTTTTTTTAATGTAAAAGGTACAAGGTTTAGACTGAAGCCAACTTTGCTATAAATCCTTCTATAGCATGTTGTCATTATTCTTGGGCAAGTTAATGAATGCTGAATCTTTAAAATATGACTCACCATTTGTAGGGGCACCTCGGGGCTCAGTCGGTTGAGCATCTGACTTCAGCTCAGGTCATGATCTTATGGTTCCTGAGTTGGAGCCTTGCATTTAGCTCGGCTTGCTGCTGTCAGTGTGGAGCCAGCTTCAGATCCTCTGTCCCCTCTCTCTCTCTCTCTCTGCCCCTCCCCCACTCATTCTCTCTCTCTCTCTCTCTCTCTCTCTCTCTCTCTCAAAAAAAAAGAAAGACTCCACATCTATATACTGAATAATTGTTGTAAAAAGTAAAATGAAAAAGGTACCGTTGTTATCATAAGCTGATAGTTATATAGCTCATTCATTCTTATTATTAAGTCATAACTTGAGAACAAAACCAACTTTACAAGTTATATGAATAAATTTACACATAATGAGATCTGGATTTATAGGTGTAAGACTCATACCATAAGATTTTTCTGTATTTTCTTGGATATTAAAATACTGGAGAAGTCTAAGAAAAAAATTGTCTTTTTGAACATTTGTGTAAGAAAAGTTGAGCTTCTATATTTACTCCAGAATTTTTCAGTGTCACTTCAAATATACTAATGTACAATATTCTGTGAAACTAATGTGGGCCACTGCATGAAATATTTTTCCAAGATATTTTACTGTAGAACTTTTACCACTTATTTTTCATGGAACTTCTTTTCACATTTCTCAGAACTTGTTTTCCTATGAAATTGGGTTTGGAACATCATATTTAACACCAGAATTTCTTTTTAGTGAGATATAAAATACAATATTGTAACATGAGAGGTATTGAGACAGGACATTTTACCAGCACTGCAAAATAGGACTTCCTCTGGTAATGGAAATGGTCTATAAACTCTTCTGTCCAATATGGCATCTACCGACATCATGAAGCTGTTAAGAACTTGAAATGTGTATATTGCAAATGAAGAACCGAATATTTTATTTTATTTTGATTGATTTAAATTTAAATTTAAACAGCCATATGTGGCTGGTGACTTTCTAGTAGACATCTCAGTTCCAAGCAATTATTCTGTTGTGAACAATTAACAAGTTACCTGTCATTAAGTGGTATGGATTAGTTTTCCTTACTCGAACTGAAAGTTTAATCATGCCCCGGTTTTTCTTAGTAACTTTGTATAGTTCTATCCTTCATCAATTTGATGAAAATTATTTTGAATCCAGTTGAATTTGCTGCCACTGCCACTTCTTGAAACAAATAGTTCTTTAAATTTACTACCCACTATGAGTAAGGGCTTCCTGATCATTATTCTAAGGTAATTTTACTCAATTTCAGTGGTTTACCTTTTACCCACTGTATCACAATTAGGCAAATAAATGCACTGATAGCTTATCATATTCCTGTTTACATAGATTTTGATCTTATTTTTCTGTACCTTCACCTTTTGAATTGAAAGATTACCATCATTATGATTGTACCTAACATTAAGAGGACCATAGGGGAAGGGGAAAGAAAAAGTTACAAACACAGAGGGAGGGAGGGAAACCATTGAATGCAAAGAACAAAGATGGGGGTTGGGAGAGAGGGGAAGGTGGGTGATGGGCATTGAGGAGGGCACTTGTTGGGATGAGCATTGGGTGTTGCATGGAAGCCAGTTTGTCAGTAAATTGTATTTTAAAAATAAAAATAAAAACATATTTTTTATAAATTTATTTCCTATTATTTTCTTCTTTCTAGTACAGAGGAAGGGGAATAACAAACAACCAAACAAACCTAACAACTCTTCTCCCCCTCCCTTCTTAACAACCATCTTATCTGTTTTACCAAGGTTGTTTTTCCATCTTTGCAAGGTTCATCCATTCAGGAGTTTGAAAGATGACAAATGGCTAATCTGGTTGTTCCTGCTCTATGCTGCTGAGACTGAGCTTTTGAGTGATAACACAGGGAAGCAGAAAGCTACTCTCTACAACATGAACCTTGTTCTTTCCTTGTTCTTTAGAAGCATATTGTTTTATGTTCATTCAGGACATTGTATTTTGGGGTGTTTCTTCCTGTTATCATTAAATGCGTAAGAACTTTTAAAATATTTTGGTTGTGACAGCACAGCCTTTTGCCTGAGGGTGAGAGAAGGAATGGGAAACAAAACAAACAGCAATGGCAATTAAAATCTACTACTACAATTCTTCTTTTTTCTGGGTTATAGACAGTTACACACAAATTGAATTGTGTGCTTTTGTAATTTTTTTCTCTGACCTTCCCTGTTCTGGCTTCCCTTTTTCTGCTTATTTTCATTTAATCATGAGGTTTTATAATTTATTTCATTAGTGTCTTCTCTTATCAAAAATATTTTATGTTATCCAGCAACTTTAAGATTTCAAATCTTAGAGACTATGAGTTAAAGAGACTATGATGCACCCTGATCTCCATATGTAATCCCTAATAAAAGCAATAGAAACATGTTTTAAATGGCTCTACCAAAGCAAATTTCTTTTTTGCAATTGTTCCATAATCCTGAGTTTATACAACGTATTTAACTGACTTTTAAAAAAAAAGACTTTTGAAAGAATTTTTTAAAAAATTATAAAACTTTGGGGCTCCTGTGTGACTCAGTTGGATAAGCGTCTGACTTTGGCTCAGGTCATGATCTCACAGTTTGTGGGTTTGAGTCGCATGTCAGGATCTGTGCTGACAGCTCAGAGCCTGGAGCCTGCTTCTGATTCTCTGTCTCCCTCTTTTTCCCTGCTCTTCTCTCTCAAAAATAAGTAAATATTTAAAAAAACCCAAAAACTTTAGTTGGTTAAATTGACCCCTTTCCCTATGATCATTCCCTCTCTCTGATTATAAATTAATTATATAATAAATTAATCCAACATGGTTTAATCTGGTTTTGCAAAGGACTAGATATGTTGCTTTTTTTTTAAGTTTATTTATTTATTTTGAGAGACAGAGAGAGGAGGGACAGAGAGAGAATCCCAAGCAGACTCCCTGTTGTCAACACAGAGCCTCGCTCAGGACTCAGTATCTCTAACTGTGAGAGATCATGACTCAAAACAAAATCAAGAATCAGACCCTTAACCAACTGAGCCACCCAGGTGCCCCTAGATATGTTGCTTTTTGTCAGATCCCCATATGTAATTCTAAAATTCATCCATGTCTGGCTCTTCCTTTTTTTCTTGGCACAACCCCAGCCCAATAAATGACTTAGGCACCAATAAATGACTGAATATGTTTAAGATGTTTTGGAGTTCAAGTTTTGCTTGCACCTTGCAGTTACCTCTAGCCTTTGAATTATTAGTAACTTTTGATACTGGGTAAGATCTCTGATATTGAGAGTGTCATATAACTATTCTATCCAGTGTGTCATCTCAGGTAAAAAGCAGAGTTGAGTTCCATGGTCTAAAGCCATAGGTATGTTCAACTTTTTTAGTGGATAATGCCAAACAATTTTCCAAAATGGTTTTATCACCTCATACCCCCACCAGCAGTCCATGAGAGTTCCATTTGCCCTACATCTCAAAAACGCTTGGTTTTGTTTAAAAACATTAGCCATTTAGTGGGTTTGCAGTAGTGTGGCATTTTGTTTATAATTTACATTTTTGTAAGTCTATATGTGATTTGAAATACCCTCTTTTGAGAATTGCCTAAGTCATTTTCCTCCCCCCCCCCCTTTATTTGGGTTGTCTGACTTTTTCCAATAAATGTATGTAAATCCTTGTGGGATGCAGGTATCGAAAAATATCTTCTCCTAATTTGTGGAGTTATCTTTTGATAATTTTAATGAAGTCCAATTACAATTTTACCTTACAGTTATTGTTTTCAGTGCCCTGTTTAAGAAATCTTTAGCTACTCCAAAGTCATGAAGATTTTCTCCTGTAATAAAGTATTCGTTTCTAATACACATAGCTTAGCTCTGCTTTAGCTTTATTTGGAATTTTGAGTCTGACTTAGATTTCATTATCTTTTATTCCGTATTGTATCATGACACTTTAAGTATTATGGTAATTAAGGGTTTAATATAGCAATTACAACCCACGTGGATATGGGAAGAGATGGAGAAGGGTAAGCCCAGGAGGTTGCAATTGAGGTATTGAAGAAATAGTCACTAAATGGCTCTCACTGGAATATCTGGCTCTATTGGAAAAGCCAAAGCTTGAAGGAAATCTCAGAAGTCTTCACATTTAGCTTTTGGGTTGTATATAATATGCTTCATCTAGAAGCAGAAGCTTCCTTCTAAGTGGTAGAATGCACAAATGTTGATAATCTATTCTTTACTTTGCAAGCATTGTATCAGTAGGTCCCAGACCACTAGACACCTAAAAACTGTACTCATATAGTGGACTCCAGAATTAATGTAATTTTTTTCTGCTACCCTCACAAGTTCATGTGTCTGACCAAGGCCATCAGTGTACTTAGCATTTCTTCTTCATCTGGTTTGATTAACATGATGCCCTCATTGTATAGTGAATCAATATGACCCTATATTGTGACCCTGTGTTCAGTTATCTTTACAATGTTGGGTATTCAATTTTTTTACTGTATCTGAGTAAGTGGCTGTAAGTCCCTTTGGAGAAAATAATGGGAAAGTCACTATTCTATTCACCTGCTCTGGTGTTACAGAGACCTTCCTCTTAGGACTCCATCTTCCTGTGTCCATGAGTTTCAAGGTTGAAACTGGCTCGAGTCAAAGAATTGGGCAAGAGAGTATTTTTGTTGTTGTTGTTATTTTGTTTCTTGTTTTTGTTTATTTAGTAGCTTCAAAACTTATTTAATCATTCTTCTAATTTTAGACATGTATAATTTTTATTTTGAGGGATTTTTTTATTGAAATATAATTAACATAAAGTTTTATATTGGTTTCAGATGTACAACATAATGATTCAACAATTCTTCTGTACATTACTCAGTGTTCACTATGATAAGTGTAGTCATCATCTGTCACCAAACAACATTATTACAATCTTGTTGACTGCATTTCCTATGCTGTATTTTTCATACCTGTAATTGGAAAATTTTTAAGTTTATTTATTTTGTACTTCATAATCCCCTTTATCTATTTCACCCATTTTCCCACCCAACTCTCTTCTGACAACCACCAGTTTTTCCACAAAAGTCTTTTTTTTATAGGGGCAACTGCCTTCAGTATTTTGGCAGTCTATATTTAATTTTTTTGAATATTTAGATTGAGCAGTTTATTGGCAGCTCATTTTTTCTGCTCAGGACACAGTGATCTATTAACCATTTCCTTCCTTCTCGAAAGGTCATGTTCCATTGGCTGCTACTTCAACTTTCACAGTAATTTAAGCACTGCCATCTGGCCTCTATTACTTAGGGATCCTATCAATCACTCAGCTCTCAGGGATCCCTGTTCTGAAACAGCATTTCTTATTATGTCCTACACCCATGAGTTACCACTGACCTTTTCAGTGTTGGTGGTGCCCCTTTCCCTAGAACATTCATTATTGCTTTGGTTAAAAAGGAAAGTGTCTTTTTTTTTTAATTTATTTTTTAGTTACATCCAAGTTAGTTAGCATATAGTGCAACAATGATTCAGGAGTAGATTCCCTAATGCTCCTTACCCATTTAGTCCATGCCCCCTCCCACAATTCTTCCAGCAACCATCTGTTTGTTCTCTATGTTTAAGAGTCTCTTATGTTTTGTCCCTCTCCCTGTTTTTTATATTATTTTTGCTTCCCTTCCCTTATGTTCATCTGTTTTGTGCCTTAAAGTCCTCATATGAGTGAAGTCATATGATATTTGTCTTTCTCTGACTAATTTCGCTTAGCATAATACCCTCTAGTTCTATCAACGTAGTTGCAAATGGCAAGATTTCATTCTTGCTGATTGCTGAGTAATACTCCATTGTATATGTATACCACATCTTTTTTATCCATTCATCCATCAATGGACATTTGGGCTCTATCCATACTCTGACTATTGTTGATAGCCCTGCTATAACCATAGGGGGTGCATGTGCCCCTTTGAAACAGCATATCTGTATCCCTTGGATAAATACCTAGTAGTGCAATTGCTGGGTCGTAGGGTAGTTCTATTTTTAATTTTTGGAGGAAACTCCATACTGGTTTCCAGAGTGGCTGCACCAGTTTGCATTCCCACCAGCAGTGCAAAAAAGATCCTCTTTCTCCACATCCTCACCAACATCTGTCGTTGCCTGAGTTGTTAATGTTAGCCATTCTGACTGGAGTAGGGTGGTACCTCACTGTGGTTTTGATTTGTATTTCCCTGATGATGAGTGATGTTGAGCATTTTCTCATGTGTCTGTTAGCCATCTGGATGTGTTCTTTGGAAAAGTGTCTATTCATGTCTTTTGCCCATGTCTTCACTGGATATTTGTTTTTTTTTTTGGTATTGAGTTTGATAAGTTCTTTATAGATTTTGGATACTCACCCTTTATCTGATATGTCATTTGCAAATATCTTCTCCCATTCTGTTGGTTGCCTTTTAGTTTTGCTGATGGTTTCCTTCACTGTGCAGAAGCTTTTTATTTTGATGAGGTGCCAGTAGTTCATTTTTGCTTTTGTTTCCCTTGCCTCTGGAGATGTGTTGAGTAAGAAGTTATTGTGGCCAAGGAGAAAGAGGTTTTTGCCTGTTTTCTCCTGTAGGCTTTTGATGGCTTCCTGTCTTACATTTAGGTCTTTCATCCGTTTTGAGTTTATTTTTGTGTATGGTGTAAGAAAGTGGTCCAGGTTCATTTTTCTACATGTCGCTGTCCAGTTTTCCCAGCACCATTTGCTAAAGAGCCTGTCTTTATTCCATTGTATATTCTTTCCTGCTTTGTCAAAGATGAGTTGGCCATACATCTGTGGGTCCATTTCTGGGTTCTCTAATCTGTTCCCTTGGCTTACGTGTCTGTTTTTGTGCCAGTACCATACTGTCTTGATGATTATAGCTTTGTAGTACACCTGGAAGTCCAGGATTGTGATGCCTCCAGCTTTGGTTTTCTTCTTCAGGATTGCTTTGGCTATTCGGGGTCTTTTTTGGTTCCATACAAATTTTAGGATTGTTTGTTCTAGCTCTGTCAAGAATGCTTGTGTTATTTTGATAGGGATTGCATTGAATATGTAGATTGCTTTGGGTAATATCGACATTTTAACAATATTTGTTTTTCCAATCCAGGAGAATGGAATATTTTGCCATTTTCTGTGTCATCTTCAATTTAAAAAGCAAAGTGTCTTTTGAGCCACCTTACACCTTAGACAGCTGATTAGGTTTTTTGCCTCAGGTAGCGTATTTATTAAAGTATGTCCATTTCTCTGAGAATTTTAATTCTCTTCTTTCACTGTCTTTTATGGAAAATTTGGCATTTCTATTTACTCTTAGCCATCACTTTATCCAACAATCAAGAGCTTTCCCGTTTCCAAGAACAGAATATTAATACTATATTCTGGAGGATGTCTTGCTAAGATGATAAATCTTGTGTCATGAGAGTGTCTCATATCTATAAATTCTCCATTATGCAACTAAAAATTCTTTCCTTGCTTGCTCAGACCATGTACATTCCCTAGGATCCTGCCAGTATTTGATGGCTACATCTTAAATATTATTTCACCTATACTTCCTTTGCTCTCTCAGTAGGTACAACACTTTCTTGTCATGCTCTGTTGTAGCTTCCTTGTACTTACAGGCCTGGTGATCAATAAGAGTAGTGAGGGTAAACCCTGTGGAAGAGACATGCTTTCGTGCAAATCAGAGGCCTCTATTTTGTCTTCAAGCAAGAAGGGACACTGACCTTTAACATGGAGAAATATACCATTTCTGAGCACCACACAGTTCAGACGAATTGGAAGATTCAGAATTTCTGAAAGCATCAATGTAAATAACTCCCAATTCATTTCTTAATGTGCCTCTCTCTTCCATTCAATGACCGGAATTTGTTAAAACATACTAAATGAGGTTCGTAATTCACACTCTCTTGTAGCTCTTCTTATAGATAAGTTTATAGATAATTCCTGGTTCAAATCTTTATCTTCTCATGCCCTCTGGCTGCTAAAGTTGAGAGTCTCCACATATTGCTAAGAAAGTTCTTTAGTTTTCACACTAAGACTTTAATTGATAAATAATCATCTTCGGCCTTTCATCCACTTTCTTTAATGCACTAGAACCTAGAGAAAGCCAGTCAATTCCATAAATACTGTGTTACTTACCCATTTTCTTAAATGCCTGTTTTTTGCCCCCACCAGTATCTTTCCTTCCCTGGTATTCCTTATCAAGTCACCATCAATGAGAATTTTAAAAATTGCATGGATACTATATTTTGTTGGCTCTCTATGTTATATCTATTCCCAGGGATGGAGTCTTTCTTGCTAGCTGGTCGCACAGCACCAAAATCCCAGGTTTTTTTCAGGCTACTTCTGTACCATTTGTTTTATGTTGCCTTTCAGAGATTGAGATTAAGGTTTTCATTCAGTAAATTAATTGAGTAAATACCCTTGGGGGCATATGTGAGGGAGTATGGAGGTAAGATTGAATGGAAGAGAAAATGAATTGTGATTCTGTCTCAACAGAGGTCTTAGCTAGTTCAGGGGGGTATCTAGAGTTTTCCCAACTTTCAGCAAAGTTTATAGCTCTGCTTTAGCTAGTCACTGGATACGGACTCCAGGAGGGACTATGGCCTAGGGCAAGGTTGCATACTTTCACTGAGAGAAATTTTTGGAAAGTCATTCAGCTGTGAGATTTTGGCTATAGAAATGTTCAGCAGCTGGACAATGAGTGTTAGTTCCCAAAGGGTACCTGAGAAGCACACATGGCAACCACTATAAGGCGTTTAGGAAAACTAATGGGATTGGGCCAACAGTTTTAGATTTTTTTTATCTTTTCTAATTCTCATCAGAAAGATACCCACCCCAGAGGAAATACTCAAATATCAGATGGAAAGAATGACTTGTCAGTTGGACATAAGATAGGCTGTCTTCTTAGCCACTTTAGTGCGTGCCCAATGACCCCATGAAGAGAGTGTCAATGGTGGCAGGGATGGAGGTTATACATGGACCCAGTGGCCTATGCCCCTCCTTAGTAAAATTGATCCACATACTGTCCTTGGTGAAATAGATGAGAACTAATAGATGAGAACATAACCCTTTCTCCTGTCAATAGCACACCATTGTTTAGGGATGACCAGGTGACTACTTAGTGGAAAATTAATTGCATGAGTCTCTTTCCACCCTGGAGAGGGTCATGATTCGGACTTAATGGACTGTATACCAATTCTGAAAATGGGTTATTTTCCCAGCCCATAAAATTGCTGCCAGCACCACCTTCTGAGGACTTAGAGAATGCCAGATTTGCTGACCTAGGATTCCTATATAATATTGCCAAAGCAAAAAGGGATTATCTTACTGCAAGAGACATGGAATAATGGGCACTTGGTCATAAAATGAACAAAGTTTACTCTATGAAGAATCATCCAGGAGCAGCCAGTGTAATATAATAATTTAATAGCCTATTAAAGGCTCAGTGGATGAGCCAACCTGAGAACATCTATTGGAACACTATATTAAAGTTTTTAGTGGATACATTCAATTAATGGCAAATACATAGTGCTCTGTCTCCAGTTTCTAGAATCAACAGTCTATAAATCAAATGACATTGGGATTAATTCCCTTCACCATCACTCCCAATAACCCACTTATGTTATTTAGGTTTTCTATCCTTTTAACTTTAAGTTTTGACCGATTAGAGATCCTGGATAAAACAGTTTGATCAGGTTACATGTATGCGTTCTTCATTCTGGTGGACAAGAAGTCAACTAATGTCCTGTTTCAAGATTGAAACATACAGAATTATGTCCGGACAAGAGTGTACTTACTCTTACCACTCCTATTCAACATAGTTTAGAAGCCTAGCTAAAGCAATCAAGCAAGAAAAAGAAACAAAAGATATCGGAATTGGAAAGGAAGAAATAAAATTGTCTCTATTTGCAGATGACATAATTTTATATATAGAAAATTCTAAAGACTCAACCAAAAAACTGTTAAATATAATCAATGAATTCAGTATTTTCAGGATGCCAAATTAACATGCAAACATCAGTAGCATTTCTATGCACTAACAACTAATTTTCTGAAAAAGAAATAAAATCAATCTCATCTGCAATAGAATCAAACACAATAAAATACTTAGAAATAAATTTAAGTACGGAGGTGAAAGATTTCTACTCTGAAAACTACAAGACATTGATGAAAAAAAATGAAGAAGACAAAAATAGATAGAAAGATATTCTATGTTAATGAGCTGGAAAAATTAATATTGTTAAAATGTCAATGCTACCAAAAGGCATCTATAGATTCAGTGCAATCCCTGTCAAGATTCCAATAGCATTTTTATATAAGTAGGAAAAAAACATTCCTAAAGTGCATGTGGAACCACAAAAGACCCCAAATAGCCAAAGAAATCCTGAGAAATAACAAAGCAGGCAGCATCACACTTCTGGGTTTTGATCCATACTGTAAAGCTATAGTCATCAAAATAGTATGAGGCTGGCATAAAAACAGCCACATAGAACAATGGGACAGTATCAAGAGCCCAGAATTAAACTCAAGCATATAAGGTCAAGCATATAAACAAGGATACTCAGTGGAGAAAAGATAGTCTTTTCAATAAATGGTGCTGGCATCATTGGATATTTATGTGTAAAAGAATGAAGATGGACACATATCTTACACTCCAAAAATTATCTCAAAATGGAGTAAAGACTTAAATGTAAGGCCTGAAATCATGAAACTCCTAAAAGAAAACATAGGAATAAAGCTCCTTGACATGAGTCTTGGTAATGAGGTTTTGGATACAACACCTAAAGCATAAGCAACAAAATAAAAAATAAACATGAGATTACATCGAACTGAAAAGCTTCTGGAGAGCAAAATAAGCCACCAACAATGTAAAATGCTAACCTATGGAATGGGAGGGGCACCTGGGTGGTTCAATCAGTTAGGCATCTGACTCCTGATTTTGGTTCAGGTTATGATCTCACGGTCACGAGATTGAGCCCCATCTCAGGCTCTGCACTGTTAGCATGAAGCTTGGGATTCTCTGTCTCCCTCTCTCTCTACCCCTCATGTGGTTGTGTGCATGTGCTCTCTCTCTCACTCAAAATAAGTAAATAAACTAAAAAAAAGCTATGGAAAGGGAAAAAACATTTGTAATCTATATATCTGATAATGGGTTAATATCCAAAACATATAAAGAGCTCATACAGCTCAATAGCGGAAACAAAACAAACAAACAAACAAAAAACAAATAATGGACAAAGGACCGGAATAGACATTTCTCCAAAGAAGATACACAAAAAGCTACAGGGACATGAAAAAATATTCGACATCACTAGTCATTAGTGAAATGCAAATTAAGACCACAATGAGATAAGGACCTAAGACCTGTTAGAATGGCCATCATGAAAAAGAATAAAAGATAACAAGGACTGCCATGGATGTGGAAAAAAGAGAACCCTTGTTCACTGTTAGTGGGATTGTAAGTTGGTACACCCACTATTCAAAACAGTATGGACAAAAGTTAAAATTAAAAAGTTAAAAATTAACTTTTTAACTCAAAAAGTTAAAATGAATGGGGCACCTGGGTGACTCAGTTGGTTAAGCGTCTGACTTTGGCTCAGGTCATGATCTTGCTGATCCTGTGTTTGAGCCCTGCGGCGGGCTCTGTGCTGACAGCTCAGAGCCTGGAGCCTGTTTCAGATTCTGTGTCTCCCTCTCTCTCTCTACCCCTCCCCTGCTTGCACTCTGTCTCTCTCTCTCTCAAAAATAAATAAACATTTTTTTTAAAAAGTTAAAATTAAAACTACCATACAATCCAGTAATTCCACTTTGTGGAATATATCCAAAGGTAATATAAACATTAACTGGAAAATATATCTGCACCCTCGTATTTATAACAGTATTTATAATAGCCAAGACATGGCTAACCTAAGTGTCCATCAGTGGATGAATGGAAAAAGAAGTTGTAGTATATATTTACAATGGAATATTATTCAGCCATTAAAAATGAGAAAGTCGTACCATTTGTGACAACATGGACAGACCTTGAAGGTGTTATGCCAAGTGAAACAAGTCAGATGGAGAAAGATGAACACTGTATGATCTAACGTATATTTGGAATTAAAAAAAAAAAAAAAACTCTCCAAAAGAGAGATAAGTCTTGTGGTTACCAGAGGCAGATGGTGAGAGAAGTGGGATTGGAGAAAGTGGTCAAAAGGTACAAACATCCAGTTATGAGATAAATAAGTACTAGGGATGTGATGTACAACATGATGACTATAGCTGTGTGATATATAGGAAAATTGTTAAGAGCTTAAACCCTGAGAGTTCTCATCATAAAGAAATTTTTTTGTGTGTTTTATTGTTTTCTCTTAACTTTATCTGTTTGAGAAAATGGATGTTAGCCAAACCTATTGTAATTATTTCACAATATATGCAAATAAAGCCATTGTGCTGTCCTCTTTATTTTTTTTAACATTTTTTAAAAAGGTTATTTATTTTGAGAGAGACAGAGACAGTGGAAGTAGGGGAGGAGCAGAAAGAGAGGGAAAGAGAGAGAATCCCAAGTAGGCTCCAAGCTGTGAACACAGAGCCTGATGTGGGGCTGAAACTCGTGAACCTGTGAGATCATCACCTGAGTCGAAATCAAGAGTCAGATGCTTAACCGACTGAGCCACCCAGGCTTTAAACTTATGTAGTGATGTATGCCGGTAATTTCTCAAACTGATATATAGATATATCTAGATATATCTATATAGATCTATATATCTATGTATATATATAGATCTATATAGATACACACATATATATAGATATAGACACATATATATAGATAGATATATATAGATATATATAGATACACACATATATATATAGATATAGATATATGTGTATATATATATATATAGATATATAGATATATAGATATATATAGATATGTAGATATATATAGATACACATATATCTATATATATCTATATATATCTATATATATATGTCTATATCCATATATCTATATATATATACACATATATCTATATATCTATATATATATCTATATATATGTATACATATATACATATATATAGATATATATATCTGGAACTCAGAGGATTTGCTGGTATATTTTTTTTCTTTCTTGTCTAATGATAACAGTGAATGGGCAATTTCATATATCACAGGATGACAGTAAGGGTTCATACCTCTTAGGAGTAAGGTATGAACTTTCCGCTCAGAAAATGTTGGCTATCTAAAATTCTGGCCAAGTATGAAGGAAATATGCGTGAGGGAAATCAGAACTGTGTAAGCACATTGTTTAGTTTCTATCCCAGGGCTTCTCTGATGACATGAAAATCTAAATTTTTATCTCATTTTGGAAAAGTAAAACATTTCCAGGAGCAGCCCTCAAATAGATGAGAACCTTTGGATAAGTACTTCTTACAATTGATCCTCAGATGGATAGTATTAAGAGACATTACATATACTCTTTGGAAAGTCCCAGGGGGAACTAAGTCATAGCTACCCACAATTGCAACTTTGATAAGTTATTTCTAGTTATTTTTGGCTGTTTTGGGTTACCATTACAAATGCCTAGCTAGTTAAGATTCTTTTTCAGTGAGAACAGATTATGATGCTATTCATAATAGAAAGGATTCAATTTCAACCTGCCATCAGGTGGTGGAAGATTTCCTACTGTTGGTGCCATGTGTGGAGCTCAGCATTGATGTCTGCTTAAAACAGAGTATAATGAGGACAATTCTAAGGTATTAAGCTTGTTCATAAACTCTATTATTGCAGCCCTGAGATTTTATACTTGAGTTCATTAAATAAGAAAGCTAGTACCTGATAAAGTGGTTGTCTGTCCTGTATGGACTGTTTTATCTCATCCACCTGATTATGGAAAGTTTAGCCTTCAGTGGATGCCCTTTGATGAATATTCACATGAGAAACAAATATTTTCACAAACTGTACTCATTTTGAGCAGGATACCATCATACCCCTACTCTAGGCTTTCTAATCTCAGTCTTACAAACATTCTCTTCATTTTCCTGACTAATTTTAAAAACAAAATGTTAAACACTACCATAAATCAGTATATATACACTTTTATTTAATTATCCTTACACTGAGTGTGGATAATCAGAAATACCATCTCATATTTTGTCTGCTTGTAGGATCTCTTTACCACTATCCTTCCTACTCATACAGAAAGTGTATGGTGGTAACATATTATATACAACCATCTGTAAATAAGGCCTGGTGTTTTTTTTTTTTTTTTTTTTCATTCCATAGACTTGTCATAGGGAACCCTCCATGAGGCCATTGGTGTAAGATAAAAGAAAAGTGGCAACACAGTAGTGTCTGAACTGTGTGAACTTGCCATGTCTTCTGGACCTATTGAAGTCTAATTTCACTTATGCTGTATTTTCAAATAATGGATGGTTTCTATACACTTCCAATTTTATATCCTGGTGGAACAGAAAGCTAGCAGTTCATAATGGATAGCTCATTTTTCAAAAAGAAATGAAAAATCAATTTCTAATAAAATTATGATATTTCAATACATAATTATGTATTTCAATACATAAATACTCAGACACAACTGTGCTGGGAGGCATAACAAAGTAGAGATGCTCTGTCTGTGTCTGCCACAGATCCAAACTAATTCGAGGGTATTGTGTGGGTGACTCAAATATCACTAGTAAAATTACCATTGGTGAAGAAATTTTCTGTAATAGTAAACAATTATTGGTACATTCAGAACAAAATAGCGCATAATTTTCTCATGATTTATTTTGGTGTTTTTTTTTTTAATTTTTTTTTTCAACGTTTATTTATTTTTGGGACAGAGAGAGACAGAGCATGAACGGGAGAGGGGCAGAGAGAGAGGGAGACACAGAATCGGAAACAGGCTCCAGGCTCTGAGCCATCAGCCCAGAGCCTGACGCGGGGCTCGAACTCAGGGACTGCGAGATCGTGACCTGGCTGAAGTCGGACGCTTAACCGACTGCGCCACCCAGGCGCCCCTGGTGTTTTTTTTAAATGTAAGACATAGTTAGATTTTGTCTTTAATTTTTAACCCACAGCTGACTCTTAAAGGCAGGAATTCAGTATTGGAGTTGGGAGAAGTTGAAGAAATAGAAAACCATGTTTCCAAAAATAGCCTGAGTGTGCCTGAGAAAGTTCTGCTTATAAGACAGTATACTGAGGCCCATTGTTTACAAACTTAATTCTCTTCATGCAAAAAATCTCTGTTACTAGTCCATATTTTAATAAAACATCATACTATCTGGAGCCCAAGAAGCAGATAAATTATAATGTTAAGCCATTCATAACTCAATTTTCTCTGCCAATAATTAGCTTGAGAAAGGAAACGGGGTCAATACTGGCCAATGATAAAATAGTTGAAATTTGATAAAGTTGGGAGTTTCCACTGGTGTAAAAGTTGTCAAGAAGAAACACCCCTTCCTTATTCATTGGAAGTTGTTGGCTCTGTGTGGAATTGCAGTAGCCATTGTGATAATACAGAAAACAGGTATACACACTCTTTTTTATAAACAAAACGAAACTGGGACCCTTGATCCTGACACTGAGTATAAATTAACCAATGTTGTAATATTCCTGACATCTGGATTTCTTTTTTCTTGAGATAATATATCCTCTTATTATTTAAGCTATTTTCTTTAGAATTTCTGTACCTTGATATCATTCTAATAGTATAGCAAGTATTGAAGAGTTGTTTTAGCATTACATTTATATTTATTGTGTAACCTAGAATCTAACATCAAAAAGTGCTCAAGAACTATATTCAAATTAACCAAATTAACCAATAAATGAAATATTTTCACTATTGAACCTAAGCAATCACTTGATATTATTAATAAACATATGGAAGAAGAATTTTTATTTCTTTTTTTCCCCAAAGTACTCAGTAATCCAATAGGGAAAAGAAAGGAGTGACCTATTCTATTTAATATATATAAAATTAAATACTTTTCTAGTATAAAGGTGAATGAAAAATCATGTCTGTTATTCACAATATGTGTAATGCTATTTTAAAGTGATGTTAATGCAGATTACACATTAGTATTTTACCTAAGGATTTGCATAGCATTAGCTTATGTTTCTGGTAATAGTGAATATTGATTTCCCGGCTTTTTCAGGAGTTTTTCAAAAGGTTTTACATACACTCACACACACACACACACACACACACACACACACACACACACACTAAAAATCCTCATTTCTAGCTCTCTTTTACTTTGTGGTGAAAAATGAAAGTGTGCTACTTTAAAAATTATCTGAGGGTGCCTGGGTGGCTCAGTCATTTAAACATCTGGCTCTTGATTTCCACTCTGGTCATGATCTAACAGCTCGTGGGGTGGGGCCTCGTGTCGGGCTAGGGGGGCTGAAAGCAAAGAGCCTGCTTGGGATTCTCTCTTTCCCTCTCTCTCTGCCCCTCTCTCACTCTCTTGCATGCACACATATTCTCTCTCTCTGTCTCTCTCTCTCTCTCTCTCTCTCTCTCTCTTTCTCTCTCTCTCTCTCCCTCCCTCTGTCTCTCTCTTAAAATAAACTTAAAAAATGATCTGGGGTGGCCTTATATTAATTTCTGGTAGGTAGCCAATCTAAAGAAATTTTAGAGAAAACATAATTATAAAGAATATAGGAGAGTGATAGATCCAGGTTTCCAGTTATGGCAAGAATGAATCTGGAGGATAAAAGGTACAGCATAGGGAATACAGTCAGTGGCATTGTAATAGTATCGTATGGTGACAGATGGTAGCTACTCTTGTGCTGAGCATAGATTAACATATAGACTTGCCAAATTACTATGTTGTACACCTGAAACTAATGTAACATTGTGTGTTAACTATAATTTAAAAGTTTTGCAGTTAAAAAAATAATGGAGTAAGAGCTTTATAAAACTATATGTGCAGCTGTCTTTGCTCTTGCCTATTGTAGGATGATCAGCAAGTGTTTTCATTAAAGCAATTAGATGAATACTCTAAATACTTAAAATTATTAGGTCTACTGTATACATGAAATGCTGAGCAAAGCAGGAAAAAAAAAAACTCAAGAAAGAACTCAGAATTTCCTTCAAAGAAGTCTTATCACAAAAAGATTAGATGCCAGTTAAAAGGCAGAGGATGTATAAGGCATAAGGAAATTTTTTTCTGCATCGTATGATTCAGTTCTGCGTTTATTCAAAAGTGTTAAAGCAATAAAGGCTAAACATGTTTTCAAACTTTAATTACTAATGATATGTGTTCAGTGCCAACCCTCTGTCAAATTTGGCATCATCCCTTATACTGGGTAAATGCAGCTTATTTCTTGGATGTATTTCATGTACTTCATATTAGATGTAATATTAATATTTCTAGAAGCACTTGGAAAGAGGTAATTTATATGATGATTAGGAGAAAACTTAAGCATCAGGAGACAGATTTCTCAAAGGACTTTTGGTTTGGGTATAAGTGTGAATCAGGCATTAAGTTGTAAATGCATGCTTCTTAGAAACTTAAGAGAATCAGGGCACCTGGTTAAAGCATCAGTTAAGCGTCCAACTCTTGGTTTTGGCTCAGGTCATGATCTCACAGTTTGTGAGTTCAGGCCGCACATGGGGATCCATGCTGAAAGTGGGAAGCCTGCTTAAGATTCTCACTCTCCCTCTCTCTACCCCTCCCCTGTGCACTCTCTTTGTCTCTCAAAAATGAATAAACTTAAAAAAAAAAAAAAAACCTTAGAGAATCTTCTGAGAGAAATAACAACAAGAACAAAACTGACCATTTCTTCCACAGAACATTAGAATCTAAACCTGAAGAGTACAACATATTAGTTGACCTTTTAAATAATTAATTATTTTTAAAGCTTAGTGAGCCATCTTGCTTTGGAAATGAAGGAGACAATATATTTTTTGTTTTTGTTTTTAAAAGTAATCCGTTATGCTTTCTTGCATACTGAAGTCTTCTATTTCTCTTTCTTCAGTTCAGGTAGTAAATAGTAAACCAGAATATTAACTGAATTCTCATGAAACACGTACAATGGTGTTTGGGCTTGTTTTTATTTGTTTTTTGTTTTGAGTTGAGTTTGTAACACTCTGTATGATCTTATGTGATTTCTGATTGCTAAGTTGATATAAAATAGTAGAAAATGACTTATCATACTAACATTGCCTTTATATCTATATATTATTGCCAGCTGTTAGTTCCAACAGGAAGTTAGAAACTTCCATTTTTAAGTGAATTCATTTTATTTAATACAGTAATTAAATAATAATTCACATATACCTAAATTTCTTGTCAAGTAAAGGAATACTATGTAATATATTAAAAATATAAAACTTTCACATATATATGTATGATATGTACATCCTCTTTGCCATTTCTTTATTTTCATTTAGAATGAAAAGGCTTAGAGACTGAAAATAATTTAATTAGTCAAGTTCTTCTCATTTGATCTCATATAATGATCTGAGAGTTTTAAAATTGCAGAGAACTATCATACACATCATATAGTTTCTAAATGGTAATAAGTCTTAATACCAATAATTTGACAACTATATGTAATGCACATATTTCTTAAAAATGCATTAAAAACTGACACAAGATAAAATAGAAATCAGAATAGTTCTATAGGTATAATAAAAATTGGATTAATTATCAAAAAACTTTCCAAAGAACTCCAGTCCTAGATGCTTTCACTGAACTGTATCAATTTTATATAAGCTTTTTCAGAAAATGGAGAAGAATAAAATAACTTCCAACTCATTTTATGAAGTCATTGGAGTCCTAATAGCAAAACTTGATAAGGATGTTGCCAATTTAAGACTATACAAAAAATTAGAGGGTGGTAATCAAAGATACTTTCTTTTGTTATTAAAATAATGAGATATTTAAGTAAAATCAAGTTTTACTAAAAATATACCTCCATGTCCTGTGACATGATTCAAATTATTTTAAAATCTCCTGACCTTAGGAGGAAAAAAGTGAGAATTTTGATAATCCCATATAAAAGTGCAAATTCTCTATTCTTACTTCCTCTGCTGTTTTAAGTGAGCATTGAGTATGTGCAACACTCTAATTTTAACAATAAAGGACAAGAGATATCTATAATAATCATCATACAATGTCATTATTTTTATGCTGTAAAGTGTATAATTAGGTGCTACTTATCTGGAGGTTAAATTGCTGATCACTTTGATCATTCAGAGAATATCTTCTACCTTGAAATATGTGAATAGCCTTTCTAGCAGGATAGGATTATTTAGTGTAGTTAAGAAGAGCTAAAGATAGTTGTGTAGAGTGCCATTTGCCTAGAATGTTAATTGGTCTTGTAACAGAAGAAGAGTTTATTTCAAGTTAGTTATTTAATAAATATATTGAGAATATGTTATATTCTACAGTTTTGGGAAATGCTTGGTTAAAAACAATGAAATTATGTTTATTAAAACTTCTAAATATTCTTTGTGCGCTATTGTGCATTGTGAATCACCAAGAAGACAATAAAATATGCAACTAAGGACAATATATGACTGTGCATTTTTTCAGTGCACAAAATTGTCCAGCTGAATTTTTAAGTTGTTGCTGAAATCCAGTTGTGCTCCATTTAGCAATCATGCGGTGCTTTTTTGAAAGGGAACATCTTTTCTAGGTAGTTCAAATTTGCCTGATTTGCCTTTCTAAAGTGAAGACATTTTTTTTGTCTAATTGGTTAATCTGGAATATTTTTCCAGTTTTACCGAGATACAATTGACATATAACCTTGTATTAGTTTAAAGTATACAACATGATATATGTGTATATTGCAAAATAATTGATTACCGCAAATAAGTAAACATTCATCACCTTACATAGTTGTAATTTTTTTCTTCTGATGAAATCTTTTAAGATCTGTTCTCTGTAATTTTATAATATACAATACAGTATTGTTAACTCTAGTAACTGTCATGTACATGACATCCTCAGAACTTATTTTATAGCCAGAAGTTTGTACCTTTTGACCACCTTCACCTCTTTTCCCCACCTTCCCCAAGTATACAGAAGGTAATTCCTCTTTAAAATTTTTCATTTCCTTTCTTCTCTTTGTCCTCTACCACCCACCCCCCCCCCAACACATGCTTTATTTTCCCCAGTTTTAGAGGAAAACCTTGGTGTTTCACCATTAAGAATGATTTTAGTTCTAGATTTTTTTTGTAGATGCCTTTTATCAGGTTGAGGAAATTCTTTTCTACTTTTATTTTGTTGAGATGTTTTATCAGGAAAGAATGTGTTGGACTTTGTTAAATGGTTCTTCTGTGTCTATTGAGATAATTATGTGGTTTTCCTTTCTTATTTCATTCATATAATGAATTATATTAAGTTTTGGGTATGAAATCATAATTGCATTCTAATCAACTTTATTGAGATATACTTTACATACAAGAATATACATTCATTTTAAGTTAACAGTTTCATGAATTTTTCAAATATATTCTAATATATTCTTTGTGCCCAATCATTTTAGAATATTTTAGAATATTTTTATTTAGAATATTTTAGAATATTATTGTTACCCCCAAATTTCCTTCATAACTCTTGGCAATTATCTCTTCATAGCTAGCCCTTGCCAGTGCAGTATTTAATGTAATTGCTATTACTGTAGAATCATTTCCCCTGTCCTAAAAATTTATGTAAATAGAATCATGCAATTTATACTGTCTTGTATCTTATTTCTTTTACACACATAATGTTTTAGGATTATGAAATGTTTTGCTTATCTGTAGTTCATTTATTTTCCTACTATCATTTTATTGTATGAATACACCATAATTTATCATTTTGCCTGGCAATGGACATTTGTGTTGTTTTTATGTGGGAGCAATAATTATTTAAATGACTTGCTGTACAAGTCATCGTATGGCTATGTATTTTTATTTTTCTTCTGAAAATACCTAGGAGTGGAATTTCTGGGTTGTATGTGTTTTGTATATTAATTAATTAATAATAACTTTCAAGCTGTTTTTTAAAATGGTTACCATTTAATATTCCCACTAGCAATGTATGAAAATTTCAGTTGTTTCACATCTGCACTAGTTATTGTCAGTCGTTTTAGTTCTCTGTTACTGAATGTATAGAGTTATTTCATTATGATTTTAATTTGGACTTCTTTGATACCTAGGCATGTCAAGCATTTTAACATCTACCTATAGGCCATTTTTCTATCGATCTATCTATCTATATTTATTTTGTGAATTATCTGTTTAATTGTCACATTTTTCACATTAGTTGAAATGTTCTTTATGTATTCTGGATACATACCCTTTATCAGGCATTTGTATTGCTCATAATTTCTCCCAGTGTGTGGCGTACATATTCATTATTTTAATGTTGTATTTTGAAGCACATTTTTAAAATCAATTCCAAATTATCATTTTTTTCTTATGATTTGTGCTTCATGTACTCTTAGAAATATTGTCCTATCGTAGATAAAAAAGAATTTCTTCTATGTGTCCTTCTGTACATTTTATTTGTTATTTCTAGAATTTCCACTTGATTCTCTTTTTGTTTCTGTTTCTCTTCTGGAATTTTCCATTTCTTGGCTGAAACATTCAATCTCTAAATACATGGTATTTTATTTCACTGAGGATGTAGTAGCCACTTCTAAATTCTTGTCTGCTAGTACTAACATCTGGTTTCTCTTAGTTTGGGATTTAATTGATTTTCTTTTCTCTAGTCCTGTGTCCCATTTTTTTTTTTTTTTTTGATTCTTGGTATATCATGACATTTTGGTTTGTATATTAGACATTATGAATATTACATTATGTAGATTCTTGATTCTGTTATTATCCTGTAATGATTACTGTTTGCTTTCTTTTAGTAGGTATTGTTCTTGATCGTACCTGACCTTTACATTTTGGTTCTTGGGGAACAAATCTGGTCTTGATTCAGATATTTTTTCCTTAGTTAACTCTTGTTGAATCTCTTTCGCATGTGGATTCATGAGGGGTCAGTCACAGTCATGGGGAGAAAGTTTGAATACTCCCTTCTCTGGCTGTTTCCTAGTTTTGATTCCACTGCTATGCTTGTAGTTCCAAGATTGCTGGCTTCTCTTTTCAAGTTTCTCCAGACCAGAAAAACTATGGCCTTTTCCATGTGTGCATCCTGCTGCCCATGTGTATGTCTTTCAGACTGTACTTAAGGCTGCAATATAACCTGAGCTGAAACCAAGAGTCCGATACTTAATTGACTGAGTCACTCAGTTGCCCAACAGTCTTTTTGCTTCTGTCCACACTGCAGAACAATAAAATATTTGTTTTTTTAATTGCGTTATGTCTCTGCTAGATTCGCCCAACTTTTGCAGGGTTAGACAGTGTAATGGACAGGTAACTCATCCCTGATGAAATACTTTCATCCATTGAGACAGAAGTGTAATCACTCTCTATTCCCTCATTGAATTATACTAGATAACTGCACATCAGGGTAAATAGAAGTGGGAAATATTACTTGTACTAAAGAAGGAAAATTGTGTAGAGGATTTCTTTTTCTGCCATTTTGTCAAATTTGTGATGTCACTGATTATCTGGTCCCCAACTGTAACATTTCCTTCTGTGGGTGTGAATTTTTGTCACTTTATTATGTACAAGTCATCATCTTACTTAGAAACTGATAGAATGTACCTTTATTTTTCTTAAAGTTATCTTGAAGTCTGGGCAGTCTTTTTTTAATGTTTATTTTTGAGAGAGAGAGCAAATATGCATGTGCACGTGCATGCATGGGGGAGGGGCAGAGAGAGAGAGAGAGTGAGAATCCCAAGTACTCTTGGTATTGTCATGACCTAAGCTGAAACCAAGGGTCCAATGCCCCTGAACAGTTTTGTATTCACAAAATTATCTGGTATTATTTAAACCTTTATTATTGTTGATTTTCATCGTGGTTACATTTCAGTTTATTGATTCTTCTGAATTTAGTTTTCATAGTTAAGTGGTAAGTACATTTAAATTTCCATTAGCAATTTTCATTTTTCTCTTGTTTTCCACAAAATATGTTTTTAGTGATAACAGACATTTTTATTTTCCCTTTCTGTTCCTTTCATTTTCCAGCTGCCATTTGCTTTTCATTTTCCATGTTAAATTGTGCTAATAATTAAAGCTGGACTTTTAATTTTCTTCTCTGGGCATGATTCCATTGTTTTATTTTATGAATGCTCAGAGTGGTAAATGTGGACAAAATATCCCTACAGTCTAAAAATTAAAGGCAGACAAATCCTATCCATCTTGTGCTCTAATCAAGCCTTGAACTCTGGCAGTTTACTCCCTCCTAGTAGCAGCCTGCTGTATGTCAGGTGTGTCACAAATTTGCTTTCTCCCTTTTCAACTTTGACAGATAACCAAACTGCATACTTCTGTTTTCAGCAAATTACGTATTCTTCATGGGAGCCACTAAAAAATTGCCAGTGTTATTACCAGGTGATAATTTCCACTTAAAGTGTAAGCACAATGCAACTGTTAAATAGAGTCAAAACTATTTGATTCTATATAAACCTGCTTAAAATACTGTGAAGTATTCCAAATGCAGTATTATCCAGTTGGAAGTCACCAAAATGCTTTAAATACTACCATTTGAATATTATAATTGATATTCACTCCTTGTATTTATTAATCACAGGTAAAGTAAATTTAAATTTAGTTGAAAGTTTATAAAATTATGGGCTGTGATATCTGCACTTGAAAATTAGTTCAGGCCTCCAATGGGGCAGCAAAATACTCAATACCTTGGATACACAGGGGAGATTAATAATCTGATCTGAATTTGAAATAGTTATAAAGATATGGAACATTTTCAGAGGTACTGAGCAGATGATCTGAGTGACAAATCATTTATAAAATGTAACTTTTTTTCTTATTTTTTTAATGTTCATTTATTTTTGAGAGAGAGAGAGAGAGACAGAGAGAGACAGAGCATGAGCAGGGGAGGGGCAGAGAGAGAGGGAGATACAGAATCAGAAACAGGCTCCAGGCTCTGAGCTGTCAGCACAGAGCCCGATGTGGGGCTAGAACTCACAGACCGTGCGATCATGACCTGAGTTGAAGTTGGAAGCCCAACTGACTGAGCCACCCAGGCGCCCCATATAGAATATAACTTCTGAAAATATTTAGTAAAGGGGAGCGTTATGCATCAGTTAAGTTGTCGGTTAAGCGTCCAACACTTGATTTTGGCTGAGGTCTTGATCTCGTGGTTTGAGAGATGGAGCCCTGTGTCTGGCTCTGTGCTGACAGCACAGAGCCTGCTTGGGATTCTTTCTCTCCCCCTCTCTGCCCTTTGCCCTTCTCATGCATATGCATTATTGGTCTCTCTCTATCTCAAAATATAAAAACTTTTGGGGTGCCTGGGTGGCTCAGTCGGTTAAGCGTCCGACTTCAGCTCAGGTCATGATCTCACAGTTTGTGAGTTCGAGTCCCGCATTGGGCTCTGTGCTGACAGCTCGCAGCTCGCAGCTGGGAGTCTGGAGCCTGGAGCCTGTTTCAGATTCTGTGCCTCCATCTCTCTCTGCCTCTCCCCCACTTGTGCTCTGCCTCTGTCTCTCAAAAATGAATAAATGAAAAAAAAAACATAAAAAAATAAATATATAAAAACTTTAAAAAATATTTAGTAAAGTTCTAAAGTGCAGTCTTACCAGCAAGATTCTTCAGTTATATCAAGTGAGCTGAAATATAATCACCAGCCTCAATTTTTTCCTTTCTAATAGACTGTATTTTGTAACAGACTTTTTTTCACTCTTGATATTGACAAATGTATAATGACATGTAGCTACCATAATAGCATACAGCATACTTTCTCTGACCAAAATCCTATGTGTTTTGCTTGTTTACCCCTCGTTTTCTCCCCTGGTAACCACTGATTTTTACTGTCTCCAGTTTTGAATATCATATGCTTGGAATTATATACTATGTAGTCTTTTCAGGTTAGCTGCTTTCACTCAGTAAAATTTATTTAACATTTTTCCATGTCTTTTCATGGCCTAAAAACCCATTCTCCTTTATCACCATTGTCTGGATATAACACAATTTATCTATTCACCTACTGAAGGACATCTGGTTTATCCAGGTTTTAGATAAAAGCTAAATAATAAAGCTCCTATAAGCATCCTTTGCAGGTTTTTTGGCTGCCTGGGTGGCTCAGTTGGTTAAGTAGGACTTTTGAATTTGGCTCAGGTCATGATCTCACAGTTCATGAATTCAAGCCCCATATCAGACTTTTTGCTGATACTGTGGAGTCCTTTTGGGATCCCCCCTCTCTCTCTCCCTCTCCACTGCTTGCTCTCTCTCTCACTCTCTCTCTCCAAAATAAATACATAAACTAAAAAAATCCTTGTACAGGTTTTTGTACGGACATAAAATTTCAACTCCTTTGGGTAAATACCAGGGACCATAATTCCTGGATTGCATGGACAGACTATGTTGAGTTATATAAGAAATAGCCAAACTGTGTTCCAGAGTGTGTGTGCCTTTTTGCATTCCCACTAGAAATGAATGAGATTTTGTGTTGCCTCACATTTACACCGGCATTTGATATTATCATTGTCCTGGATTTTGACCGTTCTAGTGTGTAGTGATATGTCATTGTTGTTTTAATTTGCATTTCCCTAATGGCATATAATGTGGAGTATCTTTTCATATGCTTATTTGCCATCTCTGTATCTCCTTTGGCGAAGTGTCTGTTAAAGTCTTTGTCTCATTTTCTAATCAAGTATTTTCTTATTGTTGAGATTTAAGAGTTCTGTGTATATTTTGGATAATAGTCCTTTATCAGATGTGTCTTTGCAACTATTTGCTTCCATTGTGTATCTTGTATATTCATATTCTTGATGGTGTCTTTTACAGAGTAGAAAATTTTAATTTTATTGATCAACTTCAATTTTAAGTTAAAGCATAAGGAAGGTCAAATTCAGCAGTTCGATACAATTTAACATATCTTTATTTTTGTGTGTTGAGAGTATTATTGCTAGGAGTGAATCCTCAATTCCTTGAACACTGTTTTTATTCCTATCATAAAATTAACAGATTATTTTTGTATCTTTTGGAAAAAGGTAAAAAGCATAAAGTTAGCTGATTCACATATATATCTTTTAAAAATCAACTTATTGGCATAGTTTGCATATAATAAAATATACCTATTTTAACTGTAAGCTCAGTCAGTGTTGATATATATGTATGTATACATCGTTCAATCATCGTTATAATCCATTCTAGGTAATTTCCACTATTCCAAAAAGCTTTATCTTGTACCTTTAACTCTCTCTTTGACCTCTTTTCCCTACTCCCCTCTGCACTAAACAACCATTTGTCTACTATCTCTCAGTATAGATTTTACCTATTTATAGTCACATACACAGAATCCTAATATTGTGATTTGTGTTTGGCTACTTTTGCTTAGCACAACATTTTGAAGACTCACCCATGTTTTTGCACGTACTAAATATTTGTTCCTTTTAATTATTGAGTAGTGTAAATATACAACAGTTTGATTTTTCATGTTTTTTGTTTCATATATATAGCTTTTTTTCTCTCAACTTCCTCATTTCTCCTTGGAATCTGAAAGTGAACATGTTTTAAACTTGATTTCTAATATTTCAGAAATATCAAAAATTTGTATCCACTTTCTCATACCAAAACATTTGAGTTTATTCTTGACTCCTCTAGCTCAAATCTTACTATAAATGACCAAGTGTAGATTCCTAAACATGTGTGTTTATTTCGCCATATCCACTGATGTAGTTCTAACTACCAGCATTTCTTGCCTAAGATTCTATAACTTTTGCATAACTCATGTCCTCATATATAGTCTTAGCGTCTCCAATCAATTCTTTCCCCATTTACTGATGTGTGTTTTTAAACAGAAAATCCTTTCCTGGTTACAATCTTCAATTGCTTCTTTCCATTATAGAAGAAAATGAATATCATAAATAAGGCATACATGGCTCTTAATTTACCTCAGTAGCCTAGTGGACTCTAATCCTTCTTCACAAAACGTTAGCCCCACTATCTTAATTCAGTACCTTCCTGCCTCAGGGCCTTAAGTTCCCTCCCCTATTCATATGCATAATTCATACTCACATTTCAAATTTCAGCTAAAAATTACTTCATCAGGGAGACCTTTCTTGAGTTTACTGGTTACATGAACCTCTCTTATTAAAGGTCCCATATCATCATGAATCCTACTTTTTTTTCCCTACTGTTTTTTGACCATTATTTAATTATTAATGCATTTGCTTAATGTCAATGTCTTTATATAAGTGCCTTTATCTGAAAGGGGAGATGCCATGTTTATTTCACCCGTTGCTGTATTCATAGCACTTAATAAAGTATTCCAGTATTTCAAGTTCTTAACGTTTGTTGAATTAACTGTGATGGAAATGAGTCTTTGAAATTAGATATATCAATGATCTGGACTGAGAGATAATGGGAAAGAGAAAGAAGTCAAGACCTAGGGAAATACAAGGAAAAATACAGAGAGAATAAAACGTATGGCACTGGAGAAGAAAATGTTCTCCTGCTAAAGGAAAAAAAAAGTATTCATTTGTTAATATGATCAGAGGAGGAGATGCTCCAAAGCAACTATATCAAACCACCCCAAAAATCCTCATACTAATGAAGGTAAATACTTTTTATATGATATTTAAAGAATAGTAAGATTTTAAATTAGAAAATTATAAAATAATAATTCATTTCTTAAGTACAGTATAGACTTTATTGTAATATGAACAGTATAATTAGAGGAGACCGGTACCCGGGCTATTTCTAAACTGTGTCTTTTATAGGCAATGTTACCTTGAGAAGCATCTAAGTTAATTTTACTCTGATATTTATGAGCTCTATCATGTAGGAAAGTTATTGAAACCTCTCCCTGCCTCAGTTTCCTGATTTAAGATAAAATTTATTTCATAGCACTGTTATAAGGATTATATGAGGTGATATATAATCATTAAGTGCACACCATAGGGAGTTTTACATCCATGCTTGGGAACTCAAGATATAAATATTGGTACTGTATTGTTGTAGATGTACTTATTTTATCATCACTGCCATTATTGCTAGAAGAACATTTGGCTAAGGGTAAGGAAATTGTGTCTTTTCTCAATAATGGAAAGAAGAATCTTTGGGCAGATGCATTAACTTCAAATTCAATTCTATTATCTCAAAAAATGGGATAATGGTATTCACCTTGTCAGCAGGAAAGGGTTCTTATGAGGCCCAAATGAATAAATGAATGTGAAGGCAATTTGAACATTGTAAATTACTATCATTAAGATTATACCATAACGGGGCGCCTGGGTGGCGCAGTCGGTTAAGCGTCCGACTTCAGCCAGGTCACGATCTCGCGGTCCGTGAGTTCGAGCCCCGCGTCAGGCTCTGGGCTGATGGCTCAGAGCCTGGAGCCTGTTTCCGATTCTGTGTCTCCCTCTCTCTCTGCCCCTTCCCCATTCATGCTCTGTCTCTCTCTGTCCCAAAAATAAATAAACGTTGAAAAAAAAAAAATTTAAAAAAAAAAAAAAAAAAGATTATACCATAACTTGGAAGCACTGATTTGAAGCAAAGTTCTAATGAAGACAAGTTTGTACATTTAATTCCTTTATGGAGAAGTTGATTTTTTGTTTTGTTTTTTGTTTTTGTTCAGTGGCATTGAAGGGCGTTCCTTACTGGAGACTAGCCAGTGTTCCTATGTTCTCTCTAGATTACAGAGCAATGGTGATCATTTAAAAATGCATTGTTTGGGGTACCTGGGTGGTTCAGTCAATTAAGTGTCTTGCCTCTTGATTACAGCTCAGGTCATGATCTCATAGTTGTGAGAGGGAGCCTGAATCAGGCTCTGCACTGGGCATGGAGCAGCTTGGGACTTTCTCTCCTTCTCCCACTGCTTCTCCCCCACATGCCCTTGCTCTCTCTCTCGGGGGGAGGGGAAAAAAAGCATTGTTTGACCAGCCAAATGTACAACCATTTTGAGCACAAACAGTATTCTAATTAGAGGTCTGAAAGTATTTAGTCTCCTTGGCTTTAATGTGCTAATTTGATCAACTACATTATTTTATGTAAATTTTCTTGTGTTGTCATATCTGTTCATTCTAAAGTGTTTGCTGGTCTACCTCTGCTTGCTCACCTTCTTGATGATACCTTTGAAATTATGTCAACAGTTATTATGTTTTACATTGAATATACATACATATATATATATACACACACGTGTGTGTGTGCATATATGTATACACATATATATGTGTGTATGTATATGGTTTTATATATGGTTTATTTATATGGTTATATTTATTTATATGGTTACATTTATTTATTTTTGAGAGACAGAGAACTAGCACGAATGAATGTGGGAAGGGCAGAGAGAGGGAGACAGATGATATGAAGCGCACTATGTGTTATGAGCACAGAGTGCAGTAGTACAGGGCTCAAACTCACGAATCCGAGATTATGACCTAAGCAGAAATCAGGAGTGATTTCTGAGCCACCCAGGAGCCCCAACAGTTGTTGTGTTTTACATTTTAACATGCTGCTCAATATAGTATTAGATTAGCATTAGATTCTCTGAACATAGGCTTTTTTTCTTGTAGAAAACAAAAAAAAACAACAACAACAAAAAAAGAATTTGGTTTAGTTAAGACCTTTGCAGAATTTAGCCTGTTTCATACAAAATCTCTGTACTTGGTCATGGAAGACAATGTAATATGGTGGAAAACCCTAGATTTTAGTGCTCGCTCTGCCACTTAATAGTTTTGTGACCTTTAAGAAGTTATCTATGCTTTTTAAGCTTCTGATCCTTTTTCTGTAGTATGGGCATAATAATAGCCACCTTACACATGGATATTGTGGAAACAAATAAGATAATATGAGACACTCAAACAGTGCTATGCAGGAACTAAGACTACTTAGAGAATAAGATAATGGGTTTCCATTTCATTATGTCTTCATGTTATACGCATATATAAGGGAACGGTGGACCCAATTTCCACCTCTTACCCCCATTTTTTACAAAGCAGTTAAATGCAAGCACAGTTGGCTGTTTAGTTCTGGGGATAAGGGAGTGACATATCATTTTATTGGGCACAGCTGAATCTGTACTGCAAAGAGAAAGAAGAGGGTTAACTGTCATGCATATAAGTTTTCTGAATGTAATTCAGACAATTGTACTAATTGATATATGTAAATTAATTTTTATATAGAGCTTATTAGTAGACATATGGGGTCTTTGAGTTTGAGTCTGCAATGTGAAAGTTATTGGCAACTTACTGCCTCTAAATGGGAAGGGTCTAATCATTTTAGAGCAATACCCCATTGTGACAAGACCCATCTACTCATTGTAGTTATGCAGATATTAGGAAATTCCCACCACTCTGTGAATCGGCATGTGTCAGGACCAGGGCTATGGATACTTTTGGAGGATATATTTAAAGCTTCCTATGTAGTGATGATTCTACCTTCTATCCCAGAAGGCCTCTGGGCATAAGGGTATCAATACCTATACTGTTTATTCATAAAGCACTTAACAATATGCCAGGGACTGTACTATGTATGTTTCATGAATTTTATGCTTTATAAAACTTATGAGAAATTATATATTTTTACAGAAGTATAAGCTGAGACTTAGATAAGTTCAATAATGTAGCTAAATATCATATGGTGAAAAATGGTGGAGACAAAATTTGAACTCAAGCAACCTTGAGATCCCTTTCCTTTGTGCATGGCTACAGGGAAGGTCTTAAAGAGGAAATTCTCTGTAAGAAATAACAGAAGGGGGGCAACATCAGGACATGGCTATTTCTGGACACCTAAGTGGCAATTTAAACAAATTATGAAAGACTGACACAGAATAACATACCAACACTATACATATGTGTATGGATCAATATATAAACTATGTTTTTCATGAAAAAAATACAAGATGCAGCTTCATGTTAAAATTTCTATAAGGCAATATTTGTGTAGCATAGAATATTTTTGGAAGTCCATACATGAAATTGATGTGGTTACCTGATTGGAGCAGTGCTTAGTAGATAATAGTGATGGGGTAGGGGGCACTGACTCTTCTCAGATTATTTTTCATATTTGAAATAGTTTAGCTTAAAATAGGTTAGCAATGAGAGAGCACACATTAAACCTTATCTCAAAGTGGTCTACATTAAAAAAAAAAAAAAAAACAACTTAGTGCTTTATGTCCCAAAGAAGATTAGTAATATAGGTAGAGGCAGTATTGATTTATGCATACTGCTATCCCCTTAGTATTCTAGATAATCTCCTGGTTTATTCTGTCTTTGTCAGCAGAAAGTATGATTAACATTCAGTCAAAGTATTATTTTTCATCTAGAAATTGAAAATGTGAATTCTTTAAAAAGGGAAAGGACAGAGCATTCACCTATTTTACTCAAGCAGTTTACACTTTCAAAGTGGTGAACAGATTGATAACACTGAACTGGTACATCAAAATAATTAAGCTTTAATCTCCCATTCAAAGACTTCAGCGTAGGGGTCACAAGGAATCAAGAAAACTTTTTTTCTTTTTAATCAGTCTTGGATGATTAGTGACTTTGTTTGTGGAATGATCATTTTCCAAGTACAGCAATGCAGTGTTAGAGTAAAATAGGGGGAAAGATTAAGGAGTTTAATTTACTTGGCATGTTATAACTATGATTATTAAAACACTAAGAATTACAGCAAAACTTTATCATTTGTTAATATTACTTTTGCCTCAATGGGGGTTATATTGAGAAAGCAATATTCTAGACATAAAGGCCACTGCCAAGCTGTATTTTTTTTTAAAAAACTTTATACTTTCTTGTAAAATAACCCCCTGGGTACTTAAAATGAAATCTATTTCTTTGTTGGAATGTAATTCCTCCCCCTCCCTCAATAAACTTTCCATCTCTGGTTATTATTGCAATGTTGTTCAAATAAAAAGACAGGTTCAGAATACTGATATATTAATCAGCATGTCTTATACCATAAGAAATAGGATAAAGGGAGCCGTGTATTATTCCTCAATAAGAGTTTTGTTGTATAATACCACACTTGGGATCCTCCTTTTGGTTTTATCATGAGATTGATTGTATTTAGAAAGTATATGCAGGAACTGTATTAAATGTAGAAGATCCATGTCAAATAAAATGAAAAAAAAAAATTCCCCAAAATAGAACTGAAGCTTTTATAAAAGAGGTCAATAATTTCATCTTAGGTCTTATAATTTGTGCCTGTTTTAGTAGTCAGACCTGTCTTTTTCAGAATCAATAGGTATTCCTTGGTTTCTTAGCATGAATGTTGTCAGAAAGTTGGTTTTGATAGGGTTGAGATGTTCAAAATAAAGACTAAGGAAAATATAGGCAGGTTTCTAAGCATCTGTCATGACAGAGTTGTATTATTTAATAATACTTTGTGATGGAAACCATCTTTTCCATGAGAAAAGTAGTATTACAGTTAGAAAGGACAAGATCATATTTATCAGGGTCAGAATACTATTTGGTAGGGTTTCCTGAGAATTTAAAGAAAAAAAGTGATACTAAAAATTTGGACCAAGAAGTATGCTATTTTTCAAACAGCAGCTTGTCTTACTAGCCTGCTTTGAGATCTGTGTCCTGTGTAGTAGAAGTCATAATGTTTTTTTCTGTATTGAAAATTTCATGTTATGTATAAAGTCTATGAGACACACATCTTTTAGTGGATTAATCACTGTTTATTAGACCTTTTAGGGCACCTGGGTAGCTCAGTTAGTTCAGTGTCTGACTCTGGACTCCAACTCAAGTCATGATCTCACGGTTTTTGAGTTTGAGCCACAAGTTGGGCTCTATGCTGACAACACTGAGCCTGCTTGGGATTCTCTGTTTGCCCCTCCCCTGCTTGCACTTTCTCTCTCTCTTAAAATAAATAAATAAACGTTTTAAAAACAAACAAACTTTTAGAATTGCCTAGTACCCTCGTGGATGACTTTCTGACAAAAAATAAGGTTAAGCTATGGGTGTATAAAGAATGTTGCTCAAATTGTCTGTTTGCGTTATGTACAAGATTCATAAATAATTGTTATTTGGGGTCTAACAGATTCAGAAATCAACTTTGAATACCCCCCGACCAATGGCTTATCTTCACATATTATGAAGGCATCGGAAGGATTATATAAATATTACTAGATTCACATCATTAAATAAGATCAATTTGCTATGTATTCTCATCTTAATACAGTTACTATAAACATTCAAAAAATGTAAATGCTATATAGTTCATTTTTATAAAAAGATATACATATACACTTAAAAAAATCAATAAGGTAAGTGTAAAACTCACCCTATTCCCACAGCAGTTTTCTTGCTCTTTAACCCTATTATTGATAGTGTTTAAAAATTTAAATAATATAGGGGCGCCTGGGTGGCTCAGTAGGTTGAGCACCCGACTTCGGCTCAGGTCATGATCTCACAGTTCGTGGGTTCAAGCCCCACGTCAGGCTCTGTGCTGACAGTTCGTAGCCTGGAGGCTGGAGCCTGCTTCAGATTCTTTGTCTTCCTCTCTTTCTCTGCCCCTCTCCTGCTCACACTCTGTCAATCTCTCTCTCAAAAGATAAATAAACATATTTTTAAGTAATATAGTTCAAAATTTCCCTGTTAGTTTTTACACACACATTTTAAATTTATAGATAATAAAATTTACCGTTTTGGTATACAGTTCTTCTGTGAATTTGGACAAATGTATGGAGTTGTGTAATTACCACAATGAGCAACTTATAGGGCAGTCCTATCACCCAGAGTATTCCCCAGTGGTGCCCATTTTTATTCATCCTTTTGCAATTCCTAAAACCTAGCATCTACCATCTTTTCTTATTCTCTACAGTTTTGCCTTTTCCAGTATGTCATACAGATGGAAGCATGAAGTACAAAGCCTTTGGAGACTGGCTTCTTTCCCTTGTTATAATGCATTTGAAATATGGACATACTGTTGCTTGTATAAATAATGTGTTCCCTTTTATTGCTGAGTAATATTGCATTGTATGGATTCACCACAGTCTTTTTATCCTTTAGTAGCTGAAGCTGAAGTTTTTGGAGCATATGAATAAAACTACTATAAACATCCAGGTACAGGATTTTTATGAATATAAGTTTTATTTTTCTTGGGTGAAAACTAGGTAAGGGATTGTTGAGTCATATGGTAAATACGTGTTTAATTTTATAAGAAAATACTAAAGTCTTGGCTGTACCATTTTTGCATTGCTATCATCAGTGTATGAACTTTATGATTGCCCTGCAAACTGGACAGTGCCTGTGGCTTTATCAGGTTGTTGTTTGCCAATCCAGTAGAGGTTCTTTGCCAATCTGTTTCTCTTTGTGGTTTTAACTCATATACCTAATGACTACTAATTTTCATATACTTATTTACCACTCCTATTTCCTTTGGTGAAGTGTCTTTTCAAATATTTTCCTCATTTTTTTTCACTGGGTTGTCTTCCTGTTTTTGAGTTTTAAGAGTTCTTTATGTTCTATGGATTCAAGTTCCTTATGAGACCTCACCTTTGCAGATATTTTTCCTAGTCAATAGTTTGCCTTTTAATTCTTTTAAAGTGTCATTCACAGAAAAAAAAAAAGTTTTAATTTTGATGAAGTAACATCTATCAATACATTCTTTGGAACTCGTTCTCTTCATGCTATATTTAAGAACCCTGGCCTATTTTAAGGGTCACAAAAATGATCACTGTTTTCCTTTAGAAGTTTTAGAGTTTAACATTTTAGGTTTATGATCTGTTTGAGTTAATTATTATACGAGATACCTGGTCAAAGCTTCATTATTTTTTCTTGCATGTGGATATGCAAATGTTCCAACACCTTTGTTAAAAGGCATGCTTTGCATATTTGACAAAAGTCAATTGATCATAGTTGTGTGGATATTTGTGGATATTTTGTTTTGTCCTATTTATTTGTCTGTCCCTTCACTGATGCCACACTGTTTTGATTATTGTAGCTTTATATCAGATAGAATGAGTCTTCCAACTTCCAAAAAACTAGTTTTCAAAAATAAATAAATAAAGTAGAATTAAATAAAAAGTGGAAAAATTCTGCCATGCTAATACCTACGCTAGAAACCCTAGTCCTCCTTGTTAGATCAGTTTTTTTAGGCTTTTTTAGTTTGGGTCTGGAGGTAACCAGCACTTCTGCTAAGGCAGGGCTTACATGTGGACGGTGAAGGAGGTCTAGTCATGCAATTGCATAGGAAGACTTTAAGATATTAAAGTAATTTCTGTCCTATTCAGACTCTTAGAACATGAACCACTGTTATTAGGCTTGTACCCTGTTTGAACCTCTTACTCTCCACTGAAGGGTATTGTCCTCATGCCTATTGTTGTGTTCACTTGCTCCTTTTTGAGGATTATGGCTTTTTTTCACTCTGTTTCATCTGTTATTAAGACCATGTCTACTGATCTTCCTATTCACAGTGCTTATGTATGAAATATATATGCTTATTTTCAAAATAGGTATCTTTCACCTCAGTGGGCTTTTAGTAAGGAAGAGGAAAAAACCTGTGTGCTGAGTTCCTCATCCTGAACCAGAAATATATAGGGAAGTTCTGATATGAACTCATAACCACTCTTTAATAAGGAATTAGTGCAAATCTTTGGACACTTTTGGCAGATGAAAATCCTTTCGCCCATGTCTGGTGGGTGAACTTTCTTAATTTATTTTTATTAATTTTTTCTTTGTCTCTCATCAAGTTTCCCACCTGTCAGAACTAGTATGTTAATTATGTTGATTCCTCCTATCAGGATTCCTATTGCTAATTGCACAAACATTTAATATTTTTCCTAGTTATCATTTCTTATTTTCATTTCAGATAGCAAATTTGCTTCTTAATTATCTCAACAATATTCCTACTTGTATGGAATGGAGCAGTGAAATAACTTAAGGCAGAAAGTCAACTTGGAGCTTGCATTATTATTATTTTTTTTTTCTTTAAACCATTTAAATATTTAAAAACAGAGAGTGAGAGAGAGAGAGAGAGAGAGAGAGAGAGAAACAGAGCATGAGTGGGGGAGGGGCACAGAGAGACAGAGAGAGAGACACACACACAGAATCTGAAGCAGGTCCCAGGTTCTGAGCTGTTAGCACAGACCCTCACGTGGGGCTCGAACTCACAAACCGTGAGATCATGAGCCCAAGTCGGACACTCAATGGACTGAGCCACCCAGGTGCCCCATCATTTAAATATTTTAAAAGAATTCATTTTTATGCCCAATTTCCTGTCTTTCAATCAGATAAGGACGGGGAGAACACACTTAAATGCATTGATTCCTGAATTTTCATAACTATAAAATATATTGGTGTTTCTGTGACTCAGCCTCACCTTTTCATACATGCTAAACAAAATCCTAGTGGTCAAATAATATGTTGGTAAGCTCAATAACTGGAAGAGCTATACCTAGTTCCTAATCTCCTCATTCTCGTTGTTTTCCTTAAAATTTGTTTTTTTAAATCTCCCTTTTGAATGCCATTACCACCAAAACAAAGAAAAAATCCATTCATGTTTAGCCTTACTGGCTATTGCTGTATTTTGTGTTGATGTAGAAATGACTGATCTATTAACCATTTGAGGGACGTGACTTAATTTAGGCCCATATGAGATGTAGTTCTGTCAGTAGTATGCAAAATGTTGATTTACATTTACAGAAAAAGAATCCTGATCTAGTGGTTTTTCTGAACTGCATTAGAATCTGTGTCACGTTTACATGTTTTAGACTTTATGAATATGTTATTTGCAAATGTTTGAGCAATAAAATAATACAATTATAAAACACCTTCTGTCAGGATGCTCAAAGCACTATGTATATATAATAATTACAACAGTATAAAAATATAATAAGCAATCACCCACTAAGATAAATTTAGGAAGAAAAAGTTTGGAATAGTGTTACATAAATGTAAAGAGGATTAATTGTAAATTCAAAAAAGGACTGCAAACATGATTAAATGCAAAGACAAACACAAATCAAGCTGAACACATTTGTCTTTGGGAAAGGAATTATAAAAATGTTTGGCAGTAAAATAAAACTGCTTATAAGTCATTTCAAAATAATGATACACCCTGGATGATTTTATTGGTTTTATAGCTTTAAAGCTGTGACCCAGTGCCTTGTATGTGCTTTCTTGTAAAGTTATAATCTAATTATGAAGTGACCAAATATTAAAGAGCTGCTGTGAATCTGCTGCTGCCTCCAAATGTTACCTCTGATGTTTAAAACTCTTCTAATGGAAATTGCATGCACTAACTATCAATAGAAAAAGATTAAATACTATGGTGCAGTGAAGTGAAACAGAGATTGGTTTTTCTCCCTGTTGAGGTTATGATTGGATTATTGTGAACTCAATATTTGTTCCAAAAGAAAATTATTTCTTTCTTTAAATATACATTGCAATAATTGAAGAGACAAGGTTATTCATGGAAGTTAAGGGGTGTTTTGAAACCATTAGAAATACTTGCATATTGTATCTTTCCTTCTATTCTAAATTCCCCTTTACCTCAATCCCAAATCTGTTGTTATTTTATGAAAAGATTGTGCAGTGCTCCAGGAGACAGAAACAGGTTTCTCACCTCTAGAAACTTGTTAGAATGGTTCGTGTACCTCTGTTTCTGTCTAGGAACTTGTGTGTGTGTGCGCGCGTGTGTATGTGTGCATGTGTGTGTGTGTGTGTGTGTGTGTGTGTGTGTGTGTGTTTGTATGTCTGTGTGTGTCTGTGTGGTGCTTAAGTAGTTGGTAAAGGAGGAGGGAAATCTAAGATCTGGTTAGCTTACCTACCTCTTTATAATACTTATAGCCCTTAGGAAGCTGTTTATGGTTCTTCATTGTCTCTGTCCTGCTCACTCTTCTACTTTGTAGCATCCTACTCCAGAATGCCACACTTTAGTAGTGCACTCAGGCCACTCTTTAGTTTTCTCCTGGGAAATACCTGTCCATGCTATAAAATGACACCATCCTTCTATATTATCCTTTGCATTTCTACAAATCTTATTCCTTAAGTGCACATACTAGTTTTTATTTTTTATTTTATTTATTTTTTTTTAATTTTTTTAACGTTTATTTATTTTTGAGACAGAGAGAGACAGAGCACGAACGGGGGAGGGTCAGAGAGAGGGAGACACAGAATCTGAAACAGGCTCCAGGCTTTGAGCTGTCAGCACAGAGCCTGACACGAGGCTCGAACTCGCGGACCGCAAAATCATTACCCGAGCTGAAGTCAGCCGCTTAACCGACTGAGCCACCCAGGCGCCCCAAGTTAGTTTTTAAAAAATTAAAATACTGACTAATTCACCCTGAAGTATGAATGTGAAAATGACTATATTCTCATCTTTAGGAATAGTGATCTAATAAAATTCCGCTTCCATACTCAAATAAGTATATATTAGAAAATAAAATTTTAGACAAGATAGATATGGTAGGTGAATTGTAGCCTCCAAGATGATTCTACTCCTTGATCCCTTGACCCATAGACTGTGAATATATTATTTACCATGTCAAAAGGAACTTTGTAGATATAATTAAATTAACTGATTACTTGAATTTAAAACAGGGAAATTACCCTGGATTATCCAGCAGCCAGGGTCCAATATAATCACATGATCCCTTAAAAGCAAATTCAGAGAAATTCACAGCTTAAAAAAAATGCAGTGGTCCTTTGTTTGCTTGAATTTGAAGGGAGTAATATGTCAAGAAAACGGGGATCTCAGTTCTACAACCACAAGAGGCTAAATTATGTCAATGATCAGTGATCTTGGAAGATGGTAATAAGAAGCTCCAGATGAGAATTGTCACACTGACTGATACCCTGAGACCTTATAAGACTATCATTCATTCATTCATTAAAAAGTAACCATTTAGAAAACAAATCTAAATTAACCATTTAGAAAACAAATCAGATAAATCTCCTGCCCTTAAAACTTTCCAGAGGGATAGAAGAGATAAAGTATACAATGAATTATATGGAATGGTTCATGGGTAGTATTTTTTTTTTCATAAAACAGATATGAATCAATTGCTCTGAGACTTCAGCAAGTAAATTGTCACTTAAAGTTGGGATATGTTGGAAGGCTTCTTGGAGTAATTGGCATCCAGGCTGAGCTGACTCAAATTTCACCACTTTATTTTGACCAGCAATTGAAAGTGTTAATTTCTACATCATTTGCTCATCCAAGATCAGCTTTATGCTTGACAACTATTTAGTAATCATGTTTATTATTTTTATTATGTTCATGTATTATGCTTCTTTTCATGTTCTAAAATAAGGTTCTAATGCTATTGTCCTTATTAATGTGTACATATGTTTAAAATAATAGAGAGTAGTAAAGTTTCAGGATGAGTGAGGTACATATGGCTATATAATATTGTTAGCATTTAGTTGGTAAAACAAAAGTATTCAATATATTAGCATTCCAAAATATTTTGCACTAAGAATATTAATGATAAAGAAAAAGTGGCATCATTAACTAAATACTATTATTAAAAAATAAAACATGTTCATTTTATATGAAATGAAGATCATTCATGGTATATCTCTAAGATTTTTTATGGATTAATCTTTTCTGCATGGGAGGTAGTGCAATACAAATTATTATTTAGTGACTGGGATTTAACTGGGTACAATAGTGCTAGATTAAAAAGGCACACAGAAGAAGACACATTAACAAATTCATGATTTCTATCTGCCCCTCCCCCATTTTTTTCATAGAGCTAATTTGTACAACATCTCAGGTCCAACAACAAGCATACCCAGGTGAATCTCCTGGATGGTGCCCGCCCCCCCCCTACATTTTTAACTCCCACTTTACCTTCTGAACAAGATAAGTGTAGATACCTTTGTTTGTATTTTCTGAATTTGTCCCTCATGTTTCCATAGGCCTAATTTCTTATTTTTGTTTTCCAACATTATCCTGACCAATGTGTTCATTCAATTGTCATGTATAATGATGCATTAAAATGGTGAACATTTATTTATGCCAGTTCATGTTGGCTAATCTATTTATTTTACAGCATACTCATATACTTTTTTAGAACTTTGTCACTTTTCTACTTAGCTGGAAAGACTTATGAACAAAAATCTGAAGACCGATGTTTATGGAACAAAGGGTTTTCATACTACCCATCTCCCTGGCTGCATATTTTCAAATTTTATGCCTCATCTGCTAAATCTCTCTCAACACAAACCCAGACTGTGCAGCTGTGTAAATCATGTGTTTCTGTGACCAGGTGTGCCAAGGATGACTGTGGAGTTACCTCTGTTAAGTAAACTTCCCACTAGACAAGAAACTGGTAACATTGATTTTCAAATGTTGACAGGCTGGCTGGCTTGGGAACCAGGTAATTCCAGATTGTTCCAGAATTTTTTCATTTAAAGCATGATGGCTAACAGTGTGTTAGAAGCTTTAGGAAGAGCAGGAGCACCTTCTCTACACCAATAAATACTAGGAAGCATCATCCCTTGCAGACTTCAGGAATCCTTAACATGTAGGCTGTTCTACTCTATTAAGATTTTTGTCTTCCTTCTGCTAATGCAGAAAAAAAATTTTTAACCCACATCATAGTTTTGTGTCTAACAAACATCGCTTACTCCACATAATAGGGATACATTTATTTGTGTATGTGTGTTTGTTTGTTTGATTAAGGTAGAGCTCCCCTGAAGCCATCAGTCATTATGAAGTTGTTGTTTCAATTTGGTTTTAGACATGACTTGAGAGATGGCTACCTTGTTTATGTTTGTGGGGGCTACATTGAAGTGAAATGACTCCACCTTACTGCATTGAGTTGAGAGGAAATCACTGGTTTTTATTGTAAAAGGGTGATTTATGCTAGTGTCCTCTTTCAATTAAGATCTAACATGAAAAGTAGTGTCACAGGAATATTTGAAATTATTGTCACAGATCAGTACATATTTCATTATTCTGATGGTTAGACATATATTACATATTTGTTGTTCAAAAGAGTTGAGAAGAAATAATGTCTTTTGTTTTCTGGATGTTTCTAGCCTATGATAATGGCACCCTAGCTCATATCTCTTTTGCAATGTTGTTTACTCTGAAGTCCTCAGAGGTGATAGAGAAATGATGTTCTTCAGCAGTAGCTGATCATTGTTCAAAGATAACAAACTTTGACATCAGCAAATGGTGAAGTGTTCAGCCACTTGAATAGGGGAAGAAATTGAAAACATTTTGTATAGGTAATACAAGCTAGGAAATAGATTAGTAAATTAAAATTTATGATTGCTTAGATTCTGATTTTACTCGGAAAATTACTGAATTGCTCTATGACTGTCAAATAATGTGACCTGCTTCCATTCCATATCAGAGACCAATTGTTGTGTGCATTAATGCAATAATCTCTACCAAGACATTTGGTATATGTAAAATGAGCTGGGTGAATACAAGATAATGCTATTGTTTGTCATGAAATTGTGAGTTTTTAAAAAATTTTTAATGGTATTCGATTACTCTTAAATCCCTCTTTTCTCATTTTTCTTGTTAGCTGCTTGTCTCCTTGACTCAGTGGTAGCCTAGAACCTTCTGTCTGTTGATTGCCATTTCTGCTTTTCTACCCGACATCTCGTGTTGAAACAATCTTTAACTCTATAGGCATCAAAGTGTTGCATCTGAAAGCTGAGAAAAACTTTTGCCTGCAGTTCTAATATAACGAAGAGCACTTGGCCTTTCAGTCACCCCCAAAACATAACTGTATAGAAACTTACAATTAAATTTCTGTCAATAGAAGCTGTGGTTAATTTTTTTTTTATTTTTTTTTTATTTTTGGGACAGAGAGAGACAGAGCATGAACGGGGGAGGGGCAGAAAGAGAGGGAAACACAGGATCGGAAACAGGCTCCAGGCTCTGAGCCATCAGCCCAGAGCCTGACGCGGGGCTCGAACTCAGGGACCGCGAGATGGTGACCTGGCTGAAGTCGGACGCTTAACCGACTGCGCCACCCAGGCGCCCCTGTGGTTAATTTTTGAAGGTATTAATCTGGTTCTTAAATTTTATTTTGAGAAACATTTCCAGTGTAATAGCTAAGGCCTGTACTTTCTGCTTCATATTTATAACCTTATGTCTTATTTGTCTATTGATACTCTTGACCATAATTCATATTGACAGGCTGGGAATTTTCCTATTTTAATGTCTGTTCTTCTTGTTTGTATGTCCAAAACTGGACATTACAGACCACTTCCAGAGCTGTAACTAGGATTTTGTACATTACAATTAGTATAGACATGTTAAAAAATTTATTGTTTTCTCTATCTGTGTCTTTGTCCACTGGTTTTGAAAGTTGGCTAGGGAAGATCACAGGTTATTATGTGTGCTCTTTCAGTGAAAAACTAAGAGGTAAATCTCATCCATTCTTTTAAAAATATTAAGTGTCTTTTGTATATCTTCTACATTTGAGAAAATAATTTTATAATATACAAAGTAATATTTATACTTCATATAAGGATGTATGTTACAGTAATCAGATGTCTCAGCTGTGGTCCTTTGATTCAAAAATAAGGAGATTATTTGTCAGAATATTAAGAAATTTTCTGGATAAATGTGGGTTCCTCTTTAATCATATTTTAGGAAGAAATTGTTCACAATTTTTACAAGCCTGATTTCTCCCATATTCTCCTAATTCAGTCTCCTCCCACCATAATGCTCTACCACTCATTTGTAAGAGATGCAATTATTATGGAGGTGCTAATGCTGGTGGTGGTACTTTGGGTAGGGACGGGAGAGATTAACAGGAAGTACTCAAATACAACATTTGTTCTTTCTAGTGAGAGGTTCCTATGTATTATTTTATTAAAAAAAAAAAAAAAAAAACAGCTGGCAAGCATACCGCTTGCTAAAACCACATGATACACCAAAATCTCAGGTTATCTTGATTTTATATAAACATTAAGGGTCATATAATTGCATTATCTTTTTATCAACATTTGTATTCAAATTAGCTCGGACTTTAAAGCCTACATGTGTTTGCTTAATATAGGTATAATTAGGCAAGAATGAAAGAAGCAAAGAATTAATTCATTCAAAGTTATCCAGTGCTAAAGGGCCTATTCTGAGACTAGAACAAAGCAGCCTATTTGAGTTTTCGGCCTAATTTTATATATACTAGTTTTAACATGGACATATAATATAATAAATATCATGCTTTCTTATGATAATAAAGATGACAATGATTTCCTTTTTTTAATGTTTATTTTTTTTTTATTTTTGAGAGAGAGCTAGAGAGTACATGTGGGCAGGGGAGGGGCAGAGAGAAAAAGAGTCCCAAGCAGGCCCCACGCTCAGCGCAGAGCCCGACACATGGCTTGATCTCATGAACCATGAGATCATGACATGAGCCAAAATCAAGAATCAGATGCTTAACCAACTGAGCCACCCAGGTGATCCAAGATGACAGTGTTTCTTAGCACTTAGTACTGCTAACATTTGGAAGGTAACTTAGAGTTCATCTATTAGAACCTCACAGCCCTTGAAAACTGTCTTTTTTTCAACATCTTTTGTAGTTTCTTGGTCATTTCTATAAATAAGAAACTCACTACTAGAGTAATATTTGTCTGTCATATACATTTTCCATTAGATTCAAAATGTAATGAACAGTTATTTTGCAATGATACCACTTTTTGCCCCCACTTCTAAGTAACCATGGTGTATAGATCTAGAAACTAAGTACAAAGGTATTCTTTTACTGTGTTCTTATCTATTTTGAAATTGTCAATTTTTCATGTTTGTTTTGCTCTTTTCAGTGTAAAGTTCACTTGGTGAAGACGCAGGTAACTTTACCCTTCCTTCGTTCTTCTACTGAAAAAAGCTAAGATGTGCCTTTTCTTTGTCGTAACTTTTCAAATACTACTGACTTGTTTGTCAACATAAAAACTCATTCCAACTTCTGATTTTCTGCCTTGGACAACATGATTTGACATCAGAAGTTTTAGATTCTCCCTAGAATGGGTCTGCACGTGTACTAGTTGTGTAGAGTTCCTGTTATTTGTCTTTGCTGTAACATGTGCTTCTATTTGTCAGCTTGACCCAACTTCAGTCCAACATGGGCTAGTTTACAGCCTGGCAAGAATGGTTACAACCACGAAAAATATTGTGTATGGACCTTATGCACACAGGTTAATTGCCAAAGCATAGTTCTAGGAAAAGAGAGCAAAATTGTCAGACCCTATTCCCTGGAAGTATTCTAGATGTAACCAGTCATTCATGCTATCTTCGACCTTCCTATGACAAATTTTTGGTCTCCACCGGTTGCCAGAGCTAAACACTCCAGTTTTCTCTCTCTTCACGGGTACAGGGATCACAGTGGGTACCAAATAGTTGAGCCTCAGCCCCATTCTTTCCTTTTTTTGTGTGGTCATGTTTCCTTGTCTGTGTTCTCTACCAGGAAGTGACTTCAAGCTAGCTATTATTCCCTAATTTTATTTATTACAATAGCTATAGTTGGGCAGTGACCTGCAACTCTTCAATGTTTATTTTATGCATGTAAATATTTCTCAGCCATGTCTGCTAAGGAGACCCAGGAAAAGAAAGGCCCAAAGAAGGCCCCAGATGATCTAAAAACTATGACTTTCTCTTTTTTTTTTTTCATCCTCAGACTATTCTTTTCAGGCTTTTGTGCATAATTCCATTTTATCATATTAATATCTCATCATTCTCTACATGATAAACCAGTGAACAGAACATTGCGTCTTAAACCTGTTCACCTACTGGCTTGTATTTGTACCACACATCATGGGTCCCTACCTTAGGCAGGAAAGACTGATGTAGTAAATATCTTGAAGGTCATTGGAATAATAATCACACTGGTTTCCCACAGGTAACACCAAAACTACAGTCCTTTGTGGCTTTTCCTGGAGTTCCCAGGGAACATTTTCCTCTAAATCTTGTCATAACATCTTATTTATTTACTTCAACTTTTATTTATTTATTTCCTGGAGGCTTTTTGGCATGGTGTTTTTACTCTGCCCTGGCTCTTTTTCCCCGTTTTCTACTGTTAACTTCATATGTCTTAGAGGTTAGTAGCCATTTGCTTAGCTAGACATTATTAGTCATGGTTCTTTGTTACATATGAACACAAAAAAAATACAGACTGAGTGATAATCCTTTCTTTGAGCCAAATGAACACTGGAGTTAAGGTTCTGTCTATGTTACCTTGGTCATGCCACTTACTATTTATTTTTCAAGTAATATAACTTAGTGAAACCATATAATTCCTAGGTATATGGTATAATGGAAGTGCAAATGCTTTTGATATATGTACTTGGGTATATATACTCAGTTCCATTTATGGACTGTGTGGTCAAAGAACTTAATTGACATTTCCTTATTTCAGATATAGTAATGGATAATCACAAATCATATAATTAAGCAGAGTAATATTTTTAAAGTATATAATTACTGGCTAAGAATATACATTTAGAAAATAATAAATAGTATAATTATGCTTACTCTCCCCCACAGCTCAATATATTTCTGGTTATTCATTTATTCATGCATTTGAGAGACAGCTGTATTGCAGCCACTGTGCCAAGTGTTATTCACACAAATCCTTTCCATAGGAGGTTATATGTATATTTAAATAAAGTGATTGAATATATTGTAGTAAATGCTATTATAGAGGTATATACTGAAATACATGGAAGTATATACATTTTCTATTTCATACTACACTGACTAACCATTACTTTGCTTCTAAAGAATGAATATGGATTATTAAAGCTAGCTGGGGGGTAAACATCCTAATGTTGAATCTCAACATTAGAAACTGTCACATTTTGTTTCTAACCTTTATGGTACCTCACGCTCTCTTTTCTTTCTTTTTTTTAAAAATTTTTTTTGGCATTTATTTATTTTTGAGACAGAGAGAGACAGAGCATGAATGGAGGAGGGTCAAAGAGAGAGGGAGACACAGAAATCAAAACAGGCTCCAGGCTCTGAGCTGTCAGCACAGAGCCCGACGTGGGCTCGAACTCATGAACCATGAGATCATGACCTGAGCCAAAGTTGGAAACTTTACCAACTGAGCCACCCAGGTGCCCCTATTTTTTTTTAATTCTTTTTTGACATTTATTTATTTTTGAGACAGAGACAGAGCATGAACGGGGGACAGAGAGTGCTCTGTTTTCTTTCTATTTTGCTTATACATGTCTAATTTATTCTAGAATATGAATTAGATATATTTTGGTTTATATTCTGTGACAAATTATATTTGTTTAGTGATTTTGATGTGATCATCTATATTTCGGTTAATGTTTTTTCTTACCTTAGATATTGTTTAAAACAGATCCAAGATTGATAGGTAGTCTTACATGAATTATAGTTGATTTGTTGTCTCTGTTTTTGTTCTTCCTTTCTTTTGTAGGGGAATTCATTTTGTAGTAGGACATTTATACATTTTAAAAATTTATTTAAAACTTACTCTTACCTCCAACTGAATGTGCCCAAAGCTAACTCTTTATATAATTATCTAACAAAAATTTCAGTTTCTCTTTTTTTTTAATTTTATTTATTCTTTTAATGTTTTTATTTATTTTTGAGAGAGACAGAAAGACAGAGTGCTAGAAGGGGAGGGGCAAAGAGAGAGAAAGACACAGAATCCAAAGCAGGCCTCAGGCTCTGAACTGTCAGCACAGAGTCCGATGTGGGGCTTGAACTCATGGGCCATGACATCATGACCTGAGCTGAAGTTGGATGTTGAACCGACTGAGCCACCCAGGTGTCCCAGTTTATCTTTTTTTTAAAGTATTAAGTTAAACTCTTCTGCCTTATCTTTTAAAAAATAGACTTTATTTTTTAGAGCAGGTTTATATCACAGCAAAATTGAGCAGAAAATACAGAGTTCCCATGTACTCCCACCCCACCCCATCCCCACTATTACCATTCCTCACCAAACTAGTACCGTTCTACAGCTGATGAGCTATGGTGACATAGCATTATGATCCAAAGTCCATAATTCACATTAGGTTTCACTCTTGGGGTTGTACGTTCTATGGGTATTGACAAACATATAATGACATGTATCTAATATTGTATCACACAGAATAGCTCGTTTGCCCTAAAAATTCTATGTGTTCTGCCTATTGATCCCTCCTTCTCCTCTGACCTCTGGAAACCACTGATCTTTTTACTTTGTCCGTAGTTTTGCCTTGTCCAGGTCATATATTTGGAATCATACGATATGCAGCCTTTTCAGATTGGCTTCTTTCACTTAGTAATATGCCCTCCAAGTCTTTTTATGGCTTGATAGCTCATTTATTCTTAGCACTGGCTGTTATTCCATTGTGTTGATATACCATAGTTTATTTATCCATTCACCTACTGAAAGACCTTTTGGTTACTTCCAGGTTGGGCAATTCTGGAAAAGCTACTGAAAACATCTGTGTGCTGATTATTGTGTGGATATGAGTTTTCAGTTCATTTGAGTAAATACCAAGGAGTGTGACTGCTGTATTGTATAGTAAAAGGATGCTAATTTTATCAGAAACTGCCAAACTGTCTTCCGAAATAGCGTTACCATTTTGCATTCCCACCATCAATGAATTAGAGTTCCTATTGCTCTACATCCCCTCCAGCATTTGGTGCTTGTCAGTGTTTTGGAATTTCATCATTTCAATAGGTGTGCAGTGCTATCTCATTGTTTTAATTTGCATTTCCCTGATGGCACATGATGTTTAACATAGTTCATATACTTATTTAGAATTTGTATATCTTCTTTGGTGAGATGCCTGTTAAGATTTTGGCCCATTTTTAAAAATCAGGTTGTAAGATGAAACGTCTGTGTCTGGATTCTATTTTGTTTTTTTGTTTTTTTTTTTTTGTTGTTGTTGTTGTTGTTTTGTTTTTCCTGGCATGTGTATCTACTTGTTCCAACACCATTTGTTGAAAAGACTGAATTTTCTCCATTGTATTGTCTTTGCTCTGTGTCAAAGATCAGTGTTTTACTTTTAACTGTTTTTATTTGTTCTCTATATCCAAACTCCTACTGTATCCTGCATATTTTTCTTATACTTTAAGTTTAATTTAAGCTTGCCTACTGCATTAGCAGTAACTAGGCAAACAGAAACAGCCTTGCTCTTCAGCTGTCTCTCTCATTCTGAATTCACTGATCATGTAGGCTCAGTACAGCAGCTAACTAATGGAAGGAGAAGTGCATGAAGAAACCAACCATGCCTAAAAGGAAAAGATTCTTATTTTTTAATGAAGATTCAAATATTGGTTACTACTTGAGGCAGCATTTAGTATTTCTGAATTGAAACTGTATGCTGTAATCTGAAATGACTATTGAGTGTCTGATATTTAGGAATGAACTGAAAAATGATGAGGGTTGCTAAGTTTTTGTACGATGGTAGGGGGGATACATTTTCAAGTGGCAATGGGAGACCAAACACATTTGTATTTTGAGATCATCAATGTGAAATGCTTGTTCAACATAGCAGTAGTAAACTAAAATGTGGTAACTTCAGTCAAAGTTAATCAAATCAGATAAGGTATCAGGAACAGAGACATTGAGGAGAGATGGAATGCATTTTCAAGATTGTTAAAAACAGTGAAATGTGATGTGGAACAAAGATTGATCTAGGGGTCAAGAGATGTGGGTTCTAGAACCAATACTCTCTCATTTACAAATATCTCTCCTATGGTATTTTTTTCCCACCCATTAAGTGGGGAATGGATAAGTTGCTTTTTTGGTTTTTGTTTTTTGGGTTTTTTTTTGTTTTGTTTTTTTTTTTTTAATCTTCTCTAACTCTAAAGTCCTAAGCTGCCAGTACAAGAAAAGTCAGACACAGTTCTGGCTGAATCTTGTTCAACTAGGTGGCTGGGATGAATAAATTAAGTACATGTTTACTTAAACACATTCTAGGATGGTGACGTAAGAGGATGCTGGGCTCACCGCGTCCTGCTGATCACTTAGATTCCACCCACACCTGCCTAAATAACTCAGAAAACCACCAGAAGACTAGCAGAACGGATTCTCCAGAGCCAAGCATAGACGAGAGGCCCACGGAAGAGGGTAGGAAGGGCAGAGAGGCGGTGCGCACTACACGGACTGGCGGAAGGGAGCCGGGGCTGAGGGGCGGCCCGCCTGCCAAGCAGAGCCCCTGAGTCTGGCTTGTGAGGGCAGAGGGGCCGACGGAGTGTGTTCTGACAGCAAGCAGGCCTTAACATCTGGAAGGTTATAAGTTAACAGATCTGCTTGGAGAGCGGGAGGGCTGGAGGACAACAGGTGGGAGAGTTGTTGAGCCCCGGATGACAGAGCTCAGCTTGGAGGGGAACGAAGGCGCTCGCCAGCGCCATCTCCCCCAGCCAAAATCCCAAAGGGAACCAGTTCCTGTCAGGGAACTTGCTTGCACGGCACAAACACCCAATGCTGTGCTTCTGCAGATCCATCCCTCCAGTGGCAGGTCTGACTCCCTCCCAGTGCTGCAGGGCCCCTCCCGAAGTGGATCACCAAAGGAAAAGAGAGCTGAGCCTCCCCTCCCACCCCTGTGCACCTTGCTGATCCACCCCAGCTAATACGCCAGATCCCCAGCACCACAAGCATGGCAGTGTGCAAGTAGCCCAGAGGGGCCATGCCACCCCACAATGAATCCCACCCCTAGGAGAGGGGAAGAGAAGGCACACACCAGTCTGACTGTGGCCCCAGTGGTGGGCTGGGGGCAGACATCAGGTCTGACTGCAGCCCCGCCCACCAACGCAAGTTATTCAAGACAGCACAGGGGAAGTGCCCCGCAGTCCTGCACCACTCCAGGGATGATACAAAATGATGAAACGGAAGAATTCCCCTCAAAAGAATCTCCAGGAAATAACGACAGCTAACGAACTGATCAAAAAGGATTTAAACAATATAACAGAAAGTGAATTTAGAATAATAGTCATAAAATTAATCGCTGGGCTTGAAAACAGTATACAGGACAGCAGAGAATCTACTGCTGCAGAGATCAAGGGACTAAGGAACAGCCAGGAGGAGCTAAAAAATGCTATAAATGAGCTGCAAGATAAAATGGAGACAACCACAGCTCGGATTGAAGAGGCAGAGGAGAAAATAGGGGAATGGAAGATAAAATTATGGAAAAAGAGGAAGCTGAGAAAAAGATAAAAAAATCCGGGAGTATGAGGGGAAAATTAGAGAACTAAGTGATGCACTAAAGAGAAATAATCTACGCATAATTGGTATTCCAGAGGAGGAAGAGAGAGGGAAAGGTTCTGAAGGTGTACTTGAAGAAATCATAGCTGAGAACTTCCCTGATCTGGGGAAGGAACAAGGCATTGAAATCCAAGAGGCACAGAGAACTCCCTTCAGACGTAACTTGAATCCATCTTCTGCACGACATACCATAGTGAAACTGGCAAAATACAGGGATAAAGAGAAAATTCGGAAAGCAGCTAGGGATAAACGTGCTCTAACATATAAAGGGAGACCTATAAAACTCATGACAGATATCTCTACTGAAACTTGGCAGGCCAGAAAGGAATGGCAGGAAATCTTCCATGTGATGAACAGAAAAAATATGCAGCTGAGAATCCTTTGGCCAGCAAATCTGTCATTTAGAAAAGAAGGAGAGATTAAGGTCTTCCAAAACAAACAAAAACTGAAGGAATTTGTCACCACTAAACCAGCCCTACAAGAGATCCTAAGGGGGTTCCTATGAGACAACGTACCAGAGACATCGCTACCAGCATGAAACCTACGGACATCACAATGACTCTAAACCCATATCTTTCTATAATAACACTGAATGTAAATGGATTAAATGTGCCAACCAAAAGATATAGGGTATCAGAATGGATAAAAAAACAAGATCCATCTATTTGCTGTCGACAAGAGACTCATTTTAGTCCTGAGGACACCTTCAGACTGAAAGTGAGGGGATGGAGAACTATTTATCATGCTACTGGAAGCCAGAAGAAAGCTGGAGTAGCCATACTTATATCAGACAAACTAGACTTCAAATTAAAGGCTGTAACAAGAGATGAAGAAGGACATTATATAATAGTTACAGGGTCTATCCATCAGGAAGAGCTAACAATTATAAATGTCTATGCGCCGAATACGGGAGCCCCCAAATATATAAAACAATTACTCATAAACATAACCAACCTTAGTGATAAGAATGTGGTAATTGCAGGGGACTTTAACACTCCACTTACAGAAATGGATAGATCATCTAGACACACAGTCAATAAAGAAACAAGGGCCCTGAATGATACATTGGATCAGATGGACTTGACAGATATATTTAGAACTCTGCATCCCAAAGCAACAGAATATACTTTCTTCTCGAGTGCACATGGAACATTCTCCAAGATAGATCACCTACTGGGTCACAAAACAACCCTTCATAAGTATACAAGAATTGAGATCATACCATGCATACTTTCAGACCACAATGCTATGAAGCTTGAAATCAACCACAGGAAAAAGTCTGGAAAACCTCCAAAAGCATGGAGGTTAAAGAACACCCTATTAAAGAATGAATGGGTCAACCAGGCAATTAGAGAAGAAATTTAAAAATATATGGAAACAAACGAAAATGAAAATACAACAATCCAAATGCTTTGGGATGCAGCAAAGCCAGTGCTGAGAGGAAAATACATTGCAATCCAGGTCTATGTCAAGAAACAAAAAAAAAAATCCCAAATACAAATTCTAACAGAACACCTAAAGGAAATAGAAGCAGAGCAGCAAGGCCACCTTAAACCCAGCAGAAGAAGAAAAATAATAAAGATGTGAGCAGAAATAAACACTATAGAATCTAAAAAAACTGTAGAACAGATCAATGAAACCAAGAGTTGGTTTTTTGAAAAAAATAAACAAAATGGATAAACCTCTAGCCAGGCTTCTCAAAAAGAAAAGGGAGATGGCCCAAATAGATAAAATCATGAGTGAAAATGGAATTATTACAACCAATCCCTCAGAGATACAAACAATTATCAGGGAATACTATGAAAAACTATATGCCAACAAACTGGACAACCTGGAAGAAATGGACAAATTCCTAAACACCCACACACTTCCAAAACTCAATCAGGAGGAAATAGAAAGCTTGAACAGACCCATAACCAGCGAAGAAATGGAATCAGTTCTCAAAAATCTCCCAACAAATAAAGAGTCCAGGACCAGATGGCTTCCCAGGGGAGTTCTACCAGACATTTAAAGCAGAGATAATACGTATCCTTCTCAAGCTATTCCAAGAAATAGAAAGGGAAGGAAAACTTCCAGACTCATTCTATGAAGCCAGTATTACTTTGATTCCTAAACCAGACAGAGACCCAGTAAAAAAAGAGAACTACCGGCCAATATCCCTGATGAATATAGATGCAACAATTCTCAATAAGATATTAGCAAATCGAATTTAACAGCATATAAAAAGAATTATTCACCAAGATCAAGTGGGATTCATTCTTGGGATGCAGGGTTGGTTAAACATTCGCAAATCAATCAATGTGATACATCACATTAATAAAAGAAAAGAACCATATTATCCTGTCAATCGATGCAGAAAAAGCATTTGACAAAATTCAGCATCTTTTCTTAATAAAAACCCTCGAGAAAGTAGGGATAGCAGGAACATACGTAAAGATCATAAAAGCCATTTATGAAAAGCCCACAGCTAACATCATCCTCAATAGGGAAAACCTGAGAGCTTTTTCCCTGAGATCAGGAACACGACAGGGATGTCCACTCTCACTGCTGTTGTTTAACATAGTGTTGGAAATTCTAGTATCAGCAATCAGACAACAAAAGGAAATCAAAGGCATCAAAATAGGCAAAGATGAAGTTAAGCTTTCGCTTTTTGCAGATGACATGATATTATACATGGAAAATCCAATAGACTCCACCAAAAGTCTGCTAGAACTGATACATGAATTCAACAAAGTTGCAGGATACAAAATCAGTGTACAGAAATCAGTTGCATTCTTATACACTAATAATGAAGCAACAGAAAGACAAATAAAGAAATTGATCCCATTCACAATTGCACCAAGAAGCATAAAATACCTAGGAATAAATCTAACCAAAGATGTACAAGATCTGTATGCTGAAAACTATAGAAAGCTTATGAAGGAAATTGAAGAAAATATAAAGAAATGGAAAAACATTCCGTGCTCATGGATTGGAAGAATAAATATTGTCAAAATGTCAATACTACCCAAAGCTATCTACACATTCACTGCAATCCCAATCAAAATTGCATCAGCATTCTTCTCGAAGCTAGAACAAGCAATTCTAAAATTCATATGGAACCCAAAAGGCCCGAATAGCCAAATTTTGAAGAAGACCAAAGCAGGAGGCATCACAATCCCAGACTTTAGCCTCTACTACAAGGTTGTAATCATCAAGACAGCATGGTATTGGCACAAAAACAGACACATAGACCAATGGAATAGAATAGAAACCCCAGAACTAGACCCACAAACGTATGGCCAACTCATCTTTGACAAAGCAGGAAAGAACATCCAATGGAAAAAAGACAGCCTCTTTAACAAATGGTGCTGTGAAAACTGGACAGCAACATGCAGAAGGTTGAAACTAGACCACTTTCTCACACCATTCACAAAAATAAACTCAAAATGGATCAAGGACCTGAATGTGAGACAGGAAACCATCAAAGCCCTAGAGGAGAAAACAGGAAAAGACCTCTCTGACCTCAGCTGTAGCAATTTCTTACTTGACGCATCCCCAAAGGCAAGGGAATTAAAAGCAAAAATGAACTATTGGGACCTCATGAAGATAAAAAGCTTCTGCACAGCAAAGGAAACAACCAACAAAACTAAAAGGCAACCAACGGAATGGGAAAAGATATTTGCAAATGACATATTGGACAAAGGGCTAGTATCCAAAATCTATAAAGAGCTCACCAAACTCCACACCCGAAAAACAAATAACCCAGTGAAGAAATGGGCAGAAAACATGAATAGACACTTCTCTAAAGAAGACATCTGGATGGCCAACAGGCTCATGAAAAGATGCTCAACGTCGCTCCTCATCAGGGAAATACAAATCAAAACGACACTCAGATATCACCTCACGCCAGTCAGAGTGGCCAAAATGAACAAATCAGGAGACTACAGGTGCTGGAGGGGATGTGGAGAAACGGGAACCCTCTTGCACTGTTGGTGGGAATGCAAACTGGTGCAGCTGCTCTGGAAAACAGTGTGGAGGTTCCTCAAAAAATTAAAAATAGACCTACCCTATGACCCAGCAGTAGCACTGCTAGGAATTTACCCAAGGGATACAGGAGTGCTGATGCATAGGGGCACTTGTACCCCAATGTTTATAGAGCACTCTCAACAATAGCCAAATTATGGAAAGAGCCTAAATGTCCATCAACTGATGAATGGATAAAGAAATTGTGGTTTATATACACAATGGAGTACTACGTGGCAATGAGAAAGAATGAAACATGGCCCTTTGTAGCAACGTGGGTGGAACTGGAGAGTGTGATGCTAATGAAATAAACCATACAGAGAAAGACACATACCATATGTGTTCACTCTTATGTGGATCCTGAGAAACTTAACAGGAACCCATGGAGGAGGGGAAGGAAAAAAAAAGAGGTTAGAGTGGGAGAGAGCCAAAGCATAAGAGACTGTTAAAAACGGAGAACAAACTGAGGGCTGATGGGGGGTGGGAGGGAGGGGAGGGTGGGTGATGGATATTGAGGAGGGCACCTGTTGGGATGAGCACTGGGTGATGTATGGAAACCAATCTGACAATAAATTTCATATATTAAAAAAAACACATTCTAATAAAAACATAAACCTTAAGTGGGCTATAAAAGCTGACTTTTTCCACTGTTAAATTTTTATTTTAAGAAATAAGCAATAAACACAGCACATCTAACGGATTGCAATGATTTCAACATTGTTCTTCTGCAAATATGTGATTTTATATTTTGCTTTCATTTTTTGTAATCTAACGCAAATCCTTGGAATAAGTGGATTTTAGAATTAATATAGTCATTTTAATTCTATCCCCATCCCAACCTCAGTTTAGCAAAGAGTAAACTGAGGTCCAGAGAACTTAAATGATTTGTATAGGGTCAAAGCTGGTAGAACAAGCTAGATTTCCTGATCCTCAGCCTGGTGACCTCTCCACAATAAGCTTAAAGTCCTTAGCAATTAGTATTACCTCAATAATCCATTGATAAGACATTTAACGTTTTATTTGACAGAAAAAAAGTTTTGACACCCATTAATTTATTTTATCCTTTCAACATCCATGCACGGTTATTATCAGTCTCATTTTTATACACACACTACTACAGATTAAGTAATATGCCCAAGGTCATATAACTAATAAGAAATGAAGTATGAATTTGAAACATCACTTTTGCCTGACTCCAGATCCCAACCTTTTTCAAGGCATTATGTTAACTTTTTAAAGTTTCCTTTGAGTGTTGGTATTATAATGATTCTTGAAGACCCTTTGTTAAGTCTTTGACATTAGTCTTTTTCAGGTCTTACTTCTAAAAGCCATCCAAATTTATGATTATTTTCTAGTACTGCTTCGTCATAGGCTTTTCTTAAAGTGAGACTCACATTGCAATATTGCAATAATAAATGTTGGGGGAAATGTATAAGTTTTCAACTAACCTTTGCATTGTTGATTACTTTAGAAGTGAGTATCTCATTATTTCATGGTCTGAGCAGATTTTTACTGTATTTGTGTGCACATACATGCATATGAAAATTGTACTGATCATCTTTTTGCCCTGTCAAGATGGTCTTAAATGCCTATCCAAGGCCCAATGTGTAACTTTCCCAGGAATCTTAGCATCAACTTTCAAAATAAAAAGTTGTCACTGGAGGTTTCTCAGTGCCTGTCTACTGCATTTCTGAATTAACAACAAATGCAGATTTGTCTTTGATGGCTCTTTTATAGCTGTATACAGCTGGAGAAAAACCAACTGCCAAGGGAACTCAATTTTCTTTATCATCAATTTGACATTGGTTAACAGATGGCTTCTGGATACCATGGTAGTCTTCTTAATTTGTCTTTCTATATAGTGCTGCAGATACCCTTGGTTAATTGCTTGATTATTACATTTAATTCTTTGTCAACAATATACCTCATTGTTTTGGAACATACCTTAGGAGATAAGTTATAAAAGGCAGATATTTGAGGGTTGAACTGCTATCATACCTTTGAAACATAAAGCAAAACACCTAAAGGTAGACAAATGTGTTAAAATATCCTGTACTAAAATCTAGTCAGCTTTCTGTGAAGTATGAGATTTCTCTGGAATACAGTGGATTCTCAAGAGCTAATTTATACAAAAGACAAAGAAAGGAGATCTATCGAAACATGAAAAAGGAAACAAATGCCCTTAAATCAAGACATTTCTAGGTGAACGTTAACCTAAGATTAACTACAACTGAATTCTTATTTATTTTTGTTTGTTTATTTTGTTTTGTATATAACTTCATTAAGTAGAATTTAAATATTGTACTTTGGAGAGTGAAAAATTTTCAACCAATTCAAAAGGTATGGAAAAATACCAGTTGATTGAATATTTTGACATTCCTTAAAACACCAATGTGAACCCTTTTCTAACTGCTTTGGGAATCCAAAGAAATAAACAAACTTAAAATAGAGAGTTTGAGAGAGCTGATCCAGTCAGACATGATTGCATATAAGATTACACACCTACATACTTGTACATACTGCAAAAAGGAGAGTTCAGTGCATGACAAGAGTTCATTGATCATTATAAAATCGTCTTATGTTGTCAACTCTGAAAGTGGCATGTTAACTACCCAACTATATCAATTAAAACTATTGATTTTGGCTTTTAATCTTAGTTCTTTTTTCATTTATTCATTATGGAATGATAAGGCTGTCTCAAAAAATGATGCAAAATTATACTTGTACTTCTAACAAAATAAATTATTCTCTACTTAGGGGCGCCTGGGTGGCTCAGTCGGTTAAGCGTCCGACTTTGGCTCAGGTCATGATCTCGTGGTCAGTGAGTTCAAGCCCCGCATCGGGCTCTGTGCTGACAGCTCAGAGCCTGGAGCCTGTTTCAGATTCTATGTCTCCCTCTCTCTGACCCTCCCCTGTTCATGCTCTGTCTCTCTCTGTCTCAAAAATAAATAAACGTTAAAAAAAATTAAAAAAAAATTATTCTCTACTTAAAACATTTTAAATAGATTCAAAAGATGGACTCAGTGGAATCAGAAAACCCTCAAAATAGTAGTTTGCCATTATGAGAAAAGAAGATCTGAACTAATATTGCTAGTAATGTATATTCTATTGAAGTTTATGCTGCCACCTATGGGAAATGAAAATTTTTAGTAATTAATCCAAAATGTAGAAATTACTGTTGCCAATTACAAGAGAAAATCGAAACTTCTAAGCGGATTTTATTACTATTTAACTGTCAAAGGAAAGTCCTGGAGAAAGCTTTAAATTCTTCACCTGTTCCTTAAAAAAAACAAACAAACAAAAAAAAACCCAAAAAACAAGCTTGATTATGTGCCCTTGGATATTAAACTATATAATCCACAAGGCTTATATCTAAGTACTGTCTTTTTAAGTTTCAATGTTGTGTATTTGCCTTCAATAATTACAAATAATATAAACCGAATTCATTTGTGAAATCTTATGTAAGTTGATTTAGTCATGCTTCTGTTAATTTTTTCCACATCCCCTTCTTTTCACTTCTGCCCATTTAACATGTACTATCTTATGCAAACTGGGAAGCAAAAAAAACCCCCTGTTTTTAGCCCTGTCTTCTAACACAGTAATGTAGTAGAATAGAAATAGAAGAGCTCTGATTAAGGGAAGACTTTTGTTGAAATTCATTCTCTAACACTTGCTACTTGCATCATGTAAGAAAAGTGACTCTAAGTTCTCATCCCAGAGTATAACTGGTAGTATCAGTATTTTATATGAATGCCGTAAGAAATATATACAGAATCTTACAATGCTTAATAGAGTGCCTGATGCAAAAAGAGTCTCAATAAATACTTGTTTCCTTTCAAAATATAATCTGTCATATCAGCAAGATCTACAAAAACCAAGTCCTTGCTCATCCTGTGACTTTCTTCTGATCAATAGAAGATGGTAAAGGTAATAAGATGTCACTCCCACGATTGTGTAATGTAAGACTCCGTTGCCAGCTTTGAAGAAGCAGATACTCATATGGCAAGGAACTGAGGAAGGCCTTTAGGAGCTGAAGGTAGCTTCCAGACAATAGGCAGCAAGGAGTTGGGGACCTCAGCATACAATCACAAGGAAAGGAATTCTTCCATCAATGTGAGTGAGACTAGAAGTGGACTCTTTCCTAGTTAGTCTGTCTTTTAGATGAGAATTCAGTCTTGGCCATTGCATTAATTACATTCTCTTAAATGATTCAGTTAAGATATATCTGGATCCCAGAACCACAGAAATTTTGAGATAAAAAATGCATGTTTTTTTTTACGTTGCTAAGTTTGTGCTAATTTGTTACACAGCAATAGAAAAACTAATAACTTTTCTTGGATAAGTTAATTTTCTTTCCTTTTATTCTGTAAATAATTTTATTTCCTTTTATTATTTAAAAATGTGAATATCTGATTATAACACATTTACAATGTAAATAAGCATCCCTCCTACTCTACACATCTACATCACCTTCCCACTCCCCAGAGGCAAGCATCATTGACTGTTTCGTGTTTTCACCTCTGATGAAATGGTCTTCCAAATTCATAAATATACATGGAAATTTAAGAATAATTTATTTTCCAGCTGTTCCTGATATTTATCATTTACAGGAGTGAAATGTTTTATTGGCCAGTGGTTTTAAAGTGATTTTAAAGTTAATGCAAGAAACTGTACCATGCTACATAATATTAAGTCTTAAATTTCATCGCCTATCTGTGGAAATTGAAGTAAAGGGAAACAATAAGCTCAGCCTATAGAAGACTGTTTTTAACCAACCTAGGTTCTTATGCAACACTGCTGCTAACTGGCCATATATCTTTATGGAAAGTACTTCCCCTCTATATATCCTTAATTTACACATTCCAGATTTCAGATTGCATGATTATATGTACTGTATGTGTGTGTTTGTTTCATAATGATACCTGGTAATTCGCAAACCTGATTGATCACAAAAGTCATACTCCAAGTATTTCATCATCACCATCGCCATCATCAGTATCATCAACTAGTCATCAACCCTGGATGTTCTGATTCCATGAATTTGGGAAACAGTTATGGGAATCCAAATGTTACAATATTTTCATGGGTTATTCTGATTCACTTGATTGAGAAGCAATAATTTAGATATTTTATTTACACACATATAATCCTTTATGATAGTGGTCTGAAATTCATTTTAAACTACATGACAGAGAAAGCAATCACAACAGTTGTGTGGACTGTATGAAAAAACAATTGCAAATGAAAAAAGTTTAGAAAAACCTTTATTTAACTTTTGGATCTCTTTTCTCATTTGTTCTATATTCATTCTTGCTTTGGAGGTTACCTTTATGCTTAACAAAGCATAACTTCTTGTCTCATATCCAGAATTCCTCCTTCTTCACTTAGAAGCCCCGATGCTAGGAAGATATGAGAGTTCTTTGGAACTGTCTTAAGTCACCAACCAAAACTGGATCATTCAGGTAAGTGTTTCCATTCTTCCCTTCTTATTTTTGGCTTCCTTTTCTCCTTGTTGGCTTGAACTAGGGAGGTGACAGCTTCATCTGGCACCTCAATGTAATTAAGTTCTTTAGCAGTATGTCTTATTCAAAAGTTGCTTTTGGCTTATACGTTGTTAACTTATGTTAATTTATTTCAACAACACATTCTTCAGACATGTCAAAAAAGTGCCTTTACTTTGTTATTAATATGGAATTTGTTGGCTATGCACGATCAGGAAATGAAAGGCAGTTATGGAGACTGAAGCAATCATATAAAGGTCTAACCTTAAATATAAGAAGACTGTACCTGCCTCACTCTCATCTTCCTTAATTATTTTAAGTACAATTCTCATAGCATAAAATCCACCTTTGTAAAATGTACAACTCATTAGTTTTTTAGTATATTCACAGTGTTTTGTAATTCTCACCACTGTCTAATTTTAGGACCTTTTAATCACCCCAAAAGAAAACCCATTATTAGCATGCACTTTCTCTTTCTCTCTCTCCCCACGCCTCTGACCACTAATCTATTTTCTGTCTCTATGGATTTGCCTATTGTGAAAATTTCATATAAATTTAATTTTACAAATGCGGTCATTTGTGATTGGCTTATTTTAGGATGTTTTCAAGGTTCATCTGTATTGTCGTATGTATCATTATATTATTCCTTTGGATGGCTGTTACATTGAATGGGTATATCACATTTTGTTTATCCATTCATTGGTTGATGGACTTTGATTTGTTTTCATTTTTTGACCATTATGATTAATGCCACTATAAATAGTCACGTGTATGTTTTTATTCTCCTGTATTTTGGCTATATATCTAGTAGTGGAATTGCTGGGGTATTGTATAACCCATTTGTATAACCTATTTACAACAATTTTGAGGAAGTGCCAAAGAGTTTTGCAAAGTCATTGCACCATTTTGTGTTTCTAGTAAAGTATGTGGATTGCAGTTCTTCCACATCCTTCTCAACACCTGTTTCTGTTCAGTCTAATGGAAGATTAGTGAACCACGTTTTTATTCTGTCAATTTTCTCTATTTTTTCCTATCTTTATTTAATTTATTTCCACTCTGATTTCTATTATTTCCTTTTTGACCTTGGTTTGAGATTACTTTGCTCTTTTTACTAGTTTCTTAATGTGGAAGAATAAGGTGATTAGAAATCTTTCTTTTATATTCATAGGTATCCATAAATATATTTTTTTCCATGTACAGTTTTAACCGCATTCCTTAAGTTTTGGCATATTGTGTATTTATCTTCATACATCTCAAAGTATTTACTAATTTCCATTTTAATTTCTTCCTTAGCCCATTAGAAACTTAAGAATGCATTGTTTAGTTTCCGCATATTTATGAAATACTCTAATTTGCTTCTTCCATTTCTAATTTCATTTTATTGTGGTAACAGAACACATTTCTTCATGATTTCTAGTATTTTAACTTTGTATCAGTTATACCATTTTACATTTATTGAGTTTTGTTTTATGGCCTGATACATGGTCTGTATTAGAGAATATTCTATATGCATTTGAGAAGAATGTTTTTTCTGTTGTTGGGTTGAGTGTTTTATAGATGTCTCTTAGATCTGCTTGGTTTATAATGTTGTTTGAGTCTTCTATTTCCTTGTCACTCTGCCTAGTTTTCTATCTGTTATTCAAAGTGGGATATTGAAGTTTCCAATTATTATTGTTGAATTATCTTTTTATCCCTTTATGTATGTCAGTTTTTGATTTATGCATTTTGAGGGCTCTTTTACTACATGCGTAAATGCTTATAATTGTTATATCTTCCTGATGACTTGACCTTTTTTCCATTGGAAAATGTTTTTCTTTTTCTCTAGTAACAATTTTTGTCTTAAAGTCTATTGGATCTGACATTAATATAGCCACTTCAGCTCCCTTTTGGTTATTCTTTGCATGGTACATCTTTTTCTTTTAAAATGGTTGCCCTGGGGATTATAAAGTAACAACTTAAAACAATCTGGTTTAGGGGTGCCTGGGTAGCTCAAGTCACTTAGGCATCTGACTTCAGCTCAGGTCTTGATCTCGCAATTAGTGAGTTCGAGCCCCACGTGGGGCTCTGTGCTTACAGCTCAGAGCCTGGAGCCTGCTTCGGATTCTGTGTCTCCCTCTCCCTCTGCCCCATCCCTGCTTGTGCTTTGCTCTCAAAAATGAATAAACATTTTTAAAAAATTTTTTAAAAAATATAGTTTAGATTAGTGTCAGTTTAATTTCAATAATATACAAAAACTTTGTGTCCAGGAGTTGAGTGTGGAAATTCTTGGTCGACAGCTTCCTTCAACACTTTGAATCATCCCATTATCACTTGGCCTTTCACTATTTCTGATAGTGGGTATATTTGGGTATGGATAGCTTTGAGTTTAATCTGTTTGGAGTTGATTGAGCTTCTCACATATGCGAATTAATATTCCTCATCAAATTTTGGTAGTTTTTAGTAATTATTCATTCTAATGTTCTCTCTGCTTCTGTTTTCTGTTTCTCTTGACTACCTTTATGCATACTTTAGTACATTTAAAGGTATCCAATGGTTCTCTGAGACTTTGATTAGTTTTGTGCATTCTTTTTTCTTTCTGTCCCAACAGAAATAATTGAGAAATGTCAACTGAATTATCTTCAAGTTGGTTGATTTTTTCTTCTGTGAGTTCACATCTACTTTTGAACATTTCTGGTGAAGTTTCGTTTTGGTAATTTTACTTTTCCACTAAAAAAATGATATTTGGTACTTTTTGAATTATGTTGGTGTCTTGATTGGCAATTCTTTATACAGTGAGATATTGTTTTCATACTTCCCTTTAATTCTCCAGACATGACTTCCTTTAGTTTCTTGAAAATATTTATAGTAGCAGATTGTTTAAATTTGTCTAGTAAGTCCAACACTTGGTTTTCCTAAAAGTTGGTTTTAATGACTTCATTGGGTTCCTTCCTTCCTTCCTTCCTTCCTTCCTTCCTTCCTTCCTTCCTTCCTTCTTTTCTTCCTATCTTTTTTTTTGTATATGGGCCATACTTTTTATTTCTTTGCATGTCTTATTTTTTTTTTTGTAGAAAACTGAACATTTGAAATAATATTATGTGGATACTCTAGAAAAAAAAGATTCCTATTCATCATTAGGTTTTGTTGTTGTTACTGTTTGTGTAATGTTTCTCCTTGACTAATTCATGTGTGCCCACTGAAGTACCTGCTACAGTTAACAGTGATCAGCTGATAATTGGACAGATATTTTATTAAATGGCTTGAATCGATAAGTCTCCAACCTTTGCAGAAGGGCCCTGTGTGTGTGATAGGACATGACTTCAACTCTCCAGTTTACAATTTTGCATTATTCATTTCTAGCTTGTGCATATCCTGAAGGTCACCTAGAGGTGATGGATGGGTTAGGGGACTGTCAGGGATTCTGGGGCATACACACAAACCTAGGATTATTTTGGAGTCTATCAAAGTCCCATATGGGTATCTCATAAACTGTTTTTTTTCCTTTTAAAAAATTTTTTGGCTATCCTCTTATTTGGTACAGCTGGTATCACTGTCTCTGGCAGCTTCAAGATTAAATAACTGATGCTGACTGCTTTCAACAAACACTTTGAGATAAGACTTTCCACTGGACAAGCTGAGTCAGATCAAATGATGAAAAGCCTTGCAAGAGGGCCTTGTCCAGAGAGCTGCTACAGAGCTCAAATAGTAACACTTCTCTAGGAATGGGACTTTTATGGAAGCTCCAGATCTGTTCCTCTCCCTCCAATGACTCTTAGGTTACTGATTTTTAAGGCTACCACAGATCTGGCAAGAGGAGTATATGATAGGGCAAGTTAAAACACCACAAATCCACTCTTCTTACTGAGATTCAGACATTTTTCTTGAACAGATACTTCTTGGATTTTGAAAGCTTTTTGTCATTTCCAGAATTCTGAAAAAGTTGACTTAGACAATTTTTTCCTGTATTTTGATCGCTCTTACAAAGGAGCTATTTATCAGAGGTCCTTAGTCTACCATTTCAGAAAGACTTGCCTCTGTTTAGTAACCTAATTATAAAGTAAAGAACAATACATCTTTCCCTACATGTAGGAATTTGAGATCATCACTCAAATGATGTGATAGGAAAGAACTTGGTAGATGATTCAGAGTAAGCCTTATTCTCAAAATTAGGCAGTGAAACAAATCTATTCAGTCACTAGAGTAGTTCAGGAACACTACCATTGCTCTGTGATTTACAACTCTATAAATTAAATAGGACCACATAAGAACTTCATCTGATATTCAAAGTTTATAAATGATAGCTCCAACTATTCTGGTAGGATTTTTTTAGGCTCACCATTTTAGTGCTTCAAAATATGGACTCATGTTTATCTAAATGAACTGCATAGATCTATATTTTATTCTCATTACTAATTAGTTTGATTACTTCTCAGTATCTATGAGCTCTTCCATTAGACTATAATTTCTTTGAGGGCTGAGTCTTCAGTGTATTCCATTTTTAATACTTCATGTCCTATAAAGTGCCTAGTACTTTCTGTTAATTAATCAATTCAGAAAATATATTAAGAATCCAGTACATACCAAGGAATTGTACCAGGAATATAAGATAAAAGTCCACTCTTGAAGACGTCATGTATCTTATAATTTAAAAATTTTTTTAAGCTTATTCATTTTTGAGAGACAAAGACAGAGCATGAGTGAGGGACGGGCAGAGGGAGGGGGAGACCCAGAATCCGAAGCAGGCTCCAGGCTCTGAACTGTCAGCACAGAGACCGAATGGGGGTTGAATTCATAAATCGTGAGATTATGACCTGAGCCGAAGTCTGACGCTTAATTAACTGAGCCCCCCAGCCCCCCAATTTGTATAAATTTTTACCGACACAATTTTATTTCAAATGTTTAAACATTTAACAAGATACTATGCATCAGACCCACAATGGTCAACGAATCTTTGACAAAGCACGAAAGAATATCCAATGGAAAAAAGACAATGTCTTCAACAAATGGTTTTGGGAAAACCGGACAGTGACATGCAGAAGAATAAAACTGGACCACTTATTTTACACCATACACAAAAATAAATTCAAAATGGGTGACACACCTAACTGTGAGACAGGAAACCATCAAAATCCTACAGGAGAACACAGGCAGCAACCTCTTTGACCTTGGCGGGAACAACTTCTCACTAGACTTAAGTACTTAACTTGACTTTTTATTGGTGTATCATTCTCATGTTCTCTATCATAAAATATAAAACCGTATTGTTTATTAATAAAATCTATTCCCCCTTTGATATTTAGCATATGCTTTATTGTAGGTCTTTCATGGTATCTCTCCATGTATTTATGTGTATGAAACCTAAAATTAAGGGGAGTTGTTATACGAACACTTGAAATGTGGACTCTCAACAAAACTTCCTCTTTCACTAACTCCCTTAGGAGGTAATAGAAAACAACATTATAAGAAGAGCAGTTTAAAACCTCACATTTGTTCATATTAGTACTTGCTTTGATGTGATACCTCTACATTTGATTTTTTATGTAAATGAATACAATCCAGGGTTTGATGATATGCCTCTGGGTTTTCTTGATGCAAATTCATAGAATATTTAAGATGTTTAAAACCACACTTGTTACTTCACTAATTATTGGGACCATTTTTTGAAACCAAGTTAGCTATGAAATACACAAGTGTCTCCAAACTCTATATTTCAATGCTGAGAAAATCTGAGGCATGCTGTGAGCACCTTCATTTTACATGACTTCTTTGAAATGAACACTACAGGATTCTATTAAATAGGAATTGGGGAAAGAGTAGTTTAAAAATTATAGTGAGGGAAAGTCATGGAATTTGATACTACTACTTGTTAACTGCTCTAGGTGATTAGTGTGAAACTTAATTTGTGTTAATCAATGTGAGGTGAAGAGAGCACAAATTAATTTGACATGCAGATATTGTGCTTTCGTAATGATGCTGAAAGTATTCGGGCCCATGAAAAACCAGCATATTCGCCACATGGGTCAGCGGATTATACCATGTCCTGCCTATAGTAACATTGTGCACATCTTCTTTAGGGCCGAATTGTGTAATATCTCTAATCTAGTCCTTTTTGTCTTCTTGATGATAAACTGATGAAGCAAACTGAGCCCTTGCCCTACAGCCATTACGATTAAGGACATTATACCACAGTGTGGGGTGGGGGAAACAACATAGTTATTCTTGAAATAAACTCTACAAAAAGTAATTGCATCTTGCCTAGCACTAGTCCTTAAATTAAATGAAACCTTGAGCCTTTTTTCATGACTTTCTGAGACTGTAGTGAAAATAAAGATATTCTTGACTTCCATAGTTCTGATGTCTGCAGATATAAGCATGTGATGAAACTGTTGCTTTTCCACTATAGACAGACTGTTACATTAGTAATTATGTGTGTGTGTTTCTGTTAAGAAAACATTACTGTGAACTGTCTTTCAGAGCTCAGTGTTTTGAAATCTCTACTCCCTTACAAAATATTGCAGTGATTTTATTAATGTCTCTGACTCAGTTTTTCTCTTTCAGAAAAACAGAGCTAAAAATAATTTGCGAACAGACCTATCTAACATAATGCCTGCTCAGTTAACAACTATTTACCACAATAGCCCTTGAATATTTCTGTGTTTTTGACAAAGTCTCCTTTTGTTCCAGTATGATGACTTTTCAGTTAGAGGCACACTAAATTAATATGCTATAAAAAGTGATACTTTGACATTTTAATTTCAGGCAAAGACATACTCAATAATTTACTTGACAAAACAGTTCCTAGAAAAATTATAGAAAAATTTGAATTGTGTCCCATGTTTGGATGAACCCCAAATGTTTTTCTTTTGTATGCGTGCCAATAAAAGGAATGAAGAGATAACATCTCTTTTACTCTTAAATCTCTTGTGCACATGAACAATTTCCATGTATTTCAAAGTGCTTTTATGATTGATTAGCTTTTCTATTTTGTTTTAAATGTACTAAATGGAGTTTGAACATGAGATAACCATGAGCCACAAAAAGGATGAAAAATTGGTAATGAAAGTGGTGCTGTAAAAGAATGCACCATCCAAAGAATATTCTTTCTCCTATCGTTTCTACCACTATGACCAACTCTTTTCCTTCTCAAGAGTAAGAAACATATATTCCATTACTTTTATGTAAAACTGTATTCTTTTGGAAATTGTCTTTTCCTTATAAAACATGTTTTATTATCAATGGATATTTCTATTTGTGGTTTTTTTTTTATCTGTGAATATATTTGTGTGTGTGTACACAATTTCTTAAACTTTTTATCTAATGAATTGAGACTCTTAAGCAAGGAAAGAGTGAATTTCCATTAGTCGTGGTAGAGAACTTTTTTTATTCCTTTTTATCTAGAGTCCATTTTGACAGTCTGAAACACTCTTTATAAAAGAATTTGTGGACATATTTCTTGCATGCCTTTTTCACATGGAACTATTTCGATGCATCATTTCTGATTGGCCAAACAGAAGGCAGAATACAATTTAAACATGTTTTAGGTGAATCTTTTGCTTTTTAAAGGCAGGATAGTTTATAAGAAGGCAAGAGGAAGCTTAAAATGAAAATCTGCATTCAGCCATCAAAGTTTGGAGCTCACACTTTGTGCTGTCTGGATGAGCACTTGTCCCTTCAGTTCAGCACCTCTTAACAGAAGCAGTCCAGACATCATCTCTTTGAATCAAATAGCTGTAAACATGTTGGAAAAGCCAATGACGCTGTGCCATGTTCCAATGTGATAAGATGCACCAGAGTTTAAAGACACAGGGTTATCTCTCTCCAGAAATGTTCTGAGAACTTGTTGGTATGACTTAAACATTGACACCCTCGGCTCTATAGTGCAAAATTCATCATTATATACAACACACATTTAGTTGGGCTCATTAATATTATTGCCATGGTGATTTATTTGCTGCTTGATGAAAATACTTAGAGATACATTTTTGATGCTCAGAAGGTGCAATTGTTTGACTTTTAGACCTGGTAGGTTACTAAGCTTCCTTGGGATCTTTAATGTCTTGGTAAAGAATATAAGTGCATACAGCAAAGGAAACAATCAACAAAACTAAAAGGCAACCAACGGAATGGGAAAAGATATTTGCAAATGACATATTGGACAAAGGGCTAGTATCCAAAATCTATAAAGAGCTCACCAAACTCCACACCCAAAAAACAAATAATCCAGTGAAGAAATGGGCAGAAAACATGAATAGACACTTCTCTAAAGAAGACATCCGGATGGCCAACAGGCACATGAAAAGATGCTCAACATCGCTCCTCATCAGGGAAATACAAATCAAAACGACACTCAGATATCACCTCACGCCAGTCAGAGTGGCCAAAATGAACAAAACAGGAGACTATAGGTGCTGGAGGGGATGTGGAGAAACAGGAACCCTCTTGCACTGTTGGTGGGAATGCAAACTGGTGCAGCTGCTCTGGAAAACAGTGTGGAGGTTCCTCAAAAAATTAAAAATAGACCTACCCTATGACCCAGCAGTAGCACTGCTAGGAATTCACCCAAGGGATACAGGAGTGCTGATGCATAGGGGCACTTGTACCCCAATGTTTATAGCAGCACTCTCAACAATAGCCAAATTATGGAAAGAGCCTAAATGGCCATCAACTGATGAATGGATAAAGAAATTGTGGTGTATATACACAATGGAGTACTATGTGGCAATGAGAAAGAATGAAATATGGCTCTTTGTAGCAACGTGGATGGAACTGGAGAGTGTGATGCTAAGTGAAATAAGCCATACAGAGAAAGACAGATACCATATGTGTTCACTCTTATGTGGATTCTGAGAAACTTAACAGGAACCCATGGGGGAGGGGAAGGAAAAAAAAGAAAAAGAGGTTAGAGTAGGAGAGAGCCAAAGCATAAGAGACTGTTAAAAACGGAGAACAAACTGAGGGCTGATGGGGGGTGGGAGGGAGGGGAGGGTGGGTGATGGGTATTGAGGAGGGCACCTGTTGGGATGAGTACTGGGTAATGTTTGGAAACCAATTTGACAATAAATTTCATATATTAAAAAAAAGAATATAAGTGCATAAAAGGGGAATGTAGATTATACCACAGTAATTTGAGGAGCATTTGAAAATACCTAAAATATTATGAGCATTCCTCATATGAGGAATGCAAAGTGAGTGTGTACTCACCCTCATATGAGATGCAAAGTGAGTGTGTACTTTTATCTAACTGTATCCTCACAAAAATGTTAAAAAGGTGTTAGTCCTTTTTTGAATGAGAAAATGGGAGTTCACGATAATTAAGTTCAGTATCCTACTGCTAATGCATTGTGGAGCCAGCACCAAGTAGGTTATTTAAAATTTACTCCAGGCGTCTACCTGTGAACTAATATATAGTAGCACATCTTCTACGAATGAGATGCTCTATTAAACTCTGCTGTCCGTGTTTCCCTTTTAATTCTCTCAGGTGAAGGCCTTTTACTTTTGTAAACCCTTTCATCCAGTTTATTGCCCACAACAAGATTTATACCACCAATGAAATCTTGGGGCGCCTGGGTGGCTTGGTCGGTTAAGCGTCGGACTTCGGCTCAGGTCATGATCTCACGGTCCGTGAGTTCAAGCCCCGCGTCGGGCTCTGTGCTGACAGCTCAGAGCCTGGAGCCTGGTTCAGATTCTGTGTCTCCCTCTCTCTCTGCCCCTCCCCTGTTCATGCTCTGTCTCTCTCTGTCTCAAAAATAAATAAACGGTAAAAAAAAAAAAAACAATTAAAAAAAAAAAAGAAAAAAGAAATCTTAATTCCAACAATTCTTCAGAAATTCAAAAATAATTATTGAATACTCTTCCTGTGCCACTAGCCACTCTAGGTGATGAGGATGCATCAATAAATGACACAAACAAAATTCCAGTCCTGAAGAAAAAAGAAAATACTACATATTAATAGGTACTGAAAACAATGAGTAATGAGATAGGCAATAACTGAGTGCATGTAAGAAGTTAATTTCTAATCATATTCTCTTATTCTTGCAACTTTCTCCCTTCATTCCCATCCCTTTGGTCACATCAGATTTTCATCTCCCAGATATTTTCATTTTCACATATTCTAGTTTCACTTATTATCCAGTAGTTTCTATAATTCAATGTCAACCACTTTCTAGCTAGCTTTTTCATTTCCTGTATGATTTTTATTTTTATTTCTTTTTCCTTTGCTGCACTCACACCCAGCCTTGGGCTAACTAAGAACTTCTTTCTAGAGAAGAATTATACCAGGTTGATTGAGCCATTACAGTGTATTCTCTCCGTCTTTAATTAGGCCCTCAGCATTCCTCAGCCAACTATGGTCTTCAATTTGTTTTTGATCAGTTCCTTGTTTCTTATTCCCATATAGCTGTTGAACGTTACTGCTTTTCTTGTAATCCCTACCCCTGCTCCTCAAAGTAACTCATCATTTTCCTACTTCACTTTCAAAAAAAAGAGATGTAACATAAACTTTCTCAATGATGTGCTCTACCATCAATGGCATCTTCATTTTTGTCTAATTTTCTTTGTTCTGCCTGATCTGCAAATTTTAGATGAAGCATTGTCCTTCCTTCAAAATACTTATACTATAATAGCTCTGTGACCTTACCCTTCTCAGGCCTTTCACCATTCATTATGCAATTATTTTTCTAAGCAAGTACATATACCTGTGCACTCTCCAAAAATAAATAATAATGATAATGAAATCCTCAAAATTTATTCCCCTTTTATTTTGGTCTTTTTCCCTTCATTTTTCCTTCAAATTAAATGTAATTGGGAGGAGTGTTTGTTGAGTGACCTTAAGCCTGGGGCTATTAAGTACGCAAGCCAGATGCTTCTGTGGTCACTGTAGGGTGGAGTCTTTTAAGCTGACCTGAGACTTGGGGCTGTTGGCTAGCACCTGCCTCCCCTGGGCAATGTTGGAGGAAAACAGAGTAACCCTTGCTTTTTGGCTGAACCTTTTATAACCCCACCCCTTCTCCAGATAGCACACACTGCATGCCTTGAAACCTCACTAAACTAATGGGTATTCCTAAAATTCCAAGCTCATTTGTTTATAGATAACCACTTTATTTACATTTATGACTACCTATAATTTTGCATAAAAATTATTGTTATGATATTTTAGCTGTAACTTTTTTCGTTTTTACAGCTATATAGTTTGAGATTACATACATATTCAAATATTTATTTACTAAATTTCCTGATGATGGATTTAGGATATCTCCTTTTTTCTGTTTTCTTTTCTTTTCTTTGTTTTGTTTTGTTTTGTTTTGTTTTGTTTGGTAATAGAAAAACCACTCAATTGTAAAGATTCTTGTTCATGAACACTCAAATATCTGCTTTCACTGTAGATTTTCAGTTGTTTATAGGTAATCTGTCTTTTCCCTTCAGCTATTTTCAAACTTTGCCACTGTCTTTGGTTTCTATAGTTATATTAATCTTTGTCTAGGTATCTGTCTTGCTTGTGTGTTTATCTCTCAGATCTACAAATTCATGTTTTTATTCCATTATGAAAAATTCTTAGTCATTTTTTTCTAAACATGGTTCTTTTATTTCAGCCATTTAGAACTTCTCATTCTGTTTTCTTGTTTGTTAATCTCACTTTAATTTGGTTAGTTTATAACTTAATGTTAGTTTTTAGAAAATTTCTTCAGACTTATTTTTTACCTCATTGTTTCTATTTTTTAGTTATCTCCAATCTGCTCTTTCATTCAGCTATTTAGTTAAAAATTTTAAAGCAGTATTTTTAATGTGTAGATTTTTATTTTGCTTCTTTTGACATTTCTAAAACTGAAGGGTGAACTTTCTTCATTTGTGAAAATTTATTTTAAAACTCTGATATAACTTTATTTTCTCCTTTTATACTCTGCATCATAGGTGCCAGATAGAATTTCTGAAACTATCCTCTATGAGGCTCTATCTTTAATTTTTTTTTTAGTTATGTTAACCATTTTGGGTTTTTCCATCTTGTTTTTCCAGAAACTTTCATTTAAATTTTCTAAGTTACTAATCTTTTTCAGTACCTAAGTACTAATCTTTTTATACCTAAGATATTTATTTGCAAGTTATTGTATATTTTTAGTTCTAAAGTCCATATTAAAAAAAACCTAGAGTATTATGAATTTAATGTTCTCTTTTATCTACTAGGTGTATTATTTACAGTTTTTATTTTTGTTATGCTAATAACTATTTTCTCTGTTAGCTTTCTGATTATTGAGTTTGGTGCTCCTCTAATAATATTTTTTAGAACTTTGTTTGTATGCTCATCTTTGTTTTTGAGTTTTCTACTAGTTATTTTCTGATGCTCTGCTAGTTTCTTGAATCCTATTTTAATGAGCCATAGGTACTGGTGAGATATGCTACCATATACCAAAATTTTGACTTCTGGGTATGAGACCGTATTACTCTTCTAGAGTCTTGCCACTGGCCTGTTCCATCAGTGCAAATTGCTATAGCTGTTGTTCCAGTGTCAAAATCAGGTGTTTCTGTTACCAGTAGTAGGTACAATGTTCAGAAAGGGGCCTAACCTACTCAGCTTATGGGCTTTCAAACTCTAGTCTTCTGATAGCATATTGTTTACTGGTATTTGACAGTTATTACAGAATTTTTTTATAAAAAAATACTATGTACTTTTGACACCAGAGTTAAGACTGTGTTACAGTTTTGCAATTGTTTCGCCATTAAAATTTTTTTTCTTAATGTTTATTTTTGAGAGAGAGAGAGAGAGAGAGAGAGAGAGCATGAGTGGGGGAGGGACAGAGAATCATTTTAGCGTTTTTAATCTCTTCTCTTTTTTGTGTTTTCATCACAGTATTGGTAAGGAAAATTAAATAATCCTTTATTCTATAACATAATCGTTTTTTTTTTTATTCTAAGCCCTCTTAAATTGTCTTCTAATTTCCAAAGCTTCTTTAGCACTCATTTTCTTTCTTTGACCCATGTGACTATTAAATTCTCCCTCCCCAATTCTTTTTTAGTTGGTTTTACTTTTACTTGTGACACAATTCTTTCTTTATCTCTTTCTCTCTGCTTTCTAGTAATTTTTATTTTTATGTATTTTTTGAAATTTTAAAGGATGGACATGTTTAATGTATATAACTCAGTATGCTATGATGATAACCATACACCCATGAAATCATCACTACCATCAAGTCCATTGACATATCCATCAACTCCCAAAGCTTTCTCTTGCCCCTATTATTAGTATTATTTTTTTCTTTGCAAAACACTTAACATAAAGTCTACTCTGTTAGAATATTTTAAAGATAAAACATATAATTATTATTAGCTATATGCTGTATATTATGCAGTAGATCTTTAGACTTATTTATTTGCATAACTGAAACTCTCCAAATCATAAGGGGAGGCATAAAATTGTCTCTTTTTGTAGTTGACATGGTCACATATAGAAAATCCTAAGTATTCCACTAAAAAATCACACTGCTAAACGAATTCAATAAAGTTACAGGATACATCAACATACAAAAATCAGATGCATTTTTTACATACTAAAAATGAACGATCCAAAAAAGATGAGAAAACACTCTCATGATAATATCAAAAATAAAGTACATAGGAATACATTTAACCAAGGAAATGAAAGATCTGGACACTAAAAGTTATAAAAGTATGATGAAAGAAATTGAAGAACCACAAATAATTAGAAGGGTACCCCATGTTGATGGATTGGAAGAACTAATATTGTTAAAATGTCCATACTACCTAAAGTAATTTGCAGACTCAATCCCTATCAAAATCCCAATGGCATTTTTCGGAGATTAAGAGATTAAGAGAAAAAGTTTAATCTAAAATTCATGTGGAACCACAAAAGATCCTGAATAGATAAAGCAATCCTGAGCAAGAAAAACAGCTGGAGACATTACGTTTTCTTATTTCAAATTATATCACAAAGCTATAGTAATGAAAACAGTATGGTATTGCCATAAAAGTTGACACATAGATCATTGGAACAGAATAGAAAGTCCAGCAATATACCAAGATATGTACAGTCAATTAATTTTTAACAAGGGCTCCAAAAATACAAAAAGGGGAAAGGATAATTTCTTCAATAAATAAGTTTGGAAAAATTGGATATCTACTTAAATAATGTTTGAGACTTATCTTTTGCTATACACAAAAATCAACTCAAATTGGATTAAACATTTAAATGTAAGATCTGAAACCATAAAACTTCTAGAAGAAAACTTAGGGAAAAAGTTCCTTGACATTGATTTCAGCAGTGATTGTTGGATGGTGCTAAAAGCACAGTAACAAGAAAAAAAAAGTGAGACTATATCAAACTAAAAAGCCTCTGCACAACAAAGGAAGTAATCAACAAAATAAATAAGCATCTCCAAAAAGGAAGAGAATATTTGAAAACCATCTATATGCCAAGGAGTTTATATCTAAAATATAAAAGAAACTATTATAAATCAATGAAAAGAAAAACAACCAGATAAAAATTGGTCTAGAGACCTAAATAGATACTTCTCAAAGAAGACACACAAATAGCCAACAAGTGTGTGTATATATGCTCAACATCAGTAATCAAAATGCAAGTCAAAACCAAAATGAGTTACACTTCACACTTGTTAAGATGAGCATCAAAAAAAAAATGATACAAGTGTTGGAAAGAATGTGGAGTAAAGGGGATGGATCCTGGTATATTGTTGATGAGAATGTCAGTTGGTATTACCCTTATGAAAAATAGTATAGAGGGGTTTTTTTTGTTTTATTTTTCAAAATTAAAAAGTAAGACTATCATATGATTAGCAATCTCATTCCTGGATATATATCCAAAGAAAACGAAATTGGGACCCTGAAGAGGTATCTGCCTTCCCATGTCCATAGTAGCATTATTCACAATAGCCGAGATATGAAAACCTAAGTTTCCATCATGGGTGAATGGAAAGAAAATGTGGTATATACATATGAGGGAATATTATTCAGCCTTTAAAAAGAAGAAAATCGTAGGGGCACCTAGGTGGCTCAGTTAGTTAAGCATCTGACTCTTGATTTCAGTTCAGGTCATGATCTCACAGTTATGGAACCTGCTTAAGATTCTCTCTCTCTCTCTCTCTCTCTCTCTCTCTCTCTCTCTTTCTCTCTCCCTCCTTCCCTCTCCCTCTTACTCTGCCCCTCCCCTGCTTATGCTTGCATGCTCTCTTTCTCTTACACTCTCTGTCTCTCGAAAGAAAGAAGAAAGAAAAAGAAAGAAAGAAAGAAAGAAAGAAAGAAAGAAAGAAAGAAAAGAAAAGAAAGAAAAGAAAGAAAGAAAGAAAGAAAGAAAGAAAGAAAGAAAGAAGGGAAGGGAAGAAAAAGAAAAGAAACTCCTGCCATTTGCAACAACATTAATGGACCTGGAGGACATTATGGTAAGTGAAATAAGCCAGACAGAGAGAGGCAGACACTGTATGATCTCACTTCTATGTGGAATCTAAAATGGTCAAACTCATAGAAGCAGAGAGTTGAATGGTGATTTCCAGGGTTTGAGAAAGGCAGAAATGGGGAGGTGATGGTCAATGCATACAAAGTGACATGACTCTTAAATCACCTAATTTTTTTCTCAGACGTTTTTCTCACCAAAATTTTTCCATGTTAATAAATGATAAAAATCATCAGTCTTATTTCTCAGTTGGTCATCATTGTTTCTCGTGCTCAACAATTACCCATGTGATTTGCTCAATGCATATGGATTACCACCTAAGCCTACATCTTAGTAACTAGTGTACCTCCAACTCAGTACATACTCTAGATTATTATCCATTAGCCCTGAGCATTTATTTTAAATATGTGATCATTTAGAACTTTCCAATCTCTAAGCTTCTTTTCTCATTTTAGAATCTGAGATTGTGAGACTTCATCCATACATGCTTAGAACAACAAAGTAACAGAAATAAAACAATAATAGTATGTTGTTATTATAGTTAATGTCGGAGGAGTTCATGAGATCTGAGTTTTGTCTGTGGATAGAAATGGACTTAATGCATAGCACAGAAAATCTCCAAGTATTTCTGTTTTTCAGTTTCTGTAGTGGAAACTGCTTTTATAATATTTCAGGCATAAAACATCAGAATAAAGCCATGGTTATCAATAATAAATATTATTCTAGATAGCAAAGGTCATGCCATATTTTGAGCATATTTTAACTTTACCTGAAAGAAACAGTAACTGGGAGATACTGGTGCAACATAGGTGGTATTTTCCAGGCATCTTGGTTTGTGGCAAATTATGCCTCATAGATAGTACTGTTTTTTCATTCAAAATGTCATCCAGAATATTCATCACTAATGTTCATGTATTCCTTGCATACAATTCTTGCATCTGAGTAGAATACTCTAGGTGGGGTTTTCAGGAACAGAACATTTGCATTCTTTATATGAGGGACACTCTCATTTCATTTCTGAGTCTCTGTGGTTTTCTCTTCTCTCTCATTATAAACTGCAATTTTGGAGGCATTGAGCTATTCTGGTGTGGTGTGTAATTTGTTTTGTTCAGCGGTTTCTTATCATGCATAGATGAGATGCCTTTTTTATCACTCATTTAAATTATTGTTTTCCTCTGGTGATAGATTTTTGCAGCTTCTGTATTTACTTTATTACTTGTGGCTGAGGCATGTTTTCATACTGGGAACTGAGCAGAGGTTCGCGTTTAGTATTACTTCATCATCATTCAGCACTATGCTCTCAGCCATATCTCTACTCAAAGAAAGAGGGAAGGAGTCTATAGGTTAAACAGTTTCAGTGAAATAACTCCTGCCTTCCTCATAGCCTCAGCCTGCATTGCAAATGATGTTAGACTTTTACAGCCTATATTAACATCGTCTATTTCCCGTGCCCTATATTTCATATGGTTCTGTTTTTGCCTTGAGCAGAAAGGGGAAAGTGATAAAATGACATGAGCAGTTTTCTTCCCATCCTTTCTTTCCAAACTCAAATATGGATGTAAAATTTTTATGGAATGTCAAACTTATCCTTGAAGATTTAAGTGAGTGAATAAACTATAGTCAAATTTCTCTAAATCTGTTGAGGAGCTTACATCGCTCAAAAAGAAAATGAAAACAAAACAAACACAAAAATGTACAGATGTGTCCTTAGTAGTGTATTTCCTCTGATTTTCTGCATAGTTAATGCCAATGGACCCAAACTTCTTTATTCATTCATAAAGTTAAATAATTGTAAAATACTTTTAGTTGGTTTTAAATCCCATCCCCATTCTCCAGGAACCACTTGGAAATTCTCAGAGAAGATAAAAATCTATCCTGTTTGTTAAGATTCTCAGAGGAGAAACGTCCACTTATGTCCTTGTTAACTATCCTACCTTGTTCACCTCTTATACTGTTTTCTAAGGCTTAAGTAAATTCCTGAAAATAATTTAGATCTACTTCATTTGTTGATTCAGAAGCAACTAACAATTATTTTAGCAAGTCACAGTGCTAGTCTCTGTAAAGCATGCATATTTTAATCAGACACTGGTCTTGCTGTTACAAAATGTTTTAGTCTTCTAGGTGAACCTGGTTGGCTCAGCCAATAGAGCATATGACATTTGATCTCAGGGTTGTGAATTCAAGCCCCACGTTGCTTAAAAATAAAATATTTAAAAAAATAAAATGGTTTAGCCTTCCAAAAGAGATGATAAGCTAGGTAGTGAAACTCCTGTGGAAAGTAACTAATGACAGAAATAGGCACATAGTGGTATTACTGTTCAGAAAAAATGTCCAGTTTCTTTTAGTTGGAGGGACATGGACTCTCTTGAGAAGAGCTGAGCTCAAGATGTGTTAATGTTTGAAAAAGAGTTGTATGAAACCCAGGGCATTGGGACACATTATTTAAGATTGTAGATGCCAGAAGAAAGAGCTTGGAGTTTATAATTGCAGGAGCAGAGCAAAAGCTTGTTTGAACCCAAGTTCTGTCTTCTGGATTTGGGTCAGCTACAGAAACATCTCTAAGCCTCAGTTTCTCATCTATAAGATCATGATCGCGACATATAGATTTCAAATTTTTGTGAAGATAAAATGAGACAGAATGTACAAAGTGTTTACCATAATTCTTGGCACATGGAAGGTGCTCAGTAAAAAAAAAAAAAAAAAAAAAGAAATCTGATCTAGATAATGATGACGATTATAATAATATTTTATTGTGTCAAGAGGACATGACCAAGAAATGTTGAGCAGTGCAGTGTGATTATAATCCTATTTCAAGAAAATTAATTTAAGAATGGTATATAAGTGTAACTAAGCAATAGAGATATAGGAAGTAAGGAGATTCGTTTCATGAAAAATATTTTACACATTTAAAAAAATTTTTTAATGTTGATTTATTTTTGAGAGAGAGAGCACGAGCAGAGGAAGGTCAGAGAGTGAGAGAGTGAGACACAGAATCTGAAGCAGGCTGCAGGCTCTGAGCGGTCAGCACAGAGCTCGATGCGGGGCTTGAACCCACAAACCACAAGATCATGACATGAGCCAAAGTTGAAGGCTTAACCGACTGAGCCACCCAGGCGCCCCTAGATAATTTTTTTGAAGGCTTGATTAAGGGTAGGGATAATAATGAAGAATGACTGTGGGGAAGATAATGGAGACACTATTGAGTCAAGGAGAAATTTTTTTCATTCTAAATACATTGAAGTTTTGTATATTAGTCTTTAATTCATTTTTTAAGAAGTCTGGTTCCTTTTGCTTTCCACTTATATTTTACAAAGTATTTGGCACTCTTGTAACTCTAGAGATGTCTCTCTTGTGTTCTGCATTAAAGTAATTAAAACCTTCATCTCAATGAATTTCCATAAGGCTTTTCAAAGGTTGGCAGGTGGCAAGTAATAATCCTATCAATTAAATATTGAATTTTACAAATTTTAATTTAGAACACATGTTAAATATAGTGTAAACACATCATTATAAATTGTAATTTTACTTTGCTTCCATTTCTTCAAGAAATAGTCACATCTAGCACCTGAATGGCAGGAAGAATTTGTCTGGAAAATTTCTCCCATGATAGAGGAGTATAGACTTCATTGGATTTTGGTAAATGCATTTCATAGCAGTTGAGAATTTGCACTCAGGAACAAAAAGAACTGTGTTCAATTCAGAGACTATTATTTACTGAATATGTGACCTTTTGCAAATTACCTTTTTATCTAAGATTATTTATCTGTAAATTAGAGGTAATGGAAGTACTCAACTCATAAGATTGTTGTGAAGATTAAGAAAATAAAATATATATTTATCACATTGCCTGGTATATAACATAATATTATTATAATTGCTACTATTACCATTAACATGAAGCTTCAGAAATGGCATATAATCTCCATTTGTTGTGCCTGAATTGTTCATGATCCCATTTTGCCCCGTTTACTTCAGTTCTTAACACCCAACCTATAACAGAATGAGAAATAAGCTAGTTCTGTGTTATCAAGTTTGTTTCTAAAAGGCTCAACTTCGAGGCCATATGTTACCAGTTGTCAGGATCCAAGATCTGTTGAAGAATTGCTTAGATATCCAGAGTTCATTAATCAGATTTCTTCCATAACAGCTAGGAAAGGAGTTAGCCTCCAAATAATCTTGAAAACTTCAGTAAAGAAATTTTTAAGACATGAGCTCAGCTAATTTTGCATTCAGCTCCTATTCTGTGTCTTGAGGGCATATATGAAATCATTATTATTGTTTTGAAATATGTTGCTTTTTTTCCTTTTCTGACTGCTTAAGTCTTACTACTAGTTTGGTTTCTAGCTAATCTTCTCCCAAGAAATCTTGTTTCAAATGTTGTATGCAAATAATCAGAGATATATAAGGCAGGAGGGACCTTCAAACAGATCTATATCTGAACAGTATGTGGCAGATGTCAGAAACTGCATAATTTCTTTTGGTGGTCTGCTCTTGTGCTTCTCTTCCCTTATTTTCTGAAAGTTATATCTATCCTTGATCTCTCTGGCTGCACTTTAAACTGATTTAATCTTTTCTTTCCACTTTAGAGATCAAGAACATCTGGTTACCATCTCCTCCTCACTAATCCTTTACACATTTGAAAACTACTAATAAATTACCACCAAATCCTCTCTCTTGCAAGCTAAATTATAT